>NC_138346.1:190525844-191149844 GCF_046562875.1 Panthera onca
TGGAATACAAGCAACCATGGGAAATTCTTAGAAAACATAAATAAGGGGCACCTGGGTGGCTCAGTCGGTTAAGCTCCGACTTCAGCTCAGGGCATAATGTCCTGTCCATAATTCGTGCCCCATGTCAGGCTCTGTGCTGACAGCTCAGTGCCTGGAGCCTGTTTCAGATTCTCTGTCTCCTTCTCTCTCTGCCCCTCCCCCTCTCAAAAATAAACATTAAAAAAAAAAAAAAGAAACCATAAATAAAAGTTAGTTCTACTCTTTAGTAATTAGGATACAAAGAACAGTAAGACCTGATCCCTGTTCGGAAGCAGCATAAACTGGCTGACCAAAACATGTCCCTATTTCTTAATAAAGAAAGGTAAGACTTGTTACTCTTAAGAAGTCTAGTCAGAGATTTAAGGAAGGAAGGAGATAAAAGATCAACAAATATTGACTGAGTACCCATTAAGCGCCAGGGACAATTCTAGGCACTGGGTAAACAAAACAGTCAACACCCTCTTGATGCTTACATTCCAGGTGCAGAGACAGATAAATAGACATATTTGTCATAGACATCAGATAGCAGTCGGTGATTTAGAGAAATATAAAGCAGTGTTCAGGAGTTGAAGATGATGGGGAAGTGTTGTTTTAGACAAGTCAGTCAAGGAAGGCCTCTGGGAGAGGTGACAGGTGTCTAGAACTAAGTGAAAACAAAGCACACTTTAGTTGACCAATGCCTTTGCAGGCTTGAAATAAGTGGTGCTTTCTACTTAGATTTTTTATTAAAATTGTTCAGAAGAGCATGAAGCACAGGTAGACACAAAAATCACTAGTATGAAAGAGACTGGGTGGTACCAAGTAAATGACAGCATCCAAAATTCCCACTGTTTCATAGTCACATTTATAATTATGTTTTGGTCATATGCAGTACAAAGCTAGTTTATGCCATTATAACCACCTGTCATCTAGTTTCTATTTAGAATGCACAAAAAGAAAGGTAATGTATTAAAAATCCTTTAAAATAAGAAGTAAATCTCAAGAGTTTTCATGGTCACCAATCTCAAGGAATTAACTGATCCTCCCCATCTCAACATTTCCAAACTGTTGCCTTATTAGGCTGCTAACTCTTCTTCAATGCTATAATGCCTCTAATTTTCTCCCTCCAACAACACTACTCCTCATTCCACACATGTAAATGTGTACATTGTATGAATGTAGGCTAAGTTCACAAGTACGCCTCCAAGAAATGAGCAAAGAGTGTCTATCCTGTTCCTTTATCCTGTTTCTTATGATAAAGTTGCTTTTTACATCAGATTTTACATCAAGTGTTTCTTTTGAAGTACTAACCTCTTCAGTATATCATGAAGTTCTACAATATAACTCATTCAACAAATTAGCTTTGTGTGCCAGGCATTGTATTAACTGCTAGGTGTCAAGTATACAAAAAAAGACTAAGACCTCTACTCTTGTTGGTTTGCTAGCCAATACAAGAGACAAACATGGAAACAACTATTCAGGTACCACAATTATGTACAAGATGCTACCGGAGTACACGAAGAATCACCTCATTCTGTCTGCTGCAATCATAAAACACTTCTCAAAGACTTAATGTTTGAGCTGGTCTTAAAGGATAAATAAGCAGATGGAGAAGGGAGGACCCTAGGTTAATCAGGCAGACTTAGAGATGGATAGTGTAGTAAAGGTATTTAAAAAAAAAAAAGAAAAAAGGTTGGAAAGGTGGGAGCTGGGGAAGGGGAGTGGGGGCAGTGTCCAAATTCTAAAAGGCTTTGTCTGCCAGGTGAGGCTGGTAAGTCTGAATTCTATCTTGTCTTTGGGGTAAGAAACCATTGAAGAATTTCAGGGAACAAAGTGACTAATGAGATTATATTTACAATTTAGAAAGAATACCAGAATGGAGTGTAGATAAAGTCAGTCAGAAAGCAAGGGAGCTTGGTGAAGAGATTGTTGCAACAGGACATTATTTATGAAACCTGGACTAAGCCAGTGACAGCAAGAAAAGCAAGAGTTAAAAGTATGTACAAAGCATCAAAAGAAGACAAACATCTAAGAGGAAGTCTAGAGAAATTAGAGAAAGCTTCACAGAGGAGACGGTGTTTGCACTGGGCCCTAAACAAGGAAAATTCGCCATAAAGAAAATGAGAGAAAAAAGGAGAGAACAGCACAATGAAAGGCAAAGGCAGACTACCTGACCTGAGATCTTGCTAAAGTATCCTTTTGGAGATCAATCAATTGGTAAATATTTACCGAAGCCTAATATGTACCTTGGATCTTGAGGCATCAAATGAAAATTAAAGTCAGCTTTCCCAAAATAATGCACTTGGAGAAATTTTGGTCCAAGGACTCCAAGTAAAATACCTCTGAATAAGAGTAGGATTATGGTGATGGGATTGGCTAGGTAAGAGCTGAAAAGTAAACTGGAGGTAAGGGGGTGAAGACTTTCTATTCGAAGGCTAAGAAATCTGGAAAACTAGGACAATTCCGGGAACACTGTTTTTTAGATTGTCTTATTTAGTCCATAAACAATATGTTTACATAGATAATAGTAAGTACTATTATTGTTCCATTTACCAATGAGAAAACTAAGGGTTAAAGAAAATAACGTACCCAAGGTCACATAGCTAGTTTAAATGGTGAAGCCAGCAGACCCTTTGCATTCAATCACAAATCCAGGAGAAACTGAAATATATGCAGTACTTACTTACTTTAACACTTAAAAATCTATAAAGTCACTATTAGTCTAGAACCTAAAAGTTTCATATCAACAAGATTTATTCATAAAACTACTTTGCCTGGTATTCTCAAAGTATAATCATTCACCCAATAATTTCAAGTCTGTTAATGTTACTTAAAAAGCTTTCAAAATTTGTATTACAAATAGAACTACCAGTTGTAAAACTTTAGGAATCTTGATTCCCCAAATATAGCAAAAACTTGAGAGGATAGCCATCAATTTTTCAACAAAACAAAGAAAGACTATTTTCTGGAGTTAATCTCATCCACACTGTTTGGCAGACAGTGTTTTCAGAAAAGAAATTGAGGGAAAAGAGGGAAAAGCCACATCCCATTGTCATTGAATACAAATGCTCACTGAACACAAGTTGATCTAAGTATCATTTTCTTAGTAACTATTACTTTTCAAGTTTCATTTTTATCATCTTCACAAACTTCTGAAAATTGAAAACATGCCCAGAATGAGACAAGCTACTCTATCCTTTCATATGTTGGTTTATTTCTTGATTTGGTGCAATTCCAAAGATAGACCCATTTCTTTTAAGTACTGCAAGAGCTGGAGAGAATATGGTCCCAGCCTGTTGCAGGAGGGATGTGCTTGGTACGTCTAAATCTCTAGATTTCTAAACTAAATACCTGATGAAAATACTTTTGTGGCAGTTAAGTATCCCGGAGAGCACAAATCAGGCCTTTATGATGCTACTACCTATCTTTACACATTAAGTGCTCCTAGAGGGCATGTTCCTATATCCAGCACTTAGTGCAGTGTCAGGCACACCACAAAGAGTGGATGAATAAATCTTATTCTGCCTTTCAAATGTGAAACCAAGAGCTATCCAACCAAATCTGAATGGTGAAATTGTTCCTCCTTCATCATAAAATGTTGAATTTTTTTTCTGTATTTGGTGAACAAGGGCACCATGAGTTGATTTTATCTGGACTACTGGGAAAAAATGTGACCAAAATATTCTGACAAATATCGTGAAGAGTTGTATATAAACTTTCTCTTCTACTGTTTGTATAAAGCATTATAAGGAGATAAAGGCCAGGAAACAAAATAAATTCCATAGGCACAGTGTGTCCAAGGTTATTAACTAATAAGCGGTAGAGTCACAAATGGGACCCAACTAGCTCCCAATCCAATGTGCTTCCTATTATAACACATCATGATTACAGGAACATCTTATTACATTTATTCGTCCAAAAAAGTGTTTGGGGAAAAACCTCAGGCCAAAGGAAATCTTCACAGAAAAGACAAATTACAGAAGTACTTTGCTTTTTAAATTCCTCTGTGCCCTTACATTTCTAGGTGTCACCAAGACTCAAGACATTAAAACATTCAGTTAAAATGAGATGAGGGCTGCAAGCACTAGGCATAAAGCAAAATATATAGATATGTAGATATATACATGGTATCCTCTGACAAGCTTCAACTTAAGTAGTTACATCCATTCTTGTTATCTTTCTAAGATAATACCACAAGCTTAGAAGACTTCCCCAAACCCAGATTTCTTCTCCTGTCGTCCTCCCCACTACTCCTGTCCAATCAGCTTCCCATTCTCCCAAAGCTTCAATTTTCCTTCTCATCTCTACCTTTGGCATTCAAATGCTCCCTTCCCCTCCCCCAACAGTCCCAAGACTCATTTTTTACCTTTCAGCCTTAGGGCCTTCCTGGACCACCCTATCTAAAGAGGCCTCTCCCAGTTACTTCTAAGTACACAGTACGGTCCACAGTCAAACTTTCAATTTGTTTTTACTAGGTAATTGTCATTCCATTCCATTAGGATGTGCCATGATGGCTATCCCCTTACCACTGTCTCTACAACACCTCCTTTTCCATCATTACCAAAACTGTTCTGGAAATACTGTTACGTCTACCACCTCCTTCCAACTGTAAGCTCATCAAGGGTAAGTGCTGTCTTACGTTTCCTCAGCACTCGAGGAAGTGCCTGGCATCATCCAATGCAGTCAGTAAAAGTTCGCAGAATAAATGTATTAAGCACCAATGCTCATTACTAGCATAGAAGCAAAGAAGAATTACACCAGGACACTTCCTAGTGCAGACAAATGCTGCAGGTTGTAGACATAAAAACTGCTAATGATACAATGTATAGAAAAGATGAGCATGGACAAAATTCCATTCAAAGAGATGAGGTGTCTCTTGCTCAGCAAAGAGGAAGGAGAAAAGCAAGAAAGCAAGCCAATTTTTTATTTTCCACTGGACTAAGAGAGCAAATTGTTCCCCCCAATTACAACTTTGCAACAGCGCAATGTATTCGGCACACTCAACTACTCATCAAGAGTCCAAGTACCAACATACTACCATTATTTTGCCTTCTCTCAGATACACCAGGTGAGGAGCAGAGGGTTGGTCCTGAAACCCGATAGAATAGCAGAAGTAGAAATAATAATGGCATATCTTTAAATTTATAGACAAAAATCTGGAAGTGACCATGGAGACTATAAACATACCAATAAATATGTACGTAACCACAGGTTAGGACCCACTATAGCACAGAAATGGTCATACCACTGCCAAAACACCACACTCCACATCTTTCTCAATCCTCTTCCACTCAAAGACCCTAAATAGCCACCACTAGCTCACTAGCCTCACTGCTGATAGCACAATCCTCAAAGGAATCCAGAAGAAGAGAAAGAACAGCTTAAAAGTCTCCCCACCCCGCCTCTCAAAAATAAATAAATAAAATAAGAAAAAAAAAAAAAAAAAAACCACAACCAACCAATGGGCTCCGCAATCACTAATGAGAAAGCCCAAGACGCCTTTCAAAGCCAACTGTCAGACCTTTTAGGGGCCCAGATGACGTTGACTCCAAAGAGAAGTCTCTGGCCCCGACATATATCTCCGGATTATTCAGGAAAACTCAGGTTTTCCAGTTTGGAGATCTGCACTCAAAAAAGGATCTCCCAGCAGGAACGAGCAATCAATCTCTCTGGAGGCAATGGCGCTCCAACCAACCACCCGGCAGGGGGACAGGCAACGGCGACAGGGCACGGCCCTTCCAGGGAGCCGCCGGCGCCCTCCGGGCTCTCAGTCTGGCCCAGCGCAACCCGCCCTGGCGGTGACCAAAGTCGGGCAGTGGTGAAGGGGGGCCAGCGGTCGAGCTTCCCGAGCTGGGCCTTCCCGGCCTGGGGGCGCGGCGAGACACGGAGGTGGCGCCTCTCAGTCCAGCCCCGGCTGCGGCAACCGATCCGAGGCCTCTTCCCCTGGCCTCCCCACCCCGCCGCCTTCAGCCAGCCAGTCAGCCCCTCACCTGGCAGAAGCTCCGGCAGTAGTTCAAAGATGAGACCTCCGACACCTCCTGCTCCCTCAGCTCTGTCTCCAGCTGCCACAGACACGGTCGCAGTCCCGGGGCTCCCAGAGCCGGAGATGCAGGGCGATGACCCCGAGCCATGGACTCAGTCTCGGTTCCGTCCCCGGCTCCGGCTCCTGCCGGAGCCTCAGCCCCGGCCCCGGCGGCGGCGGCGGCTTCTCCCTTTCCGTCCGCCATCTTCCCACGGCCCAGCAGCGCGTAGGCAACCAAGCCACGTGATTCAGCCCTGGCCCCGCCCCCGTTCGACCACACGTGGTGACGCACTCCTTGGCGACGCGGGCGCGGGCCGGATTCCGTCACCGGGTTTCTGGGTGCTCCTCCTCTCGGCGGCCTCACCGACAGCCGCCCTGGCAACAGCCTGGCGGCAGCTGGCCAAACACCTACTTCTCTCAGCCTTTCCAGACTCTCTGGAGTCACGGGGTCACCGAGCCGGACATACATGTAGACATAACCTAGATAGGAGCGGCCTGACGCTTAAGCTGCGATCGGAAGGAAGAGAGAATAAAGATCCCCCGGTGGAAAGAAAATAAGCAAAGGTTATGAAGACCAGGTCCGTGGGAAGGTGGTTTATAAGAATTGGGCACTACAAGTCAGTAGGGAAAGGATGACCTCTACAGGAAATGGGGCTGAGGCAACTTTTTCAATAGGAAAAAAGATTTAGATTTCTACTTTAAACCATATCCAAAAATAAATCCCAGGTGGATTACAGGCCCCGAAATATTTTTCAGGAAATGTTTCTTTAGGATATCAAAATAGGGACGAATTTCTTAAATAAGACCCAGAAAGCACAAACCATGTGAGAAAATATTGTTAGATTTGACTGCATTAAAATTAGTTAATTCTGTAACAACAGAAGTTTAAGAAGATGCAACAAAAAGACAAGCCAAAAACTAGATGGTATTCAAATATATAAAACCGCCAAAAGATTAATATCCGAAAAGTTCCCCAAATCAAAAGGAAAAAAAGCAAACAATCCAGTAGGAAAGTAAATAAAGGATATACAGAGCTAGTTCACCAAAACATCAATAAGAATGGCCAATAAACCCGTGAAAAGATGTTTAACTTCACTGTGCAAGGTACAAGTTAAAACAATATATGGGGCACCTGGCTGGATGAGTCAGAAGAGCATTTGACTTTTGATCTCAGGGTCATGAGTTCCAGCCCCATATTGGGTGTAGAGATTAAATAAACATATATATATTATATACATATTACATATAACATATATATTATATATGCATATATATTATATATGCATATATAATATATGTGCATATATGCATATAATATATATGCATATATGTGCATATAATGTATATGCATATATGCACATATATTATATATGCATATATAATATATATGTTATATATAATATATATACACACACATAATTTTATACCCATTAGTACCATGTTTTAGGATTTAGAAATATGGAACTTATATATTGCTGGTGGAGGCATTAATTGGTAATCACTTAATAAAATTGAATATACACATGTCCTGTGACTCAGCAATTCCTCACAATAATAATAGTTGATATTCATTGAGATAAGGTTTTTTATATATTTTAACCCATTTAATCCTACTAACAATACCATGAAAAGTTACTATTTTTACCCTCATTTTATAATTCAGGAAACAGACATGGAGACTTTAAGTAACTTGACCAAAGTGACACAACTTGGAAATTATGGTGCCTGGAATTCAATCCCAAGTAGTCTGCTGCAGAAACGGATCTCTTAGAGGTGCCTGGGTGGCTCAGCTGGTTAAGCAACTGGCTCTTGATTTTGGCTCAGGTCATGATCTCATGGTTCATGAGATTGCCAGGCGTTGGATTCTGCATTGGGCTCTGCACTGACAGCATAGAGACTGCTTGGGATTCTGTCTCTGCCCCTCTCCCGCCCAAGCTTGAGTGCTCTCTCTCAAAATAAATAAATAAACTTAAAAACTACCATAGAATCTGACCTCTTAAAAAAATTTGTTAATGTTTATTTATTTTTGAGTGACAGAGCACAAGCAGGGGAGCAACAGAGAGAGAGAGGGAGATACAGAATCCGAAACAGGCTCCAGGCTCTGAGCTGTCAGCACAGAGCCCGACGCAAGGCTCGAACTCACAAACGGTGAGATCAAGACCTGAGCTGAAGTCAGACGCTTAACCCACCTGAGCCACCAAATCTGACCTCTTAAACACTATGTTGCCAATGTTCATTGCAACACTATTATAATGATAAAATATCAGAAACAGCCTAAATGTTCAACAGTAGAAAGATGGATAAACAAATTACGGTATATTCACACACAAAAAATATACAGCCAGTAAATGAATGAATTAAAACTTCATACATCAGCATAGTAAGCTGCATACATCAACATTGATTGATTAGCACCTATTATGTGCTGGGCACTTTCCCAGCTAACAGAGATTCAGAGAACAACATATTTTAATGGACAGATGTGGCTAAACATTAATGTGTTAGATGTAGGTAATAGGCACATGGTTTTCTATAAAATTCTCTGTACTTTTTTGTATCTTTGGCATACAAAATAATTAGGCCTAAAAAAAAAGGCAGGATGCAGTGGGGTGGGAAGAAGGTCAGTGTTTCTGTAATGTGGTGCAAGGCAGGGCAGGTGGTGGAGATGAGGTTGGAGAAGGAGAAAAGGGCCAGATAATATAGGACTTTATAGCTCAAGGCAAGCAGTGGGGATTTAAAGTGTGACAGGTAACCACCGAAAAGCGTTAAGTGGTCATATGATATCATCTGATTTACACTCCTGCTGCCACCACGTAGAGAAAAGGTGGTGGGAGGCAAGAAGGAAGACAGAGAAGCTATTGCAGCAGTCCCAGTAGTAAAGGTGAACAGATTAAGGATATATTTTGGAAGCAGAACCAACAGGGCGATGCTTTGTTTATGAGGAGTGAGGGAAAGAGAGGAATCTGGAATGGCCTTCAGTTTGAATGGTTGGCAAAGATGCTTACTGAGAAAGATGGAGACTAAGGAAAGAAACAGATTGGGAAAAGAGGGAGAGAGAACCGAAAGTTCTGTTTGGGACGGGTTAATTTTAATTTCCCTATGAGACATCCAAATGGATGCGCTTGGATATATGTCTGTGGGCAGGGTTGGAGATGCAGAACCATCAGTGGTCATGCCACTGTTACAAGACAACAACAGACAAAAACCACAAGACTTCTTTCACTCCACCACATCCTCCCCTAGTTTCCGTCCCACATCTCTGCTCTCTTTTGTAGAAAAACTCTTGTAAAGAGCTGGCCAAATCCTCTATTTGCCCTTTCTTCTCATTCTCTCTTGAACCCTTTACAGCCAGGCTTTCATCCCCAGTCCTCGCTGAAACTGCCTTTTTTTTTTTTTAATGTTACCAGTAATTTCTACTTTTGTTGTCTCAAGTGGCAAATTCTCAGTCCTTTATTTAGTCCCTTGGCAGTATTTGGCCTTGTTGATCATTCCCCGGTATTGGATTTCACTTGGCTTCCAAGTCTCCATACTTTCCTGGTGTTTCTTCGTGGTTTCTTTTCTTGCTCTCCCTTCTCTTTCCGATTTCTAGCTGTCCCAGGCACAGCCCTTCAACCTCTTTTCTATCTACACTCATTGCTGTACCCATCCAGTTCTTTTTTTTTTTTTAACGTTTATTTATCTTTGACAGACAGAGACAGAGCATGAGCAGGGGAGGGACAGAGAAAGAGGGAGACACAGAATCAGAAGCAGGCTCCAGGCTCTGAGCTATCAGCACAGAGCCCAACACAGGGCTCGAACTCACAGACGGTGAGATCATGACCTGAGCCAAAGTCAGACGTTCAATGGACTGAACCACCCAGGCGCCCCTGTACCCACCCAGTTCTAATACCATTTACATATTTAGGCCCATTAAAACCATCCAAGAAGGGTCCTGCCCTGGCGAAAATCTCTCTCTCTCTCTCTCTCTCTCTCTCTTTACACACACACACACACACACACACACACACACACACACACACTATATATTAAAGAACACATAGATTTCTCTATCTTTCAAGATCCAGCCCTCATCACAGAGTACAACCCTAGGGGTGCCTGTGTGGCTCAGTTGATTGAGCATTCAACTCTTGATTTCAGCTCAGGTCATGATCTTGCAGTTTGTGGGTTCGTGTCTTGTCATGCTCTGTGCTGATGGTGAGGAGTCTGCTTGGGATTCTCCCTCTCTCTCTGCTCCTTCCCTGCTTGCTCTCTCTCTCTCTCTCTAAATAGAATAAATAAATAAACTTTAAAAAAGTACAACCCTGAGGTGCTTGGGTGGCTCAGTCGGTTGAGCTTCTGACTTCGGCTCAGGTCATGATCTTACCGTCTGTGAGTTCGAGCCCCACATCGGGCTCCGTGCTGACAGCTCAGAGCCTGGAGCCTGCTTCGGATTCTGTGTCTCCCTCTCTCTCTAACCCTCCCCCGCTCATGCTCTGTCTCTCTCTGTCTCAAAAATAAAATAAAACATTAAAAAAAAATTTTAAGTACAACTCTATTTACTTTTATAACTAGCATTATTCAAACTCCATATCTTTTGCTCTGTGTCCTCAAACGGAAAGGCACCAAAAGAATTGAAAGCAAGGATTTGAGCAGATATTTGCATACGCATAGTCACAGCAATATTATTCATAATCACCAAGAGATGGGAAAAACCCAAGCATTCATTGAAGGATGGATGGACAAACAAAATGTGGCATATACATACAATGGAATATTGCTCAGTCTTAAAAAGGAAGGAAAATCTGACACATGCTACACAATAGATAAGCCTCAAAGACATTATACTAACTGAAATACATAAATCACAGAGATAAATACTGTGTGATACCACCTATCTGAGGTACCTAAAGGATTTAAAATCAGAGACAAAAAGTAGAAGAGCTGTTGCAAGGGGTTGGGGCAAAGGAGAACGGGGAGTTAGTATTACATACTTACTGAGTTTTGGGGTACCTGGGTGGCTCAGTTCTTTAGCACAGGTGCAACATATTCTTGCATAACCAAGTATTATTTCCCAGTGGTAGTGAATGTTCCTTTTTACTGTTGTTGTTGTTGTTGTTAAAGTTTATTTACTTACTTTGAGCGGGAGAGAAAAGGAGAGGGAGTGGCAGAGGGAAGGGGAGAGAGAATCCCAAGCAGGGTCCGTGCTGTCCGCACAGAGCCCAACTGCATGAACCCTGAGATCCTGACCTGAGCCAAAATCAAGAGTCAAACGCTTAACCAACTGAGCCACCCAGGTGCACCATGCAGGAATGTTTTTGGTTTTTTTTTTTTTAATTGCCTCTTTACCTGTTCCGATTCAAGGTGTGGAAACAATTGGTGATTTAGTACAATTTCCCATAGTGGCCGAAAAAAAATTCCGCAATGCTAAACAATTCTTTTGACCGTGAAATTTTATATCATGTGTGTATTTGTCTAGGTGTAATGAATGGAAAAACTGGTTCTTTACATTGTCAATACTCAATGAATTGGGAATGCATTGGGAATAACTTTATTTGTATAAAAATATTTAATAAGACAATTTGGTTTTTAAAGGCTAACTTTGTATTTCCTGCATTGTTTCTACAATTTTGATTTAAAATTCTGATATTTTGGGGGGTGCCTGGGTGGCTCAGTCGGTTAACCGTCTGACTTTGGCTGAGGCCATGATCTCATGGTTTCTGAGTTCGAGACCTGCGTTGGGCTCTGTGCTAACAGCTCAGAGCCTGGAGCCTGCTTCAGATTCTGTGTCTACTCCTCTCTCTGCCCCTCCCATGCTCATGCTCTGTCTCTCTGTGTCTCTCAATAATAAATAAATGTTTAAAAAAACCTTTTTTTAATATAATAAAATTCTGATGTTTTTGTACTTTGTTATTTTGAATTTTAATAATCTGAATGTTTTAAAGCAAAAATAACATTTAAAACACAAAAAGCAATTTTTGACAGTTTCTATTTTCTTCTTTTCCTTTTTTTAAAGATTTTATTTTTCATTTATTTATTTATTTTTAAAAATAAGCTCCACACCCAACGTGGGGCTTGAAGTCACGACCCTGAGATCAAGAGTCAGATGCTCTAGGGGCGCCTGGGTGGTTCAGTCAGTTAAGCATCTGATTTCAAATCAGGTCATGAACTCATGGTTCCTGGGTTTGATCCCAGCTATCTGTGCTGACAGCTCAGAGCCTGGAGCCTCCTTTGGATTCTGTGTCTCCCTCTTTCTCTGTCCCTCCCCTGCTGGTGCTCTGTCACTCTCTCTCTCAAAAATAAATAAACATTTAAAAAAATTAAGAAGGGGCGCCTGGGTGGCTTAGTCGGTTGAGCGTCCGACTTCAGCTCGGGTCATGATCTCACAGCTTGTGGGTTCGAGCCCCGCATCAGGCTCTGTGCTGACAGCTCGGAGCCTGGAACCTGCTTCGGATTCTGTGCCGCCCTCTCTCTCTGCCCCAACCCATTCGCATTCTGTCTTTGTCTCAAAAATAAGTAAACATTTTAAAAAAATTTTTTTAATTAAGAAAAAAAAAAAGAGTCAGATGCTCTACTGACTGTGCCAGTGAGGCGCCCCAACAGTTTCATTTTAAACTTATCAAAATATATTTACACTTTGTACATTTTGAATACAATTATCTTTTATTCTCAATCCTTTTTTAGCTCATTATTCCCACAGATACAAACTATGTGAAAAATTTTATTATAACAATATGATTAGTGATTTTGCTAAGGCAAGAAAAGTTAATTGTATGGAATAAATATGTAATCATTTATCACGTATTTTATAATTTGTCTAAACATCCCTGATCCATCAATGGAACAGTCAGGCATGATAGTAATTAAATTCAGGTTTTTTTGTGATATTTAGCCAAAATTTGGCCACAAAAATCACAATTTCATTATGTGTCCTTTTAGGTTTTATTGTTGTAAAGGTATATTTATCAAGACAGAAGGACAGAACATGTTTTATCTAACAGTGTGATGTTAAGTTAGTTATAACTTTATATAGTTAGACATGTGGTATATGGACCACCATTTGTGCTCTTGGTCCTGACCCTGCAAATACTAAGAGTAAACCTGCTAACCATTACACTGTACTGATGTCCAGACTCTGCCTCCTAACTGTCTCCTCTACATATCTAGCAGGCAGCTCACACAAAACTTATCCAAAGCCTTTCCTTTGTCAGTAAATGACAGTGGGTTCATTTGGCTGCTTAAGCCAAAGATTTGGAGTCGTGCTCATCCCCATTCTCTCTCTCTCACATTCCATATCTATTCTAAGCTCTTGATTGAAAATGTGCTCTCTGGGAATGCAAGCTGGTACAGCCACTCTGGAAAACAGTACGGAGGTTCCTCAAAAAACTAAAAATAGAACTACCCTACGACCCAGCAACTGCACTTAGGTTTTTATCCAAGGGATACAGGTATGCTGTTTTGAAGGGACACATGCATCCCAATGTTTATAGCAGCACTATCAACAATAGCCAAAGTATGGAAAGAGCCCAAATGTCCATCGATGGATGAATGGATACAGAAGACGTGGTATATATCTACAATGGAGTATTACTCGGCAATCAAAACGAATGAAATCTTGCCATTTGCAACTATGTGGATGGAACTGGAGGGTATTATGCTAAGTGAAATTAGCCAGTCAGAGAAAGACAAAAATCATATGACTTCACTCATACGAGGACTTTAAGAGACAAAACAGATGAACATAAGGGAAGGGAAACAAAAATAAAAACAAAGAGGGAGACAAAACAGAAGAGACTCATAAATATGGAGAACGAACTGAGGGTTACAGGAGGGGTTGTGGGAGGGGGGATGGGCTAAATGGGTAAGGGGAACTAAGGAATCTATTCCTGAAATCATTGTTGCACTGTATGCTAACTAATTTGGATGTAAATTTTAAAAAATTTAAAAATTTAAAAAAAAAGAATTGTTTCAGAGTGAGACAGGAAAGAATACTTACTAAATGTGTGCAGGAAAATTGAAGGGCAGTGTTGAGTGGCATTCTTCATTTGTTTAACAAATATTCATTGATGGTCTGCTATGTTTCAGGTACTGTCCTAAGGCCAGAAATATGTCACAAATACAGGCGTGGAATGGCTCAGTCAATTAAGCGTCCAACTCTTGATTTCAGCTCAGGTCATGATCTCATGGTTCTTGAGATGAAGCCGTGTATCAGGCTTTGCACTGACAGCTCGGAGCCTGTTTGGGACTCTCTCTCTCTCTCTCTCTCTCTCTCTCTCTCTCTTTCTGCCTCTCCCCTGCTTGTGCACTCTCTCTCTCAAAATAAATAAACTGAAAAATGTTTTAATAAATATATATATGTATATATATATCTCATAAATAAAAGATGTCCCTACTTTTGTATTTTTTCCCAGAAATTATAATATAGTTAACTTATTTGCAACTTTCCTTAGTCATACTCTAGTTCTACAGATACTCCTGGTTCTCCTTGATGAAGCTGGATATTTCTCAATATACCATCAGCGACACATTTATAAGTGATGATTTAGGGTAGTTTCATTGTGCAGATTCATCTATTCAGATTCAAAAAACATTGTGGACAGACTCACTCTATCATTTCATCTAGGTGGTGATTAAGTCACAAGAGCCCAACTTACTAATTCACCCTAAGAAATATAATGGCATCCCTATAGAAAAGTCAACTTTGGAAACAAAATTAGCATCGGAAGGTTGCTTAGGGAGGGTAGGATCTGTGTAAAGGGAGATAGAAGATCTTAAATCACCCCCTTCCATACCCAGCCTTATTTATAATGACTTTCTGTTTTTCTCTTTCCTTTCCTCAAGATCTAACCAGGTTAGATTCCAAATCCAGTCTATTTGTCCTCAGGAAACCTTCCGTCTGTCTTTCCTCTGACCCATTTCCATTTACCCCTGCCCAGCAAATGGGAACATATACAGAACACAGAATGATGTCCTCTAAAGGTCACAGAAGAGCAGGGAGGGTGAGAGTAGCTGCAAGGTGAGGGACCAATGTCTATATTCCAGAACTTCCTTTGAATGCTTAGCCCCCATGACTGTCACCACAACCTCCCAGTCTCTCTCCCTTGGACTCATCATGTCCTTGGGATCCCAGGAGTCTAGTGTTCCTTCTGGGAGACTTTGCTACTGTGTTTTGATGAAGGGTCGGTGGTCCCAAAGGCAGAGAACCCTCAAAGGAGATGGAAACTCAAAAACCCCCACAGATGCTGTTGCAGTCTTCCTCCCTGCCAGAGATTCCCCCTGGAGAACTATTCTTTGCTCTTCCTTTTCAGGGATTTTACATTTGTTGGATTTATGGAAGGACGGATTCCTTCCCTGTACCACCACCATTAGACATGTCCTACTTCTCTTTTGCTTGGGCGATTGCAAAAGTGTCCCAACAGTTATCCCTGCTTCTAGACCATCCCACTTGCTCTCTGAAATTCATCTTCCTAAATTCACCTCCACTGCTTAAAAATGTTCAGCCCCATCTTGCTTCAAATAGAATCAAAATCCTCAGCCTGGGTTTTAAATCCAACCACTTAACTACTTGCTATTCCTAAGAGCACAGAGTTGTTTGCTAGCTCTCCAAACATGTCACCACCCCCCTTATACACAGTTTTCCTACCTTTGTGTCTTTGCTCAATTCGTCACCTTTTCTTGGAACTCCTTGCCATTGATACTAAACGGTATGAAAATACAGTATCATCCTGTCATGGTAGACTGGCCCTTCCTTCAGCCCCGCAAACCCTAATCTTTTTCTTACCTCAAGGGCTTTTTGTACTTGCTGTGCTCTCTGTCTGGAATGTTCTTTACATCTCCAGCTCCTTCTCAATCTTCAGAGTTCTTCTCTTGAAGTAGGTCCCTTGCTTTTCTCTCTTCTCCCAACCTGTTCTTCGTTTCTTTCATAGCACTTACCACAACCTGTAATGACACATTTAAGTATGCATTTATTCGTTTGATATCTCCTACTAACACCTCACTAGATCATAAGTTCCCCACTCTATTTCAGTGCCTCACACGAGGGCTATCATAAGCATGAATATTTGTTGGACGCCTGAGTGACCGTCTGGGTTATAAGGCATGCTCTGTTATTAGCAAAACCACCTCTCTACTCAAACTCTTCTCTGCTTTAACTTACACATGAATCTCCCCAAAGAACACTTCTTCCCTCAAGTGCTATCTTTCCTCTTTTGTTCACATCATAATTGGGGCCTGGCACAGAGTAATTGCTCCACATATATTTATTTATTTGCTTTTTGCTATGACCTTTTCCCTTCAGTCTAATGAATGGTCAAGAAAGATAGCCCAACAGAGTGAAAAGTGGTTACTGTTCTGAAGTCAGACAGACTGAAATTGAATCCCATTCTTGCAATTGACTAGCGGGCAACCGTGACCACATTATTTAACTTCTCTGAGCCTCAAGCTTTCACTTTCATGTGTTAACAGAATTTTAACGTGGGCAGAGGTAGGTTGTTAGGTTGGGCCAACGTGTTAATCTACACTGCCCCCTAGAGGGCCTTTGTTTCTGGGATTGTGTTTTCAGAATCCCAGGAATGTCTGAAGATCTTTGCCAGCTACTCTGACGCCCTGGAAAGAGAGGAGGGGCCCCAGCACAGCTTTGCCGGAGTTGGGCCCAGCATAGATGGTGTGCCACAAATGGAAAGTCCAGTGGCCTGGAAGAGGGCAGCAATCCTTGAACTGCAGAGTAACAATGGTAGGTCTAGTTATTTTTGAGAACTGGGGAGGGGACCTGATTGAAAGACTGGATTTGCTATCACTTAAGCTCTTGGTGGGTTGCTTAGAGTTTAGAAATTTGGTTTATTTTTTTAATGTTTATTTATTTTGAGAGACAGCGTGAGCAGGAGAGGGGCAGAGAGAGAGGGAGGGAGAGAGAATCCCAAGCAGGCTCTGCACTGTCAGGGGAGAGCCCAACACAGGTCTCACTCCCGCACACTGAGATCCTGACCTGAGCCAAAATCAGTAGTGGACGCTTAACCGACTGAGCCATCCAGGCGCTCCAGAAGTTTGGGTTAATGATACTGTTCGGTACATTTGTGTTAACCACGCTTAGGTGGGGTCAGGGTGTTTCTGAGTCACACATTAAATGAAGATAATAATAAATACCCACCTTTCAGGGATGTTGTGAGGATCAAATGAGAAAACGGATTCATGTAAAGTGTGAATATGGTGCCTGGTACACAGTAGCTACTCAATAAATGGCAACTGCCACTATTGTTCTTGAAAATTAGGCAGGCTTTCCACTTTTCTTTCTTTTGCCAAATGACAAATTTATTCTCTAAAAAAGGGGAGAATTGGAAAAAAATGGGTAAAACAAGAACATGGTCAAACCATGTACTTTTTTGTAGGCAGTCTTTTGCTTTTTGGTTTAATAAGAAAACGCAGACGTTCTGTTATTTAAGTGTGTGTAGTTAAATATATATTAAGATCCATTAATAAGTGTAATATAATTATTAAGTGGTTGTCAGTGGCCAGGAGTTGGGAATAGAAATTGATTGAGAAGGGGCAAACAGAAACTTTTGGGGTGAGAAATGTTCTATATCTTGATTGTGGTTCCTGTTACATGTGTATATACCTTTGTCAAAGTTCACTGAATTGTACATTTATGTGGGTATTTTATTGTATGCTAATTCCATCTCAATAGAGCTAATTCTTTTTTTTTTTTAACATTTATTTATTTTTGAGACACAGAGAGACCGAGCATGAACGGGGGAGGGTCAGAGAGAGAGGGAGACACAGAATCCGAAACAGGCTCCGGGCTCTGAGCTGTCAGCACAGAGCCCGACGCGGGGCTCAAACCCACAGACTGCGAGATCATGACCTGAGCCGAAGTCGGACGCTCAACCGACTGAGCCACCCAGGCGCCCCAATAGAGCTAATTCTTTAGAAAAATCCAATCCTTGGGGCACCTGGGTGGGTCAGTCAGTTAAGCATCCGACTTCAGCTCAGGTCATGATCTCACAGTTTGTGGGTTCGAGCCCCGCATCAGGCTCTGTGCTTACTGCTTGTTTAGAGCCTGGAGCCTGCTTCAGATTCTGTGTCTCCTTCTTTCTCTGCCTCTCCCCTGCTCACGCTTTGTCTCACTCTGTTTCTCAAAAATAAATGTAAACAAAAAAAAATTTTTTTTTTAATAAAAAAAAAAAACAACAAATCTTTAATTTTTCTCCTAGCCTGGTGCAGCCCAGACTCGAGACCCCTGAGCTTCACAAACAGGAGACAAATGTCAGCCCCCGGGGACCTAGAACTATCAGGTTAAGTGCAAGTAGGAGGCCCCTCCCCTCAGAGTGCATCGCAGTCTGGCCCCCATGTGACCCTGATGTTTGGCCGTCAGCTTCCTGACAAGTCCACGGGCTGACAGACAGGGAGGGCCGCAGATCATTGTCAATGTAAGGAGGTAAAAATCATGGTGGAGGAATGAAAAGAATACAGTGGGTTCTGTGCAAATACTACAGACGACTGGCTAACTAGGTAAAGCTCCCCAGAGGATTGATGAGGCTGCCTCCTCTCCTTTATGAGTATTCAAGGATAAAAACACACGAACTAATTAGTAAACAAAATCTCTAGCTGTATACTAGACTGTGTACTACTGTCTATAACTCTGATAGTTGTTTGGTGGAGAGCAAAAGCCGTGTGTGCAGAACAAGGACGGAGAAAAGATGTATAGAAAGTGAGACTGGGGCGGGGCACTTACCTGTGCCTTCCAAGCAGAGGTATGAGGTGGATAGGACTCAGTGCAGGAAGAGCTAGGAGCCCAATGTGTGCCAGAAGTCTGGAGTTACAGCCCACGTTTCAAATGACCCAGGGACTGTTGAGGATTAAAGGAAGCTTGTTTGTAGTTCTAACTAGGATTGCCAGATTCGGCAAATTAAAATGCAGCACATCTAGTTCAATTTCTAATTCAGATAAATAACAAATACTTTTTTGGCCTAAGTATTTTCCCGGGTTCAAACTGAACCGGCTTCCTGTATTTTATCTGGCAATCCATATGAATGAATTAAATTAACCACTCAAAACCATGAGCTCATAAACAATAGGGGAACAGGCTTGTTTCATGGGAAATGTGAAGACTAAAGTTAAGATTTGGCTGATGAGTTTAGAGCTGATGGGGCCCAGGCCAAGAAGGCAACTCCGGTGGTCTGGGCGGCCAGGGCTAGGGCTGAAGTGTGGTTTGAAAGGTCAGGATTGGTAGGCCCTCAGGGCAGAGGAGGCTGTGCTCTCCGGCAGAGTCTATGGGGATGGGGCCAAGCAGATGGCTCCTGTGGTCAGGAGATTGAATAAATAAGTGAATATATGGAGAATAATGGGAGCCGAGTTACTGTTGGAGAAGACAGTTACAAATATGGAAATGGAAAAGAGTAGACCAAACTGATGTTGAAATAGAATTAAAGGTAGAAGCGTGAGCCCATGGTGTATATAGATGCATATATGTGCATGTCTGTATGTATAAGAGATAGAGATAGTATTAACTATCGTATATAGAGAAGAGTAGATATATGTGTGTGATATATATGTGGTTGTACTGGTAAATGGCTTTCTGATTAAAAAAACACACTGAGGGGCGCCTGGGTGGCTCAGTCGGTTGAGCGGCCGACTTCGGCTCAGGTCATGATCTCGCGGTCCATGAGTTCGAGCCCCGCGTCGGGCTCTGTGCTGACAGCTCAGAGCCTGGAGCCTGTTTCAGATTCTGTGTCTCCCTCTCTCTGACCCTCCCCTGTTCATGCTCTGTCTCTCTCTGTCTCAAAAATAAATAAACGTTAAAAAAAAAAATTAAAAAAAAAAACAAAACACACTGATAGGGCACCTGGGTGGCTCAGTTGGTTGAGCATCTGACTTCGGCTCAGGTCATGATTTCACATGAGTTCGAGCTCTGCATCAGGCTCTCTGCTCTCAGCCGAGAGCCCACTTCAGGTCCTCTGTCTCCCTTTCTCTCTGCCCCTCCCCCATGCTCTCTCTCTCAAAAATAATAGGTAAACATTTAAAAAGCCCACACTGATATGTAGCATTTACTGACTTCTGTGGTATAAATACTCCTACTATGGTTGATTTCTTTTTTTTTTTTTAACGTTTATTTATTTTTGAGACAGAGAGAGACAGAGCATGAATGGGGGAGGGGCAGAGAGAGAGGGAGACACAGAATCGGAAGCAGGCTCCAGGCTCTGAGCCATCAGCCCAGAGCCCGACGCGGGGCTCGAACTCACGGACCGCGAGATTGTGACCTGAGCTGAAGTCGGATGCTTAACCGACTGAGCCACCCAGGCGCCCCACTATGGTTGATTTCAAACTACCATCAGTTTAACAGCTGCTCAAAGAATTCCTGAATATTCAACATTGAGCTTTTTCAAGCCCATATGAACTGACTCCAGCCCAACATCTTAGAAGGTGCATGATATCTATTTTTGTGTGTGGATGTGTATCCATAAGTATATTTCCTAGCTGATATACTATTTTCTAGTCCTACTGAAAGGGCCTGCAAGAATATGGGGCATCTAGAGGCACCCGGGTAGCTCAGTCATTTAAGCATCTGACTTCAGCTCAGGTCATGATATCGCAGTTTGTGAGTTCAAGCCCCACATCAGGTTCTGTGCTGACAGCTCAGAGCCTGGAGCCTGCTTCGGATTCTCCCTTTCTCTCTGCCCCTCCCCTGCTCTCTCTCTCTCTCTCTCTCTCTCAAAAATAAATAAACATTGGGGTGCCTGGGTGGCTCAGTCGGTTAAGCGGCCGACTTCGGCTCAGGTCATGATCTCGCAGTCCGTGAGTTCGAGCCCTGCGTCGGGCTCTGTGCTGACAGCTCAGAGCCTGGAGCCTGTTTCGGATTCTGTGTCTCCCTCTCTCTGACCCTCCCCCGTTCATGCTTTGTCTCTCTCTGTCTCAAAAATAAATAAACGTTAAAAAAATTTTTTTTAAATAAATAAATAAATAAATAAATAAAAATAAATAAATAAATAAACATTTAAAAAATATATGGGGCATCTGAAAAACACAACGAATGAACAAATTAAAGAAACAGAAATAGACTCAGAAATACAGAGGACAGATGGGTGGTTGCCAGCGGGGAAGGGGTTGGGGAGATGGGCAAAATAGGTGAAGGGGTTAAGAAGTACAAGCTTCCAGTTACAAAATAAGTATGTCATGGGGATGAGAGTATAGCACAGAGACTATAGTCAATAATATTGTAACAACTTTGTGTGGTGACAAGTGGTAACTACACTTATTACTGGTAATGTATATAAATGTGGACTCATCATGTTGTATACCTGAAGCCAGTATAAAATTGTGTGTCAATTATACTTTAATTAAAACAAAGGTTAAAAAAGTAATTGGATTGTATATATGAGGGTTTTTTCCCAGACGCTCTATTCTTTTCCTTTGGTCTATGTCTGCATTTATGCTAGTACCAAACTGTTTTGACTACCGTAGTTTTGGATTAGGGTTTTTTTTTTGTTTTGTTTTTTTTTTTTTTTTGGATTAGGTTTTGAAACCAAGAACAATATAGTTCTTTTTAAGATGGTTTGGGCTACTTGGGGTCCCTTGAGATTTGATATGAGTTTTAACGTTTATTTATTTTTGAGACAGAGAGAGACAGGGCATGAACAGGGGAGGGTCAGAGAGAGGGAGACACAGAATCTGAAACGGGCTCCAGGCTCTGAGCCATCAGCCCAGAGCCCGACGCGGGGCTCGAACTCACGGACCGCGAGATCGTGACCTGAGCTGAAGTCGGACGCTTAACTGACTAAGCCACCCAGGCGCCCCTGATATGAGTTTTAGGATGGATTTTTCTATAAAACCAAATAAGTTAAAAAAATATTTTTCAATAGAAGGAAACGGTACACATTCTTATACTTTGAAGTCCTCCCTAAAATGGTCATGAACTGGGGTGCCTGGCTGTCTCAGTCAGTAGAGCATGTGACTCTTGATCTCAGGGTTTGAGCCCCACGTTGGGTACAGAGATTACTTAAAAATAAAATCTTAAAAAAAAAATGGTAGTGAAATTAGGGACCCTTTTGAGACCTATCTTAATGGTACTGGATCCCTGTACGGAGAAAGTCGAAAAGCCTGGGACAGCATTTTATGAGATCTCCTTTCCTTGGTTTCTACCAGTAAGAAAGCAGGCTCAGTAACACCCTGGGTGCACGTTTCCCCAAGGTTATTACAACAGAAAAGAAAGTTTATCTCTCATTGGTTTGTTTGTTTCAAAGGCCTTTTCAGAGCTATGAGGAATTTAGTGGTTCTTGATAGGATTGCTTAATCTTACCTCTGAAGAAAAAAATTTACAAATACTACAAAATCACATCTTTTATGGCCTGGTATCACTTAGCAGTATAAAAGGGTCTCAGAGGGGCGCCTGGGTGGCTCAGTTGGTTTAGCATCCAATTCTTGATTTTGGCTCAGGACATGATCTCACAGTTCATGAGTTTGAGCCCCAAATCAGGCTCAGTGCTGACAGTGTGGAGCCTTCTTGAGATTCTCTCTCTCTCTCTTCCCCTCCCTGCCCATGCTCTCTCTCTCTCTCTCAAATAAATACATAAACTTTAAAAAATAAAAATAAATAAAATAAAAGGATCTCGGATTTGGGACACCTGGGTGGCTCAGTCGGTTAAGCATCTGACTCTTGACTTTGGCTCAAGTCGTGATCTCTGGGTTCATGAGATGGAGCCCCACGTTGGGTGGGCTCTCCCTGACAGCATGGAACCGGTTTGGGATGCTTTCTCTCCCACCCTCTCTCTTCCTCTCTCCTGCTCAAGCAAGCACATTCTCTCTCTCTCTCTCTCTCTCAAAATAAATAAACTTTAAAATAAATGATCTCAGCTTAATTTCTGCCAGCAATGCATTTGAAACAAAACCATTCACCATGACCCTTCTCTTTCTGCGAAGAAAATAATAAATAATGTATATTTTACAAATAGGCTTGCCCAGCTTCTAATTCTGCACTTACTAGGTAAGGCTCTTAATCTCTTTGTCTTAGATCTTTAAAATGGAATATTAACAGAAACCACATCGTGGGGTTAGATAAGATCAAATGCATTAATAGATGCAAATATTTAGAAATATGTTACATCAATGTCAGCCATTATTATTACCTTATTAGGCGTTGTGAGGATTAAGGTAAATGAAATAACCCTTGTGAAGCTCTTAGTACGGAGTCTGGTACATGGAAAATGCTAAATAAATGTTGATTATCATTATAAACAGATGTTTTTGTGATTTCCTATGATGCCCACCTCTTTATTAGGTACATCTTGCCTCTCTTTGCAACTTGGACCTATGAGGAATTTGTTACTGTAAAAGCATTGGGTTTTTTTCACAGTTATCCTTCAGCCAAGCAATTCATTTCTGAGGCCTTTGGCTATGTTGTCTAACATGGGAGCCTGTGGACATATATGGCTATTGAACACTTGAACTGTGGCTGGTCCAGATTGTGATAAACTCTCATTATAAAATACACACCAGGAGTGCCTGGCTGGCTCAGTGGGTAGAGCGTGTGATTCTTGATCTTAGGGTTGTGAGTTTAAGCCTCACATTGGATGTGGAGCCTACTTAAAAAAGAAAAATCTGGGGTGCCTGGGTTGCTCAGTTGTTTAAGCATAGGACTTCAGCTCAGGTCCTGATTTCATGGTTCGTGAGTTTGAGCCCTACATTGGGCTCTGTGCTGTCAGTGCAGAGCCTGCTTCAGATCCTCGTCCCCTTCTCTCTCTGCTCCTACCCCACTCTCTCTCTCTCTCTCTCTCAAAAATAAACATGAAAAAAAAGCTTTTAAAAAATCTAAAAAGTAAAATACACACCACATTT
This sequence comes from Panthera onca, assembly GCF_046562875.1. NCBI lineage: Eukaryota > Metazoa > Chordata > Mammalia > Carnivora > Felidae > Panthera > Panthera onca. The sequence continues at coordinate 190,549,684 of NC_138346.1, forward strand.
CAAAGTCTTAGTATGAAAAAAAGGATGAGAAAAGTCTCGTTAATAATTTTACATCGATCACATGTGTAAATTATAATATTTTGAATACTTGGATTAAATAAATATATTATTTCAATTAATTTCACCTGTTTCTTTTTACTTTTTAAATGTGGCTTCTTGGGGTGCCTGGGTGGCTCAGTCGGTTAAGTGTCCGACTTCGGCTCAGGTCATGATCTCGCGGTCCGTGAGTTCGAGCCCCGCGTCAGGCTCTGTGCTGACAGCTCAGAGCCTGGAGCCTGTTTCAGATTCTGTGTCTCCCTCTCTCTGACCCTCCCCCGTTCATGCTCTGTCTCTCCCTGTCTCAAAAATAAATGTTAAAAAAAATAAAAAAAAATAAATGTGGCTTCTAGAAAATTTAAAGTTACATATGGGGCTTACAATTTATTTCTATTGGGCAGTGCTGCCTTGTTGGGTAATGATTTGTGATCATTTACTCAAGTCATGACCACAGCTTTAAGATGAACTTCTTATGATTTGGCTTAATCAGTAAATAATATTTCTGAATGTTATAAATATACATTGATCATTTACCTCTACACTGAAATTATATTTTAAACGTATTTCATGTTAATACCTCTTTTCTTCGTATTATCCTGGATTCGAGGCATTTTTTATAGATTTAACTTGTTTCATGGGGGCGCCTGGCTGGCTCAGTCAGTGGAGCAAGTGACTCTTGATTTCAGTGGCGTGAGTTCAAGCCCCACATTGGGTGTAGAACCCACTTAAAAGAAAAAACAAAAAACAAAAACTTGTTCCAGTTGATTACAGTCATTGATTTCAATATTCAGCTTGTGGTGGCACAACTGTCCCTGAATGTGAACATTTTCTTCTCAAATTGGCCTGTTTGCCTCCTCCAACGCCATACATGAAATCCCCAAAGAATTGCTATTTCCTGTCAGTAACAAGATGTACCGGGAGTTTCTCTGCCTGGAGATTTGGCACTGGCTGCCCTCCAAGAACCCTGGTTTCTTTTCTTGAAGGATAATTTGAAGGATTTAGGACCTGAGGCTGCATTTGTATTATTATGCTCCATGACTATTGGGTGTCAAATAGCTCAAAACAAAGGAAACATTAACCATTTTGCAGACTGAATGGAAGCCTTTCAGAGTGACAAGTTTAATTTCACCCTCACCTCATTATTGTTATCTTAGTCTAATACACATTATAATTTAAATAAAACTTAAAATTCTACACAATTTGGATCATTTAACAGTACAATTCTCCCTCTATAACATTGTCTCTTATCCTGCTCTATTTTTACCACGGTACTTAAAATTTTCAATATACCTCTCTCAATTTTCATTGAATTACTTAACTGAATTGTCAGCTTTTTCTTTTTTTCTTTTTCTTTTTGGAAGTTATATTTATTATTATTTTTGAGAGGGAGAAAGTGCAGGAGAGGGGCAGAGAGAGAGAGAGAGAGAGAGAGAACCCCAAGCAGGTTCCATGCCATCAGGGCTGAGCCCGATGAGCGGCTGGATCTCACTCACTGTGAGATCATGACCTGAGCCCAAATCAAGAATCAGACGCTCAACCAACTGAGCCACACAGCCCCCCGCCCCGAATTATCAGCTTTTTAACTTTTATACATGATATATTCATACCATATACATTCTTTTTAAAAATTTTATGTCCTTTTTTTTAAAAAATGTATTTAGGGGCGCCTGGGTGGCTCGGTCGGTTAAGCGTCCAACTTCGGCTCAGGTCATGATCTCACGGTCCGTGGGTTCGAGCCCCGCGTCGGGCTCTGTGCTGACAGCTCAGAGCCTGGAGCCTGTTTCAGATTCTGTGTCTCCCTCTCTCTCTGACCCTCCCCTGTTCATGCTCTGTCTCTCTCTGTCTCAAAAATAAATAAACGTTAAAAAAAAATTTTTAAAAATGTATTTATTTATTTTGAGAGAGACAGGGAGAGAGTGAGCAGGGGGAGGAGCAGAGAAAGGGAGAGAGAATCCCAAGCAGGCTCTGTGCTGTCAGTGTGAGTCAGGTCTCAATTCGCAAACCGCAGATCATGACCTGAGCCAAGATCAAGAGTTGGATGCTTAACCGACAGCCATGTAGGTGCCCCAACTTTTTTTTTTAAAGCAATCTCTACATCCAATGTGGGGCTTCAACTCATGACCCCCAGATCAAGAGTGGCATGCTTTTCTGACTGAGCCAGACTGGTGCCCCCATATCATACGCATTCTTTTTTTTTTTTTTTTTAATTTTTTTTAACGTTTATTTATTTTTGAGACAGAGAGACAGCATGAATGGGAGAGGGGCAGAGAGAGAGGGAGACACAGAATCGGAAGCAGGCTCCAGGCTCTGAGCCATCAGCCCAGAGCCCGATGCGGGGCTGGAACTCACGGACCGCGAGATCATGACCTGAGCTGAAGTCGGACGCTTAACCGACTGAGCCACCCAGGCGCCCCTCATACACATTCTTAATATCATGGGAAAGAGAAAAGCAGCCGTTTTCATCTGGAGCTGGCCTGGTACTCACGCCTGGGCCTTAGCACAGCTGGGAGCGAAACAACATTTTGCAGAACATAAACATCAGATATGTTTATCTGACTATGACAGAGGCAGACAAAACAAGACCGGTCCACAATCACGTCTGAGTAGACAAAAACCAACAATGTTATCTAAAGCACAAAAATGACTGAGCACGTGCCTTTTTCCTGGATGATATGAGCGAGTACTGCTCTCTCTCTTTCTTTCTCTCAAAATAAATAAACTTAAAAAAACAAAGAACTCTGCAGTTAAATGTCTGACTTCAGCCCAGGTCACGATCCCGCGGTTCGTGGGTTCGAGCCCCACATCGGGCCCTCTGCTGACAGCACAGGAGCTTCCTTCGGATCATCTGTTTCCCTCTCTCTCTGCCCCTCCCCTGCTTGTGTGCTCTCTCTCTCTCTCTCTCTCTCTCAAAAATAAATAAACATAAAAAAAATGAACTTTGTAATAACATATTTAGAAATATGATTACCTAAAATAAAATATGTTTTACTAAACATATTACTAAAACCTCTTTGTTATCATATGTGCAAAGTTGATGAGTTGATTACTTAGGTAATTAACAAGTGTATAGGTTACATTGAAAGGGGTTAAAAAATGTAAAAACTGTGTTAAATATTGGTCTCTAGCATGGGTATTTTAAAATATTTAAGATTATTTTATTCTACTGTTTTGCTTAGTACATGGCTCATAGTTAATAACCTAGCTTAATAGGTCTGTATTGTTTTGAACGGATATTTAAGAGTATCTTAGTTTCAGTTTCTAAATACGGAGATGTTGCCTAAAACAGAATTCGATTTGAATCCTTAGATACGTTTTTATTTTTTTTAATGTTAATTAATTTATTTAGAGAGAGAGAGCAGGGAAGGGCTGAGAGAGAGGGAGACAGAGAATCTGAAGCAGGCTCCATGCTGTCAGCACAAAGCCTTATGCAGGGCTCGAACTCACAAACCATGAGACTTGACCTGAGCAGAAGTCAGACACTTAACTGACTGAGCCACCCAAGCACCCCATGTTTTAGGTTTTTTTTGCTCTCCTCTTTATTGGTGCTCCTTCAAAAAATAAACAGGAAACTATTAAATTAAGTTTTCCTGATAAATCTGATACCATCGAAGCACAGAGTCTTGCAGTTGAAACAATTAAAAGAGAGTTTAGTCCATCATTCCCCACTCCCAGTTTTATAAGTGAAACATTCTGGTAAGAGATGTTCTAGAATGACCTGGCTCCTGCTCTTGCTCTTTTGGTGAAAAAGAACTTTCTGTGTCAACAACAAACGGCTTATTGAACAGATTATTTGTGTCCAAACTCATAAAAAATAAAAATGTTTGGGGGCGCCTGGGTGGCTCAGTCGGTTAAGCGTCCGACTTCGGCTTAGGTCATGATCTCGCGGTCCCTGAGTTCGAGCCCCGCGTCAGGCTCTGTGCTGACAGCTCAGAGCCTGGAGCCTGTTTCAGATTCTGTGTCTCCCTCTCTCTGACCCTCCCCCGTTCATGCTCTGTCTCTCTCTGTCTCAAAAATAAATAAACGTTAAAAAAAATTTAAAAATAAAAATGTTTGAAGCAACTCACAGCAAGAACACAGGCAATAAACTAGAAAGTGAGAGGGATACCATATTCCCTGAGAAGACCAAGCACCCAGAGCTTTGGGTGCAGGGACCTGCAGCTCTTGGATTCCCTGACCTGATTTCTCCTTTGTTTTCTTTGTTTTTCTGTTTCTCTTTTGTTTCTTTGTTTCTCTTTCAATAGTGCATTTTGCAATCTCCTTTGGCTTATGGAGAAAGGTTAGGAAATGTTCTCAGAGTTTATCTTCTCTTGCTGTATTGCTAGACACTGGGGAAGGAATAGCCTTGTTTGGAAGGTATCAGGCATTCTCAGGGGTTACGTGTGAGACATTTACCAACGCTTATGGGAAGGTGTTATATGTTGCAACATTCCAAGATGCCGCAAGAAGATCAAGGCAGCCAAGAACCCGATACCTCCCCAGGAAAACATCTCTTTATCTGGGTCATATAGCTTCTCCTTTCTATGTCTTCTGGTCAAAAAACTCCACCCACCACTGTTTATATGCTACTGGTTTACAGGGCTTGATGGTGAGGGAGGATGAGCGCCGGACTGCAGGAAATGGTTTAGCACGTGCAGACCTAGATCATACAAAAGTCTTCGTAAAAGTTGATTCCTCAGAACTGTAACTCCAGGATGTCACTGTGCCCCGTGAGTCCTTAAGTCTCATGAGAACTTGCAAGTCGTAGGTGGCAGTGAGGTTGGTTACTTGGACTCTGGAGTCAGAACTGGTGGCTTCAAATTCTATTTCTTGCTTGCTGTCCCACCTTGGCCTTAACTTCACGCCTCAGTTTCTTCATCTGCAAATCGGGGACGATTGAGCTCACTTCATAAGGTTGTTGTTGGCTTAAATTAGATAATCTCCAATTCTGATTCCTTACACAGAGCTCCTAAATCTCTCAGAATTTCCCCGGGCAATAGGAATGTCTTTTGAGTAACTTTTGGTGGACTCCTGGATAGCTTCAGGATGGGGCTGGTCACCAGAAAAACCAAGCCGTGATTAGGTACTTGGAACTTTCAGCCCCACCCTTCTCCATTGGGAAGAGGAAAGGGGCTGGAGATTGAGTTAATGATCAATCATGTCTATGCAGTGAAGCCTCCATACGTATAAATCCTAAACGTACGGGGTTCAGGGAGATTCTGGGTTAGTGAACGTGTTTGTAAGCCAGGACAGTGGTGCACCCCAAAACCATGGACCTCACCCTATGTCTCTTTATCTGGCTGGTCATTCTTTATTATATAACCTTTATAATAAACCTTTATAATCAACCATTAAACATAAGTGTTTCCCTGAGTTCTGTGAGTCATTGTAACAAATTATTGAACCCGAGGAGGGGGTCGCAAGGACCTAGATTTATAGTCGGTTGGTCAGACATACAGGCGACAACCTGAAATTTGTGATTAGTATCTGAAAGTGGGGGGCAGTCTTGTGGGACTGAGCCCTTAACTTGTGGGATCTAATGCTACCGGGTCAGAATTGAGTTAAATCGTAGGTCACCCAGCTGGTGTCAGACAGTTGCTTGATATGTGGAAAACCCACACATCTGGTGTCAGAAGTGAAGTGAAGTGTGGTAGTTGTCGTGTGAGAGTAAAGGAGAAAGACACAGAGAAAAGTAGATTTTCATTTACAACGTCTAACAAAGTTCCTGGCTTACAGTAAATGCTCAATAAATGTTAATGATAATCGCTGGGCTCTGTCTTCCCCCTGGGTCTCCAGGAAGGCTATGGTTGTGAATAAATAATATATAACTGGGGCACCTGGGTGGTTCAATTAAGTGTCCAACTTTGACTCAGGTCATGATCTCATAGTTCTTGGGTTCAAGCCCCATGCAGGGCTCTGTGCTGACAGCTCAGAGCCTGGATCCTGTGTCTACCTCTCTCTCTCTGCCTCTCCCCAACTTGTGCCCTCTCTATGTGTCTCTCTAAAATAAATAAATAAACTTAAAAATATATATATAGCCTTCTGGTGGCTTTGACGTGATCTATAGATGGTGTTAAGAATACCAGCATGACGGGGCGCCTGGGTGGCTCAGTCGGTTAAGCGGCCCACTTCGGCTCAGGTCATGATCTCACGGTCCGTGAGTTCGAGCCCCGCGTCGGGCTCTGTGCTGACGTCTCAGAGCCTGGAGCCTGTTTCGGACTCTGTGTCTCCCTCTCTCTGACCCTCCCCCGTTCATGCTCTGTCTCTCTCTGTCTCAAAAATAAATAAACATTACCAAAAAAAAAAATTAAAAAAAAAAAAAAAAGAATACCAGCATGAGGGGCAGATTCTATACTTCCTCCTTCCACAGGACCTCCTTCTGCCTAAAATGCTCCCCTGTTCATCTCCAGCTCAAGTTTTGCAAAGTAAATATACTTTTCAGATCACAGCCCAAAGGTGTCTTCCGTAAAACAATGTTCACTGACCTCCCAGTCTAGGTCAAATCCCCTTCCTACACCTTTCCTTTTCTTTTCTTTTTTCTTTTCTTTTCTTTTCTTTTCTTTTCTTTTCTTTTCTTTTCTTTCTTCTTTCTCTCTTTCTTTCTTCTTTTTTTATGTTTATTTGTTTTTGAGAGAGAGACAGACAGACAGGACATGAATAGGGGAGGAGCAGAGAGAGAGGGAGACACAGAATCCGAAGCAGGCTGCAGGTCCTGACCTGTCAGCACAGAGCCCGACGCCGGGCTTAAACTCACAAACCTCGAGATCATGACCTGAGCTGAAGTCGGACGCTCAACCGACTGGGCCACCCAGGCGCCCCTTACGCCTTTTCTTTATAGAACTGACCAGAGGTGTGATTTTTTTTTTTAACGTTTATTTATTTATTTTTGAGAGCGAGCATGGGCGGGGGAAGGGCAGAGAGCGAGGGAGAGAGAGAGCATCCCAAGCAGGCTTCACATTGTCAGCGCAGAACCTGATGAGGGGCTCGAAATCACAAACAGTGAGATCATGACCTGAGCCGATCAAGAGTCGGATGCTTAACTGACTGAGCTACCCAGGCGCCCCCAGAAGTGTAATTTTCTAATTTTTTTTTAACATAGTTACTCCATTTGTATCTACTTCCCTGCTAAATTGCGGGTCCCAGGAGGACAAGGCCTACTACACCTTTTTGCTCACCTCTGTATCCCCAGGACCCAGCATAGTGCCTGGCATATGGTAGGAATCCAAAAACCAAGTTTTGAAGCGGAATACCCCTCATGCAATCATCCATAGGTATAACTCCTTTTTGTTAGCCTTTAATATTTTCAAACATAGTTTTGTGTTTGAAAATTATGCTTTACACTGATTATAGCAGACTTGTAACGGGTGTTGGCAGCACAGAGTTGAAGCTTGTGTTCTCTGGTAAAATCCTAGCAGGCTGACCTTCCGATCGGCTGGCAAAGGTGACCCCAAAAAGAGTGAGTCCCAAATAAAAGGTGTACTTGAGACAAGCTACATTCTCCAAGTTTCCTACTGTGATGCCTCTGAGGGCAACTAGCAAGCCATTGGGGGCTGCTGACCTCTGCAGAGTTTAATTACCTTGTGTAGTCTACAGATTTGGATTAACTTCTCTTATGGTGAAATCATCTGGTGTGCATTTTCTTATTTATTTATTTATTTATTTATTTATTTATAATTTACGTCCTAGTTGGTTAGCATAGAGTGCAATAAGGATCTCAGGAGGAGATTCCTGTGATTCATCCCCTAGGTATAACACCCAGTGCTCGTGCCAACAAGTGTTTTCCTTACTGCCCCTTGTCCTTCTGGCCCATCCCCTCACTCCCTACCCCTCCAGCAACCCTCAGTTTGTCCTTTGTATTTAAGAGTCTCTTATGTTTTGTCCCCCTCCCTGTTTTTATATTATTTTTGCTTCCCTTCCGTTTTGTATCTTAAATTCCTCCTATGAGTGAAGTCATATGATATTTGCCTTTCTCTGACTGGCTAATTTCACTTAGCATGATACCCTCCGGTTCCATCCACTTAGTTGCAAATGGCAAGATTTCATTCTTTTTGATTGCCGAGTAATACTCCGTTGTAGATATATACCACATCTTCTTTATCCATTCATCCATCGATGGACATTTGGGCTGTTTCCATACTTTTGCTATTGTTGATAGTGCTGCTATAAATGTGGGGGTGCATGTGCTCCTTCGAAACAGCACACCTGTATCCCTTGGATAAATGCCTAAGTGCAATTGCTGGGTCGCAGGGTGGTTCTATTTTTGATTTTTTTGAGGAACCTCCATATCGTTTTCCAGAGTGGCTGCACCAGTTTGCGTTCCCACCAGCAGTGCAAAAGCGTTCCTCTTTCTCCACATCCTCACCAACATCAGTTGTTGCCTGAGGTGTTAATCTTGCGTGCATTTTCTATTTCACTTAGAACTAAGGATTTTTATTTGTTCTAAGAAAAGAACTGTATCCACTTCAGTAAGCTCTGTTTACTCTGATGACCTCGTGTTTCTGGCTGATCTCCAGTAAAACAGAGCCTTAAGCATCCCAATGCTTTTCAGGGCTAAATGGCCAGCCTTTTATTTTGCTTCTCAGCCGACAAGAGCGTCTCATCAAAGAGAATATTTATTAATAAATTGGCATTTGTATTGTGCTAAATTACTCCCGACTGAGCCGGGAGAATAAAGGATAGAAGAACTTCCAGTTCTTTCTAATTCACCCACAAGAGACAATTGAATGGATCTAACATGAAGCTATTAATAAGAGGGGGAAGGGCCCTTATGTACTGGGTACCAGTAGACAAAGGCAATAACTTCATTCTGCCTGATTGCTCATGCTTCTTCCAACTTTGTTCTCCCTCAAGATGGGGGTGACCAGGACTATTGCCAGTGGCCCCCCCGAACTACAGACTATTCCTGGTATTCCTGGGCTTGCTTTATTTATTTATTTATTTATTTATTTATTTATTTTTGAGAGAGAGAGAGAGAGAGAGAGAGAGAGTGCAGGCATGGGAGGGGCAGAGAGACAGAGAGAGGGAAGAGAGAATCCCAAGCAGGCTCCGTGCACTGTCAGCATGGAGACTGATGTGGGGCTGAAATTCACAAACCTGAGAGTGAGATCATGACCTGAGCCTAAATCAAGAGTCCTAAATCAAGAGTTGGACGCTCAACTGACTAAGCCACCCAGGCACCCCTCCTGGGCAATTTTTAGGAAGAATAAAGTCACTGAGTCCTCTATGGTCTCTGGATATCCTCTGAACAAGCAGGACGCACCAGCAAGAGTCCACCCCCAAAGCACCCAGTCCCCTCAGAGGGTTTCCAGTCTTCTCTGCCACTGAACCATCCCCCTTTCCCACATAAACAAACACCTGTACTCCCTTTCTCACCTCTCAGGGCATGACTATCACAAACCGAACTTTCAGAATTCCTCGATGAAGACTCAGACCCTTGTGAACTTGGTTATTGTGAGTCAACTCTCTGATCCTGATTGTCTTTGGTACACTGACAGAGTTCAGACTCTGGACCAGGAGGCCTCTATTTGGGCATGTTACCAACTTCTCTGCACGTCGTCCTCAGTTTATTTAGATGCAACCATTAACAATTACAATATTCCACATATTTTATTTTTTTTAATGTTTATTTATTTCAGAGAGAGTGAGACAAAGTGTGAGTGGGGGAGGGACAGAGAGAGAGGGAGACGCAGAATCTGAAGCAGGCTCCAGGCTCTGAGCTGTCAGCACAGAGCCCGACGCGGGGCTCCAACTCATGAACGAAGAGATCATGACCTGAGCCGAAGTCGGACACTTAACCAACTGAACCATCCAGGCACCCCCAACATTCCATACGTTTTAATAAACAGTACCCTTCTAGGAAAAGATAGTGATGTTTTTTTCTCCAGTTGGAGTTTTATTGTCTCTAAACTGAGGGTCTTCTCAACCCAAAGCCATCCTGTGGAATTGTCATCTGAGTAGGCCCCTCCAAGATCGTTGAGAACCTTACACTTGTCTGAAATACAGGACATGTTTGCCTTGGCAGAATTCCCAGCCCCAATCAGCAGTTGCCAAGATCAAGAAGAAAGGAGCCTGTATTCAAATAATTTTCTTGTTCTGTCTTTGGAGTCCGTGCCCCAGATAAAATGCCGCAGGTACTTCATGACAGAAAGACCATGCTGGGAAAAGTTCTAGTTAATGGGAAGATCCTTAGTTAATGAGGAAAGTGGGTCTAGTGGAACACTGACGAGTCCTCTGCAGAGAGGCAATGGGCCTTTTTGAAGCTCACCCTGTTAGAGACCAACCCACTCCTGCAACTGAATTAGATGTATTAAGGGATAGATTGTTAAAAAGGGATTCCACTGCAGTAATTAAGTGGGCAGAGAGTTTGAAGAAGAGGAACAAATGGTAAATAATACATGTAATAATATTCCTCCTTGCTAGTAATCAGGAAAAAAAAATTCCAAAGAAAGCATATTTAGGAGTCCATCTGACCCTTCTCAAATAAAGGAAACTGTATTTAGGGGCTCCTGGGTGGCTCAGTAGATTTAGCGTCCGACTTCGGCTCAGGTCATGATCTCGCGGTCCGTGAGTTCAAGCCCCACGTCGGGCTCTGTGCTGACAGCTCAGAGCCCGGAGCCTCCTTCAGATTCTGTGTCTCCCTCTCTCTCTGCCCCTCCCCTGCTCATGCTCTGTCTCTCTCTGTCTCAAAAATGAATAAACATTAAAAAATTTTTTTTAAAAAGAGACATTCTCTTTCCAGAACCTGCACTCTTAACTACTACACTATAAGGTAATCTTTCCAGAACCTGCACTCTTAACTACTACACTATAAGGTAATGATACAATGAAAGTAAAAAGCTCCATGTAGGAAAAGTCAATTGCAGAATTCTGTAAGGTCCAAAAATGAATACATAATAGGTTTAATAAATTGTGGTATGTCTACCACCCAGCCACAAAAAGGAAAAAAACGTAGAGCCTGTAGAATCAAAGAAAATATTTACGAGATTCTGTATCAGAGTATGGTGGTTACTGGATGAATAAATAAGCCAGCAGAACCCCTGCCATAGTCAATTTCTGGCCCCAAATGATCATCAGTTGCTGCATACCCAGGGCCAAGCCCTATGTCTCCACTCACAGGGCTTTCCCAGTGCCTGTGGGAAGTCAAGCCTCCTGCCTGGGGAGAGCCACAGGCAAATGACTCTAGAATCAGGTTCCTCCATCTGAGCTGCAGATGTTGGCCTTGGAGTCGTTCCCCATGGACAAAATTATGATGGTGTCTTCCATGTTTGCGAGAGGTTGAAAAGACATCTGCCTGTGGACAGACTCTGGAGGGTGGTATGCAAAAATGAAAATAGTTGCAATGTTTGCTGGGAAAATTATAAAATTACTTGGTTAAGATTTTTTTTCAATGTTGTTGTGCTGACTTTTCAACAACATTTCGTTATTAAGAAAGGGGATCCTGACCTTCACCTTAATGTTCCTAAGACGAAAGTCAAATCAGTTGAGGGTTTAGTGCTATCTGTATCCAACCCAAACCTTAGGCCTTGGCAAGAATTCATCCTCTAGAGAATATCTTGGTTAGGACTACTTAATTGTTCTCATTTCTGGGGGTAGGGCAAAACATAAGATGAACAAAAGTCCCTGTTCTCTAAGAGTTTATATTCTAGAACTTCATTGCCTCTGGCTACATGAGGCTATTTAAATTTAAATTAGTTAAAACACAATAAAATTTAAAATTTATTTTCTTGGTTGCACCAGCCACATTTCAACGGCTGAAGACTCATATGGCAACTAGTGGCCACTATAGTAGACAGCACAGATATAAAAACATTTCCTACACTGGGGCACCTGGGTGACTCAGTCAGTTAAGTTTCCAACCCTTGATTTTGGCTCAGGTCATGATCTTGCAGTTTGTGAGTGTGAGCCCTGCATTAGGCTCTGTGCTGACAGTGCAGAGCCTGCTTGGGATTCTGTGTCTCCCTCTCTCTCTGCCCCTCCCCTGCTTGCACTCTCTCAAAAATAAATAAATAAACATTAAAAAGACCATTTCCTTCACTGCAGAAAGTTCTATTGGTCAGCACTATTTTAGAGAGAGGAGTCTGACAATAAGCAAGTAAACAAAAATGGACAAGAGTAAAAATTACTCTGAAGAAAATAAAAGAAAATGATGCCGTACAGATGGATGTTCTTCGGGAAAGCATCTCTGAAGAGCTGACATTTGAGCTGAAAACTAATAAAAGTAAGGAGCCAGTCATGCAAAGATCTGGGGATAGAATGTTCCGGGAGAAGGGAGAGGCAAGAGCAAATGCCATGAAGCGAGAACAAGCTTGGAGTATTTGAGAAACAGAAAAATCATTTTGGCTAGAACTTTATGAGCAAGAAGAAAAATGGTTCAGGATGAGTTTGAAGAGATAGGTGGGCGCAGAATCTGTAGGGCTTTCGAGGTCACGATGAAGCGCTTGCATTTACCCTCTGCCCATCTTTAGAGGGTGGCCGGTCTTGAGGTCTCCAGAGAAGCCTAGACATTTTGCTAGGTTTTTGAGGCTATGAGCTGTGTATCCAGGCACCTGAGATCTTGGAGCAGAGCAGAATTGTAGAGGCTGACAACCGTTTTAGAGATGAGCAGAAGGTGGTGTCAGAAAAGTTGGGCTTGCTGGGAAAAATAGGAGGAGATAAGGAACTCCTTAGCAGCATTCACAATCCCATTACTGGATCAGGTGATTGAGGCACTTGGGCAAGTTGGTGCTTTCACAAGGGCTGCAGAGTGGTCCTCCTTGCCTGCTGCCTAAAAGGACAGTAGATCGAAGGTTCTACCCACTTAGTTGGTTCTACCCTAGGAAAAAAATCTTTTGGATGCTAAAGGCACAGAGTTCAGGTGAACCCCAGAGAAGCTTGAAGTGGGGAAGGAAAGAGTCACGTCCCCTCATCCTGGAACATTCAAATGAAGAGCTATCTTCTACCCTTCTCTGAGACCCATTCATCCAATCATTCATTTCCCCTCCAAATACTCTCTACCTATACTATTTATGCTATGGATTGTTTGGGGTGTTAGGGATATAGCAGCAAACAAGACAAAGTGCTTGTTCTCATGTTGCTGACAAAGCAGGTAACAAACAAATGGATATATAAAACAATAGGTGGAAAATTAAGCAGGAGAGGAGATAGAGTGAAAGCAGCCTTTGTTCTACACATGTCATTTGGGGAAAGCTCTACCTAGGTAATGATTGAATGGTGTTTGGAATGAAGTGAGAGTTTAAGCCAGGCAAATGCTTGGCGGGGGGGGGGGGGGGGGGGCAGCATTCTGGGTAGAAGGAATGGCAGATCTCTGGAGGTGGAAGTCTTTTTCATGGACTCATGGAATAGCAGGAGGCCAGTGTGCTGGATCCCAGTGAAGATAGAGAGAGCTGGGAGAGCTGCAGCCCCGGATGTGAGGCTGGAGGCTGGGGAACAGATAACAAAGTGTTGCACGCCACCAAAAGGTATTCCAAGTATGATGGGACCTTGCCGGGAAATTGAGGAGAAGGCGAAACATGTTCTGATGCACATTTTTTTTCTATGTTTATTTTTGAGACAGAGAGAGACAGAGTGCAAGTAAGGGAGGGACAGAGAGAGAAGGAGACACAGAATCTGAAGCAGGTTCCAGGCTCTGAGCTGTCAGCACAGAGCCCGACACAGGGCTCTAACCCATGAACCGCGAGATCACGACTCGAGCCAAAGTCTGATGCTTAACCAACTGAGCCACCCAGGTGCCCCTGTGATGATTGTTGAGCAGTCAAGTAGAAATGTTGAGTGGGTGGTAGAAAATATATGTTTGGAGTTTAGGAGAAAAGGCCTGGAAGCATGAATATAGAAGTGTTCAGTATACAGATTGTGTTTATTCATTCATTTTTATTATGGAAAAATTTTTAAGCATATACAAAAGTAGAGAGAATAATATGATGAATATCTGTGTACCTATCACCTAGCTTTTTCAATGATGAATATTCTGTTAGTCTCCTCCTCATTCCTTTCTGGGCTGAAGTATTTTGAAGCAAATTCTGGATATTTAAAGTTCTCCCTGTAAATACTTCAGGATGCAATAGACTGTGCTTAAAGTCATGGAGCCAGGGTGCCTAGGTGGCTCAGTAGGTTGAGCTTCTGGCTTTGGCTTAGGTCGTGATCTCATGGTTCATGGGTTTGAGCCCGGCATCCGGTTCTGCACTGGCATTGCGGAGCCTGCTTGGGATTCTCTCTCTCATTCCCTCTCTACCGGTCCCCGTCTCATGCTGTGTCTCTCAAAATAAATAGACTTTTTAAAAAAAATGCCTCACTGTGTGAAAAAATAAATAATTAATTAAAAAATAGAAATAAAAAATAAATAGAGTCATGGGGCCAAATGATATTACCCAGGGAATGTATATAAATAGAGAAAATGTCTCAGGACTGATTCATGACCCTCCACCTTTAGAGGTTAGGAGGAATGAGGGGCGCCTGGGTGGCTCAGTTGGTTGAGCGTCCAACTTCAGCTCAGGTCATGATCTTGGAGTTTGTGAGTTTGAGCTCCATGTTAGGCTCTGTGCTGACAGCTCAGAGCCTGGAGCCTGCTTCAGATTCTGTGTCTCTCTCTCTCTCTGCCCCTCTCCCACTCGCACTCTGTCTCTCTCTCTCTCTCTCTCTCTCTCAGAAATAAACATTAAAAAAAATTTTCGAGGGGCGTCTGGGGTGGTTCAGTTGGTTAAGAGCCTGACTCAGCTCAGGTTATGTCTCCCAGTTCATGAGTTCAAGTCCCACGCTGGGCTCTGTGCTGACAGCTCAGAGCCTGGAGCCTGCTTTGGTTTCTGTGTCTCCCTCTCTCTCTGCCCCTCCCCTGTTTGCACTCTCTCTCTCAAAAATGAGTAAACATTAAAATTTTTTGAAAAAAATTTAGAGGTTAGGAGGAATGAGCCAAGGGGACTGAGAAGGAGCCGCAGGCAAGATGCAGGAAATGTGGGGAGCATGGTGTCTTGGAAGCCAAGTGAAAAATGGGTCTCAAGAAGGAGGGTGTGATCAATTGTGTCAAATGCTATTGAGAAGCCGAGAGAGATGCGGACTGAAAAATAACCCTTGGATTTAGCGAAGTGATGATTATCAGTGACCTTTATGAGAACAGTTTAGTGGAGTTATAAGCATAGGAGCTTGATTAAAATCTATTCAGGAGAAAATGAGAGGAGAGGCAATAGAGACTTCAAGTAGATACAACTTTACAAGAGTTTTTTTTTTTTTTTTTTTCTGTAAAGAGGAGCTGGAAAACAAGATAATAACCAGAGGAAGGTGCAAAGTTTAAAAGAGGTACATTTTTAAAATGTTTATTTATTTATTTATTTATTTATTTATTTATGGGGGGGGGAGGGGCAAGAGGTAGAGAGAATCCAAGCAGGCTCCACACCATCA
Source organism: Panthera onca (assembly GCF_046562875.1). Classification (NCBI taxonomy): domain Eukaryota; kingdom Metazoa; phylum Chordata; class Mammalia; order Carnivora; family Felidae; genus Panthera; species Panthera onca. The sequence goes on from NC_138346.1 coordinate 190,565,083, forward strand.
GCCTTGAGTTGGACACAGGGCTTGAACTCTTGAACCATGAGATCATGGTTCAGATAATGAGACGATGACCTGAGACGAAATCAAGATTTGGAAGCTTAACCAACTAAGCCATCCAGGCTCCCCAAACGAGGTATATTTTTTAGATAGGAGAAATTACAGCATATTTGTACACCTCAGGGCAACAATCAAGTAGGGAGGGACATTCTGATGATGGACTAGTGGGAAGGAATAAATTAACGAGCTAAGTCATGGAGTAGATAGGAGAAGTAGGATCTAGAGTGTTAGATCATTCATTTCAGTAGCTATAGTAAGTTCTTAAGACTGCAGGCCTTGCCTCTTGTGGGTTGGGTCCTAGATACAGGCATACTCTCTTCCTTATTGACACTGGTTCCAGAGAATGAACATCTTTGCCTGGAAAATGGCTGGGGCTTGTTGTTGAGACAGATAGGATTTTCTCCCACTAAGTGGAGTCATTTGTTGTGGAGTCTACGTTTATCCAGTGAATCCCAGTGCAGAGTAGTTCCTGTGCCCAGTCCCAGCGATACAGAGATGAGGGTCTCCCAAAGAGTTGTCAATACAGTAGAAGAGATACTAAGAATAGAAAACTTTTTTTGTCCCCCCTCATAGCATTTATTTTGCCCAAGGAAGCTGACTGACTCAGGGGTGGAGCATTGTCAGTACGTATTTGGCCACACGGATAGGTCCAGGGGTGGACATGTGATCTAATACAATCCAATCAGATCCTTTTTGGGAATGCTAGACCAGACTCCCTGTTTTCTATACGATGTGAAAGAGAAAGGGTGTAACCCTGGAAGTATGGGCATCACTTTTGGGATAACGAAAGAAGTGAGGGTTGGTTTGGTTTTTTTTTTTAAGTTTTTTTTTTAAAGATTTTATTTTTAAGTAATCTGTACACGCAGCACAGACCTTGAACCCATAACCTTGAGATCAAGAGTCACACGTTCCACCAACTGAGCCAGCCAGGCTCCCCAGGTTTTTTGTTTTTTTTTTTTTAAGATATTTATTTTTTATTTTTTAAATATTCTCTATACCCAATGAGGGGCTCGAACTCATGAGATCAAGGGTCGCACGCTCTACTCTTAGCCAGCCAGGCACCTCCAAAAGCAGTCAGTTTTGATGAAGCCAACATTTTAGAAGGCAGAGACTAGTGGGTGAAATGAAATCAGATCCTTGTTGAGCTGTTGGAGATAACCTCGCCTGAAGTTCAAATATCAAGTTTCAGCATAGCTCTAAAAATTTTTCAGGTACGTGGAATAATAAATTCCCTTTTAGCTTAAGCTAGCTCAAGTTGGATTTTCCATTACTTGCAACCGGAAAGCATCCCAACTGAAGCACAAAGAAAGGCACGGGGCTCTTCTGGGTTATTCACTTATTAAACATGTTTATCTTACACCAGTTTTGCGTCAAGCATGTGCCATGTGCTAAGGACACAGTAGCAAACAAAGAAGATTGTGACCTCACAGTCCAATAGCCCCCACCCTCCCGGTCACCTCTTCCTTGAAGGGCTGTTGGCCCTTTGTTCTTTTGTGAGCTCCAGTGATTCAGCTCTTCTCTCTTCTCAGAGCTACCAGCTCCTGTCTTCACATGAGACTTTTTCCAGGCATTTTTCATCCCATGTTTCTCTCCCCAGCTCTCCTTGTCTTTGTCACTGTGTCAGTTGGGGATCAGTCAAGGAAACAGAAACTACTCTAGATATTTCAAGCAGAGAGGAATTTATTTCAGGAAAGTAGCTGTTTTACCAAACCATCAGAATAGCTGGAGGATCGAAATTAAGGGAAAGTTATCCTTTGCTCTCAGCCTTGCCACTAAATTTCAGAATCAAAATTTTTATGTGGGCAATCTGTGGGAAAATACCGAGAGGCCACTGCAAAGCCTCTTATCTTCCTGCAGCTGCCTGAGGAATAATAATGCATGGCTTCTGCTTCTCATTTTCTCTCCCTATCTCTTCTGAATGCCTTTCATCAGCTGGCACTAACCTGAACACCACCGGTAAGGGGTTTTGGAAAATGTAGCTCCCAAATTTCCAGTCCTTGTGATATGGGGGAGTATAGAAGGGGATGAATTTCCAACAGACCATCTAGCAAAGGAAGACAATCCACGAAAGAAGGGATTTCTTTCCAATTGCTTTCTTTTAAGGGTTTGTCTGCTAATCACAGCATAGATGCTTTCTGAAGACAGTGAGGATTTGCCTGGAGTAGGCTCCTGGGGAAAATACTTAGTCTGACAAAAAACAGATCAGATCTGCCTAAAAGGTAGAGTGAGTGGGGGAACGATTGCTTTATTCAGGGATGATTCATGGACTGTACTCCACCCTCTTAATGGAGTCAGTCATAGAGGTCACTGGACTGCCTGCCTACATGCACCCTACAGATAAGCCTGCCTGTTGATATGATACACACCTTCTGTTCACATAGAATTCAAGTTAAGGGATAGGTCTATTGAAAAAACACACATGCAGAGGAAACTTGGGCTAACTCTGTAGGAATATGAATAGGCAACGGGGCACCCAAAAAGAAAAAAAAAAGCAAACAAAGCAAGTTCTCTATAAAGGAATGAGACTTGTCATCATTAGCACTGAATGTCTTCAAAGTTGTGAGGGAAAAATTATTGGAACCCAGAATTGTTAAGCAGAAATAGAGCCAGACACTAGTCAAAGACATCAAAGACAGATTTTATTCAGTACTATTGCAATAGGGCAGAGAGGCTTCGGTAAAACTGAGCTCAACTCCACATACAGCAAAGATGGCTGGGCATTTATATGCAAGGAGCAGAGTGAGGGGGTTGGAGGATGGAAAATTACTAAGAGGAGACCTCAAGGGTAGGGGGATTCTTGATGAACTTGTCTCATGAGATTCTTGCTAAAATTAGGCCAAGGATTTAGACTTCAAGTGTATGGAATGAGGAACTTAATTAGATATCAATGGTAATCAGGTATCAATGGAATACTTGCTAAACTAACTTAGCAGGATTCTCTTTATTTATTTTTATTTTTTTAATGTTTATTTATTTTTGAGAGAGACAGAGTGGAAGTTGGGGAGGGGCAGAGAGAGAGTTGGACACTTAACCAACTGAGACACCCAGGTGCCCCTAACTTAGCAGGATTCTTGGTGAAATTGGACTAGGCAGGCTGAGGACAGAGCCCAAGAATGAGGCATAATCAAAAACAGGGCTCAAAGGAGTCTGCCTAAAGTCCGGTCAAGGACAGTGTGGTAGAGTCCTCTCCCTAAAGAATGTGGTAAGAATGGGGCACCTGGGTGGCTCAGTTGGTTAAGTGTCCGACATCGGCTCAGGTCACAATCTCGTGGTCCGTGAGTTCAAGCCCCGCGTCGGGCTCTGGGCTGATGGCTCAGAGCCTGGAGTCTGCTTCCGATTCTGTGTCTCCCTCTTTCTCTGCCCCTCCCCCGTTCATGCTCTTGTCTCTCTCTGTCTCAAAAATAAATAAACGTTAAAAAAAAAAAAGAAGAAGAAGGCCTCAGTGTCACAACTCTGTGCAAGAATCCTGCTACAAAGAAACCGAATTCTATACCTAGCCAAACTGCCAATTGAGTATGAGAGAAAACAAGAAACGTGTGGGAACTCAGAATGTTTAATATCACATATCCTATGTGAAAAAATTACTCATAAATATGAATGAAATGAAATACAGTGAAATGAAATGAAAATAGAATCTAACAAAGAGGACCATATGGGATTTAAGTAATAGAGGTATAAGACCGGACAAAGTTAAAAAAGCTTGGGAAAAATTAAAAGATCTATGAGGCCCTGATATGTGGAAGGCTCCCTTTTGAGTTGTAAAGTTTCAATGTGGTAGGGTCCCCTCTCTAAGGAGAGGAAAAAGAGAAAACAAAAAAACTCAAGGCAACATGGCTATGTGCGTAAGTACATAAGTATGTGACAAAATCCCTCACAACCTTGTAACATGAGACCACTTAATCAGACTCCATGTTTGTGTGTTACCATATACGGGAGACGGAGAAATAGAAAATGTATAAAAAAGTATGCCACATGATGTTCGGGGCTCAGTTCTTCACATGCAAACCCAACTGAGCAGTGCCAGCATGAATAAAGTTGCTTCCTGGAAAAAAATGCCTCAGTATCACTACTCTTTGTGTGAGAATCCTGCTATATTAATGACATAGAACTATATTTTCTGTCTTTCTTTTTTTTTAGTTTTTTTTTAATGTTTATTTTTGAGAGAGAGACAAAGACAGAGCATGAGTGGGGGAGGGGCAGAAAGCAAGGGAGACACAGAATCCAAAGTAGGCTCCAGGCTCTGAGTTGTCAGCACAGAGCCCAACATGGGGCTCGATCCCATGAACCGCAAGATCATGACCTGAGCTGAAGTCCGATGCTTAACTGACTGAGCCACCCAGGCACCCTTTCTTTTTCTTTTTCTTTTTAAGTAGGCAGGAGCCCAACACAGGGCTTGAACTCATGACCCTGAGATGCAGATCTGAGCTGGAATTAAGAGTCAGACACTTAACAGACTGAACCACCCAGGCGTCCTGACATAGGAATATATTTTCATTGCTAAAGGTGTAATCATACTACTTGATTCTACAGTTAATATTTGTAGAATTATAATATGGTAGGTATTAGGTTTTGGTTTTTAATTTTTAGTCAATCTGTATACAAATTAATTTTTAAAATTAAAAATTTAGAGGTGGGGGGCGCCTGGGTGGCTCAGTCGGTTGAGCGTCCGACTTCGGCTCAGGTCATGATCTCGTGGTCGAGGAGTTCGAGCGCTGCATCGGGCTCTATGCTGACAGCTCAGAGCCTGGAGCCTGTTTCAGATTCTGTGTCTCCCTCTCTCTCTGACCCTCCCCCGTTCATGCTCTGTCTCTCTCTGTCTCAAAAATAAATAAACGTTAAAAATTTTTTTTTTTAATTTAGAGGTGGATAAAGCTGGAAAGAAGGGAAATTTTGTTAATTTCTTTATCTTTTGCTGTGGAAAGATACAGTTTAAAATCAATAAACTAATAAATAATTATACTGATTGAAGAAATCATGATAAATATCAGGAAAACGAAAAGTGGAAAATGTTAACAGAATTGCCTCTAGGAAGTGAGACTTAGTGAGAAATGAGAAGAGAGACCTTATTTCTTTTTCATGTCCTTAGAATTTAAACATTGTGTGTATGTACGTGTCTATATATGATTAAAAATGTCAAAAGCTTGGGGCGCCTGGGTGGCTCAGTCAGTTAAGCGTTCCAACTCTCGATTTTGGTTCAGGTCATGATTTCACAGTTTGTGGTATCAGTCCCACATCGGGCTCTGAGCTGAAAGCATGGAGCCTGCTTAGGATTCTCTCTGTCTCTCTCTCTCTCTCCCTCTCTGCTCCTCCCCCTGCCTCTCAAAAATAAATAAATTTTGAAGTTGTCTCAATGTTACAAAAAAAAAAAGGAGATTATCTTTTCCATTGGGCAAGAGGAAAGCATTTTCTCAAAAAGTTTTTTAATGTAGATGGCATGTCTAATACAACTTTATCATTTTGTGAATAATTTTTGTAGCTCCCACAGTTAACAAACCAAGAAATTTTTTTTGAAATTTTATTTTTAAGTAATATCTACAGCAAACGTGGGGCTCGAACTCACAACCCCAAGATCAAGAGTCACATGCTGTATTGACTGAGCCACCAAGTGTCCCCAAACCAAGAAATCTTGGTATTACCTTTATCTACTGCTGCCACCAGCTAATGGTATCATGGTCTTTTCATGGCTCAGATAACGGAAATAGATTGTTTCTCATTCTGAGAGTATTTGCTATATGTGGTCAAAATCCCTGTTCATTTTATTGAAAAGCCAGTAGGTATCTAGATCTTGATTATTAATACACGTGCTGTGTTTTTAATAGCAAGCAACTTAAGAAATTTTAATTTATATAAAGCAGTTTCTTGTGAAATAAATAAACACACACACACACACACACACACACACACACAACTGAAACCTATGAGCATTCAGATACTACTCTATGTTCCCACTGTTCCTTGTCTATTCTGGGGAATAGATATGTATCGTACCAGCTTTCAGTACTCTTTTAAGTCCACTGAAATTGAGGTTTACAAGTTCTCACTTCCTGTTACAATATTAATAAGTCTCAGAGGCTGTTTATTAAAATAACAACCTGGAATTGTAATGCCCCCGATTTCGAATCCGAGAGACCACCAAGGAGCCGATACCAATGCAAACGCACGAGGGTTTATTTGCAAACTCGAGCTTGGGCCCAAGTATACCCGACACAGCGGAGCAGGGACTTGGACCCCTAGGTTAAGAGGCGTAGCAGTTTTATAGGGGCCAGTGGCCAATGAGATTGTAACACACACAGAAAGTTGCATAGTCGTGTCAGGCCACACGCAGGTGGCCAATTGAGTTACAATTTACCCTATAGTAACTGTTTGAAATAGCCTATCACTCTGGTCAGAATTGGCGCGCGAGTTTGGCGGGCAAAAGGCGGGGGTTTACATCCTTTGGCGGTTAGGGGTTCCGCATTCCTTTATGAGTCGGTTTCCAATAAGGGGGTGCTCACCGGCTTGACTAGGGTGGGGGTTATACATGAGATGGTGGGTGTAGCACAAAATGGAGTTAGTCTTGCTCTGCTTGTCCAGGGGTAGGGGATTTTTGTTAAATTCCTTGGGTCCCACAGGAATTGACTTAAATGGAAAGAACTTTACTTGTCTTTTACTACATGGTTCCTCTTAAAACCAATCCAGAGGAAGTGAGAATTCTGTTGGTACTTCTCCACATGGATAGTTTGAACTATTTGATTAAAAAATGCTTTGGGGGGGGGGGTGATGATGGTTTTAATCTCTTTGTGGTTTTCATTTGCCTTTATTGTGATTATTTCAAGTCTTCTTTCCACATGAATAATTCCATTCCCAGCCTTGTCTATTCTACTCCATGCTATTTTGATGTGTTTATTAGCTCTATAATGATATTGTTTTGGTTTTTGTGTTATCAGATGTGCAATTTCCCTATTCATCTCTTTCAGTCGTTTTATTGTCTCATTTTTGAGTTCTTACACTATTGAGCTCATTTTCTTTCTTTATTTTTAATTTTTTAAAAATGTTTTTATTTATTTTTGAGTGAGAGAAACAGAGACAGAGCACAGTGGGAGAGGGGCAGAGAGAGAGGGAGACAGAATCTAAAGCAGGCTCCAGGCTCCAAGCTGTCAGCACAGAGCCTGATGTGGGGCTCGAAACCATGAACTGCAAAATCATGACCTGAGCCAAACTCAGACGCTTAACCGACTGAGCCACCCAGGCACCAACCCCCCTCCTTTTTTTTTTTTTTTTTTTTTTAACGTTTATTTTTGAGAGAAAGAGACAGAGACAGAGACAGCAGGAGAGGGGCAGGGAGAAAGGGAGACACAGAATTCAAAGCAGGCTCAAAGCCATCAGCACAGAACCCGATGCAGGGTTCAAACCCATGAACCATAAGATCATGACCTGACCCCAAATCAAGAGTCAGATGCTTAACTGACTGAGCAACTCAGGTGGCCCTGAGCTCATTTCCTTGTTAGGTTATTCTAGAGCTCGAATCACTTGGGGTGAATTTTTTCTATTTCTCTACTTGCCTCCCAAATTCCTTCCCACTTTATCTGAAACTGATTTGTTTTTCCTAATGAACTGCAGCTTGAAGGCTGTTATTTTGTGCTGTATGCACGTTTTCTATGATTTATAAGCTTATCTGAAAGAGAGGAGGGCAGAACTCAGGGGAGGAGGTATGCAGCCTTTGTTAGAATACTGCATTCCTCAGGGTCTTCTGAAGTTTTAAGAGTCTATTTCAGACTTCACTCTAATAGGGGTTGTTGTATCCCATTCCTATACGAAAGAGCCTCAATGTTTGGAACTTCCCCCAATTTACTATGCTTTCTTGAACTCTTCACAGCCACCTAAAAGACCTAGCCCATTCTCCACTCCTCACTTCGCCTTCTCCCCAGTGGCCATTTTCACTTTTCCAGAGAGAAGAGATAAAAGATAAGGAAACCAGGTAGTTCTCTTTTCTCTTGGAATATATGTGCATACGGATGTATTAATTCTCAGGATTTTGAGAACCTAACAGTATGAATTTTGATGGAATGGAGGCAGGGTTGGAAGCCTTGGCATACTCCAGACCATAATTTTCTATTTCTTTCCTTGACTGCCACTTGTTGGCATTTAAGATACTGAGTTGTGGCCATTGCTGTGGATGAAATTTTAACTTTCTTAGGTATTGGCAGAAACAGAGTCTATGAGAAAGCTTTACTCCATTATCTAACCAAAAGATACAATAATTTTATTTGTTTTATTTAAAGTATAATAATTTTTAATGTATATATACATTATACATTTTAATTATACATTTGATATATGTATATTATATCTTAATTTTTTCTGATTATAAAAGTTATGTATTTATACATATATCAAATCATTATGTTGTACACCTTAAGCTAATACAATGTTGTATGTCAATTATATTAATAGAACTAGAGGAAAAAGCCTGGGAAAAATAAAATAAAAGTTATTGGGGCGCCTGGTGGCTCAGTTGGTTAAACGTCTGACTTCGGCTCAGCTCATGATCTCGCGGTTCAAGAGTTCGAGCCCTCCGTCGGGCTCTGTGCTGACAGCTCAGAGCCTGGAGTCTGCTTTAAATTCTGTGTCTCCCTCGGCAAAACTAAAATGCACCTGATGGGGAATCGGAGAAGATATTTGCAAATGACCTATCACATAAAGGGTTACTATCCAAAATCTATAACTTACCTAGCTCAACACCCAAAAAACAAATAATCCGGTGAAGAAATGGGGAAAAGACATGAATAGACACTTCTCCAAAGAAGACATCCAGATGGCGAACAGACATATGAAAAAATGCTCAACATCACTCATCACCCAGGAAATACAAATCAAACCCACAATGAGATACCACCTCACACCTGTCAGAATGGTTAACATTAACAACTCAGGCAACAACAGATGTTGACGAGGATGCGGAGAAACAGGATCTCTTTTGCATCGTTGGTGGGAATGCAAGCCGGTGCAGCCACTCTGGAAAACAGTATGGAGGTTCCTCAAAAAACTAAAAATAGAACTATCCTATGACCTGGCAATTGCACTACTAGGCATTTATCCATGGGGTACAGGTGTGCTGTTTCGAAGGGACACGTGCACTCCCATGTTTATAGCAGCACTATTGACAATAGCCAAAGTATGGAAAGAGCCCAAATGTCCATCGATGGATGAATGGATAAAGATGTGGTATATATACAATGGAGTATTACTCAGCAAGCAAAATGAATGAAATCTTGCCATTTGCAACTATGTGGATGGAACTGGAGGGTATTATGCCAAGTGAAAATTAGAGAAAGAGAAATATCATACGACTTCACTCATATGAGGACTTTAAGATATAAAGCAGATGAACATAAGGGAAGGGAAGCATAAACAATATAACAACAGGGAGGGGGACAAAACATAAGAGACTCTTAAATACAGAGAACAAACTGAGGGTTTCTGGAAGGGTTGTGGGAGCGGGGATAGGCTAAATGGGTAAGGGGCATTAGGGAATCTACTCCTGAAATCGTTGTTGTACTATATGCTAACTAACTTGGATGTAAGTTTAAAAATAAATAAATGAATTTTAAAAAATAAATAAATTCTGTGTCTACCTCTCTCTCTGCCCCCCTGCCTGGCTCACACTCTGTTTTCTCTCAAAAATAAATAAACATTAAAAAATTTTTAAAAAGGAGCGCCTGGGTGGCTCAGTTGGTTAAGCGTCCAACTTCAGCTCAGGTCATGATCTCGCGGTCCATGAGTTCGAGCCCTGCGTCGGGCTCTGTGCTGACACCTCAGAGCCTGGAGCCTGTTTCAGATTCTGTGTCTCCCTGTCTCTCTGACCTCCCCTGCTCATGCTCTGTCTCTCTCTCTGTCTCAAGAAAATAAATAAACGTTAAAAAAAAAAATTTAAAAAACCACTTATGTATCTTTGCCTTACGAATTCAAACCATACAGAAGTATAAAAAGTAGAAAGTGGGGCTTGCTTTAGCAGCTCAGATACTGAAATTGGCACAATCCAGAGAAGATTAGCATGGCCCCTGCGAAAGAAGGACAAGCAAATTCATGAAGCGTTTAAAAAAAAGTAAAAAGTGAATGGTGAAAACTGTTTTCTTTTCAGTACTTTAGCTGTTCAATGAAAATCAAAAATTCATGAAAATCTAGAAATACACGAATACGTGAATACATAGATTTTTTTTTTTAAAAAAACAGCTTGATTATGGTTACGTTTTACATCCTATAAAATTCACCCATTTCATGTGTAGGATACAGTGATTTTTAGTAAATACAGACTGGTGGAACCATCACCACAACATATATACTTTTTGCAAAACGACGTAGTTACTTTCTTCATTCCTACTTAACTTATTCTCCCAATTCTAGAATGTACTTACCGATGCCTACAGTGTGGTAAACATGGCCAGGAAGCTACATTTGAGAGTTTTTGGGTAGTTCTGTTCCTGCCAGTTGAGCTACCTGACTACCGAATGTCTGTTGGGTTTATTCCACTTACTTATATCAGGAAAATTTGCTACAGTGATTTAATTAACATGTTGAAACCGTTATGATATATGGGTGTAAAAAGAGATGTTTCTATGGAAACTAAGTTGAATACTTTGGAAAGGCTGGTTGAAAGCAAATTGCTAAAAACTTTTAGATTAGGTATAGATGAAAATTCTGGGGGCGCCTGGGTGGCTCAGTCGGTTAAGCGTCCGACTTCGGCTCAGGTCATGATCCCGCGGTTTGTGGGTTCGAGCCCCGCGTCGGGCTCTGTGCTGACAGCTCAGAGCCTGGAGCCTGTTTCAGATTCTGTGTCTCCCTCTCTCTCTGACCCTCCCCTGTTCATGCTCTCTCTCTCTGTCTCAAAAATAAATAAATGTTAAAAAAAAAATTTAAAAAAAAAAAAAAAAAGAAAATTCTGTCCTTGGAAGAGCTACACACATCTAGAAGGACTTTGCGTTCAGATTGCTTCAAAGTGCCGTTTAGTTATTGCTCCACTTTAAAGAAACATTTAAAGAAATTATGGGTGACTTGTGAAAGGCAAGAAGTATCTATCACTCTAAGAAACACTTTGACCAGGGGCCCCGTCATCACAGAAAAAGCCCGAGTCTATCTCAAAAGATTGATAAAGCAATTTACATTTATTAAGTCTTAAGTTTAAACCAAAAAGAGTGGTTTATAATATGCCAGGAACTTACTTTTCTTAAACAAAACCGTGTGCTGTGTAATGCTTTACCATTCTGCATTTTAATTGATTTTTTTCATGTAACAACTAACCACCAGGCCCAACAGCATCAGATAAAAGGGCTTCGGGTGGGTGTGCAACCAGCTTTTCCTTTACAATATATTGAGACATTTTTCATGTGGTTATATATAAGTTTACCTTATCCTTTATAAAACTCGCCTCATAATATTCCATTGTACTGTCCATACATCCTAATTTACTTACCAAAGTCTCTATCCATAACTATTTCAATGATTTTCTGAAAAAATACTTTGAGCAGGCAATTGAGAGGACAAAAGCGGGTTACCATTTGCAACTTCGTGGATGGAACTGGAGGGTATTATCCGAAGTGAAATTAGTCAGAGAAAGACAAATATTCTGACTTCACTCATAGGAGGACTTTAAGAGACAAAACAGATGAACATAAGGGAAGGGAAACAAAAATAATATAAAAACAGGGAGGGGGACAAAACAGAAGAGACTCATAAATATGGAGAACAAACTGAGGGTTACCAGAGGGGTTGTAGGAGGGGGGGTGGGCTAAATGGGTAAGGGGCACTAAGGACTCTACTCCTGAAATCATTGTTGCACTATATGCTAACTAATTTGGATGTAAATTAAAAAAAATAAAAAACAAAATAAAAGAAAGTGGGTTAAAATAATGAATCTGGCAGTAGAACACAGAGTGGATTAAAGAGGGGGAATGGAGTGCTCGCTTCGGCAGCACATATACTAAAGAGGGGGAATGGAAAAGGGAGAAATGGTGAATAAAAGGCTCTTGCAATCATCCAGCTCTGAGATTAAACCAGGCAGTGGCAGTGGTTTCCACATCCAACACATGTTCTTGTCAGTCGGGAAGCCCTGCCACTTCTAAAAAAAAACAAAAACAACCACACCATTCTTTTCCACCTCTATATTTTGGCTCATTTCAGTCCTCCTGCATTTCATCTTTGCCTGTTGAAATACTGTTTTTCCTTCAAGATCCAGGACGAATACCACACCCTGCCATTATTAACCCTGGCTGCAAGTGATCCCTCACCTTCCATCTCTAAGAGCCGAATCCCTCCTTCCTTTCTTCCCTCCACAAAGCATTTTTCTCCCAAAGGCAGTACGGTTCGTCAGCTGAGTAACCACTTTGGACCCACCAACTTGCTATCTCGGTGAACTCTGCACCTGACCCAAACTCTCAGCGCCTCAGTGTCCAGACCTGTAAAATGGGGAGAAGCGTACACAGCGTTACGAGGATTACATTTGCTAACAGGGAAAAGGCACACAGAAGAACGTCTGATGTGCAGTAAGCGTTGAATGACCCTGGGCATTCATTTTGATTGATGGTGGCGGGCGGGGGGGAGCGCGCGGTCCGCCCCCGGAGGCGCCGGGTCCAGGCCCGGGGAGCGCGGTCACGTGATTGGGTCAAGATGGCGTCGCCCAGCTGTTTGTGGCTTTTGGCCGTCGCTCTCCTGCCGGGGTCTTGCGCGGCACCTGCACTGGGGCATCTCGGCCCGCCGGTGCCGCTGCCGCTGGTCATCTGGCATGGAATGGGTGAGTGAGGGAGAAGAGAAGCAGGAGGGTTTGGCGACTCCTCTTTCCCAACCTGGGTTCGCATCGGCAGAGTGCGAGGTGGAGAGCGAGGACCGTGGTCGCACAGCACCAGGCTGGCCCGACGTCTTAGGATTTGGGGGGGCTCCTCTGCATTGGAAAGGGAGAGAGGAGAAGGGGCTGTCTTTTGGTGAGCTCTGGCAGAGACCCGTGCGCTGCGTTAGGGTATTTTGGGCGGTTCTTGCTTAATTCTCACGGCGCTGGCGTCAGGGTGCAGCGTCTGGCACTTGAGGCAGTCCTGGCTGTGGCTGCATGACCAGGACATCCATCCTTTTATTCATTCGCATGTAATATGTTTTAAATAAAATGGTGGCAAATGCAATGGAGAAGAGTAAAGCCGGGAGTGGGAGAGAAATGGAGATGGGGGCTTGCAATTTTATAAGCAGGGTCAGGAAAGGATTCACCCAGAAAGTGATATCTGTGCAAAGAGCTGAAGTGGATGAGGGAGGATACCCTGTGGATAGCTGGTAGAAGGAACAGCAAATGCAAAGGCCCTGAGGCAGAAGTATGTTTGATATGTTGGAGGAACAACATTCAGGTCAGCGGGGCTGGAACTGAGTGAGCAAGGAGAAGAAAATAGGGGTTTAGGTTGGGGTGGGTGGGGATGCTGGGGCCTACAAAGGGAGTTGGCTACAATGAGTTGGAAAGCCCTTGAGGGATTTGAGCACATGAGTAACATAATATGACTTACACTTTAAAAAGGACCACTCTAGTTGCTATATTAAGAATAGGTTGTAGAGGGACACAGACATTTGCAGGGAGACAAGTTAGGAAGCAATTGCAACAACTTAAAACAAGAGATGGTGGTGGCCTGAAGCAATATAGTAATAGGGGAGATACTGAGAAGCGGTCAAAGTTTGTGTATCTTCTGAAGGTGGAACCAATGGGATTTATTAACGGATTAGATTTGGGATGAGCAAGAAAGAAAGGAGTCAAGGATGATTCCATGGTTTGGGGCTGGACAAGTTGAAGGATGAAGTTGTCATTTTACCAAAATGGGGAAGCCTGTACGATGAGCAAATTTAGGGTAGGGAGAAGATCAGTAGTCTGCTTTTGGACTTACTAGATTTGGGATGCTTGTTAGACATCCAGATGTTGTAGAGCCATTTGGAGTGTGGAGTCTAGGACAGAAATACAAGTTGGAGATTTATGTTGGGAGCCTTCAGTGTATGGCTGGCATTTAAAGCCATGAGACTGAGCAGGATCATGGGAGCGAGTGTACACAGAGGAGAGAAGAGGTGTAAAGATTGAGGCCTGAGGCGCTGCCAACATTTGGAGGTTGAGAGGAGGAGAAACTAGCTAAGGAGACGGTGGTGGTGGAGGAAAGTCAGAAGAGTGCAATGTCCCGGAAGTCCAATGAAAATGTTTCCAGAGGAAGGGAGTAATCAGCTGCATGGAATTTTATCAACAGGTCAAGTGAGAACTGCTTATTGGATTTAGCAATCTGAAGATCACTAATAACCTTAACAAAAGCAGTTTTGGGGGTGCCTGGCTATCTCAGTTGGTTGAGCATCTGACTTGTGATTTCTGCTCGGGTTACGATCTCACGGTCATGAGATCGAGCCCGGTCTTGGGCTCTGCGCTGGGCATGGAGCCTGCTTAAGAGTCTCTCTCTTTCCCTCTGCCCCTCTCTCCTGCTCGCACTCTTTCTTTCTGTCTCTAAAACAAATTAAAGTAAGTAAATAAATAAATGAAATTGTTAAAAAAAAAAAAAAAAAGAAAAGAAAGAAAGAAAGAAAGCAAGCAAGCCCTGAAGAGGAATTACAGTCAGCAAATATAAACAGTTTTCTCAAAGCTCTGTGCTGGGTTCCAGGGCTACTACAGTGGAGTTAAAAGAAGTTATTATGAGAGAAATAGAGGATGCTTTAAGCCTCAGCTTTTCCTTCTTTAAAAATGAATTCTTAAAGTTCCTCTTAAGTTAGAAATGGGATGATTAAGCTCAAGATGGAAAATGATCTCAGCCTACTTCTCCAACTGAGCGGCCAGTCACTTTTCTTCCAGTTCTTGGTTTTAGTTCTTTGAAACAGGAAAAGAAACAGGGCTGGGAGTAGGACGAGGCAAGGAGACCCCTACATTGCAAAAGTTAAGAAGGCACTCACTTTCTAGCTCGTAGAAGTTCAGGGTCAGCACTTGCAAGAACCTGCGAGTGAGTACCTCCTGAAATTTTGTGCCCTAGGCGTTTCACTTTTCTTTCCCTAGTCCTAGTCCTTGAGTTTGATTCCTAAGTGCTCTTGACTCTACTAACCCCAGATGTTCCAAATGATAAGGCAGGGTAATATGCACCTCTGCTTACTTTTCAGTTATGAATTCGGTGTCCCAACTGTATTGTGTGGGCTTTTGAAGTTTGTTATTACTTGATAAAACACGAGCCACGCAAAAAATGGTCTTTTTTTTTTTTTGAGGTGAAATTCATGTAACCTACAATTAACCATATTAAGGTATGCAATTCAGTGGCAATTAGTGTATTCATAATATTGTTTTACCAGCGCTCCTCTCTAGTTTCAAGTTTTTTTCATCATCCCAGAAAACACTGTACCCCGTAAGTAACCACTGTGTTCCCCACTCCCAACACTTCCTGTCCAATGTCCAATGTCCAATCTGTTTTCTGTCTTTATGGATTTGCTGGTTCTAGATATATCCTATATAAAGGGAATCAAACATTATGTGACCTTTTGTGTTTAGCTTTTTTCACTTATAATAATGTGAATTTAGTGTGAATTTAATGTGAATTTGGGTTCATCCACATTGTAGCATATGTACGTATGTATGTAGCATGTGTATTTCTTTTGTTTTTTACAGCTGAATAATATTCCACTGTATGTGTATACCACAATTTGTTTACCCACTCATCCATTGGTGGACATTTGTGTCACTTCTACCTTTTAGCTATTACGAATAGTGCTGCTGTAAACATTGAGGTACATGTTTCTGTATGGGCATGTTTTAATTTCTCTTGGGTAGATATCTAGTAGGGAAATTGCTGCATCCTATGGTAATTGTTAGGGTTACCTTTTTGAGGAACCACCAAACTTTTCACGATGGCTGCATCATATTACATTTCCACCAGCAATGTACAAGGGTTCCTATTTCTCCACATCCTTGCTTGCTACTTTCCAGTTTAAAAAAAATTTTTTTTAACGTTTTATTTATTTTTGAGACAGAGAGAGACAGAGCATGAACGGGGGAGGGGCAGAGAGAGAGGGAGACACAGAATCGGAAGCAGGCTCCAGGCTCTGAGCCATCAGCCCAGAGCCCGATGCGGGGCTCGAACTCACGGACTGCGAGACCGTGACCTGAGCCGAAGTCGGACGCTTAACCGACTGAGCCACCCAGGCGCCCCTCCAGTTTTTTAAATTAAAGCCATCCTAGTGGGTATGAGGTGGTATCTCATTATAGTTTTGATTTGCATTTCCTTTTTTAAATTATTTATTTTAGTGTTTATTTTTGAGAGTGGGGAGGGGCAGAGAGAGAGGAGGACAGAGGATCAGAAGCCAGCTCTGCACTGACAGTATGGAGCCTGATGCGGGGCTCAAAGCTCACCACCGGAGGCAAAGTCGGTCGCTCAACTGACTGAGCCACGAGGTGCCTCGATTTGCAGTTCCTTAATGACCAGTGATGTTGAACGTGTTTTCATATGCTTGTTGGTCATTTGTATATCTCCTTTGAAAACATGTCTGTTCAAGTCCCTTTTCCATTTTTAAGTTAGGTTAACTTCTTGTTGAGTTGTAAGAGTTCTTTGTGTATCCTGGGTATTAAACCGTTATCAAATATATGATTTGCAAATATTTTCTCCCTTTTTATTTTTTTCCTTTTGCAAATATTTTCTCCCATTCTGTATGTTTCACCTTAAGAAAAATTTTTGTTTTTAATCTTTATTTTTGAGAGAGAGACAGAGTGTGAGCAGGGGAGGAGCAGAGAGAGAGGGAGACACAGAATCTGAAGCAGGCTCCAGGCCCCGAGCTGTCAGCACAGATCCCAATGCGGGGCTCGAACTCACAAATCGTGAGATCATGACCTGAGCTGAAGTTGGACGCTCAACCGACTGAGCCACCCAGACACGTCATGTTTCACATTCTTTATAATGCCCTTTGAAGCTTAAAACTTTTTAAAAACTATGTAACCTGGTTCATGAATATCTGCCATTGTCTTTGTTGTCTAGGAGACAGCTGTTGTAATCCCTTAAGCATGGGTGCTATTAAAAAAATGGTTGAGAAGAAAATACCTGGAATTTATGTCTTATCTTTAGAGATTGGGAAGACCCTGATGGAGGTAAGGCCCTTCACAGCTCTGTTCCTTTGAAGGTTTGCTGAGTGATTTCATAGAATATACTATTAAAATGCTTTGTCTTGCATTTTTAGCAGCAAATCTTGCAATGATACTTTAACTCTTGAGTGGCTTGTGTGCAGATTCCAACTAAACAAATTTGCCTTCTTAGAGAAGACACCAGTGGTGGTTCTCATCCCCATCCTTCCTCTGTGGCTCCTCTTTTAGGATGTGGAGAACAGCTTCTTCTTGAATGTCAATTCCCAAGTAACAACAGTGTGTCAGATTCTGGCTAAGGACCCTAAATTACAGCAAGGCTACAATGCTATGGGATTCTCCCAGGGAGGCCAATTTCTGTAAGTCCTGTTCTGTGATGTCATACGACTTACGTGGGATTGAATTTTTTTTTCTTTTATTCGGATCTAGCCCCTCCTCTAATTCTTTTGAGCTCTTCATCTATCTTGGAAGGAACACTATTCTAAGATGTCTCCATGTAAAAAGCTTTATGGAACTTTATTTTCTGTGAAAGAATAAGGATTTGTTTGGCCATCTGGGGGAAATCCTGACACTCCCTGGCTTTGGGGAATCACAGAGAATGAAGTAGCTTCATCTGGGAAGTTGGTGGTTGATGATACATTTCCATCTGATAATCCTTTTCTCCCCCAGGAGGGCAGTGGCTCAGAGATGCCCATCACCACCCATGATCAATCTGATCTCGGTTGGGGGACAACATCAAGGTAACCTTGGCTTCTTTGCCTGCTTTTTTCTGTTTTAATCCACACGACCACTTGATTTTATTTATTTATTTATTTATTTATTTATTTATATTAAAAAAAAAATTTTTTTTAACGTTTATTTATTTTTGAGACAGAGAGAGACAGAGCATGAATGGGGGAGGGTCATAGAGAGAGGGAGACACAGAATCTGAAACAGGCTCCAGGCTCTGAGCTGTCAGCACAGAGCCTGACGCGGGGCTCGAACTCACAGATTGCAAGATCATGACCTGAGCTCAAGTTGGACCCTTAACCGACTGAGCCACGCAGGCGCCCCTATTTATTTATTTTTAAAAGTGTATTTATTTTGAGAGAGAGCACACACGCACACCCGCGTGTGCATGAGTTGGGGAGGGACAGAGAGAGAGGGTGAGAGAGAATCCCAAGCAGGCTCTGCACTGTCAACACAGAGCCCAGCATGGGGCTCGGTCCCACTAACCATGAGATCATGACCTGAACCGAAATCGAGAGTCAGATGCTTAACTGACGGAGCCACCCATGCTCCTTGTTTTTAAAAAACACAGGTGTTATTCAAATGTATGTTGGTAAAAACCTTATTCATTCAGTCAACAAACATGTATTGAAAATCTGTAAGACAGACAAGGTCCCTGTCTTCAGGAAATTAACATTCTAGTTGGGGGGTAGGGAAGAAATAGACAATGAAGCAAGGAAATAAATAAATAGAGTGAAAACTATGATCAAGAAAAAAAAAATAGGACAGGGGGTCCCTGGGTGGCTTAGTCAGCTAAGCGTCCAACCCTCGGTTTAGGCTCAGGTCATGATCTCATGGTTTGTGGGTTGGAGCCCCGGGTCTCTCTCTGCCCCTCCCCCAGTCGTGCACATGCCTGCTCTCCTTCTCTCTCAAAATAAATAAACATTAAAAAAAATAGGATAATACTTAAGAGACAGGGCAGTGGTTAAAGGTGTGGGCTCTAGAGCCAAACTGCCTGTGTTCATATCCTGACTCTTAGCACTTCGTATCTAACCTTGGGCAGAGTATTTCATCTTCCTGTTTAGAAGTCTCTTATCTGTAATATGGTACAAATAATGATTTCCTCTCTTCATGGTCATGAAGATTAAATGAATTATTGCCAACATATGGTTAGAACTATGCCGGGCAACCCTGAAAATGTTATTGATGAGGATGATGAAGGTGGAAGGTATAACTGGGGGAAGGGTAGGAATTGGGATTAGGCACTACTTGAGTTAGGGGAGTCGGATGTGACTTCCCGAAGCTCTGACCTGAGAGATGAAATGAGTCCAACCACTGAAGCAGTGAGAGAGGAAATACATCTACCAGGGAACGGCCGGTGCCAAGGTCCTTAGGCAGAAAAGAGTATAGGAGCGTCAGGGGGAAGCTGGTTATGGTATGCATGCTCTACGTTATTTTCTTTTTTAAGTGTTTATTTATTTTTGAGAGAGAGAGAGAGAGAGAGCAAGCAGGGGAGGGGCAGAGAGAGAGGGGAACAGAGGATCCAAAGTGAGCTCTGTGCTGACAGCAGAGAGTCTGATGCGGGGCTCGAACCCATGAACCGTGAGACTGGGACCTGAGATGCTTAACCAGCTGAGCCACGCTGGTGCCCCTCAGTACATATTTTCTTGAGGAATAAGTGAACGAGATCAGAGGTTAGTTCAGGTCTGTTTTATTCCTCACAGTGCCTTGCACATAGTAGTTACTCAGTACACAATTCTTGAAAGAATGGATATTTGGCTTCTGCTCTTGTAGGTGTTTATGGACTCCCTCGGTGCCCAGGGGAGAGCTCTCACATCTGTGACTTGATCAGAAAAACACTGAATGTTGGGGCTTACAACAAAGCTGTTCAAGAACGGTATGTATGGCTGGCTAAAAAAAGATACAGAACTGTCATTGCATGAAAATATCATGCTGACTTTCAGGGTAGCAGTGATTCCAGGAGTAGGGGCCAGTGATATTCAAATGAGAGGCTTTTTATAAATATCTCTGTGCTATCTATTCAGTTGTATTGTAAACCTAAAACTGCTTTAATACTAATTTTAAAAAGGAAGGGAAGGTATTCTTTTAATACACATATATATAAAATTTATTTTATTTATTTTGAGAGAAAGAGGGAGAGAGAGGGAGAGAGAGAATCCCAAGCAGGCTCTGCACCATCAGCGTAAAGCTCAACATGGAGCTCAAAGTCACAAACTGTGAGATCATGACCTGAGCCAAAATCAAGAGTCAGGCGCTTAACCGACTGAGCCACCCAGGGTTTTTTTAGGGTATTTTTTTTTAATATAGAAAGAATGTAATTAAAAACAAAATAAATTTCCATCTTAAAAAAACTAACAAAAGAGCCTTTAAAAAATCCCAAGCCCAAGAAATTACCATATATATTTTGGAGGACAGATTCTTTGTGTTGTCAGTAACGAGGGTTTAGCCTCCTATGTCAGTGTTTGCAACTACTCAGGTGTGTTTGGATATTTAAAAATGTACAGAATCACTTTTGGAGTGTATTCTTTTCAATTGTTTCCAAACTTAAATTGTACATCAGAACCCCTGGGAAATTCATTAAAATGGATCCTGGGGCTTCATTCCTGGGATCAGAGATTAGATTTGGATTTAGTAGGTGTGGAGTATTCTAAACGATAACAGATTTGGCATCGACTAGTAAGGCTCTGGTAGCTACCCTACAGGTTTTCTTTTTTTTTTTTTTTTTTAATTTTTTTTTTTTTAACGTTTATTTATTTTTGAGACAGAGAGAGAGACAGAGCATGAATGGGGGAGGGTCAGAGAGAGGGAGACACAGAATCTGAAACAGGCTCCAGGCTCTGAGCTGTCAGCACAGAGCCCGACGCGGGGCTCGAACTCATGGACCGCGAGATAATGACCTGAGCCAAAGTCAGCCGCTCAGCCAACTGAGCCACCCAGGCGCCCCTACCCTAGAGGTTTTCAAAGCATATCATTTTTGTCTAATACCAATTCTTCAATACAACACTTCCTTGAAGCCATTTTCCAGGGTTCAGCCTTGCCAGTGACTCACATATGGAAACAACTACCGCTAGCTCTCTCTTCCTTTCCTACCCTTTGGCTACATGCACAGCGACAAAGCTGTGTTGGGTCAGTAGTGCCACCTGGTGGTCAGTGAAAGAAACTAAGATACTTTTTTTTTTTTTTTTTTTAAGATTTTATTTTATTTTTTTCAAATCCACCCAATGTGGGGCTCAAACTCATGACCCCGAGACCAAGAGTCACATGCTCCACCGACTGAGCCAGCTAAGCACCCTGAAACTAAGATACTTCTATGTCTCCACCCCCTTTCCCATTAGGCATCTCAAACCTCTGCTAAGCTTTACCCCTAACTCTGTTTTGACTAGTCACAGCTCAGTTGTCTGTATTCTACGTGTTCTCTCTGCTCATGGATATGTGTGACTTCTTTAAACTTCATTGTTATTTATTCTTTACTCATTATTCTTCTAACTCTTGCCCAGATGCCTCAGAAAAATTCAACGTTTTCTTTCTTTGTGTTTCTTTTGTGAACCAAATACAACCCTTGGCAATCAGAATTATTAGTGACTATAAATGAGCAGTCATGGCGGGGAGCCAGTCACATGTAACTGATTAAAAGTGGTAGATTGATGTGTTTGTCTTCACTTCCTCCTTTTACTGGAATAATAATCAACTAGTAGCAAAAGAATAAAAAGTAATAAACCCACAAGGGCAGAGAAAACAGGAGAGAAGAGACAGTAAAAGATGTCAACACGTTTTTAAAAGAAAGCAGATGAATGAGTGATAATTGTTTTAGCAGGAAACGTCGAAACCTTGTATTTCTATAGAAGGATGCACTGACAAAGAGGGAACAGGTTCACTTTTTATAGCTCCAGAAAGGGTCAGGAATGAGGTGCATAAGATCCTTTGGAAGGTAGAGATAAGTGCCTGGGGCTAAAAACAGGACTTTTTGTTGGGGAAAAATTTTTCTATATAAGGAATGATCAAACCGCCGTTCCCGTGAGTGCACATCCAAGTGATTGCTCCTCCCCCATTGTGACAAAAAAAGCAAAATTTATTCTCTGGAGCAATTTAACTAGAGAAGTGCCAGCCTCTGAGACAACAGGCACAGGATGGTGGTAAGACACCACATAGAAAACCCACGCCTTCCCCCTTCCCTCCCACTCAGTTCCCAGAATGGTAGCATTGAGGCTTCTTACCTGCGAGGGTGTCGTTCAGCGGCAGGCCCGTCTCTGGAAAACCTGACTGGCCCCAGAGAAAAGATCTACAGGTTGATGTTTTGGAATCCTCCAAGATGATAGGATTCCTCTTGACCCCCCTGAGGTGAAGCCACCAGGAGGTAGGCTCTGTTCTCACATGAGGAGCCTCCAGCCAGCTCTTGTGGTGTCTGTATAAACCATGAGCCCGGACCCCCAGTCAGACATCTGAGGAAAGCTTCTAAGGCGAAAGACAGACCAAAACCAACAAAAAGTATAAAAAGCAACTTAGAAAGAAAAGATGGCAGTTCAAGGAGCCAAAGAAAACCTTAAAAAAAAAAAAAAGCCTATAATTATTATCTTTGGAGATAAAGAATTATAATCCAGGGCACCAGAAAAGAATGTGAATAAAATCACCAATCAGAGAGTAAAAGAGAGCTCCTGGAAATTAAAAATAAAACAACAACAACAAAAATGCGCAAGATGGGAATATGCACTTGAGGAAATCTCCCAGAAATTAGAACAAAACCTCGAAGAGGTTAAAAGGAAAAAAAAAAAAAGAGAGAACTGACAAAATGAAAGACATTTAGCTGTTTGGGAAGTCCAGTTTCTGACCGATAGGAGTTCTGAAAGTCGCCCAGAGGAAAAGGGTGGATTGGAATTATCAAAGAAACAATACAAGAAAATTTCTCCGGTCGACAGGACATGAGTTTCCAGACAGAAAGGGCTCGCTGAGTGGTTAGGGCAACAGTGAAAAAAGATTCACGTTGAGGTACGCTCCTGTGAAATTTCAGAGCACCGGGATAAAGAGGAGACCCCAGGGAGGCCGCCCACAGAATCCGTACTACTGACCGCCCCTCCTGCCAGCAGCACTGCTAGCTAGAAGGCAGTGATGCAGTACCTTTGTGTCCTTATTTATGTACGTTTGTATTTATTTATTCATGAGGGGATGGGGAGGAACAGAGAGGGAGGGAGAAAGAATCCCAAGCAGGCTCTAAGCTGTCAGCACAGAGCCCAATGTGGGGCTCAAACTCAAAATCCGTGACATCATGACCTGAGCTGAAGTCGGATGCTTAACCAACTGAGCCACCCAGTACCTTTGTGTTCTTTTTTAATTCTTTAAATGTATTCATTTATTTATTTAGGGAGAGTGAGTGAGCACAAGCAGGGGAGGGGCAGAGAGAGGGAGAGATGGAATCCCAAGCGGGCTCTACGCCATCAGCACAGAGCCTGATGCGGGGCTCGAACTCACAAACTGTGAAATCATGACCTGAGCTGAGATCAAGAGTCAGATGCTTAACCAACTGCACCACCCAGGTACCCCACCCACGCACCCACAGTACCATTGTGTTTTAAGGGAGAGTGATTTCCATCCTAGAATTCTATGCCCAACCTTCAAGGAGCAACCAGATGTGAAGGGAAAATAAAGACCTCTTCAGACATGGGAGAAAAAAAAGAATGCCCCTCTTTCTAGGCACCTGTTGGGAGACACTCAGTTCTATCCCGTCTAGTTACGTGGCCTAGTATGTCTTCAGACCTCCTCCTCTTCCCCAGCATGGAGTACGTGGTAATACTTCCCTGCACAGAAATTCGGTGCCGTGCTCAGTTCTTACCAAGTAGGCAGGTTTGGGCTGTTACCGCTAGTGGTGTTGTGTTGAAAGTATTTATTCAACTTGAACTTCCTGTTTCCGTTATTTATAAGTATTGCAGTGGTTTTGCTTTCTTTTAGTTGCAGTTCTAAAGCATTCCATTCATAGTTCCATCAGCTTTTGCACTGCAGTTTGCCAGGCCCTGTGGTAGGTCTGGCAGATAAAGGGAGAATGAGACAATGACGGTCCCTGCTGTCATGCAGTAAGCTGTCAGTGGGGAAAAGGAGGCTCCAAGTGAACAGAGGCAGGGACCACCCCTAACAGTGCTAAGGCCGTGGTGGAAAGAAATGGCGGAGGGTAGTGGAAACTGTATCTACTCTGGACAAAATGGTCTTTGGAGAATAGGTATTGAGGCTGGGATCTGAAAGATGAAAGGGAGCACAGGAGGAGCTAAGGGAAGAGCCATCAGGCGGAGGGAGCAGTAGGCACAAAGGCCTGATCCTGGGACACCTTGGGCTCGTTCTAGGCCCTGGCAGCAAGTTTAGTGATAGACGGGAGAGTTGGCAGGGGCTACATCGGCAGGGACGTGCAGGTCACGTTGGCAGTTTGGGTTTCCTTCAAAACATCAAGAGAAGCTACTGGCAGGTTTTAAGCAAGGGAGTAACATGGCCCGATACATGTTTTTGGAAGGTCTCCACTGCTTTGTAGAGAGCAGATTGGAAAGTGGGTAGAGGAAAAGCAGGGGCTGTTGCAGCGTCTTGCTAAGAGGTGATGGTGGTGTGGACGCTCCGTGAGATGGAGAGAAGTGGAATGACACGAGGAAGTGGAATGACACGAGATATGTTTCATAATGTAGCTGAACTAGACTGCAAGCCAGGATACATCTCAGCATGTATCACATGGTTTCCCGGGGGAATGGATTCTGAGTTCTCACCAGTTCATTTACAGATTGATACTTCTCTAATTTTATGGGGTTGCTTTTTCTTTGTAAAGTTTATTTTATATTTCTATGTATATCTCCGGTTAGCAGATGGTCAGTATGAGATTTAAAGAGGCAGGTAGTCCCAGTAGAGAGGCGGGAAGGGGGAGGTGAGGGCGTAAAGGGACAGAAGGAGATTGTGTTCTCCTGGCAGTATGTTCCTAGGCTGCCCTTTGTACCCAGAAGGATTCTCGTTGCAGGCGAATAACCAAATCAAACCAAAGTAAATTTTTAAAGTAGTTCATAGTCTGTTGGTACTCAAGGTTTCAGAGGTTCTAGAATCAAGGAATGGGAGTCACAGACAGCCAGGTCCATCTCTCTCCAGCTGGCATTGCTGCTGCCTCTCTCCATGCACACCAGCCTCTCTGGCCACCCACATGGCGAAAGGTGGCCTTGCCCGGCTTCCAAGTTTTTGGGTTTGTTTTTTTTTTTTAAGTTTATTTATTTTGAGAGAGAGAGTGATTGAGCAGGGGAGGGGCAGAGAGAGGGAATCCTAAGCAGGCTCTGCAATGTCAGTACAGAGCTCGATGCAGGGCTTGAACTCACAAACGCTAAGATCACGAACTGAGCCATGAGATTGGATGCTTGACCAATCGAGCCGAGTTGGATGCTCGACCGACGGAGCCACCCAGGTGCCCCAGCTTCTAAGTTTTTAATCGTCTCTGCTTAGGTTATTATCTCAGGCGAGGCTGGAATCTTCTGTCCCAATCCAGATTCTTGAGGAAGGGACCATGGCCCAGCTCAGGTCAGGTCTCTGTCATTGACTGTGGCCACAGAAGTGGGACCTTACATACCTGGTTACATACCTGTAACCAGGAGGGGCAGGGCAGGAAGGATACAGTTCCCAGACAAGGGAGGGTTGATTTTGACTTAGGCAGGGACCCCTCAAGATGTCTTCTACACTGTTGAGATCATTCAGCCTTAGCAAAGCAAATTTAATGGAGTACTCGGGAAGCTAGTGAGGGAGGCCTTTTCCCGCACCAGTCCCTGGCCAGGCTCAGTGCGGGCAGCAGTGAGGAATGGTGAGGGTGACTGTTCTCTCTCACCTTGTGGATGTGAAGTCTGCCTTCGAGTTCCCCTTTGAGAAGCTGGCAGCCCTTCCTGGATTTCTCCTTCTTCCAGTTTCCACCTCGCTATCCTGTGCCCATCCCTGCCCCAGGGAATACTGCATTGTTGCCCTGGCCTCAGCCTTGGCCTCTCCTCTTCCTCTGGGCCAGCTCTGCTCTCCTAAGTGGCCCTCCCCTTGGTCCGCGGCCCTCAGCCCTGCATGCCCAGTGCTTGGCAGGGCCTCTGCCCCCAGCAGCTCTCATAGAGCGCTCATCCACAGGTGTCCCGCTGTCCCCATGCCTTCACCCTCAACTTGCCACTCCCTTTTCTGGAAATACTGAGGCAGCCACTGAAGCTCCCTTAGGCACTTTTTAACTGTTCAAAACAGTATAAAGAGTAATGTAATCTGAGACCTAAAATTAATATTTTGTCATATTT
This sequence comes from Panthera onca, assembly GCF_046562875.1. Lineage (NCBI taxonomy): Eukaryota > Metazoa > Chordata > Mammalia > Carnivora > Felidae > Panthera > Panthera onca. Next base: position 190,591,213 of record NC_138346.1, read on the forward strand.
GTCTCAGATATTTTAAGAACTGAAACATTTCAGATAACACTGAATTCTACATATCTCTGCCAGGTTCCGTTCTCTGTCCTCCTTCTCTGGTGACAACCACTGTCAAGAAATTAGAGTAGTAGAAGGGCGCCCAGGTGTCTCAGTCAGTTAAGTGTCCACCTCTTGGTTTTGGCTCAGGTCATGGTCTCACAATTTGTGGTTTCGAGCCCCACATCAGGCTCTGTGCTGACAGCTCGGAGCCTGATTGAGATTCTCTGTCTTCCTCTCTCTCTGCTTCAGAGTTACTAACTCCATTTCCAGCCCCCAGCTCCTCTCTGGAGAATGGGGAGCAGGGTTGAAAATCCCGAGCTTCAGATGGAGGTTTGGTCTTTCTGGTGACCAGCCCCTTCCAGGAACCACCTAGGAGCCCACCCAGAGCCTCCTGAGTAGGACAAAAGATGCTCCCAGTATTCTTACATAACACTTAGGAAGTTACAAGGTTTTAGGAGCTCTGTGCCAGGAACCGGGGTTGGAGACCAATGTATGTATTTTCTATTACTTAGCAGTCCTCGTACAAGAATTTATCTACTAGCAGAATTCACATGTAGACTTTTAGTGATTCATTGGGTGATTTGGGGAATGCTCCGTAACGTCTCTGCTTTAATTCCATCATCTGTAAAACAGAGCAATAAGTATACCTTACGGATTGTAAAGAAGGTTAAATGAGTTAATAGGTGTAGAGTGTTTAACATAGTAACAGTACTTCGAAAACACTCAGTGCACTGAGCTGCTGTTTTGGTGGTTAGCATGTGCATTTTAGGCTTGACTGGGTATTGCCGAGGTGGTTGTACCAATTTCTATTCCCACCAACAGAGTGTGAGTGTTCCTGTTTTCTCCAGTCTTACCTTTTTTTTTTTTTTTTTTTTTTTTTTAAGTTTATGTATTTACTGGGGCTCCTGGGTGGCTCAGCTGGTTAAGCATCCAACTTTGGCTCAGGTCATGATCTCACAGTTTGTGAGTTCGAGTCCCATGTCAGGATATGTGCTGACAGCTCAGCTTCAGATTCTGTGTTTCTCTCTCTCTTTCTCTCAAAAAGAAACATTAAAAAAAAATAAAATTCTTCATAAACATAATTTTTTAAAAAGTTTATTTATTTTGGGAGAGAGGGAGAGTGAGTGCAAAAGAGAGAGCACGTGCGCGTGCAAGTAGGGGAGGAGCAGGGAGAGAATCCCCAGCAGGCTCTGTGATGTTAGTGCAGACAGAGCCCGACGTAGGGCTCGATCCCACGAACTGAGAGATCATGACTTGAGCCAAAATCAAGACTTGGATGCTTAACTGACCAAGCCACCCAGGCGCCCCTCGTCTTACTAACTTTTGATCCTATGTCACATGTCTGTCAGTCAGATGTGTGCGGAATGGTTTCGCATTCCAATCTGTATGTGCTGTTGGACAGCTTGAACATCTGTTCACATTTGTTGTCTGCTCAGGTGTCCCTTTTCTGTGAATTGCCTATTCTAGTTTTTGCCTGTTTTTCAGTTGGATGCTCTTTTTCTTACTGATTTGTAAGTATATACATGCATGTGCACATGTATTATGAATACTAAGCCTTTCTTTGTTAGGTATGTTACACTTAACTTCTCCCAGCCTGTGGGTCATCTTTTTACTTATGGTGTCTTCGTTTCATGTAACAGGTTTTTTATTTTATTTTTAGTTTTTTTTTTAATTTTTAATTTTTTAGAGAGAGACAGTGAATGGGGGCATGCACTAGTGGGAGGGGGCAAAGGAAGGGGGAGAGAATCCTAATAAGCAGCCTCCACTCCCACATGGGGCTCTGTCCCATGACCATGAGATCATGACCTGAGCTGAAATCAAGAGTTGGATGCTCACCTGACTGCAGTTTGGTTTTTTAGACGGTTTTATTGAGCTACGATTCACATACCATACAGTTCTCTCATTTAAAGTGTATAATTCATTGGGTTTGGGTGTATTACATTACTTTTTTAAGTTGTGGTAAAACATATATATGTTTATAGATGTTTATATATAATATATTTATATTATATATAAAACATAAAAATTTGCCATTTGAATCATTTAAAAAATTTGTTAATGTTTTTATTTATTTTTGAAGGAGAGAGACAGACAGACAGAGAGACAGAGCATGAGTGGGGGAGGAGCAGAGAGAGAGGGAGACACAGAACTCAAAGCAGGCTCCAGGCTCTGAGCTGTCAGCACAGAGCCCGATGTGGGGCTCGAACTCTCGAACTGTGAGATCATGACCTGAGCTGAAGTTGGATGCTTAACTGACTGAGCCACCCAGGCGCCCCCCTCCCCCGTTTGAATCATGTTTAAGTGTACAGTTCAGGGGCATTAAGTACCTTCACAGTGTTGTACAACCAGCATCTGGGGCAGTGCCTTCTGACTTGGATTCAGGCCACTTTATCAGTCCTTCTGACTGATGCACAAAGCTATTCTCCTACCCCATATTTTCCTCTCATTTTTTAAAAACGTTTTGTTTTTATTCTCATGCTCTTCATCTACCTGGGGTTTTCTATGCTTGAGTCTGTTTCTGGGCTGCGCTTCTGTTCCATTGGCTTATTTGTCTATTTCCACCCAGCGACCACGCTACTTCAGTTACTATAGCAACGTTTACCCAGTTCCTCTCCAAGTCTTGGCCGTGCTTGGACTTTTATTGTTTCATCTCGAGTTTATTTATTAAAAAAATTTTTTTTAATGTTTACTTATTTTTGAGAGAGAGAGACAGAAAGACAGAGCTTGGGTGGGGGAGGGGCAGAGAGGGAGGGAGACACAGAATCAGGAGCAGGCTCCAGGCTCCGAGCTGTCAGCACAGACCCCGACGCGGGGCTCAAACCCACGAACCGTGAGATCACGACCTGAGCTGAAGTCGGAAGGTTTCAGTGTGCCCCTCATCTGGAGTTTAAATTATTGTCAGATTCTACCAAAAGTCATCTCGTGACTTAGATCAGACCTTCTTAGCGTCTGGCCATCCCCTCAGCGCAAGCTCTGCTGCATTCCTTTGGCTCCTCTTCAGGCGCTTGTTCCTCTTCCTCTAGGACTTGACCAGCATTTCCCCTTGCGGACTCTGCACGAGCCTGCTGGTAAGCAGCTGGCTTCAGAGCGTGGGAGAGGAGGGACAGAAGGGGATGGTGACAGGTCTGAGAGCACTACCTTTTGTGGAATTTGTGCCACGCGTGGACACGCTACCGAGCTTTACGGCTCTTGTTTAATTTTCACAACAACCCTGCACAGAATCCGGCTCAAGGGGTGCCTGGCTGGCTTAGGCAGAAGAGTCTGCGACTTGATCTCAGGGTCGTGAGTTCGAGCCCAGTGTTGGGCATAGAGATTACTTAAAAAATATAATTCTAATCCAGCTCAGAGAGGCAAATACCCATGATTCCAACCTGGGTCTGTGCAATACACGGCTGTGGGTGCTGTGTGCACCCCACAGTCCGCAGAGACAGTACGCGTGTATCGTGGTTAAGAGCAAGACTTCAGGGGCCAGACTGCCTGCTAGGCTATTCTGGCTTTATTACCTCCCAGCAGGACGACCTCGGGCAAGCTGCTTAATTACTCTGGGTATGGCTGCCTCATTTGTAAATACGAGGCTAATAATAGCATCTCCCCTATGGAATTCTTGTCAGGATTAAATAGGTTAATGTATGTCAAGTGCTTAGAAGAGGCCCAGTGTATGTAAGTGCTGTACTCATGCTTCTGCTATTGTCTCTAAGCCACAGTGGCTAGAGCAGGCCTCAGGGATAGAGGCTCCAACTGGGGGTGGTGGGGAGTAGGGGGTGGGGGGGGCGGTGCCTGGATGGCTCAGTCGGGTGTCCCGACTTTGGCTCAGGTCACCCATCTCATGGTTTGCGAGTTGGAGCCCCACACTGGGCTCCTGGCTGTTGGCACAGAGCCTGCTGTGGATCTTCTGTCCTCCTCTCTCTCTTTAAAATAAATAAACGTTAAAAACAGAAAGATGGGAAAAAAAGGCTCCAACTTCTGGGGCGCTGACAGCCTCGTGAGCGGGCTGCATTGGAAAGAGTGTGGACTCAGACAGATTTAGGCTCCTAGCTTACCTTGTCTGTGACTGTGTAGCGGTTTTGAGAGAGGTGCTTAACCTCCCTGAATTTGGCCCTTCACTGGTGCAAAGGAGATGATAATAACGAGCCCATGTTTCTTCTCTGCCTCCTGAAGAACCGTCCGCCTCCCCCCACGTCTCCACCTCCCGCAGCACTTCAGCTTCTGCTCAGCCTCAGGCCCTTCCCCCCACTGCTGCCTGTGCACCCAGCTTCTCGCAAACCAAATGTCCTTCATTTCTTCCTGTTGCCCCTTCTTAGCTCTGCTTCCTTTTCACACAAAAAGGTGACCTAGGACTACTGCCTTTTCAGCCATTGGGCTCCCCGCTGTCATTCTGGGTGTCCGGAACCTGGTCTGGCAAGATCCAAAGACATTTGCATTTATTCACTTGACATTTAAAAAAAACAAAATTTTGGGGGCGCCTGGGTGGCTCGGTCGGTTGAGTGTCCGACTTCAGCTCAGGTCACGATCTCGTGGTCCGTGAGTTCGAGCCCCGCGTCGGGCTCTGGGCTGATAGCTCAGAGCCTGGAGCCTGCTTCCGATTCTGTGTCTCCCTCTCTCTCTGCCCCTCCCCCGTTCATGCTCTGTCTCTCTCTGTCTCAAAAATAAATAAAAACGTTAAAAAAAAATTTTTTTTTTGAAGTTTATTTATTTATTTTGAGAGAGAGAGCACACACCAGCAGGGAGGGACAGAGAGAGAGAGAGGGAGTGAGAGAATCCCACGCAGGCTCTGCTCTGTCAGCACAGAGCCCAACGTGGGGCTCGAACTCACGAACGGTGAGATCATGACCCGAGCCCAAACCGAGAGCCAGACGCTTCACTGCCTGAGCCACCCAGGTGCCCCTCACTTACCGTTTTTTGAAGGAACTCTGGCCGCCTGTGTGGACGTGTGTGTGCTCAGGCTCACCGCTTCTGAGCATTTGACACTGTTGAGCGCCCACTCCTGAAGCTTCTTCCCTTGTTCTCCTCACCATCCTGCCTTCCCTTCTGCTCACATCTCCACATCCTACCCCTCCTTCAGCGCCAGCCGACTTGTTTCGGAGCTTGTCTGGCATCCCTGTCTCCGTCCCTTCCCTTCGGCAGAGCTGTCCTGCTGAGCGCCAGCCAGCGTGTCTCTGCTGAGGGAGCTAGTCGTCCTTGCGGGGACAGGGAGCCAGCTTGCACAGGGTGAGCGACCACAGTGTTAGACCAGTGCCGATGTCAGTATTTCATAAGTGGTCGGAGTTCATCACATGTTAAAAAATCAGTGAAAACTAAACATTGAGAGCACGAGCAGGGGAGGGGCAGAGAGAGAGGGAGACACAGAATCCAAAGCAGGTTCCAGGCTCTGAGCCGTCAGCACAGACCTCGACACGGGGCTCGAACCCACAGACCGTGAGATCATGACCTGAGCCGAAGTCGGACGCTTAACTGACTGAGACACCCAGGCGCCCCACTTCCCAAACATTTATAAAGAAATTATAGAACATCCCTCTGACTGCCGACGGGCTGACAGCGCCCCCCTTTGACCTCAGTCGCACCTGCCCTGGCCGTGAGGAGCGCTGACCTCTGCTGCTTCCACTGGGCTCTCATGCCCTCCTGCTCTGCTGAGTGGAACTTTCTGGATCATCACCTCCGAGGCAGCTCTTCCACTCAGGCTGGAGAGCTCGTGGTGTAGAAGTGTTTCTTTTTTCCCCTGCCAGCCTGGGCTAGAGAGCCCCACCTGTGTTCTGACTCCTCCTTTGCCCCAGAGGACTTCTCCCGTCGGGTTCATGCTCAGCTCTCGGTGGAAGTGCTGCGGTGTGGATCCTGGTGTGGATACGGGAACTGAGTGGAAGTGCCTGCAGGGAGGACTTGGGGAGGGGTCAGCGTGGGTGGGGGAAGGCCCAGAGGGGAGGGGAAGCAGAGAGACTGGAGGGAAAGTAAAAGGACGTGAAAACCTGTCTGAACTAATGCTATAAACAACACCAGATCCCTGCCTTTTGTCTTTAAAAATCGTGTGACCTACCAGAATCCTGCACACTAGTGTCATCGGTCAACGATAGGAAAAACGCTTCGTGATTGAAAGGTTAGACCTCCCTCCCAGCCTGAGGATGGCAAGGGGGGTGAAGAGAGAGCGATGGGATGGTTGGGTGCAGAGGAGACAGAGGTGGTGATGGCTGAGTCTCTCGGGAGGAATGGCAAGCAGAGGAGGGTGAAGGAGGTGGGGTTGTGGGCGGGACAGCCTGTGCCACCCTGACCTGGAGGTATAAGTGTGGTAGGGCTCACGGCCATGGTGAAACCAATATTGCTGAGTCCTTTTCCTAACTCTGTGGGGCTCTTGTATCGTGCTAAATAGCACTTCCTTGCCTCCGGTGTCTTGTTAATGGGGCTCTTGAACTGTTTCACCAGTGGAAGGCTTGTCTGCTGTATTTACGGGCCAGGCCTGGGACTTGGCGGCTCCGATCTTTCGTCCTTTTGAAGTCTCTTTGTGCACGGTCCCCTAGGCACAGGGGCTTGCACCCAGTGCGCTGACTGACCTGCAGCTCGGTCCCCTTCACTCATTCCTTCTTCTTCCTGCAGCCTGGTGCAAGCAGAATACTGGCACGACCCCATAAAGGAGGACATGTACCGCAACCACAGCATCTTCTTGGCAGATATTAACCAGGAGAGAGTAAGCACCCATCCCAGGCTGCCGTCCGTAGCTGTGCATTCATTTTGCTTCTGGGGCAGTACGAACAGATCAGCTGTGACTGTTTACCCAACGTATCCTGGGCAGAACCTGGGAAGCAGAAGTCCTGTTTTTTGGGAGGCAGTGCTTCTGAACTTTGTTTCCTTTTAGGAAGGCTGAGATTCTTCTGGCTTTCTCCCCGTAGGTCCTTTTCCTTTCCTTGTGTTGAAGAAGCAGGGTAAGCTCAGCAGGTTGCTGGCTGGCTTAAGTGGAACTTCGCAGCTGCTGTCTTACTGAGGGAAGCCTTCTGAGTGGGTCCCTTTGGGGTCAGATTTCCTCGGAAGCAAGATTTACTTAGAAGAGAGACTGCGGAGTGGGTCCCAGGCATGAGCTTGGTTTGAGAGATTCTGGTAAACTACATGGCTCAATTTATAGCGGGCTTATCTCGAAATTTTTGGGTTTTTTAATTTTTTTTTTTTTATTTGAGAGAGAGAGAGAGAGCGCGCATGTGCATGTGAGCAGGGGGACGGGCAGAGAGAGAGATAGAATCTTAAGCAGGCTCTATGCTCAGCACAGAGACTATGACCTGAACTGAAATCAAGAATCAGATGCTCAACCCACTGAGCCACCCAGGCACCCATTTTTGTTTTTTAAAAATTTTATTTATTTTTGAGAGAGAGAGAGAGAGAGAGCGCGCGCGACAGAGCACAAGCGGGGGAGGGGCAGAGAGCGAGGGAAACACAGAATCCAAAGCAGGCTCCAGGCTCTGAGCCTTCAGCTGTCAGAGCCCAACGCGGGGCTCGAACCCACAAACTGTGAGATCATGACCTGAGCCGAGGTTGGATGCTCAACAGACTGAGCCACCCAGGTGCCCCCGATTTTTGTTTTTTATTTTTATTTATTTTATTTTATTTTTTTAATTTTTTTTTAATGTTTATTTATTTTTGAGACAGAGAGAGACAGAGCATGAGCAGGGGAGGGGCAGAGAGAGAGGGAGACACAGAATCCGAAGCAGGCTCCAGGCTCTGAGCTGTCAGCACAGAGCCCGACGCCGGGCTCAAACCCACGAACTGTGAGATCATGACCTGAGCCGAAGTCGGACGCTTAACCGACTGAGCCACCCAGGCGCCCCTGTTTTTTAAAAACAAAATTTGAAGGGCAGTAGGGGAGAAACAGAGTAGTATTGCAGAGCCACTCAGAATGTGTAGTTTCTCATTTTGCCTTGGCTTTCTCTGGGTAGTAGCCTTTAACCTGTGTGATGGATGGCTATAGGGTGCAGTGACAGACTCATGGCCGCTGGCGTCTGTGTGCTCTGGTTGGCTGGGGTATTGCCGGTCAGATAGGATGGTAAGAAAAGGCTGTACAAGATACATTCTGGGCAGGGAGCTGGAAAAGCAGTCCATACCATGGAGAAGAAATATGGTGGCCCAGGGTCGGGGAGACCAGAGCACTGAAAGGCTTTAACATCCCTGCTGGAACCTGATGATGTTGTCCCTGAAATACCGCTGGCCTTTCCTCCAGGGTGTCAATGAGTCCTACAAGAGAAACCTGATGGCCTTGAAGAAGTTTGTGATGGTGAAATTCCTGAATGATTCCGTTGTGGACCCAGTGGATTCTGAGGTGAGACACTGTATGGGCACAGCAAAACATGCCAGGAGACCCAAGGAGTAAATGGTATTAAAAAACAGCTGCCTGCTGGGGAAAAACCTTCAGTCTCTTTCCGCCACCTCTTGTGTAGCTTAGGGCGTCGTCACCTGAGGTCTAGAACTGGGACAGTGGGGGCTGGAACCCCCGCCACCTGAAATTGTTTGCAAAATTATGAAGTTGTGTTCTCTGAAGAAAGGTCTAATGCTTTTACCACATTTTCCAAGAGACCTGTGACCCAAACCACCAGCCCAAAGTCTGTAAATCCCTGAGGTTGGCACGCAAGGTCTGCCTTGACCTGTCCTTTCAACCCAGTCTTCCTTCATTACCCGCTTCATACCCTAGGATCAAGCCATCTTGTACTTTTTGAAGTGACCCAGAGTTGGCCTGTGTTTCTTTTACGTGCCTTTGTTCATGCGTTTTAGTCTCTAGAGTTCCCTTCCCTGGGCTTTTCCACCTGATGAGCTCCTATTCATCTAGCAAGGCCAAGCTCAAGTGGTCACTTCTTCCATCCAGGATGCCATCCCTATTCCAAGTAGAATTTGCTCTCTCTTTTGCAGAATCATCACATTATGTCAGGCCACCAGGGACTAGCAAACTACAGCCTGCTGGCCAAATCCAGCCTGCCATCTGCTTTTGTATGGCCCATGAACCGCTTTTTAATGGTTAGAAAAAAAATCAAAATATCTGATGACATAATTATATGAATTCATATTTCAGGGTCCATAAACAAACTTTTATTGGAATACAGCTATATTCAGTTTTAATTTTATTTATTTATTAATTAGTCATATTCCTTTTTAAAATATTGTCAGTGGCTGCTTTTGTTCTGGCCTTTACAGAAAAGTTTGCTGGTCCTTGTGCTACACAGTTGCTTCTGTGCCTCCGTAGACTGTTGAAAACAGGGACCATATATATATATATATATATTTTTTTTTTTTTTTTTTTTTTTTCGGGTGTGGAATTTAGCACGAGGATTTTCACAGCATAGGTGCTCAGTAATTGTAGGAAACAGGAATTCCGGAGAATTAGAAAGTTCTTGGGAAAGATGAACTCCTCCCTCAGGATCCACCCTGAAAAAGAGATGACTCAGATAGACTCTATTTTTATTCTTCGCTACAACTTTGTGATACTGTTGGTTATCTTAACGACTAGCCAGTCTCAGTCTGACAGTGTGTGCTATGTATCTGATCTGACCTTTCTGCCTCCTCTCCTTCAGTGGTTTGGATTTTACCGAAGTGGCCAAGCCAAGGAAACCATTCCCTTGCAGGAGACCACTCTGTACACACAGGTAACTGGGGAGGAGAAGGGTGCTGTTTTTTTCCGCTCCTGGTTCCTGAAGCTGCTAGGTTCTTTGGTGATAGACCCGGTCCCGTATACCTGGGAGCTGTGGGTGCCCGGAAGCGTCCGGCTTTGATACGGGTGAGGCTTGTTAGGGTGCTGATTGTTACACCAGCTTATCAGGCGCCGGTTTACAGAAATGTAGATCCCAAATGAAAGACCTGTACCTCGTGGTTTTCAAGTATGCGCAACGGTCACATCATCTCCAGCTCCTTCCTTCTGATAAAAAGGTTCAGAACTGGCTTCTTTTGCTGCTGTGCAGGGTGCAAATCCAAGAATCCCCCGTGCATCATGAAAACATAGGAGAGGTGTTACTTTAAAACATGAACAGATACGAAGTCCCATCTTGAAATTTAGGGCGGTGACCAGGGGAGCTCCTGCAGGAGCCCGAAGAAGCGCAGTAGGCCCCCCGCCGTTTCTCAAGCAGAGGTCGCACCATTTCATGACCTCTAGTTCTGGAGCCTTCCATGCTGTTGGGACTCTCCCAAAAGTCACAAGTGCTGTCTGCACCACTTGCCTTCAGAGGCCAGTGGTCTCCTCTCTTAGCTTTTCTCCTGCATCTGGTGCCCCAGCTTGGGTGAGATCAAAGGAAAGGGAAGCTGGGGTCTGTTGAGCTTTGGAAATTACAACTAAGAACCTCCCTATCGTGAAAGCCAAACCGACAGTAAGCTACAAGCAACACTCCGGCACCGTCGACTGCCCGTCCTCCCAGCCGTACGTGTTCTGTGGCACCGTGGGTAATGCTATCCTCAACTGCAGGATGGGAAAGCGTCTTGAGGTTATTGAAAGGTTGGCTGTGTTTTAAGTTAATGTTTTCCTGTCTTTGGCTCAGTCTCACTTAACTGATATTTTGAGGCAGTTTTGTCTGTGGCTTGCCCACCCACATAGGTGGTCCTCCAGAAGCTTTAGGAAAGTTTCAGAAAGCAGAATATAGAACTCCAGACAACAGTCTCAATTACATGTGTGTTTCGAACGCTTAGGAGGAAAACTGGAAGGAGGTATCCTTTTTGGCATTTTCGACAGACAGTACACCTACATTTTACTACTCAGGGCAGAGACTGCTTTTTGGGCATTTATCGCCAATGAACATTCTTCCTTTCTATTTTAACTGTAAAACTTTTCATTAGGCCTCTTGACTAACTATGGCCTTTCTCTCTGCAGGACCGCCTGGGGCTAAAGAAAATGGACGATGCTGGCCAGCTAGTGTTCCTGGCTGTAGAAGGGGACCATCTTCAACTGTCGGAAGCATGGTTTTATGCCCACATCATACCTTTCCTTGAATGAAACCCTTGTAGTTTGCACCAGAGCTCAGGGAGCCCCAAGCGCTTCTAAACCAGTAGGAGACAGTTCCCTTCATGCCTCAGCCTGAGCTCACATCCAGCTTGCAACTAATCCTTCCCTCTACTTATCACCTAACATGCCCTGCTCAGAAAGATCTAAGATTTGAACCTTATCCTTTGCCTCATCCTATCAGCATATGGTGTTGAATGCAAGTTTAATTAGTTAATAACCATGCATGGAGATTATTTTACAACCCCTCAATGTGGTCAGGCTGTCTTAGGAAACAGAGTCTGCTGCAGATCAGTGTCAGAACTGTGCCCAGGCCCAGAAGAGGCTGAAACTAAAGCAATTAGAGCCTAAAGGCAGACACCTTGTTCAGGAAAGCCTAGCCGCATTTCAAGCCAAGAGGTAGCCGGGATCCAGGCCCGAGGTGACCATAAATGCTCTCTCAATTTTGCTGGTGGCGATTCAACCAGCGCTTTTTAAAGTATTGCTTAATGTTTCTGCAGAATTTCTTGAGGCTACTCTCTTTTCTCAGTATATTGTCCTGTGGTAGCATTTGATCTGTTCTGCTAGGCCACCGTCTGGTCTCGGTAGCACTCTTTTTGTCCCTTCAGGTAGTGATGAATTAGGTGCTCTGTCACAAAAGGAGGGAAGTGGCACCCAACTGGATTACTTAAGGGAGGGGAGGGGGGTGTACATCTTGCTTAACTTAGGGGAGTGAAAAAATTGTACAAGCAGCTATAACACTGTTATGTCAACTATACTTGAATTTAAAAAACAATGTACAAGTAGAAATGAAAAATGACAAGGCAGCTGGTTCTTCCCATTCCATCCTTGATTAACCTGTCCTTTCTCAGTATGACCAGTGGTCTAGATTCTAGAGGCACTCTGTTGCTGGTGTTAGCAGACAATGGGAGGAAAAATGGGAAGAGATCAGGCTAATTCCCATCTCAAAAAACCGTATTTATCAGTACGCTAAACTATATCTGATGTATTTGATGAAAAAAAAGGATGATTTGCTCAAAAAGTTTGGGGAACATTGTATACACCTTTTCTCCTGTTGGAGAGCAACTCACATTCGAATATTAATGACTCAGAATTCCTGTTTTTAGAGTAAAGAAAACTAACCTTAATCTACTGTTTCCCACACGGAGCATGGACATCTTGGCCGCCCCCTCCCCACCTGGAGAAAACCTATCAGCACTTCCTGGAAGACTGTTCTTCCAGAATGCCAATTTGAGATATGATAGCTATGCAGGAGGGAAGCACCTTGTTAGTGCTGCAAACTTTACCCTTTATGACTTTCCCCTCACCTTTCTCAAGCCTTATTTCTCAACTAAAAGATGAGGATTAAGGGTAACAAGTGGGGGAATATGAAAAAAAGTTTTATGACATTGTCTAAAATAAAGAATAGTTTCTTATCCTTGGTGTCCTTTTTCTTTCTTTTCAATATTCTTACATACACCTCAGGGCACCTGGTTGGCTCAGTCAGAACATGTGACTCTTGATCTAGGGGTTGTGAGTTTTGAGCCCCATGTTGGGGGTGGAGTTTACTTCAAAAAAAGTATTAATCTCTATACAGCAAATACCACCAATAAATACTAAGCAAGTTTGGTATTAATTTTATTCTATTTTCTGTATAACTTTAAGTACATAAAGGTTTATTTCCACAGGCCTCAGGAAATGGGTAGAAGTCACAGGACAATCTCTCTTCCCACCAAAAAAAGTTGCATATTTTGGTAAGTGTCCTAGAGAGAAAAACTGTAATTTACATTAGCAATGCTGTGCAAGATTCTTACACAAGACCTAAAACCAGGCTGCAGTGGAGATTTTAGTCCTTTGTTCAGGTGCCTGGACAGAAACCAAAAGCAGTTGGGCATGACAGGGCAAAGGAGGCAGTGAAGACGGAGGGCAGGCACCTAGCATGGAAGAAGGAAGGAATTCCAGATTCCTTGGAATGGTGTAGTTTCCTTGTTTGTTTTGTCTTGTTTTGTTTTTAAGTCGTCTCTGTAGGAAGGTGCTGGGCAGGGATCCCAGTGAAAGAAAGGGTCCAAGACTCCTTTAGCTGGCCTGGGTGCAGGGCTCTGCCCAGCGGCCGATACAGGACAACCTACTCTCTCAGGTTCAGGCAGACCCAGGATGGAATGCAGAATAAAAGGAATGCCTACAGGAATCAATTTTGCTCGGAATGCTAGATGGCCAGGCTTCAGCCTTTGGTCCAGTGCGACCCCTGCCTCGCCTGTCAACAGTGAAAAGTTAGTTTGGTTAGAAGAACCAGCTAGAATCACACCAGCCTCTGCTACCTTCGTGGGCATTGTTAGAAAAAGATGAACTTGTGTGAACATTCTGATCTGTTGCTTCCTGGGGACCGCTTTGTTCTTCCCCAATGACTGTTTGTTGGTCAAATAACCCCCAAAGGCTGAAAGCTAAAACACAGCAGTCCTGGTGTGCAGTTCCTTAAGAATGGACTGGTGGTGTGGTTGAGCTGACAGGGAAAAGCCGCACCTTCCCGCAGAAGATCAACTGACCTGCTCTCCCACCCAAATCTCAGCCTGAGGTATATTTCAGTGAAGGCAGGTAGCTGTGCTTCTCAGAGCAGAGAAGCGGTTTAAGAGCAGAAAGGTAGAGGAAATCTAGAAAAGAACCGTCTTGATACAGATTTATCCCACGGTGTAAGGGAGAGGGCAAAGAACCCAGTGGCACTTCGCTTATCCAGCAATTTCTGTCACTGTGGTGACCAACTTCTGCCCGTTCCATAGGGTCTTGAACTGCTCAGGGACTGGGAATTCATTCTGGAAACAAACAAACAAACAAAACGGGTTTAAATCCCAAGTCCAAGCTCCAAAAGAAGCTGGGGTTAAATCTTACACTTTTCTCTCAATGCTTGCTTCCACTAAACTATTAGAGCAAGAAGGCGGTCCTGAGAGTGAAACTGAACCGCCAATAAACAGGCTGGCTCTGTAACCAGCAGCACCACATCTCCCACTACCTGCCACCCTGCCACCGCCGTCCCGGAGGAGCGGTGTAGGAATGAGAACAAAGGCTCCAAAGCCAGCCAGACAGAGGTTTAAGTTTGTTCCCTACTGTTCCTGAATCAGCAATCTTAGTTACACCCGTGAGGCACAGTGAGCAGGTACAGGACTTCGCGGCGCCAGTCCAATAGGGGGCGATGACTCCGTCCCATTCCTTTTTGCTACCTGAGCATCTGCTCAACCTGGAGCTCTACTTCATGTGACTACCTCCTACTTATGGCTGCTCGAGGTGTGTATTGCTAGGTTGGACCCACTCAGTACCGAATGACCATGAACCAGCCTCCAGCGCAAGTGATCTTCAGTCCCCCGTTCTGAGATCATATTACCAAAGAGATCAAGGAACTTACAAAGTCACCGCCTTCTGTAGGAATGAGGACATTCATCTCAGAAGATTTGGCACTGACTATCTCGCAGTCCAGGGAATTCTTGCTCAGGTAAACATGGCAGCCATCTGTTTTGTTGATGGAAATGGTTGGCACTTTACCCATTACCTGCAGAGAAAACCCAAAGTGCTGAGTCCCAGTAGCTGTGGAGAACAACAGGAAGTTTCAGGAAGAAGCTTTCACTGTTTCACGTGATTCAGCAACTACATGAAAGGCTCGCAAGTGCACAGCAGACACCGGATACTAGAGGTCGGTTGGGATGGGTGCTGGAAAAGGCCTCGCTGTAAAAGCCAACTCCTCTCCTGCCACCAAAGCAGCTCAGCTTACAGACTCAGTAGAATCAGATTCCCACCACAGCAACATCTGTGGGTCAGCCATGTCTTTCAATTAATTCCTCAGGGGCCAAAGGAAGGAGCCAAGATATCAAGTTACCTGAACTTTGACATCTCTACTATTGATTATCTCCACAATGCCCACCACGTCATCGAACACCAGACCGAGTTTCTTACAGTTATCTAGGAGAAGAAAGGAAGCAGGTCAACAGTACAACTTTAAATTTAACAACCTTTAGGAACAGGGTAGATATGGTTCCAGCTCTCTCAGGCTCTAGGACGGGGCCTAGGACTGACAAAAACTCACCTACTGTAATGGAGTTAATTTTGCCCTTGATTTGCAATGTTGTATTGACACACTTGTATATGTAAGCCACCTGTTTCAGCTCTGTGTCATCAATTACCAGGTTGGAAACATTCTCCTGATTTTCCTGTTAAAGAGAGACCGCTTTTAGGAATGTCATCACTAATACACACTACCCCCCAAAACAGGCTATCCCAAACTTCTGTTCTTGTAATCTAACCCAAGACCCTGCACTCATTTGGCTGTGCTCCATATACATTTATGTATATATATGTGTGTGTGTGTATATATATATATATATATATATTTTTTTTTTTTTTTTTTTTTTTTTTTAACATTTACTTTTGAGAGACAGAGAAAAACAGCAAGGGAGAGACAGAAAAAGAGAGACAGAAAAAAAAAAACAGGGAAGAGGCGGAGAGAGAAGGAGACACGGAATCTGAAGCAGGATCCAGGCTCTGAGCTGTCAGCACAGAGCCCAACGTGGGGTTCAAACTCACAGACTGCGAGATCGTGACCTGAGGCAAAGTCGGACCTTAACAGCAAACCAGTCCTGGCATTTTTAACTCACCACTCTCCACTTCTTGCCCTCCAGTTCAAGTACAGGTGGCTCCTTCTTTGTGGTTGGTTTGGGGGACGGGCTGACTCCTGGTTTAGGTGCAGAGAATGGTTTGGGGCCACTTCGTACTGGACCACTCTGAGCCTTCAGGGCAGGGTTCTTGTGAGTCTTCATGTCATCAGATACATGTTTCAGGGCTGTAAGAACAACAGCTGCCTTGTGCCCATCCTTCGTACCACGGCTTTGGGCTGAGGCAGGAACCAACTTCTGTTCTCAGAATTAACTGCCTTAACAAAAACTTAACAAAAAGTCAAAAGCCAGGGCTCTGAGATGTTCTCTTAAACAAAGGTTTTGGAGAAGCACTTTTAGAATTTCCCTTCTACCCCAAGGTACGATTATACAGTTGCATTAAAAAATAAAATAAAATACAGACTTATGTGCATATGGGAGGAAAGGATATATGAATGCACAGAAAAAGATCTAGAAAGACATACACCAAATATATATTCACAAAATATGTACAGTTTTTAAAGCAAAAGAAGAAAAAATATGTGATAGTAAAGCAAATTTGGTAAAAGGAAAGAAACCTCACCCACAGCTAACCTACCGCACCTCCTACTCAGTGTTTGCATTTGAAATCTCCTTCCACCAGTTTTCCTATTGATAAACGTTTTTTATTTGGTTATAACCATGTACACTGTTAACAAGTTTGGTTTAACGAGTTAACACTTAAAAAAACTTTCTCATGTTAACCTACAGTTTTTTTTAAATGTTTGTTTATTTATTGGGGGGGAGGGGCAGACAGAAAGGGAGAGAGAATCCCAGGCAGGCTCTGTGCTTTCAGCACAGAGCCCAACATGGGACTCAGTCCCAAGAACCATGAGATCATGACCTGAGCCAAAATCAAGAGTTGGACACGTAACCAACTGAGTCACTCAGGCGCCCCTAAACCTAGTTTCTAAAAAAAAGAAAAAAAAATTTTTTTTTTTTAAGGAGCAGATTCCACAATCACTTTCCCACTGTAGGCGGATAAATGTCTTCCTCTTAAATATGGCCCAATTTATTTAACGAATACTGACTGGCCCTTTCAGCTCCACCACTCCCTGTGGCTGTAGTATAAGTACTAGATTTTTTCTTAAACACTGCATGGTTCCCTGTAAAGAAAGGCATTAATTAATGGCTGCTTAGTATTCCATTAAGAGCATATACCACAGTTAACCATTTCTCTTACTGTTGGATATTTAGGTTGTTATACCATTTTTAGCTACTGCAAATAATATATAGTAGTTGGTCTTTGTTTTAGATATTTTTACGGGTAGATTCCTAGAAGAGAGCTGTATAATTTAGACTTCCACCTTCTATATATAAGGGTGTCAACTTTCTCTATCCTGACATTGGTAATTATATTTATTTTTTTTAAATGTTTATTTTTGAGAGAGAGAAAGTGTAAGAGCTGGGGAGGGGCAGAGAGAGAGGGAGACAGAGGATCCGAAGCAGGCTCCGCACTGTCAAACACAGAGCCCAATGCGGGGCTCAAACTCATGAACTGTGATATCATGACCTGAGTCAAAGTTGGATGCTTAACCAACCGAGCCACCCAGGCACCCCCCAATATTGGTAATTCTTATGCAAATTTCCATGACTAATATATGCCCCCCTCTCCACCCCCAGGATGACTTCCCAAAGAAAGCATGTGGTAACACAGAAAAGGCTCTAGGGTGAACTGCCAGTACCATGCCTCGGCACACTAGGGTACTCTATATATGCCACTTAATATTAAGTCATCTGCTTATGGGGCAGAAGGCTTCCCCCAACTATAATCACCCACTTTCAATTTCCATTTAAGCCAGCTTTATGTCCCTTTGGGCAACTTGAAGGATAGTGACACCCAAATGAATTCTCCCATACACAAACCAGGGTTCTGTTTTTGCAGACCGTCAGGTCTCTAGTTGATTAGATCAAGCCCAAACAACTTATTGTACCAACTCTTCTTGCCAAAATACTCACTTACCATGTGTGATGCTCTCCCCCTGATTAATCTGCGCAAACAGTGCTGAGCGGGAAGCAGACTCATCTGAGCCAGAACTGGTGGGGACTGGTGGGGGAGGTGGGCCTGGTGGGGGAGGAGGAGGACCCGATCCAGCAGAAGGTCCAGATGGCAATCCACTCAGTTCTTTTGCCACAGGCCCCTGGAACAATAAGGGCAGGTAACACAGCCATGATCTCTTCCCTTCTGTACCATTCCCAGTAGGGTCCTACACATGTTCTAGGACATGGGGTACCCACTGTAGCCCTTGACGCTAGGATTCATGCTCCCTATCCACACCCAAAGGGGTTTTATTCCCTCTTACCCTTTCCCAAAGATCCAATTCAGCTCCATTTTTCAACTTTCACATCATTCCTTTGGCCTCTACCCGATTCCAGCTCTAACCCACAGTTTTGCAAATCAACTTCGTGTGTCACCAGTACCTCAGCGTCAACAAGTCCAAGGCTGATGTCATCATCTCCTGCCTGCTCCTCTACCTGTACAATCACCCCCTTGTTTCTATTTCAGTAAAAGACATTGCCATCCAAGCTTGACTCTTCAATCTTCTTGAGTCTAACGCCCTCAAGCTCATCAAACCTATTACCTTTTATAGCTTCTGCAAATTCTTCTGTACCAGCTCCTAGCACCATCAGCACCTCCATGGTCGGAGCAGCAGCCCTTACCCCTAACCTATATACTGAGACTCTCTCAAGGACAAGTCTGATCGTTATTACTCTCTTGCTCAAAAGTCACAATCAACCTTCCTTTCCAGCCTTTTATCCTAAAAATTGGACTCTCTCCCTCAACTGAAGCCAGAGATGACCAATCTGTACATTTACTCTACACGTACTCTGTTTAAGCTATGCTGTTTGCCAGTATTCCCATTTCTCCCACTTCTCACTGTTCTCTATTTGCAATGTACCAGATCAGAGAACACCTGTTGAAAGTACAGTCTCTTCCAGTGAGACTCACACTCCCTCTTACTCTGTCGTCTATATCTTTATCACAGTATTTTACTTGTTGACTTGTATTTAGGGGTTTTCTGTCTCTGTTTTTAAGCGTCTGGAGGGTTGCGATAATGTAACTCGTTCTTCTGGCTCCCCTCCAGCCCAATCACTATCTCTGACCCATGTGTACTGAAACTGAATAGAATTGGATATTCTTCTCTGACCCTTGCTTTCTTCACACTTTAGTTTTTTCTCCCCTTTTCTTTCTACTCTCCACTGTAAAGACTAGCATTCCTTCTTGGACCTTGGTAGCACCAAAGTCTAAGAAACTTGTGGACCCCTGTCCTGGAGGGATAGAGGGAGGGAAGAAAGGCTCACTAACCGTTTTGCTCCAGGCCAGTCCAGTGGTATGGAACTCCTTAATGTAAGCCTGTAGCTCTGTCCATATACTCAAGTAAGCTTTGACCCAGTCCACGTGCTTCTTATCACTAGGAGAATTAAAGAGAAACTCACCACAGTCAGGGCACATTACCATAGTGATTCCAGAACCCCTCCTATCTGTGAACTCATATCCTCCCACCTGTGGTGTGGTTTTGCTCAATGGCAGCTTTTCTATCACAACTGAGCTTTACTTTTCTTTTTTTTTAACCTATGCTATTACCCTAATTAGACTAAAGTCCATTAGGATAGGGACTCCAGATTATAGCTCTTTCTATCTCTTATAGCAGTATTCTTCAAACTTTTTTAAGTATAACAAAACCATATTTTTCAAAGTATACCTTAGGGAGAACCTAATATACAAAACTAATAAAAGCAGGCATTCTGTGCATGAAGCTATATGATAGAAGGTCCCTTGCACATCACTGTGGAACTCTAGGACTTCAAGAAACTCAACTGCCTTATACCACAGTGCCTTATGTCAAAGTATGCCCCTCCCACCAAAAATTTAAAACTTCCCTGGAGGAAATAATCAGCATTAGATTATAGAAAGAGCACTGAATTATGGTTCTTCTTATATATTAGAAGACTTTATGCCTATTTATCACAAGACCTAATTTGCTCAACTGTGAAGTGTGGAGTTTAAAGGCAGGTTAAGTCAAAACACTGCGATGCTTAACTCCAGGTTGCTGGAAGGAGGGATCAAGGAAGTGCCTGGTGTTCTGAGACCTATTTCACACACACGAAGCTATTCCTTCACAGTAGTTACTCAACAAATATTGGTTGACTGATGACTGACAGAAGAAAGGAAGGGTTTGGGTAATTATGCAGCTGAGTGATAGCTGCCTGCAGTCACTCCAGCTCAAAACCAGCAATGGAGAAGTCAGTTAGGACTGGTGAACATACGTGGTTAGACATACAGAGACTCCCCTCCTCTTACATGATACACGTGCTTCACCAGACAGCTGCCTTCTCACTTTACCCGACTACGTGAATAGTCAGGGTGATTTCCGAGTAAATCTTACCGAACCTTTTGTCCCTAAGCCAATTAGAAATTCTCAACAAAGGAACAAAATCTACCTTGTCTAAACAGGCAAATTAAAGGGCATTTGTCCATTTTATCTCCAGCAAAACCTCCTAAACCTGGAAGGGTAAGGATGAGAAGACTAAAAGGGGCTCTACAAACCCTTTGGAGAAAAAGCAGAAGTGAAAGGAGAAACACTTCCTGCTTGCAGATGCAGCCTCTATAAGCCAGTATCTATAAAACTTCTGAGAAAGCAGCCCTGGGATGGAGAACCAACACAACAGCCTTAACCCCCAAATGCTACTCCGGCAAGTAATCAGCTGACATGTCCTGTACCCCTTAAGAAAAGGCTGGACTTACACATCTTTGTATTCCTTGAGGACTCGGTTTGTATAAAACATGGCAGCGTCATTCATTTCTTTCACATAGGGACCAGGCTTGGGAGCCTAGAGAAACAGCAGCAGTCAGTGACTCAGAGCCTCTCCAGCCATGTCCCCTTACCTCTTTCATTCCATCCCTTCCCTCCCAAGGAAGCTGCGCTGCTCACCACAGCCACCCAACCCAGGGCCTGGATACTTTCGCTGACAGCTGACAGGTGGTTGAACAACTTGCTGCCTCGGTTCTTCTCCCGGAAGGTTACCACTTCTTGGATCTGCTCGGAGATGGGTGCCAACAAATCCGAAAGTTTATTCTAGGAAGAGATGCAGGGGAAGATTCGGGTTAGTCTTTCCACAAAAGCTTTAGGCGTTTGTCAACTTGGACCTTGCAGGCAAGAATTCATGGGTTGTATAATGAACACCCAAATAAACTTTGTACTCATCCTGCACAGATTCATATGGCTACAACACTGCTCCTCACCTCACCCTCCTCAGGCTAGATCTGGTGGCTCTTCATGATCAGGACCCTTACCTCATCTATACCACAAAATTCTACCATTTCAGCCACTGGTCTCTTTTCTGCCCCACTAGTAGGAGACACTATCTCATTTCTGAGCCTTTACTCACGATGGTCTCTTCTTTTTCTTTTCATCCAAATATTCCTTATACTTCATGAGGAACAGCCCTTCAACTCCAGCCACACTGGCCTCCTACAGCATTAATTGTCAGCATAACCAATTCTGGCACCTTATCATGCACCAACACAAACTATTAGTGGATCCACGTGAGTATGTTTTTCAAAATTTCTCATTAACTTTTCAAATACCAGGGCTTTGTCTCAGCCTTCTTTTATAATCTTTATAACCCTCACACATTGCTAGCTATATAGCAGCTGCTGAGCAGAGATCTGATGAAACAAATGCAAATAGAGGGCTTGGCATTTGAGCTGGCAGCTTAGCAAAATGGATGAATCTTGTGTTTCCATGTTTTACCCTTTCTCCAAAGCTCAGTTTCCTGAACATTGCAATTCTCAGATCACAGCATGAAAACAGTCTAACACAGGAGTCCGCAAACTTTCTCTACAGAGCCACACAGTGACTATTTCAGTCTTTGCAGGACATATGGTCTCTGCTACAGTTTCTCAACTCTGCCATTATAGTGCATAAAGCAGCAACAGACAATACTTGAAAGAATGGGCATGGCTGTGTTCCAAAAATCTTTCACTTACAAACTAGATGGCAGGCTAGATTTGGCCCGCAGGCTGTAGTTTATCAATCCCTAGTCTAGAACAAGGGAAATATAATTGTATCTCAGCTGCCTGATTTGTTGTGGAAAGTGCGGGTTTGGAGAAAAGGTTTCGAAAAAATGCCTTAACCATTCAAGACAGATTAAGAATTAAAGTCTAATATATTTAACATTATCTTAAACTATTTTTATATTATTTAGGCATGCTGAGGGTCCAGGGGTTTTAAACACAAGAGTCGCAGGAAGACCTGCTTCGTTACCTCTCTGCCATGAAAAGCCAAATGCCTAAAGAAGAAATAGGGACACCTGGGTGGCTCGGTCAGTTAAGTATCTGACTCTTGGTTTCGGCTCGGGTCATGATCTCATGGTTCGTGAGACTGAGCCCCACGTCAGGCTCTGCACTGACAGTTTGGAGCCTGCTTGGGATTCTCTCTCTCTCTCTGCACCCATGCCCCCTGGAGCGCGTGCACACTCACTCACTCTTTCTCTCTCAAAAATATATAAACATTTAAAAAACAAAGAGAACAAAACTGAAATCTTTGGTTGTGAGAAAAATCTATTTCCTCTAATTGATTCTCACACCTTGGTAGCATAAAATTTTGAGGTAGGAGTACACTTCAAGGGAGATCTCCACCACGGAAAGATGAGGGAAGAAGCAGTACTTTAGGAGTTTTAGGGTCTCCACAGCAGCATTACTAAAGCCCAGTCACAGTGAAGCAAGAGAACTACTCTCTGACCCAAGGCCTTACGGGACAATATGATGAATTTGGCCTCAGCCAAGACGTTAAAAAAGGCTGTCTATTGAGAGAAGCAGCGAAGTCCAGGAGTAACTACAGTCCCAAGTAAAAAGGATGGGGGAAAAAAAACCAGTAGAGTCCAATAAATACTGAATGGCACATTCTCATATGACACTTTAAGTCTGACTACTTCTGGGACTTGGTGTGAACGCACACGAGGCTGAGGGTCTTTTTAGCATGTCGCCGTACTTGGCAGAAACCTCTCAACCCATCCTGAGCATCAAGCCACAAGGAAACCAAGTAGCAGTGAACTTACGCCTGCTGGCTGCTGACACTGAGAGGCTGTAACCAAGAGAGCTCGCTCCAACTTCAGGCCCGTGTGAACCATCTCCGCCTGCCGGAAAGGAGAAGAATCAGTTATTCTCGCCACATTACAACTGGAGAGGGTCCTGATAAGAAGAACCCGAAACCTCCACTTCCATGTGGTCTGGTAGCAACCCGGGAACTTCCTGTTGCTTTCCTCAGGTACTCCACTTCCAGGGAGTGGCAGAAGGATTACAGGTACCACCGTTCCCGTGGCAACTAATCAGGGATACACATCCGGGAAATGAAGGCAATTAGGGTCAGCTTTAGATGAAATCAAGTTAGCAACTGTACACGCAGTGCGATATGAAGGGCACTGAAAAATCCCTCTTGTCTCGCATCACCAAAAAGGCTCTTTTCTCAAAAACTAGAGGTGGAAGTCAAGGCAAAGGCCAAATTGATGCCCAAATTCCCAAGGTATTTACTCCTTTAGGTTATAGCTGTTTCTCAAAGGTTGGGTCATGACCCATTCACAGATTAAAAAAAAAAAAAAAAAAGAGTGCCACGCAAGTAGGTAAGACTGCTTTGTGAAGCTTCTGACTCAGTCACAAATACATTTTTTCTTCCTGACCGTCATGGTCAAAGGAGTTTAAGAAACATAAGTCTACAGGCACTATCTAAATAGAAAATTTCAAATAAGGTAACCTGTTTTTTCTAGATTTGCATTTTTAGAACGTGTACGTGATACATATTTTTAAATCTTTTAAGTGTGACAAACTGCATAAAGTAAAAAATGCAAGCCCCCACTCTTGTATCTAAGTCCCAGTCCCACTCACTAGAGCTAACACCACTGCCAACAGATGGCACAGGAGAGGCTCAAAATAGACCTTCCAAAGATCAAGCAACCAGTCTTGCTGAAGGGTCAGGAAGATCCTAAACATGGTTATTGCTTATAGAGGACCATTCAGGACTAGGAGAAAGATTCTGGGTCCCAAAGAAAGATACAGAATATATATGTGAGTGTGGGGGTGGTGACGACGTAGGTGGCAGCATATGAAGGGAGGTGGGTGGAGAGGCACCTGTCACTGCCTACTTCACATTCCTGCTGTGAGCTAAGTGTGAAAATAAATCACATTAGCATAACTAATAACTATCGAGCATAGTTTTATAAACGCTAAGTCATGACTATGACTCCTTTGCATAAGCCACCCTAGGCTTGGTTATATAACATGTTGGGATCAGAATGGTAGAATGTTCTCACTATAGAGATGAACCAAGCCATAGTTTATGCACCAAGCAAGTTACCTGCATAAAAGAAGCCCACACAGTAAATGTGATCAAAGCAGAGGGCCTGGAAAAATCTGAGGAACTGTTCCAGTGCCTGGAGTGAGCTCCTCAGTGAAGGTAAAAGGGAAGGAGCCAAGGGACTCTTAAACCAAGAAGGAGTTGGATTTGAAGACCACCACCAGTCCTTAAAAGAGGGGGAAAAGGGGCAATACATCCTTACATGTTTCTGCACATCTCCCCCAATCTCTTTACTGATCTTCAGGTACTCTGCCACAGGACCGGTAAGCAGTGAGTCAAATGCTTGCACATATGGAGCTGCTCCTGCTAGACAGAGACACACACCACAAAGGATCAGTCATGCACCAGAAAGATGATTTTTAAAAAGCACTTCCACATGAAAGTGGAGAAGCAAGGTAATACAGTAGACAGAATACTGGAACACGAGTCCGGAAACCTGGGTTCTAGTTCCAGTACCACCACTAACTGCCTGTGTGACCCTAAGTTCCTTTTCCTCCCCGAGCTTGACTTTATCTATAAAATTAAAATGAAAAACAAAAACAAAAACAAAAAAACCCCAATCTCCCTTTTAGCTCTAACATTCTATGATTCATTTGGTGTATATACAAAATGGCTAATTTGCCAATCATTTGGACAGAGAGAGTTTTAATATCACTTGTCACTCGACTTACACTAGAGTCATTTTGCTAAAGAAAGAACAGGAAATATCACACAAGCAGGAAGTTCTTATGTTAAAATAACCACAGGCCTCCCTGCACAAGTCACTTCCTCTCTTATCTGTTCACAGGCGATGAACTTAGCAGATTAAGCATTTTGGGAAGTTAGCTCCAAAGGAGAGAATACCCTACGACAGAAAAATTTCAGGCCAAGACAGAGTCTTCATTCAAAGTATTCTGCTGTGCTGCATATTGCTTACCTTTTGGAGCACTGTCTCCATAGCCACAGTGCATGTCAGAGGCATGGGATACTGCCTCCAGGCGGCCCACTGCCCTCTCCAATCTTTCTACCAGATTTTGCATGTCAGCCATAATGTACGACCTGCTAAAGGAGATCACATGTCACTTGTGTTAATAGTACATAGCACCTAAGGAGAAAAGACAGAATACTCACGGGGTGAAGAAGATGCCAATTCGGAAGAACAGAATCATTTAATAATAAAACCAGATGAAAAACAGATGAACATATTTGCAAAATCATCAAGACCTCATTAAGCAAGAGAGCTACCCAGGAAAAGGTGTTCACTGAAAGCAAATGTTTCCCCCTTCAAATACTTACTGAATATTTACTATGACAACACCAAGTATTTATGCCAGAATTTAGAATTTACACAGTATGGTCAATATATTATCTCAGTTTGTGCCTCCCAACAACTACTCAGGAATGGGAGGTTAATCACCACACTCTTTAGAGATAGGAAACGTAATTACAGTGAAGTTAAACAACTTACCTACTGTCACATAGCTAGTTAATAGGAAAGCCAGCACTTTAGTTCCAGTCATCTGGCTTTAAATTCAGTGTTTTTTTCCTGCAACATCCTGCTGCCCACATATGGAATGCCAAAAACCAAGATGAATAGGGTATTTATTCTGCCCTCAATAACTTAGTCTGACAGTAGTTATTCGACGTGTACCCTAACAACTACAAATAGAAAAAAATATGTGAAGATAACACAAGAACGTTGCAGAAAATAACAGAATTTTAGGAAGGGGAAGAGCGCATCAGCTGAAAGAATCAAGAGAGGATAGCATGGAGAAGCTGCCACTTGAGCCAAGCTTCACAAAAGAGGATGGGTATGATCCAGATTTGCAGTAGGGAAAAATAGACACATCCAGAAGAGCTTTTTACAGATCTTTCACAAGTACTAATTTATCTGAAATTAGTCTCATTCAACGTCTAAATCCTAAAGAAAGTAAGCTCTACCACAGAAAGGTACTTCTCCGGCTTGTTGCCTATTATCCTCTACCATCCAGACCACTACCTGGCAGGTAGAAGGTGTTCAATAAATATTTATGAAGTTAATGAACCTGAAATATAGCATCCCCAAACTCCAGAGGGACAAATATTCTGAAAGTTCATAATCATTAAATGTTTTCAACACACATCCACATGAAATGGTTGACACCGTAAGTGATATAAAAATCAGTCAGTGACGCTTCAGTCAAAGCCTTGACTTGCAGATTCCACTTCCAAACATTAATTAATTCAGGTAACTGAAGCTGAATGAACCCAACACCCTTGAAATTGCCTAAAATGACCACAGCAATTACAATTTCCCCAAAGATGTCATGTCAGACTATCTCAATCTAACATACTGCCCTCCCTGTGGACAAGATAAGCAGCTGACAAGACAAAGTAAGGAAGACAACACAATCCCTGTCCATTTTTCCCAGTGTGTTGGCTCTGGTCTCTCTGGGCCCAACCAGAGAATGTTGTTTAAAAAAGAATCAAAGAAAAAAATGTGAAGGTAAACCAAATAAACCTTTTCATTCCCTGGCCTGGAGAAGCAGCAGAAGCCTCCAAGTCTCTGTTCTACTCACAAATGGAGCAGACTAGAAGCAATCATGTTATGCACCGCCACCTGAGTTCTCAAATTACTGACTGTCCAGGGACAGATTCACATATAATCTGCCACCCTCTATAAATGCCAGAGGAAAAGGCAAGGAACGCAATAAACTCCCAAGCTATCTTCCATTAATAGATACCACCCATTCTGGGGGCACCTGGCTGGCTCGGTCAGTGCAGTATGCAACTCTTGATCTCGGGGTTATGAGTTTGAGCCCCATGTTGGGTGTAGAGATTACTTAAAAATAAAATGTTAAAAAAAATAGATACAACCACATAACATTGTACACTTATCTCTACTACACATTTGATATACTGGTTATATTCCTTCATATATCATGGATGCTCCAGGTTGAGGCCAGTGTTAACATGGAAAACATAGTACAAGTGTCTCTAATGGCTGCCAGGGTTGGTGAACACCTAACCATCTTAACAGCTTAGTAATACAGCTTCATGAGATTTCAGTTCCTTTTTTCCCACATTTCGCTTGTATTTGTAAGCTTTCATTGCTGTCTAACTTAAACAGAATGTAAAAGGATAATACGGCTATCATTTATAGGTAATCTCATTCTACCATGAACCAAACATAGAACAGTACTTAGTTTTTTGTTTTGGGTAGAGGTGGGGTGAAATATGAGATGTTACGGGAAAGAATATCCAGAATTGAAGGGACCAAAAGACACACTGCGTCTCATTCTCCACCCCAACACACATATTCGTATTTTTCAGGTGGTCATGTCCACTCCCAAGCCTTCAACTACCATTATCACAGTACCATCCAGCCTCCTTCCAGAGCGGCATGATCACAACCACGGTAGAGACTAACAACTCCCAGAGCAGCATATCCAGCTCAAGCCATTCTTCTAGAATTTATAATGTGAAATCCAGCTTCCACCTAGACACCCCTCCTGGCTATTCCGAAGGGATCTCAAACTGAAATGTCTCAAAAACAACTCATGGTCTTCCCACACCTCACCCCCCCGCTGTGTCAGCAATCCAGCACTACTACCAATCACCTGATTGACCAAGTTAGTAACCCGGGAACTATTAGGCCGTATAGTATAGTGGTTACAAGCATGGACTTTTGAGAAGACAGATAATTGAGGGTTTGAATAACACTACTCATTGGCTCTATGACTAATGAGTGTTAGCAAACTTTGAGTCTCAGCTTCCTTATTTATATAATGGAGACAACAGTACAAAATCCAAAGGGCTAAAGTGAGAATAAAGGGGAAATACATTTGACCCTTGAACACAGGTTTGATCTGCGCAGATCCACTTACACAGGAATTTTGTACAATACTGTAAATGTATTTTCTCCTCCTTATGATTTTTTTAAAAAATGTTTATTTATTTTTTAGAGAGAGAGAGAGAGAAAGTGTATGCTTGCAGAGTGGAGAGAGAGAATCCCAAGGAGGCTCCTCACTGATGTGGGGCTCAGTCCCACAACCATGAGATCATGACCTGAGCCGAAATCAAGCTGGACTGACTGAGCCACCCAGGCACCCCTCCTTATGATTTTCTTAGTAACATTTCTTCTCTAGCTTATTGTAAGAAGACAGTATTATGGTATACATAACATACAAAATATGTGTTAATAAACTATTTTATAGTATGGTTTTTGGTCAGTAGTACACTATTAGTGGTTAAATTGGCGGGGGTGGGGATGGGGGGAGGAGTCAAAAGTTATACATAGATTTTTGACTGCACTGGTGAAGGTTGGCACCCTTGACCCCTGTGTTGTTCAAGGGTCAACTATACATGTAGCAGTACTGGACCCAGTCCTGAAAAATAGCAAGAATTCCGTAAGAGTTAACTAAATTATCTTCTTCCTTTCTCCCCCAAGTCTAGTCAGTTATCAAAATCCACAGGCTCTATCTTGTTTATCTCATGAATAGACGCCCTTGCCTTCATTCTGATTGTCAGAAATCAGGTCTTCATGACTTTTCCTAGATTACTGCAATAACCTCCTTGCTAGTATCCCCTAATTACAGAAATACACCCTGTTTATCCATTCTCCACATTACCATCATAATCCTTCCCAAATGCAAATGCAATTAAGATAGCCTTATATTTAATATCATTCAGTACTCCCCAGGACATTCAGAGTAAAGTCCAAATAAGGATTTCCATATCTGGTCCAGCTTTATCTCCCACCACTCTTCTCTAGTTTTATCTCTTACCACACCCTTCTAAACACACTATAGTCACCCAGGACTACTTTCATTTTCCAGAAAGAATCATGCTTTCTCTCATTTCTGAGGCTTCATGCTATCCACTCTGATTGGTTGTTGTTCCATCTCATAAATCCTACTTGCCTATTAAGATTCAGCTCAAGTGCTACCTTCTCCAGGAAGCCTGTCCAGTTTGGTATGCTTTTCCTTCTTAATCTGCCCCCTCTCTAGAATTCCTACTGCCTTTTAAGACTCAGCTAAGGTACCACCTCTCCAAGAAACATTTCCAATTTGGTCATAACACTGTTCACTTACCTCTACCACACATTTAATATACAGGTTTAAAATCATTTATTTAGGGGTGCCTGGGTGGCTCAGTCGGTTAAGCGTCCAACTTCAGCTCAGGTCACGATCTCACGGTCCGTGAGTTCGAGCCCCGCGTCGGGCTCTGGGCTGATGGCTCAGAGCCTGGAGCCTGCTTCCAATTCTGTGTCTCCCTCTCTCTCTGCCCCTCCCCCGTTCATGCTCTGTCTCTCTCTGTCTCAAAAATAAATAAACGTTAAAAAAAATAAAATAAAATCATTTATTTAATAGTTAATAGGCAACCAGCCACCCTAGGGAGGGACCATGTCTTGTGTTTGTAATTCCAGTACTATAAATGTAGTAAGCACTATAAATACAGTAGGTTATTACAGGTTCTTTAACCTTTCTCCCCTCAAAACAAGTCTGGCTATCTCCTCTCTCTCTCTGACAAATCTGGGGAGATTTGTTTTACCTTTCTTTTTTTTCCTCTTCGCCTATCTGCAGGATCTTACAAATACTCCCATCTTTCAAATAAATGCTACCTTCTTAGGCACATACCACACTGATATTGAGATCTTCAAACCAAGTATCATAAGAAAATAACCTTATTAGATTATATAACAGTAATTAAAATAGTCCCCTATAGTTGTAAGTGCTTTACATCCTCAATCTGATGCTTGTAAGACTTAAAATAATTCTCTAGGGTCTGGTATGAAGATACTGATCCCCATCTTTAGAATGAAGAAACTCAGTTAAAAAGCTTTCCAGATATGAAACAACCAGTGGGTAGAGGCAGATAACCTAGGCCATGAACACAAATTTTCTGAATCCTAGTCTGAGGCTCTTCCCACCACTCCACATGGCTTTTAAGAAATTAAGTGACTATGCAATTCATCACAGCATCCAGCCCCTACTGCTTGCTGAGCACATTACTGTGGGTTCGAGGGCTCTTCACCGTGTCTTCAGTTAACATTATTAGCAGCTTTTAATTTCTCTGCTTTCAATTTTCTCTGTGGAGACCAATATTTTTTCATAGGCTAGATGACACATATTTGGAAGGCAAATGTTTAAAATAAGGCTTTTCCGTAAGAATTTAGAGTTGCCAAAGTAGAAAACCATAGCCCTGCCTGATCTTGTTCTTTGCCATTTCTTTTTTTTTTTAATTTTTTAATACATTTATTTATTTTTGATAGAAACAGAGCACAAGTGGGGGAGGGGCAGAGAGAGAAGGAGACACAGAATCCAAACAGGCTCCAGGCTCCGAGCTGTCAGCACAGAGCCTGATGTGGGGCTTGAACTCACAAACCGGGAGATTGTGACCTGAGCCGAAGTCGGTCACTTAACCGACTGAGCCACCCAGGTGTCCCTGTTTGCCACTTCTGATTGACAATAGCCAATAACTAAAAGTAAGCCTCCATAAATGAATGTACAGAATCCCAACTATTTAGGCATTCATCATAAAAGCTTCAGAAAGGGAAACAGTCCTAATTTTAGAAGTCTAAGAAAAAACTAGGATTCAGGAGACCAAGCTTTGAGTCCCAGCTCTGCCATGTATTAACTGTATAACTAAAGGACTGTCATTTAATGAGTCCTTACCTAGCACACAGAGATGTAAGGATCAAAGGAGAGGAACAGTCACTTTGGGAACCTTAAAATACAGTTTAAATGTAAAATGTTATCACTACATGCGTTGTGCTAGAATTCAGGCTTTAGATGGGAATCTGTCCATTCCCCTCCCCCAACCAGCCCCACCAATTCGCAGTACCTACAACAACCGGGCACACAGAAGATGCTTATAAAATGAAAGTGCTTAGTACTGTACTTGGCACTGTACTTAGCAGCTACTGAAGACACAGAAGGCAAATGGCATCTGCCCTCAAGAAGATTTCTTTTTTTTTTTAATTAAAAAAAAATTTTTTTTTTAACGTTTATTTATTTTTGAGACAGAGAGAGACAGAGCATGAACAGGGGAGGGGCAGAGAGAGAGGGAGACACAGAATCTGAAACAGGCTCCAGGCTCTGAGCAGTCAGCACAGAGCCTGACGCGGGGCTCAAACTCACGGACAAGATCGTGACCTGAGCCGAAGTCAGATGCTTAACTGACCGAGCCACCCAGGCGCCCCAAGAAGATTTCATTCTTATTGGGAAGGCCAACACAAATGAAAATGCCAATGGGATAAATACTGGTGACACGTTTTTTAAAGTTCTTTTAGAGATTGTCTAACTCCATTTAGATTAGGAAAAGTTCCGGTATCAGCCTATATACTGGAGCTTTTTCTTTGTAAAATGTTGTATGGTTCTGAATGACACTGTATAAATTACTATATGTTCTGAGAGTTGAGAAGAAATCAGTGAGGACTGGAGATAGTCTGGGGTTTTTTTCTTTGTTTGTTTTTACATTTTTATTTAATTTTGAGAGACAGAACACAAGTGGGGGAGGGGCAGAGAGAGAATGAGACACAGAATCCAAAGCAGGCTCCAGGCTCTGAGCTGTCAGCACAGAGCCCGATGCGGGGCTCGAACTCACCAACTGTGAGATCATGACCTGAGCCAAAGTCGGATGCTTAACAAATTGAGCCACCCAGGTGCCTTGAGATAGTCTGGTTTCAGGAGAAAGGGGGGCATCCTGATAGAAAAAGTAAAAGGAAAAAGGGAAGACATTCTAGAGCAATCAGACGCAAAGAGGAGAGGATAAGGGGGCTAGGCACATAAAGTATGATATGTGGGTTAATCTGCATAGAGCATCAAGCATCATGAAAAATATGGCTGGATAAGCAAGGCAGGTTAGGTAATGAAGGGCACTGAAAGCCAGGCAGCATCTGAATCTGATGTTGTGATAAGTGTGAAGCCATTTAAGGATTTTGAGTGAAGGAGCAATATGATGAAAGCAACATTTTTACAAGTACTGTTTGATAAACAATGCAATTTGGAAAAATGGGACAATATTAAGGTCTAGGTTAGGTTGAACTAGGAAGCTAATAGGGTCTAAGGTTGAAAGCTGCTATTCATCCAGCTGTAAAATGAGAGGGCTGCTGAAAAAATATTTTTTATATTTCCAAAGAAAAAAAATCTACACCATCTACTCTCCAGCCAGATATGGAAATGAAAGGAAAAGAATCAATTAACCCACAAATAATCAGTTTTAGGTAACTACGTAACCAGCACCTGAATTAAGTGGTAAAATAGTTTTCCTGTTCCAAGGGAATCTAATCTAGCAGGAGAAACAAAGCTACCTTCCACTGAATCCTTCACTGCCAGGATTAGGAGGGATTCTAGAAATCATCTTGTAAAAACACCATCTGATGCCAGAACAATCCTTTCAACATTCTCAGCAATTAGCCAGGTAACCTCTGTTCAAGCACCTTCAGTGTGGGGAAACCGAGACTTCTAGAGGCAGCCCATTCCCTTCAGACAGCTCAAAGTACTAAAAGTTCTTCCTTATATGGAGGCAAAATCTGCTTCCCTGCAACTTCCACCCACTGATCTTAGTTCTGCCCTTGGAGGTCATACAAAACAAGTGTGCATTAAACACAGAACAAGTACTAACTGTGTGGTAGTGACTATTGAGTACTGTAGCACTCAGAAAGGAAGCAAAGATGACTCGAACTGCAAATCCAGGGGCCTAAGAGAAGGATGACACTATAGGCAGAAACAGGTTTCTGGCATGTACTATTTGGGGCAAGAAGATGAAGTCAGTTTTGGACAAGGAGAGTCTGAAGAGGAGCTGAAGCTTCTAAGTGGGTAAGTATTTAGAAATAAAACTTGGGGAAGGACCAAGGCTGGAGAACAGTGTTTGCAAGTTATCCACAAAGAAATATCACAAAGTATGAGAATGGATAGGCTCTTGGAGGGATATCACACACAGCAAAAAGAAACTATGAGGTGGATTCTCCAGCAATTTCTTTTGTGGTCTAAAACCAAGAAAAAAATCAGAATTGGCTAGTGATTCCTGCCAAAGCTGCTTCAGAGTCTCATCATTCGAACAATTCAAACAACCCAATTCCTCCAGCCTATTCAAGGCAGTTGTTCAGAAGTAAATGGAACCAGGCTACTCCTGCAGTTCTTGTCTCATCTCACCAGACAATTAAGCCAGTGGTATGAATGTCTACTTGAGTACGAAGTTGTCACATTTAAATGTTTTCTACTTTGTCTGGTAGTTGTTCCTCTAAGTCATACCCTTAAGTAAAACTGAAAAGCAGCTACGCAAGTCAGCCTGCATACTATGGCAGCCCAACTGATCTGCTTCAAAATGCTTCTTTTGGCCTTGACTTTGTATTTCTGTCCCTGAGATGTTATCCTAATAAAATAATCCGAATGTGGGGAAAGTGATAGGCAGATATTCACTGCAACGTTAACTTAGACCTCTAATTACAAGGAATGCACCGCGGAAAAAGACTTGAATAGAACACAAAATTTACAGTATTTGTCACATTGGAGTGATGGGGTTTTAGACAATTTCCTCATTTTCCAACCTTCTTTAACATAGTTAATTTCTTTATTAAAAAACAAAACAAAAACAAGTTCCATTAGGATCTCTCTCCTAAGGTACCACTAAGCTGTAAGACATTAGTTAGTTCTACTCCTAACAATATAGAATTAGAGCCTTGTTCTCATCACTAGGCTCTACTACATCAAAGTAAAACCTAGACATACTAACAGGAGACACAAGTTGGCTGTGTGTTTTTTAATTTTTTTTTTTAATGTTTATTTATTTTTGGGAGAGAGAGAGAGTGCGAGCAGGAGAGGGGCAGAGAGAGAGGGAGACACAGAACCCGAAACAGGCTCCAGATTCTGAGCTGTCAGCACAGAGCTCAAACTCATGGACCGTGAGATCATGACCTGAGCTTTGAAGTTGGATGCTTAACCTACTGAGCCACCCAGGTGCCCCTATGGTTTTTTTTTTTTTTTTAATGTTTATTTTTGAGAGAGAGAGACACACACACACACACACACACACACACACACACACACACACAGAGTGCGAGTGGGGGAGGAGCAGAGAGAAGAGGGAAACACAGAATCCGAAGCAGGCTCCAGGCTCAGAGCTGTCAGCACAGAGTCTGACATGGGACTCGAACTCATGAACCATTGAGATCATGACCTGAGCTGAAGTCAGACGCTTAACCAAATGAGTCACCCAGGCACTGTGCAAGTTGGCTGTTTTAACCAGAAACCAAAGAACAGATACCGCTTTGCCCCAGTAAAGATACCATCTAAATCTAACCCAAATCAGAAGCCACTGTTCTTCCTTAAGCATTTGGTTTCAGAGGCAACCAATGACATTTTACTGCCTGAGTCACTGCCATCTGAGGTTTAGATTAAAAGAGAAAGATCTATCTTCTAGTGAGGGAAAGAATCCAATCCAATATCAACACTTGTCTCCTGTGCCCTATCTGAAATTCCAGGAGTGAGTAAAGCTAGTTAGAATGTACAAGCTGAAGTCAGACTTAGAACTAGCTGCTTCAACAGTCAGGGCAAATAAACAACTTTGTGTGGCCATGGGTTTCCCCTCTCTCTTATACCCAAGGAATATTACGAAGATCAACTATGTAAGAGCATTCAGCAGGCAACTTTTACATTGTATAAGGAAAAAGCACATTGGCTGATTTCAGCTGGCTAGTTGAATAAAGATAGATCTAAGGACGCCATTTGTCCCTAGCCAGGATTCAGCTACAAATAGAGATATGAAAAGATCTGTGACTGTAAGTCTATAATTAAACTTAAGTATAGGAATTTTAATGACCTCTGCAGAAAAACAAAACACAAAAAAAGCAAGCTCACTCCTTCCATGAAACATTTCAACTCTATTTTCTAGTCAAATGGAAAAGTTTAACACAGGTCTCATAATACAAGGCAAACGAAGCTTTATTTATAAATAAGGGATATTTTTAGAGCTTTGATTCTTTTTATTAAGTTTACATGACGGTATGCCAAAAAGAAACAGTTTCATGGTGAAATGTTATAGTCGCATTAAAGATGATTCAACTATAACAACTTAAACAATCAAAATAAACACTGAGCACCAACATCATAAACTATAACAATTTAAAATAATGGCAATTTAAAATAAATTTAAAATGGCAATTTAAGATAAACGGTAATCTAGGGGCGCCTGGGTGGCTCATTCGGTTAAGCATCCAACTTCCCCTCATGCCATGATCTCCTAGTTCGTGAGTTCGAGCCCTGAGTTGGGTTCTGTGCTGACAGCTCAGAGCCTGGAACTTGCTTGCGATTCTGTGCCTCCCCCTCTCTCTGCTCCTCCCTCACTCACGCTCTACCTCTGTCTCTCAAAAATAAATACACGTTAAATTTTTTTTTAATTAAATACAATAAAAATAAAAAATAAATTAAAATTTAAATTAAATTAAAAAAAATAATAAACTAAACTAAGCTGTCTAAATGCAGGAACACTGGGGCACCTAGGTGGTTCAGTCAGTTAAGCATCAGGCTCTTGATTTTGGCTCAGGTCATGATCTCATGGTTTGTGAGTTCCAGCCCCATGTTGGGCTCTGCACTGACAGCATGGAGTCTGCCTGGGGTTCTCTCTCTCCCTCTCTCTCTCTCTGCCCCTCCCTTGTGCACACGTGGCATGCTCTCTTTCTCTCTCTCAAAAATAAGTAAAAGAAAAGAGAAGGAAGAGAAGGAAAGAAAAGAAGGCAACATGAATAAAACAGGAATGTATATATCCTCAATGTAAGAGATATATAAATCTGCTTACTTGCACTGTCAACTAACCCAAAGCTTCCTTCTGGGTGAGTGCCTAATCAGAGGCATTTCTCTATCAAGATCACACCCTCTGAGGAAGAAAACAAAAATGAAAGTCCTTCAAGGACCCCAGAAATTCCTTTAAACAAACAATGATTCTTGCTGCCTCAATGAAAAATGATTCATTCACTACAGGATATCCAGTGCTTATGATGTGTATATACTGTGCTAAGCATGGTCATGAAGCCTGCCCTAGAAAATCTAATTGGAGAGATAACACTGCACAAACATAGTTATGATACTTTCTAATGCAGTGGTTCTCAATCAAGGGCAATTTCATCCTCCGGGAGACACTAGGCAATGTCAGGAGACATCTTTGGTAGGCACAACGGAGCCAAGTGCTACTGGCAGAGAATTTTGTAAACTGGACAAGGGAATTTAGATTTAATTCTTTGGGAATATGAAGCCA
Source organism: Panthera onca (assembly GCF_046562875.1). NCBI lineage: Eukaryota > Metazoa > Chordata > Mammalia > Carnivora > Felidae > Panthera > Panthera onca. The sequence goes on from NC_138346.1 coordinate 190,627,407, forward strand.
GGGAAGATGAAAATGGTTCTTTTTAAAAGATTAGACTGGTTGTAGGAGAGAAGGTGAAGTATGAAAGCCACGTTAATAGAAAGTAAAAAAAAAAAAGAAAATGATGACAATTCAAAGGAATAATCACTAGGAGTGGGCAAGATGTGGCTTGAGGATCGTCAGATTTCAACTTCAGATTAAATTTCAAACCAGACAGGGGCACCTGGGTGGCTCAATGGGTTATTCGTCCCACTTCAGTTCAGGTTATGATATCACGGTTTGTGGGTTCGAGCCCCGTGTCAGGCTCTGTGCTGACAGCTCTGAGCCTGGAGCCTGCTTTGGATTCTGTGTCTCCTCTCTCTCTGCCCCTCTCCCATTTGCGCTCTCTCTCAAAAATAAATAAACATTAAAAAAATTTTTTTTAATTTCAAACTAGAGAGGTCAACTTCCAATGACACTTTGTATTTGTTCGTTTAAGTAAAATGCGTCTTTAAAAAAAAAAAAGTCTATTTTTGAGAGAGAGAGACAGAGAGACAGAGAGTGAGTGCGGGCGAGTCAGGGAGGGGCAGAGAGAGAGAGAGGCTGACAGAGGGTCTACAAAGGGCCTTGCGCTGACAACAGCGAGACTGATTCGGGGATTCCGGGCTCAAACTCCCAAACTGTGAGATCATGACCTGAGCCAAAGTGAGACGCTCAACCGACTGAGCCACCCCGGCACCTGTAAGATGCATCAAGTGCTTCACAGAAAACCGAAAGGAGGAAGTCACTTTTACAAGGCTTAGTTCCTGGTTACAAAAATAATTGCAGCTAAACCTACGTATGTATAACCAAAAAAAGGGGGTGAGAAAAAAGATCGCCCTTCAGATTGGAAACAAACCATTTTGCAAACTAAACAGCTAACCTCCTCAGAGCAAAAATACACGCACTGAAACTTAACATTACCACCAGTCTGGGCTCGCATGACAGGCTGTACCTGACAAAATGCTTTCACTGCTACCATTTTATTTAAGCTCCTCTCAGACATAAATTACGTCCACCTGACTGACAAAGTATTTCTAGTGAAGCAAAAGGTAGGCAATTCCTACAGAAAAAAAATGTCTTCCCTCCTACAGACATTTCTTTATGCTGGACCAGTGCAACTCAAACAATAAGCAAATTGCCAACTGCTGAATGAAACCCAAACGCGTTCAAACGAGGCATCAAAAGCCCTTCACAACTTGGCAGCCATCTATCTACCTTTTTTCCTGATCTTACTTCCACCACAAACTCCAGGCAAACTCCGATACTCCAGGTGCTTCACTGAATATATGCCTCTGCACCTTTGCTCTTGTTTCCTCTAATTGGGATACCTTATTCCGACATCTGTCTGGATGTGCTGCAAACACCTCCAACTAAATACGTCCAAAATTCATTTTCTTTCCACGCCACCTCCCCAACTTACCCCCCTCCTCTCACATTACCTACCTTGGTGAATGGTACCACCCAGTTCCCTAAGCCAGAAACCAGGCACTCATCCTAGACGACTTCTATTTCTTCATTTCCTTTTTTAAAAAATGTGTATTTATTTTTGAGAAAGAGAGAGAGAGAGAGAGAGAGAAAGCGTGAGCTGGGGAGGGGCAGAGAGATAGACACACACACACAGAATCCCAAGCAGGCTCCAGGCTCTGAGCTGTCAGCACAGAGACGAACGAGGGCTTGAACTCACAGACTGCGAGATCATGACCTGAGCCAAAGTTAGATGCCCCACCGACTGAGCCACCCAGGCACCCCTCTTCATTTCCATAAATAATCAGCCTCCAATTCTATGGTTTCTATCTTTTAAATACTGTTCAAGGGGCACCAGGTGGCTCAGTGGGTTGAGTGTCCCAATTCGGCTCAGTTTGCGATCTCCTGGTTGGCTGGTGAGTTCCAGGCTCACGCTGTCAGCCTATCAGTGCAGAGTCTGCTTCAGATCCCCTATCCCCCTTCCTCTGCCCCTCCCCCACTTGCGCTCTCCCACCCCCCCCCCATATTAAAAAACAATACATACATACATACTGCTCAAATCCGATCCCTCCTCTCCTTCCCACGGTCACTGTCTCAGTTCAGGCCAAGACTATGGCAACAGCTTCCCAACACTGGTCTACTCTGCCATCATGTCCCTTCTGCCTTGACAAACTAAACTTCCTAAAACATAAATCTGACCACATCATTTTCCTAAGATCCACGTTACGCAGCACAATTTACAAGGTCCTTTATATCTGACCCACCACTTCCCACTTCCTCCGTTTCTCCAAGCATTACTAGAATTTCAGTCACTGCATTAGCCATGGTCTTTCACATGTCCAGATCTCCACGTCCTTGCACTTGTACTCTTTGCCTGGAAATCCTTTTTCCAGACTGACCACACAGCTAAGTCAGTTTTGCAAGACTTATCCTCCCATTTCCTCCTCAAAGCTCGGAAGTCTGGCTCAGGTATTCCTCTCTCTATTCTCCCATAGCCCTGTACTCACACAGTGCATTGTGACAGTGCGTATGGCAAGCCATCCCTGATTTACTTGTCTGCCCCCCTACACTCCAGGGTAACAGCTGTATTCCTGGCCACCAGGCCAAGTGCCTCATTTAGTATGTACCTCATACATATTAAGGGCTCAATGAATGAGTGGTGAATGATGAATGTGCTGGGCTGTCCTGTTTTTCAGCTGAACAGGGATCCCTACAAAGAGCTTCAACTGACACGGTTCTGATACGAACCTCTGCCTGAAAAGGTGCTCGTCCTCTCACCAAGCTTCATGCTGTTTATCCTTCAAAATTCATCTTAAATTCTGCTCTGCAGAAGGGATTTTCCTGAGCCCTAAGTTATATATTTCCAACACTGTTCTTTCCTAACACTCATCACATTTATAATTACTTCTTAAACGTCCCGGCAAAGATCTGGCTTTTTTTTTTTTTTTCTTCCAAAACTGCATTCCCTAGATATGGCAGAGTGCTTGACAGAATAAACACAATTTGTTAGACTGAATTTAATCCTGTGAGATATGCAGAGATCTCCGCTTAAAAGATAAGAAAAATAAGGCTCAAGGAAGTTAATGCATCTACAGCTACAGAAACTTAGCAGAGCGGACAGACCAAACCTGAGCCATCTGATTTCAGGTCCAGAAGTATGCAACACCTTCAATAAAGTTAAACAAGCCTTTCAGAATAGGAGCAACGGATCTGGAGGAAGGAGAGGCTATCTGATTGCAAACACAAAGACCTGCCCCACTCTCTTGTGAAAAACTACCCAGGTATTCCAAACAGGTTGCATTTAAAAAAAAAAAAAAAAAAAAAAAAATTCCACGCAGCGGGCGGTCTTTAACCTGCAGCTGCCCGCCGCGACTCGACACCGACCGGAAGACCACTCAGAGGTAAAGAAAGAGGTTCCTGGGAAACAGTCGTGGGAAGGACCTGGGGCTGTTAATCTAAATAACTGAGGTCTTGAGTCCAATTGTTTCCCTCACTCGCTATACGGTCGTAGACCAGCCTCTCCTCCCCGGGGATCAATTTACCCATCTGTGCAATGGGGACGAGATGGGGCATAGAGAAGAATCTAAGGTGTCGTTGGTTCCTTAGGAATGCCTAAGTCTGGGCACCTTAGGAATCAGGCCCCCGCTGAGGCTGACGACCAGGACTGCAAAATCCAGCGGAGGGGCCTCCCCAGAGGAGCCCGGCTCCGTTGGTCACCCTGGCCCCACCTCAAGAGACCGCGCCCAGGATCCCGGGTCGGCCTGAGGGCCTCCGCTATGGCCCCTTCAGCAACGCTCACCGTACGCGCATAGGTCGGTAAGACCATTAACAACTCCAGAGACCAGTGAGCCGCGGAGTGGACCCCCGTCCCTACCCGGCCGCGTTCCCTCACCTCAGAGTTCCGCCTCACCTCCGGACTGCGATCAGCCGCTCTCCACTTCCGGCAAGAACCGCCCAGCAATCTTCGCGCGACCCACTTCCGGGCCCTTACTGGGCGCGGCACCCCCACCGGAAATGGACGGCTGCTGAAACGCCGAGCTAGTGGAGGGACCCGGGAGGAAGTCTGGCCGCCCCGCTCGTGGCTCCGCCCCCTATTCTCCACGCCCGGAAGGGAGATCCATGCTAGACCGGAGGGCACGTGGGAGAGGGTCCCGCCCCCAAAGCCGGAGCGGCCCCCGGTGTGTGCTCAGGGGTAGGCCACGCCTCCCTGCCAACTGGCGGAGCCGAGTCGTCCGGGCCAATGAAGGGCCGAAATTACCAGCTAAGCTCCACCTCCGGAGGAGAACAGGTGAGTGGCTAAATTAGTGCTCCTATCAATGCGGTCTCAATGACAGAGGCCAGTGCCTTAGCCTAGCCGTCGGAAGGGGTCTTGGAGGGACTAGGAGTCAGGATTTTCTGGGAATCCCGGACAGTCGTCCATTCTCCGAGGAGATTGAGGCGAAGCTCCGCCTCTTTGGGCGTGCATATCTGTGTCGCCGTTTGTGACGTGCGGATGCCGTTGGTCTGAACAGTGTCCTAGGGATACCTCCCGAGGCAGGTGTGGGGAGGTGGTTGGTGAGGGCGCGTGGGTCCAGCCCTGGGTTTCTGGGCATGCCCACCGTCGCTCGGCTTGCTGGCTGGGAAGGTGGAGGCTCGCCCCACTTCCTGTTTGTTCCGTGTGCTCTGTGACCATAGATGGTCAGGTCTGGGACCGCGCGGAAGCCTCCGCCCCGCGGTTTTGGAGTCCTTCCTCCCCGCGCGCAGGGTGTGGTCCCCGAGAATAAGATGAGCGGAATGAGCGAAGATCATCCTCCGCTCCGCTAAAACCGGTTTGTGAGGCCGCCTCGCCCGGAGCTGGGCGTGCCCTGCCACCTGCCACTCAGTCCCGGGGACATTAGGTTCCGTGGCCGCAGCCCGCGGGGGAGAGAAATTTCGCGTGGTCCTCGGGCCTGGGGATCAGAGCTTTGTTCCCTCAAGGCTCACACTTTCCAACCGGTGATTATCCTCCCACAAAGATTTATTTCCAGAAAAAATTGGCAAGTGCAATTGTTCCCACTCCTTTGGCTGAGCGACGGTGACAGCTCCAAGCTTCAAGTTGAATGCAGGCGCTATATGCCAAAGTCACTCGACAGATACAGTTCTTATAATAATAGCCACCATTTACTGCGCACTATGTGCCAGGCCTGTGCTGAATGCTTCAAGAACATTTTCATGTAATCCTAATAGGAACTCTCTGTGGTAGATGCTATTGTGGCCTCCAGTTTTCAAATGGGGAAGCTAAATTACGTGCCAAAGTCACAAAGTAACTTAGAACTTTGAAGTAAACACATCTATATGATGAAATCCCATGAGTATGCCACAGACCATACTGAAATAACATGTGCCACAGTTTTGAGTTAGTGATGCCTCTGGATGGGGAGACATCCTGGGTTTCCATAATTCCTGGCTTGGGCACTTTACTAGGGATTAGACTGGCTAAGTTACCTGACTTGGCTGAACCTGGGCCTCTTTTTAATTTTGTGACTTCCAGTATGTTTAAAAGAAAAATGACCACATGACAAAATAGGGTACAAAAATTTATATTTTAAATATTTACATTTAACAAAAAACACTTTCTCTCTCTCTCTCTCTCTCTCTCTCTCTCTCTCTCTCTCACACACACACACACACACACACACATATCACACAAATATATCAAATAATTATATTTGAGTGCTTCGTGTTTGTGAAACCTAGGGCAGATAGCCTCCCTGACCCTCATTGTAATCAGCTCTCCATTTAAGCCCTCAATCTCTTTCTGAATTTAGAGACAGCAGATACCTAGACATGCATTCCAGATGTAGGGGAGAGAGAGGAGGAAACAGGAAGAAGGATGAAAGGAAGAAAGTTTTCCTATTTACAAAATGGGGATAATAATTTGTGGGGTTGAAATAAGAAACAGAAGCAGTAACCTATATGAAACTACATTGTAAAGTGATTCTTTGTAAAGAGTGCACACATGAGTAAGTCACAACCCCTGCCCCTAAGGAAACTTCTAATCTTTTAAGGAGTCTAACCACATGTACTTGTAACCCCACGGGAGGCAATTTAAGAGCAGTATCTATCACTTTATTTATTTTGTAACATTTTAAAAGTTCATTTATTTTGAGAGAGAGGCAGGGAGGGGCAGAGAGAGGGAGAGGGCAAATCCCTGCGCTTTTAGCACAGAGCCCAAGGCAGGGCTCTAACCCACGAATCATGAGATCATGACCTGAGCCAAAATCAAGAGTCAGACACTTAACTGACTGGGCCACCCAAGTGCCCCTATTTATTCATTTGTTTATACACTGAAAAAAATGATTGAGTTCATGATTGAGTTCTTCCTCAAGAAGCATCGTAGGCACCATGCTACTTTGCACTAGACACGTTGAGGAGTATGCGAGTGGACAAGTCAGACTCTGTCCCTGCCCTCATGGAGCTTACAATCTATTGTGGAAACAGGTGTTGCCATCTGGGGCAGTCATCAGAAGTACTGACTATTGACTTCCAGCCTTTTCCTCCTCACTGATCTTGCCCAGTTTCTCATCCATGTTGGGCTTTCATCAGACACATGACCAATGAGTGCCTTGAATTTGGAATCGTCATTTCCTGGGCTGAGATGGGTGGGGAGAACATTGAGAGCAGACCTGAGTAAACGGTAGCAGAGATGGAATCTGTGACTGGCTGAGGTGAGAGGTTCCTATAGAAGAATAGGAGTTAAGGCTGAAGAGAAAGGGGTTGAACAAGCTGTGCCAGGCAAGAGAGGTAAAACCTTAATGTGAAAGAAAGAAGGAGCTGGTTAGATTACATTTTAGAAATATAACTCTAACTGCAGGATAGAGCATGGGCTTGAGAGGAGGGGGAAGAGGCAGAGGGATCTGTCAGAAAATAGGTACAAAGGTAGCATAGGGTCTGAATCAAGGCTGGGACGTGGGGGTACAATGTAGAGGAGACAATGCGGAAGGGACAGGGCAGAAGATGCCATTGTTATAAAGGGGATGGTGAGGAGGAAGATGACAAGGAGAAAGGCAAATGGAAGGGGGATGATCTGAATATGAACCTTTAGGCTAGACCTAGTTCCCCAGGTATACACTCCCACTGAATACTACTTTTCCTTCCTGGCTGGTATCACAGTTCTCATTAAGTAATGATCTGTGCACTTGTCTTTTTCTTTCTTTCTTTCTTTCTTTCTTTCTTTCTTTCTTTCTTTCTTTCTTCCTTTCTTTCAGAGAGAGAGCACGAGAGCTGGGAGGGGCAGAGGGAGAGGGAGAGAGAAAATCTTAATCAGGCTCCATGCTCAGAACGGAGCCCAATGCAGGGCTTGATCTCACGACCATGAAATCATGACCTGAGCTGAAATCAAGAGTCAGACGCTTAACTGACTGAGACACGCAGGCGCCCCTGTACACTTGTCTTTTAATGTTTTCTTTCCTCGTAAGTACCTTGAGGTCAGAGTCTTTGCCTCTCTGGCACAAAATTGATCCTCAGTAGATATTTATGGGAAAATGTGGCTAAATGAAAGGGTGAGAGGGGCCAAGATGGTTCTGAGACTTGGAGCATGGGTGAATGGAAGGTGGGAAGAAGTCTGGATTAGGGTTTGGGGGTTTCGAGCCTCAGACTTCAAAATCCACCCTGAGAAGAGAAAGAAGTACAGGGAATCATTCTGCGAGCAAGAATTGCCAACAGAGAGTTGATTGATTCTTACACAATTCCCCTCTTCATGTCTTTTGCCACTTTCGTATTTTGCCTGGATTTCAGCACATTCTAAACCTGCAGAATCGCTTTGTCTCTGAGGGTACCACCCAAGATTCTTCCTTATCTTTCAGAGTTTCAGACACAGAAGTCTGGCAGTTCATCTGGAGCGTTTCCCAGCCTGGCTCAGAAGATCGCCTGTATCTGTGCAGCCTGGCTCAGAGCCTGTCTGCATTTGGGCAGATCCTGTATCCCCCAGCCAGAAGGGACTGATAACAGACAACGATCTCTGTGAGCCCATCTTTCTTCCTCTCCCACAGAGGGCCCCAGGCTCCAGCCTGAGTTAGTTAGGGTCTCAGGTCCAAAAATTACAAATTGGCAAAAGAAATATTGGCCATATGATACAGTGGTTAAGATCTGGCTTTGATGTCACTTGGCCTGAACTTGAATCCCAATCTGCCACTTACTGTGTGATCTGAGTCAAGTCAGTTAACCACATAGAAGGATATTAATACCCATCTTGGGGCGCCTGGGTGGCTCAGCCGGTTGAGCGTCTGACTCTTGGTTTCAGCACAGGTCTTGATCTCACAGTTTGTGAGTTCAAGCCCCACATCGGGCTCTGAGCTAAGAGCACGGAGTCTACTTGGGATTCTGTCTACCTCTCTCTCTCTCTGCCACTCCTCTGCTCTCTCTCTCCCTCTTTTTCTCTCTCTCTCTCAAGAGCTGAGAGCACGGAGTCTGCTTGGGATTCTGTCTACCTCTCTCTCTGCCGCTCCCCTGCTCTCTGTCTCCCTCTTTTTCTCTCTCTGTCAAAAAATAAACTTAAAACAACATACCCATCTTGAATGGTTGATATGAAGACGAGGAGGGAATTTGTAAAACACTTGGTTCCCAGTGAATACTAGTGAGAAGTAACAATTATTATTCAGTACAGAGAGTCTATTATCTGTGTTCGTGGTGAAGGCCACCAGAAAGCAAAATAAGGTGTCAAATGTCAACGTACTGGATGGTGTTACCAGACCACTGCTGCTACTGCCACATCACTGGCAAGTCTCCCCACAGGGTCTGCTTCTTTACATCGCTACCTTTTGATTCAAAGTCTGGGCTTGTACCCTTGGCTGCAAGTAAGACTAGATAAATCAGTTAGGAATACGAATGCGTTTGGCTGCAGAACACTTGACTGTGGTGACTTTTTTTTTTTTTTAAGTATATTTTTCTCAAGAAAAATGGAGGTAGGCAGCTTTATTGGTTCAGGAAAATCATCTGATATCTCTGTGATTCAATTAGACTTACCTTTATTTTTTTAAGCGTATTTATCTTGAAAGAGAGAGCACAAGCGAGGGAGGGGGAGAGACAGAATCCCAAGCAGACTGTGCGCAGTCAGTGCAGAGCCCAACGCGGGGCTCGAACTCCCTAACCATGAGATCATGACCTGAGCCGAAATGAAGAGTCGGATGCTTCACCAACGAGCCACCCAGGTGCCCCTCAGTAGACTTACCTTTGGAGTTGCAAATTGGCTGTTGTAGCCCAAGCCATTATGTCACATTTAAGGAAAGAGGAAGGAGGTACAGCATCTGAAATTGAAAAGCTAGTTTTCCAAGGAGCTCCATGAAGCATACCCTGCTTTCTGTCTCATAGCTAGAACCAACAGTCAAGAAATATTTCAGCTTCCTGGTTCCTCAAAGGAATACTTCCAAGGTTACACATTTCACAGTGTTTCTGAGGGCCCCCAGAAGGACCAAACCCCAGTTGCCTACAGCAGTAACCCACTCATTAATGAACCCTTTACTGACTTTTCTCCCTACCCCAACGCACTTGTCTCAGGACAAGAGAATGGGATTGGCTGGGTCTGCAATCCTAGCAAAGTGATAGAGAGCATTGTCAGCTTTGATGCTGTAAGGTGCACTCTCTCTTTGTTTGGGGTCTTACCCAGATATATGAAGGGGTTGCAGATGCTGAGTGTCCAATAGGAATGATAGGTGCGCACGATAATAAATTCCCAGAATGGTCCAACATCAACACATACCCTTTTAAACTTCAAAAAATGAAACAAAATGCTTCACTAAAATACACCCCCCCCCCCGCCTTTTATAACCTGAATTGTCATCACTGCACTCTCCCCCCTACTCAGAAAAAGGAACTGACAAAACCCTCATCAGTTACTTCATCCAGCTCCAGGTCTAGGACCTCCAACTAATGTTGATTTTCTGCCAGTTCCATCATGATGCTTCCTTAATGTTCCTGAGCCTATGGACTGAACTTTAAAGTCAACCACCATGACATACCACATCCTATATATGTTGGGGTGGGGTGATGGGGAGAAGAAAATTAGATACAATATGTAACTATTGAACTGACATGGCAAGAGACCTTTCTATAGCTATCACAAGGTCTTAGTTGATAGTTTTGACTTCATGAGTTCACGTATCTATTACCCATTCCATTGTCTCTGTCTTCAACCAGCACTTAATCAGGGTCACAGTGATGTGAAAAGAAAGAGGACATGAAGGAAACATGCTGCTGTCTTAAAGGACCTGGTCAAGAAGTGGCATGTATTACTTCCACTATACTGCATGAATAGAATGTGGTTACATAGCTTGTAATTGGAGCTATGAGCTTTCTGTACGTGACCCAAACCTAGTTCTTGCCTGTTCTGCCTGTAAAATATTCCCATAATTTTCTGCACTAGACATGGCAAGAGTAGGAGGTCCCCTAAGTATCCTCTGGATTCTATGCATAACCCTCCCTTCCTATTGCATAGTGACAGTTCTCCTTTGCCGTGATAATAGGCACGTTCACCCCAGCCAACCATCATAATCCAAGATATGCAGGTAAAATTTAACCACAGGCTGTCCAGAAGTAAAAGCCCTAATATGTAGCATTTGCCAATTTCTGTGGTGTAAATACTCCCACCATGACTGATTTTGAACAATATGTCAATGAATGTAGAGTTGAGAAAAAGGCACTGTGGTATGTGGAATAATGGCTCTCCAAAGATGACCATATCCTAATCTCTGGAACCTGTTAATATACTATCTTACATGGCAACAGGATGTGATGAATTTTTTTTTTTTTTAATGTTTATTTTTGAGACAGAGAGAGACAGAGCATGAACAGGGGAGGGTCAGAGAGAGAGGGAGACACAGAATCTGAAGCAGGCTCCAGGCTCCGAGCTGTCAGCACAGAGCCCGACGCGGGGCTCGAACTCACGGACCGCGAGATCATGACCTGAGCCGAAGTCGGATGCCTAACCGACTGAGCCACCCAGGTGCCCCCAGGATGTGATGAATTTAAGGATACTTAATGGGGAGATTATCCAGGTAGGCCCAATACAATTACATGCATCCTTATAAGGAAATGAAAAAGCAGGAAGTCAGCATCAGAAAAAGAGATGAGTTGTGGCCCCTGGGTGGCTCAGTGGATTAAGTGTCCGACTTCAGCTCAGGTCACGATCTCATGGTGGGGTTCGTGAGTTTGGGCTCTCTGTTGTCAGTGCAGAACCTGCTTCATATCCTCTGTCTCCCTCTCTCTACCCCTCTCTGCTCACGCATATGTATGCTCTCTCTCTCTCTCTCTCTCTCTCAAAAATAAACATTAAAAAAAGAAAGAAAGAAAAAGAGTTGTGATAATGAAAGCAGAAGTCTTAGTGATATGATCAAGGAATATGGGCAGCCTCAAGAAGCTAGAAAAGGTATGTAACCAATTTTTTCTCAGAGTCTCGAGAAGGAACACACCTGTACTAACACCTTGATTTTTTTTTTTTCTTAGCCCAATAGGACCCATTTCAGATTTCTGATCTTCGGAACTATAATAAATCTGTGCTGTTCCATTTATTTGTGGCCGCTAAATTTGTGGTCATTTGTTACAGCAACAGTAGGAAACTAACGTGCACTCAGTCAGTTCCTGTAAACCTGTATGAGCGGGCTAGCACACCACTGGATTAACTTTTTTTTTTTTTTTTTAATCTGTTACCTAGTGGCAAGAGAAGCCCAGATTGGCAAATGGCAGCCTTAGTTTACAATCCAGTGGAGCTGTTTTCATGTCCTCTGGTGGAAGCCTTCCTCCCTTGGGTAATAAAATTTGTGAAGAGCCATGCTCAGAATCACAGAGACATGAAGATCAACATTTAGTAGTCCATTCGATAGAACAGAATTGCCATTCCACATTTACCCTTTCTTCCTGGTTCTAAGTGAAATGCTACTGCAGTTTGCTTATTGGTTCAGAACTCACCGTGCATCTTACGGGATAGAACTTCAGTCTCGCAAGATGTTGTCTCTTACGGCCGTGTATTGGGCACCTTTGGTGCCTGTTGGTACACCTTTCTACTCCAGCCATTGCTGTGGGTACCGTGTTCATGCAGGTGTGACCTGACAGTCCAAGGCTTCAACTGCTTTCTTCAAGTATCTCGCGTTCTGCCCCAGGGCTTTCATGGAATTCACCTGATGGGATCTGGGGGAACATGCACAGTTATTTTGACACACGTGTTGACCTGAAAGTGACAACTTGAGAATGCAGAGGAGTTAATGAGCAATTGGGAAACCCTTCACCAATAAAGGACAGGAGCTTGTGAATAAATACTCCCTCTTCCTTCCCTAGTTGGACAATTATGAGGCACATTCTGCTTCAGAATGTCTCCAGGGGAATCAAAACCCACACACCCAAAGCAGTGACCTTCTGGATCAATCATCCTTGGATTGGCTTTCCTGGTTTGCCTGTATTTTACTCTTCCTAGTCTCTGACCCCATGTTCCTTGAGAGTACTCCTGAAAATAAACTACCTGTTTGTAAGCACTTGTCTCAGACTCTGCTTTTGGGGGAAACTAAGTCTAAAAGATTTGGTAGTAGGAGTGACCGTAGAAAGCAGATTCTCAGTATGGGATTCGGGAACTGGATCAGACCTCAATGAGCACCCCGTTCCCCATGGTATGTGCAGTAGTGATAATCCTTGACAATGCAGTAGCCTCATAATTACTAAAATTCTTAACCAGTGCCATACTATAATAAGGTGTATAAGAAAGGTGAAGCATTGACTTTATTTTTTTTAACGTTTATTTTATTTTTGAGAGAGAGACAGAGAGACAGAGTGCACACTGGGGAGGGGAAGAGAGAGAAGGAAACACAGAATCTGAAAGCAGGCTTCAGGCTCTGAGCTGTCAGCACAGAGCCCGACACGGGGCTCAAACTCACGAACCATGAGATCATGACCTGAGCCGAAGTCAGAGCCTTAACCAACTGAGCCACCCAGGTGCTCCAAGCATTGACTTTAGAGGTAGAAGTAACATTTGAATGGCCTCGGGCAATGATATTATAAGGATTATGGTGTCGTCTAGCTTTTGTTAATGGTTTTTGAAGTCTGGGGGAAAAAAGATAACATCAGGTTAGCTGTCAATGTAAATACGTATATTTGAGTTAAATGTATATACTTACATATATGTTTATATCATATATATATATCAACCCTGGCTTGAGTGTTACACTGAACTAAACTTAGTCACTTTTTCTCCATCAGTCATTTCTTTCTGTCCCTTTCCCTAACTTCTCTGCTGCATGTGACGGTTCCTTAAAGTTCAGTCTTAGATTCTTTATTCTTTGCTCTTTCCACTGATGAATTAGCCTCATCTCATGTCTTCAGTTATTACCTTCGTTTCAGTGTCTCTCTGGTGTGTCTGCCATCCTTTTATTTAGCTTTAGGTTCTTGAACATCTTGCTTCAAATGTTGCTAAATGACATTGGACGGTGTGTCAATAAACTGCCACAAGATGGCAGCCTTGCTAATTTTGGCTGCGCTGAATACAGTTTATCCAACTCCTTCAAGTTGGAGGGAGTAGGAATGACTTCTAAAGACTTTAATCTTATTTATTTAACTTTTGCCGAAAATCTGCTCAATAGCCAGTCTTTTAATCTATTGTTACTGGGTTTTTAAAAAAATTCTCAAAAGTTAAGTATAATCTGCCAATGAGAAAACGGAGTTGAAAATGGTTACTTGCCCAAAGTCGAGACCTAGATTTGCAACCAGTTTTCTGACTCCAAACGTAATTCTTTTTCCATTACGTAAGTGAATCTCAAGCTGCAACAGTATTATTTAAGGCTTTTTGTTTTTGTTTTTAATTACAAGTAACTGAAAACCAACGGGAGCCAGCTTAACAACACAATAAAGCATTTGGGAGTGCCTTGTAGAAGGCGAAAAGGAAATGATGCCCTGGCTTTAAAAGATACAATAGAGCCAGGAATTGGAAAGCCTTCAAGACTTAGAAGGAGAAGGACAGAAAAATGGGGGATGGGAAGAGAAAGGGAAAGCTGGGGTAGCCTAAGAGATTAAGCTCTGCCCCATTACCCATTCAACTAGACTGGTCCCATTTTAATGCATTTTACATATTGGGGCTCCCATGTCAGGTTCTATTTGAAAAATAAGGATTAGGGGCGCCTGGGTGGCTCAGTCGGTTAAACGGCCGACTTCGGCTCAGGTCATGATCTCGCGGTCCATGAGTTCGAGCCCCGCGTCGGGCTCTGTGTTGACAGCTCAGAGCCTGGACCCTGTTTCAGATTCTGTGTCTCCCTCTCTCTGACCCTCCCCTGTTCATGCTCTGTCTCTCTCTGTCTCAAAAATAAATGTTAAAAAAAAAAAAATTAAAAAAAAAAATAAATAAGGATTAGATACCTTAGAAAATACTTTTAAATCACTGGTGTAATAATATGAAGCCATTCCTATATTGTTGGACATTTAGGGCTGTTGGTTTTTTTCCTAATTTTTCACTCTAATAGGTAAAGTTGTGATGCCTGTTCTTTCATATTGTACTGGACAGTGCATGAAGTCATCTAGTACTTCATTTCTCCCGGCCCTTACAACTTCCCTTAAGGGAGGAAAGGAGTGACAATGTGGCCTTAGCCAATTCTAGCCTGTGCCCAAAGGCTGGTGCTACTTGGGCCTTCCCTGATTGTCAGCCGGTCCAACAATACTTAGTGTGCATCTAACTACATGTCAGGCACTCCTGGGCACTGTGGACACAATGGTGAATAAAATAGGCACAGTCTGTCTTCATGGAGCTGACAGTCTAGTAGGGAAGAGAGATGAAACAGACAGTCCACAATAATTACAAGAATCAGAAGCAAAGTGCTGCCTAAGGGAAGTTCAGATAGTTACGGAAATACACAACACAGTGAGCTGACCTAATCTGGGGTGATTAGGGCAGGCTGTCCTGAGGAAATGTTATTTAATCTGAGACTTGAAGGATGAGTAAGAGTTAGCCAAACAAAGAGAATGGAGAAGACTTGTTTGAGCAGACAGAAAACGTGAAAGGCCAAAGGTAAGAGAAGCCTGGCAGGTTCAAGGGATTGAGAAAAGATCAGTGTGACTGGCTACAGAAAATAAAGGGAAGTGATATGAGATTGAGGTGAAAGAGATAGCAGAGTCCAGATCATGCAAGATCTTATGAGCTATTGTAAGGGTTTCATAATATACTCCCAAGAGCATAGGAGATCATCCAAAGCCTTTAAACTAAGTAAGTGCACGGTCCTATTTGTGTTTGAACAAGAACATGCTAGCCGTAGCATGGAGAGCCAAAGTGGATGCTAGGAGGCTAGTGGGATAGGGGTGGGGGACTGATGCAGAAGTCCTGGCAAGAGGATAATGATGGCTTAGACTATAGTGGCAGCAGTAGATGAAAAGAAATGGACAGATTTGAAAGTAAGTGATCTAAGAGGTGGAAATTACAGAAGCTACTGATTGATTGTCTATGGGGATGTTTGTAAGAGAAAATGAGTAGCCAAGTAGACTATCAGTTTTCTAGCTTGAGCAGTTGAATGGATGGTATTTCCTAGTAGAGACTGGGAACACTAGAGTAACAGTAAATTTGGTGGAGAAAGGTGATGAGTTCTTTTTAGGTTTGCTTAGTTTGAGGTATCTTAGATTTCCTGAATATGCAAGTAGGCATACAGAACTAGAGCTTAGAACAAGTCTGGCCAGAAGGTGTGGATTTAGGAGTCCTGAGATCAAAGGACAAGAAAAGGGTTAGCCAGAACTCCTGAAGAGCTACATTAATAGTAAGTTAGAAGAGAAGCCAGAAAAGGAGATTCAAAGGGAGCAACCTTGGGGCACTTGGCTGGCTCAGTTGGAGGAGTGTGAAATTCTTGATCTCAGGGTCATGAGTTCAAGCCCCATGTTGGGCATAGAGATGACTTAATAAATAAACAAACAAACAAACTTAAAAAACAACAACAACAAAAGGAGAAACCAGTGAGGTAGCAAAAAATGAGGAAAATACATGGTTCAAGAAAGCCAAGGTAAGATAATGTTTCAAAAAGGCAATGGATACCTGTACCTGATCAAATAAAAAGAAGATGGAAAAACATCCACTGGATTGAGAAATATGGTGGCCATCAGTGATATTATCAACAGCGATTTTGTGGAGTGGTAGTAGGCAGAGACTAGACAGGACTAAGATGAGAAGTGGAAGGTTAGAAAATGTAGACAGCAGTGTAGGTCACTCTTGAAAATTCTGCTCCGAAAGGAGACAGACAACAAGAGTTGGAGGGAGACATTCATTCACTTAGTTCTTCCAGCTAAAGTTTGGGGAGCATATTCAACTCTTCTTTGTCTCTTATGTCCTACTTCCAAAATATCAACAAAGCCTATTGGCTCTAATTTTAAAATATATTCTGAATCTCACCACTTAGCACTTTCTTCACTGCTACGTATTCCAAACCACCATTAGCTCTTGCCTGAGCTATCTTAAGAGCCTCTTAATTTATCTCCTAATCGGTCTCTCCCTCACATCTCTTCCCTACATAGAAGATCTGGGAACTACAGAGGCAAGTTCTCTTTCCCCTACAAACATCGTAATACAATGGTTAGAAAGGCATAGGATAAACTCTATACTCATTCCCCTTCAAAAAGGGAGAGTGGAAGGTACGCAGCAGAACCAATATGAAATCCAACAAGCATATGTTGATTAGAGCTCAGTCCAATTGCCTGAGACTCATTCTTCACTGTGTTCACTGTGGTTTTTGGCTCCAGTATCTGGGCTCTTGGTTCCACCCTCTGAATCATCCTCCCTTTCTTGCAAGAAAATTGAGCTAGCAACAGCCCTTCCAGCCCTCTGCCATGAGTTCCAAAGCCAATGCCACATATTTTAGGCTTTTGTTATGGCAGCACCCATACCAAACTGTTTCATTATCTGTTGCTACATAGTGAGTCACCCCAAAACTTAGAAGCTATATAAACTTGAGTCCTTTCACAAGCAGATGCCAAGGATGGAGTTAGAAGTTCAAGGGGGCAATGTGTGTGAAAGATAAAGTTGAGAGGGAACAGAAGTAAACAGGGAGAATCTTAAGACCATGATGTGGGACTGACACCTGTAATAGGAAGATTGGGTAGAAAATGCTTCAAGAGTGCAGTGCAGCTCTGAGGAAGCCTTGGCCAGGCTAATTTCCCGTTAGAACCCCACATGAGGGAGAAATAGCCCAGCTCCAGTGTGCCCACTGGGCTTAGTCATCAGCTGAGACTAATCCAGGGGAAGTGTGCCTTGGCATGAATGCTGTGGCAAATTCGAACAGTACAGTTGGAAGATGTCAGCTCCCTACAGTCTTAACAGCAGTTTTTTGCTGACGGTAAATGTAAGAGGTCATGCACACAGTCCCCTCCTTGCTGACGTAGTCCAGCCCTTGCACTGCTCAGGATCCGGTCTTCCACACATCCTTGGAAAGCAGCTCCACCTCTATGGTTCTCCCAGGGCTTTCTTATTGAGGGAAAACTTAGAAGAGGGAGGTTGATGGGATGAACTATAGCCCCCATTGCTGCAGATGGTTGTCTTTTTAAAAATTAGTTTATAGGCTCTTACTGTATATTACAGGTATAATCTCTTTTCAGTTCCATGCACTGCAAACATTTTTCCAATTCATCCTTTGCCTTTGCCGTCTTTTCCCTTATTAAAAAAGTGGATTTTTGCGAGGTCAAATAAACCTAATTTTTTCTTGATCTTCTGAGCTTTTCTCTTGTTTTCAAGGTCTTTCTAAATCTTAAAGTATATATTTAGATGCCAAAATATTATTTTAAAATTTTAATTTTTCTAAGTTTATTTATTTTTGAAGGGGGGGCAGGGGGGGCAGAGAGAGATCCTAAGCGGACTCCATGCCTCCAGCACAGAGGCCCACTTGGACCTGGATCTCAGGAACCATGAGATCATGACCTGAGCCAAAATCAAGAGTTGGACACCTAAACTACTGAGCCACCTAGGGGTCCCTAAAATTAAAAAAAAAAAAAAAATTTAACCTTTATACTTAAAAAAAAAAAAATGTTTATTTATTTATTTTGAGAGAGAGAGAGAGAGAGAGAGAGCAAGCAGGGGAGGAGCAGAGAGAGAGGGAGAGAGGGAATCCCAAGCAGTCTCCTCCACTGTCAGCACAGAGCCCAAAGCCTGGCTTGAATTCACGAACTGTGAGATCATGACATCATGAGCCAAAATCAAGAGTCAGATGCTCAACCGACTGAGCTACCCGAGTGCCCCAACCTTCACATTTTAATGCATCCAGAATGTATTTCTGAATGTAGTGAATTTGGGAGTCCAATCTTATTTTCTTTCTGGTGGATGGCTAATTGTGCCAGGGCCATTTATCAAATAAACCATATCTTCCGCACTGAATTAAAACACAATTTTTGTCCTTCCTAAAATCTTCATGTACCCTGGGATCTATGTCCCAACTCAGTCTATTTTTATGCTAACATTTACTTTTTCATAATCGGTATTTTACTATTTTTTGGATGACCAGACACTGTGAACAATTTGTACATAACTCTAAGTATTGAAAATCTCTAAAACTTACATGGCTGTAATAATTTTCTGAAAAACTTGGCAATGATTTTCTAGCTTAAAAATTTGTAATCAATTTGTTCATATAAAGAGGATATTAAATACCAGTATCTTAAAATACTGATGAACTATTAGGTGTAAAACTCCACAGATTTATAGTCTTATTTTAAGCATACTGCCTACACCATAAAAATTTCAAATACTTCATAGCCTGTTAACAAAGAATTACAAAACTAGACTATGCCAGGCAAAAGACGTCACAAATGGCATGCAATTATGACAGAGAGATCCAAGACTAAGCAACTTTTTTTAAAAGGTTTGATTTAATAGATTTTATTTAGAAAACTTTACCCAATATTAGAGAGTATATATTTTCACCAAGCATTTCCATGGAGCTTTTGTAAATATTGTCCATATTCTAGACCAGGCTCTACCTTTGTTGAAACAAGTCTCAAATACCAAAGAATCAGTATCTTACTTACCCCATTGTGTGTCTTCCTCATAATTGGATGACAATAATAGTGACACCTTAAAATAGTCTGTATGTTTGGAAATATTAAAACATGCTGCTAAACTGATAAAAGAAGACAGCATATAGAAAATCAGAAAACAGGGTGCCTGGGTGGCTCAGTCAGCTAAGCGTCTGGCTCTTGATTTCAGCTCAGGTCATGATCTCATGGTTCGTGGGACTGAGCCCCACATCCTGCTTTGCACTGACAGCAAGGAGCCTGCTTGGGATTCTTTCCTTTCCTCTCTCTCTGCCCCTTCTCCACTCACGTGTGCACTCTCTCTCTCAAAATAAAGAAATAAACATTAAAAAAAAATCAGAAAATACTTAGAACTGAATGACTTAAAAAAAAATACAATATATTGAAATTTGTGGGATGTGCTTAACGCATAGCCTTGAGTGCTTATATTAGAAGATAAGCCACTATTGGGGTGCCTGAGTGGCTCAGTCGGTTCAGCGTTCGACTTCGGCTCAGGTCATGATCTCATGGTTAGTGAGTTCGAGCCCCACATTGGCTCTGTGCTGATAGCTCAGAGCCTGGAGCCTGCTTCTGTTTCTGTGTCTCCCTCACTCTCTGCCCCTCCCCCGCTCACGTTCTGTCTCTCCCTCTCCCTTTCTCAAAAATGAATAAACATTTAAAAAATTTAAAAAAATAAAAGAAGAAGAAAGCCAATACTTAAGGAGCTGAGTGATGGGGCACTTGACTGACAGTCCATATAGCATGTGACTCTTAATCTCAGGGTGATGAGTTCGAGCCCCATGTTGGGTGTAGAGATTGCTTAAAAATCCAATCTTTTAGGGGCACCTTGGTTGAGCATCTCAGCTCAGGTCTTGATCTTAGGGTCATGAGTTCAAGCCCTGTGTTGGGCTCTGTGCTGGGTATGAAGCCTACTTAAACACATGAATTAAATAAGTAAATAAACTAAATAATTAATATTTTAAAATCTTTTAAAACAATTTTTTAAGTAAAAAACTAAATGTTAAATTCAAGAAGTTAAAGAATAATAGAACTGATCCAAACAAATAGAAGTAATGACATATAAAAATAAGAGGAGAAACTAAATAAGCAGAAAGCAAATACAAGTGAGTAACAAAAGATTGACATAGCAAAGGGCGCCTGGGTGGCTCAGTCGGTTAAGCGGCCGACTTCGGCTCAGGTCACGATCTCGCGGTCCGTGAGTTCGAGCCCCACGTCGGGCTCTGTGCTGACAGCTCAGAGCCTGGAGCCTGTTTCGGATTCTATGTCTCCCTCTCTCTGACCCTCCCCCGTTCATGCTCTGTCTCTCTCTGTCTCAAAAATAAGTAAACGTTAAAAAAAATTAAAAAAAAAAAAAAAGATTGACATAGCCAAAAGTTGATTCTTTGAGAAAAATCATAAAGTAAAACTCTGGTGAAATGATTAAGAAAAGGAACAAAAAAGTTTGAAGTAAAAAAGAAGACGCACTATAGATACAACAGAGACTGATGGTGTAACATATTGAAAGGCAATTGACCACAGCCCACCCTCTAGCCAACATAACTGACATCCACTGAATGTACAAAATACACTCACCCTCCTGCCCGGATGCCCAAGGTCTCATCACATTATGGCGTCAGCTCAAAGCACAGGACCTCATCATCTAAATGAGGTCTAGTTGTAGATGAGACTCTTCAGATGTGGCTACTTGGATGTGGTTCCTCTTGATCTGTGAAATGAAAAATCAAGTTGTCTGCATACATTGGTGTTATGGGGTTAGGATCATTGCAATAAACATTCCCGTTAAGAAGAGGTGGGGGAGGGGGGGTGGATCGGAGATACATAACAGTCAGTGTTTTGTAGCAATCCTGAAACCCCAGCGGTGAACATGTTTCTATTTCCTTGATTGTGACCCAGGCCTGCTCCCCGGGAATGATTCTCTGTGGCTGCCAGCTCTGCTTTGTGGGCTCGTGATTCTTCACTTTGAGTCATCCTTCCTTTCATAGGAAGTGGCTCACATTCCACTGGGTGATGCATGGAATCGTTGAATCATTATATTGTACACCTGAAATTAATATAACACTATATGTTAACTATACTGGAATTAAAAAATTTTTAAAGGAGGTGGCTCATATTTGCTGCCATGTGGCTTTAATGGCACGATTCTTGCCCGTAGAAAGTTGGGAGTTTCCAAGGCTCTTTTCATTTTGAACTGTCTTTTTCACTGGAAGCTGGTGGTGCTTCTACAATGCAGTTCTTTGAAATTGTTGTTTTCTGTGAGTTTTATTTGGGTTCCCAAAAGCCACACTTAAGGTTTCTTCAAGGGGCACCTGGGTGGCTCAGTCAGTTAAGCATCTTTTTTTAATGCTTATTTATTTTTGAGAAAGACAGAGACAGAATGTGAGTGGGTTAGGGGCAGAGAGAGACAGAGGCACAGAATCTGAAGCAGGCTCCAGGCTCCGAGCTGTCAGCACGGAGCCCGACGCGGGGCTCGAAACCAGGAGCTGTGAGATCATGATCTGAGCCAAAGTCGGCCGCTTAACCGACTGAGCCACCCAGGCACCCCTCAGTCGGTTAAGCATCTGACTCTTGGTTTTGGCTCAGGTCATGATCTCATGGTTTGTGAGTTCAAGCCCCAGGTCAGGCTCTGTGCTGACAGCATGGAGCCTGCTTGACATTCTCTCTCTCCCTTTCTCTCTGCCCCTCCCCAACTCACTCTCTCTGTCTCTCTCTCAAAAACAAATAACTTTAAAAAAAAAAAGATTTCTTCAAGAAAGAAAGCACCCTCTCTGCTTGGTCTGACATTCAGTATACTATAGGAAACACTCTTAAGATTCTTGAAAATTCTCTTGTCTAGGAAAAAAAAAGTAAGAGACATTTTAGCATTCTTAGAAGTCACTTCATTTACTTGAGAGGATCTATGAAACATGCATTTAAAGCTTTCTTGGGGCGCCTGGGTGGCTCAATTGGTTAAGCATAGGACTTCGGCTCAGGTCATGATCTCACTGCTCGTGGGTCTGAGCCCTGCTTCGGGCTCTATGCTGAGAGCTCAGAGCCTGGAGCCTGCTTTGGATTCTGTGTCTCCCTCTCTCTGCCCCTCTCCCACTTGTGTTCTGTCTCTCTCTTTCAAAAAATGAATAAACATTAAAAAAAAGAAGAGTATTCTTCCTTTGAGAAACTTTTTTTTTATTATTATTTTTTAATGTTTTAGTTTTGAGAGCACATGAATGGGGGAGGGGCAGAGAGAGAGGGGGACAGAGGATCCTAAGCAGGCTCTGTGCTGACAGCAGAGAGGGCTCAAACTGACCAACCATGAGGTAATGACCTGAGTTGAAATCAAGAGTCAGATGCTCTGGGTGCCTGGGTGACTCAGGTTGAGTGTCCAGCTTCGCCTCAAGTCATGATCTTGCAGTTCATGAGTTCGAGCCCCACATTGGGCTCTGTGCTAACAGCTCAGAGCCTGGAGCCTGCTTTGTATTCTGTGTTCCCCTCTCTCTGCCCCCTCCCCCACGTGTGCTCTGTCTCTCTCTCTCTTTCTCAAAAATAAATAAACATTTAAAAAAAGAGAGAGAGAGACGCTTAACTGACTGAGTCACCCTGGGGCCCCCCTTTGAGAAACTGTTGATGGCTAGAAAGAGTGTCCTGAGCCCTTCATATACCCTCTAAATTCTTCTAAGTTGAACAGTTTCCTTCTTAGCTTATCTCTGTCTTCCTGTACCTTATCATAGACAGCTAACAGGAACCAGTTGGTACTTTGAACATTCTGCCTAGAGATCTCCTTAGCCAAATTCACCCACTCATTAAGTATACTTTCTAGTTTGTATTTTACCACAGGTGACATTCTTCTGAATATTTTGCTACTGCATAACAGGAGTTGTCCTTCTCCAGACTCCAGTAACAATTTCCTTTCTTTAGATCTGCACAGTTTCCTTGAGGCCCTTCCAGCTTCCAACCACTACTGGTCCCAAGCCATTGCCATGTGGTTTAGGTTTTTGTCACAGCAGCATAACACTTCTGGTATCAATTTCTGCTTTAGTGATCTATTAATTCATAAACAAAACAAAACACCAAAACTTAGTAAATTAAAAAAATTTTTTGGACATTTATTTATTTTTGAGAGACAGAGAGACAGAGCATGAGCAGGGGAGGGGCAGAGAGAGAGGGAGACACAGACCCCAAAGCAGGTTCCAGGCTCTAAGCTGTCAGCAGAGAGCCCGATGCGGGGCTCAAACCCATGAACCATGAGATCATGACCTGAGCTGAAGTTGGACGCTCACCGACTGAGCCACCCAGGCGCCCCACTTAGTAAATTTAAAACAGTAATTTGGGGCACCTGGGGGGCTTAGTCGTTAAGCATCCCAACTCTTAATTTCGGCTCAGGTCATGATCTCACAGTTCATGTGCTCGAGCTGACAACACAGATCCTGCTTAGGAGTCTCTCTCTCTCTCTAAGTAAAAATAAATAAACGTAAAAAACCCCGATAATTTATTATCTCTTATGCTTTGGTGGGTTGACCGGGCTCAGTTGGGCAGTCCTCACTTGGGGTGTTTCATATGATTACTCTCAGATGGTAGCTGGAACTGGAGCCATTGGAAGGCTTCATTGGGCTGGATATCCAGGCTGACTCATTCACATAGCTGGACGGAGCTTAGTTGGGGATGTCAATCAGAGTACTTACAGGTAGCCTGTATACACAGGGCTTGGGATTCTCACACTATGATGTCTGGGTTCTGAGAGGGAGTATCTTAAGAAAAAACATTCTAATATACCAGATGAAAAGTACAGTGTTTCTTATGATCTAAGGAAGTCCCAGAACAATACTTCCTGGGAATTCTACTGATTAAGCAAGTCAGCATTCTGTTGATTAAGTGAGTCATTAAATCCAGTCCAGGCTTAAAGGGAGGGATAACATCAGAGAAAGAATTAATCATCTTCATCCCTGGAGACTATCTACAAAATCAATTTAGAGATTATTTGTGCGTTAAAAAAAAAGTTACTAAATTTACAATTAAAATTGTACTAAATATTTATTTTGGTAGGTTGGACATTTTAAGTCTTCCCTTCCAAGAATAGGAGATGCTTTTCTATTTGTCTAGATTTTGTTTTATAACTCAGTTATATTTAATTGGTGAGAGGACCGTCCCTTTTGGAACAAGTACTGTGTATAGTTGGAACATTTACTAGAATTCCTATATGAGGCTGTATTGAATGGGTTTATGATTATTAATTATGTCCAAAACTTTTTAGAAATGATAGTATAAACCTATCAGAATCATTGCAAGAACAAATGCTTACATGAATGTAAATTATGGATGATGACTAAAGCAGTGGTTTCACGTCAGAAAAATCCAGTAATCACTGAAAATGATTTTCTGGATTTTCACTCATTCATAAGCTGATTGCACAAGGAACAGGCTCTTCTCCCTTACTGGGACTGCCTCCCTTCTTCCAACCCATAAAATTAAACTAAAGGCAGATTATTGATCTTAGGCAGGTACTCTGACAGTCTCTACCATGATCAATATAGCTTTTATTTAATGAATACCTACTCTGTGCTAGGTAATGGCTAAGTACTTTGAAGCTATTATCTCATTTAAAATTAAGTTAGATTGGGGCACCTGGGTAGCTCAGTCAGTTAAGCATCTGAATTCAGCTCAGGCCATGACCCGGTGACTCATGAGTTCCAGCCCTGCATCGGACTCTCTGCTGACAGCTGAGAGCTTGCTTTGGATTCTGTGTCTCCCTCTCTCTCTCTCTCTGCTCCTCTCCCACTCACGCTCTCTCTATGTCTCTCAAAAAATTGAGTAAACGTTAAAAAAATTTTTTTAAAGATTAAGTTAGACCAATAGGCCAATAGAACAAAACAGAGATCTCAGAGATAAACCCATGTGTAAATATGGGAATTTAATATATGATGAAAGTGTGGCACAAATCAGTGACATGACTCTATCAGGGTCCAACCAAGAGACAGAAATCACGTAATAATTTGTACAGGAAACATTTAGTATAAAGAACTATTAACTATAACGGGGTGAAGGTAACGGGAGATTGAATAATAAGAAATAAAGAGAGCTCTAAAGGATCTCGGGTGCAAGGAGCAGCTATTATCTCTAGGGCAAGAGAGAATGCCTAAAGAAGAGTCTTCCTTACCCTCCAGCCTAAGACCCAGACTGGGTTAAGGAGGGAGTGGCCTCTTCACTGGCTGGTGGAGAAGTTGGTAAGGTGCCACACCAGTGAAATTTGCTGCGAATCTACCCAAGAGGTTGCCGGGGGAAGCTGTTAGATACTAGACCCTGAACACTGTAGGAACCACGTCGTGCAAATCCAGCACCACAGAAACTGCATACTGCAAACCTCCTGTCAAGAGGATGAACCAGGAAGAGGAAAAACTCCTTGTCCTCCAATGCCCCTCCAGTACCCTCTACTGACAAAGCTTAGCATTATGCCAGATGGCAATAGAGGAATATTTAAAGGCATCATCTTAATTTTAGCTGAGCAGGCAATGGAGGATATGTTTGGGACTGTGAGGCAATACATCAAAACTGGCTCAAAGACTAATTGGATTGTTTAGTAGATAGTGTTTGATAAATTGTCTCATTATACAGAGAAAGTAATACTATATCCCTATCTAATACCACATGTAAAGGCGAGCTCCCAACGGGTTAAAGACCTAAACGTAAAAGGTAAAATTATGAATTTAATAGGAAAAAAAGTAGAATGATATTTTTGTAACCGAGGGGCAGGGAGAAAAATTTTTTAACTCCAAAAAATGTAACTTTCATGGATTTGATTATATTAAAACCAAGACCTTTGGTTCAGCGGAGGACTGTGTAGGCAAAGTTAAAAGACATGACAGAATAAGAAAAGATACTTTCAATGTCTAATGCCAATAAGAGATTATTATTTGGAGCAGAGTTTGGCAGAGCCTTTCCATAAACAACGAAACATTGACTATCTTAGGCTGGTTTTGTGATCCAGTTGTTCTCTGACACAACTATTCAACTCTGCTGTTGTCGCTGGAAAGCAGCCATAGGCAGAAAGTGAATGGGTGTGACCATGTTCTAATAAAATTTTATTTACCAAAACTGGAAGTGGGCCACATTGGGTCTGTGAGCCATAGTTTGCTGATCCCTGATCTAGAAAAGACAAGGAACTCCTGCACATCAAAAGGAAAAATACAGCAACTCCAATTTTAAAAATAGAAGGGTGGGGGGCGCCTGGGTGGCTCAGTTGGTTAAGCATCCGACTTTGGTTCAGGTCATGATCTCATGGTTTGTGGGTTTGAGCCCCGCATCGGGCTCTGTACTGACAGCTCAGAGCCTGGAGCCTGTTTCGGACTCTGTGTCTCCCTCTCTCTCTCTCTCTCTCTCTCTGCCCGCCCCCCCCCCCCCCCGTGTCTTTCTATTTCTCTGAAAAAAAAAAATTAAAAATAATTTAAAAATAGAAAGGGGTATGAGTAGGCAATACACAAAAGAGGAAACTGAGAAGGGTAATAAGCATATGAAGAGACATTTCAACTGAATTATAATCAGAGAAATATAAATTAACAATGAGATATTTCCTGGGGCGCGTGGGTGGCTCAGTGGGTTAACTGTCCGACTCTTGATTTCAGCTCAGGTCATGATCTCCAGGTTCATGAGAATGAGCCCCGAGTCAGGCTCTGTTCTAACAGGGCAGAGCCTGCTTGGGATTCTGTCTCTCACTCTGTCTCTGCCCCCCTTCCATCCACGCTTGCTCTCTCTGTATCAAAATAAATTGAAAAAAACCAAACAAACGAGATATTGCTTTAAAGATTTTGAGATAGCAAAAATTAGGGAGATAATGGTGGGCTTTGTTGAGCAATAGGAACTCTTCATGGTGGGAATAAAGACAAGTGCAACTTTTTTAGAGTGTAGTATGGTGACACATAGTTCAATAGTGTATGTGTATACCTAATAACCCAGCAAATCTGCTCCTAAGTCTATATCTCAGTGAAATTCCCACACAAATCCATAAGGGATCATGAACCACAGTGTTCATTGCAGCATTATTTGTGGTGCAGAGAAGTGGAGACAATCTGAATTTCTGTCATCTGGAGAGTAAATACATAAAATGCAGTGAATGTGCACCAAAAAGTACCATATAGCAGTAGGGAGCAATGGATTAGATAGATGTACAGGGCTGGTTTTAGTAAGTCAGAATAAGTTATAAACACAGACCACTTATGCAAATGTAAAATATATGGGCAGAAAAAAATATCTATTTTGCAAGAACACAAGATGTGTATTAAATATATTACAGTGGTTGTCTGGAGTAGGAAAGGAAATGGGTTATGGAATGAAAGGGAATATAAATATATATGAGGAACACTGCATGGACCAATGATGATAATGTGCCATGAAATGAGGAAAATGAATAACTGCAGCTGAAGTTAAAATAAAAAATAACAGGGGTGCCTGGGTGGCTCTGTCAGTGGAGTGCCTGACTCCTGATTTTGGCTCAGGTCATGATCCCAGGGTTGTGGGAACCAGCCCCAGATTCATTCTCTCTCTCTCTCTCTCTCTCTCTCTCTCTCTCCCTCTCCCTCTCTGTCTCTCTCCCTTTGCCCCTTCCCTCACTCACGTGCACTGTCCCTCTCTAAAATAAAATAAAATAAATTTAAAAGAATGGAAATGTGTTGTAAAAATAAATAAAAATAAAAACAGATAAAAAGCCAGAGGGTATCAGTTTTTCTTTTGAAGGCGTAAAGGAGGCAACTCCTTCCATAGGAAGATGAGCCTCATAAGAGCTGTGAGCTCCACATTCAATTCTTTTTGCTTGGGATTACCCATCCACACAGACTAGCATGTCAAAGAGTGTTTGGGGCAGCCTCTGAGTCAACAGGAAAAGCATCTGAACAAGAGTGAGCAATGTCTGTTCGAGATTACCCAGGTTTGAATCTGTGTATTCGAAATTCTGAATGTCTGGATGACAATGAAATAAGTGTAGGTTATATCTGAATCTTGCCTACCCATGCACAGTATCCAATATTCATAGTATAATTCCATTTTCATTAAAAAGTACCACTATAGGGGTTCCTGGTTGGCTCAGTCAGTAGAGCATGCAACTCCTGATCTCGGGGTCGTAAGGTTTAGCCCCACATTGGGTGTAGAGGTTACTTAAAAAAATAAAATATTTTTAAATTTTTTTTTAATGTTTATTTTTGAGACAGAGAGAGAGACAGCGTGAGCAGGGAAGGGGCAGAGAGAAAGGGAGACACAGAATGTGAAGCAGGCTCCAGGCTCTGAGCTGTCAGCACAGAGCCCGACGCGGGGCTTGAACTCACGAACTGTGAGATCATGACCCAAGCCGAAGACGGACGCTTAACCAACTGAGCCACCCAAGTGCCCCAATAAAATATTTTTAAAAAGTACCATTGGGGTGCCTAGGTGGCTCCAATGGTTAAACGTCCAACTCTTCATTTTGGCTCAGGTCATGATCTCACAGTTAGTGAGTTCGAGCCCCAAGTCAGTATCTGTACTGACAGCACAGAGCCTGCTTGGGATTCTCTCTCTCTCTCCTTCTCTCTCTCTGCCCCTCCCTGACTCACGCTCATGTGCACATGATCTCTCTCTCTTCTCAAAATAAATAAAAAAACTAAAAAAATTTTTGTTTTAATTTTTTAATGTTTATTTATATTAGAGAGAGAGAGAGCCAGAGCGTGAGCAGCGGGGGGGGGGGGGGGGGGGGGCGCAGAGAGAGAGATGGAGACAGAATATGAAGCAGGCTCCAGGCTTTGAGCTGTCAGCACAGAGCCCGATGAGGGGCTTGAACCCATGAGCCGTGAGTTCATGACCTGAGCCAATGTCTGACACTTAACTGACTGAGCCACCCAGGCACCCCCCAAAAAATTTTTTAAGTACCATTATATATTAATACATATATGCATACAAAAAAAGTTAGAGTACTTTGCTCTAAGCCATTGACAGAGGTGCCCGTGGTGTGGGTGTGTCAGAAATCGGTCAACAATTCAACAAATCTCTTTATTGTTCCTTGTGGGCACTCATTAGCTTACATTCTCAGCCACCCTTGCAGATAGGAATTGCCTTGTGCCTGGGATCTGGCCAATAGAATTGACAATTCTCCATACTCTTTCTGTGGCTGCTTTGGAAGGTCTGTGTTCAATATGGAGGCACGAGATGAAAGGAGCCTGGGCGCCTGAATCATTGTTTAGAAGAGAACAGTTAAGTGATCAATGATGAAATCCTATTTTGGATTTCAGAAGGAAAAAATAAACTTTTATTTTATTATGCATCCGAGATGTCAGGATTTGTTAAACTGCTAGCATACATTTACTCGTACAGTAGGATTTTGGAGACTAACTTTCTACAATATATACTTATTGTTTGCATTTTGTAGAACTTTCTTTTTAAAAATTTTCTTTCTTCTTTTTAGCCAGCAAAAATGGGTTTATTTATTATAAACACTTTCTTTTTTAATGTTTATTTATTTTTGAGAGAGAGAGATAGAGGGGGTTGGGCAGAGAGAGAGGGAGACAGAGGATCCTAAGGGGGCTCTGCCCTGACAGCAGAGAGCCCAATGTGGGACTGGAACTCACAAACCATGAGGATCATGACCTGAGCCGAAGTCGGATGCTTAACTGACTGAGTCGCCCAGGCGCCCCAACAAAAATGGGTTTATTTGGGAATAGCAGAAAATTGCAATCCGGGATAACCAAGCTATGGCAAAAATCATAGGCAATTTCTTTCTTGCATTTGTAATTAGCCTATTATACAATATAGGTTTTAAAAAATTAAATCATAGGTAACTTCTCATACTGCATTTATAATTAGCCGTCTATGCAATACAGATTTTTAAAATTAATGTTTCATAATTTATAATCAACTTTTTCTCCTTCTCCTCTGAGTAATTCCTTCTTACTTAACGTTTTTGTAGAAAATGCAAAGTTGGATGGTGTTACCAAATGGCTGATTGTCCAAGATGTAGAAGTATAGGAGTCAGCTTGTTATCCTTTTTGGTTTTCTTCATTGAGATGCAATTCACATACTGTAACATTCATCCTTCTAAGCATACAAAATTCAGTAGTTTTTCACATATTTATCAGGCCTTGCAACCATCACCACTAATTCCAGAACATTGCCATCACCTCAAAAGAAGCTTCATACCCTTTAGCAGTCATTCCCCATGTCCTCCACCCAGCATCTGACAACCACTGATGGACTTTTTGTCTCTATGAATTTTCCCATTCTGTGCATTTCATAGAAATGGGATCTACAGTCGGTGGCCTTTTGTGTCTGGCTTCTTTCACTAAGTACAATGTTTTCAAGGTTTACCCATGTTGCACCATATATGACTACTTCATTCATTTTGTGCGTGAACACTGTTTCATTTATGGATAGACCACATTTCGTTTATCTATGCCTCAGCTGATGGACATTTGAGTAATTTCCACTTTCTGACTATCAGGAATAGTGCTGCTATGAGCATTTGTGTACAAACTATTTTCCATAGTAGCTGTATCATTTTGTATTCCCACCAACAGTGTATCAGGGTTCCTATTTCTCAACGTTCTAACCCTTGTTACCGTCTGTCTTTTTGATTATGGCAGTCCTAGCGGGCATGAAGTGGTATTTCACTGGGATTTCAGTCTGCATTTCCTGGCTGATTGATATTATTTCTATTTTAATGTTTGTGTGTGTGTGTGTTGATGGTGGTGATGTGATAATTACTTTCCTGTAGCGATAAGGTATTTGTGGGTTACATATTGAAGAAAACATAAAATAAAGAAAGAGTTGGTTGGTTTGGTGTGGAAAGGAAGGAAGGAAGGAAGGAAGGAAGGAAGGAAGGAAGGAAGGAGAAAAGAGAGGAAAGAGGAAGCAAGCAAGCAAGAGTTGGTTCTATTCTCTCACATGTTTTTCATTCATCTGTTCTCCCCTACAACAAAAAGACACACAATCAATTCATTTTAACCTTTTAATGTAGCAAGGTTGCTAGGTTGGGCCCAGTTTTTGACTCAGTGCTTCTCATGTATGAGATTCATTAATACCCTTCTCTCCACCTCCACGTATCTATTTAAAGCTTAGTCGACTCAGGCTGCCTTAACAAAATACCATAGACTGAATGGCTTGAAAAACAGAAATTAATTTTCTCACAGTTCTGGAGGCTGAAAAGTCTAAGTTGAAGGTGCCAACTGATTCAGTTTCTGCTGAGATTCTCTTCCTGGCTTGCAGACAGCCACCTTCTTGCTCTGTCCTCACATGGCCTTTCCTCAGTGGATGCTCTTGGAGAGAGGAAGAGAGAGACAGAAAGACAATGTAAGTTCTCTGCTATCTCTTCTTATAAGAACACTAATCCTAACATCAGAAAAACCCATGCTCCTGACCTTATTTAACCTTAATTACTAAAGGCTCTATCTCCAAATACATACAGCCACATGGAGTGGGGGGGTGGGGGGGTGGGGGGGGGTTAGGGCTTCAACATATGAATTTGGGGGGTGGGAGTACACAAACATTCAATGTATCCACTGATTTCTTAGGAACTCCCTGAGAAACAAAGTGTTGATTTCTATCCACTATTTTATTCAGACACATACAAACCCATCTGATGGATTTGCAGACAAGCTCAACTGTGCACTCGAGGAAAAATTCGAGAAGGGGGCTGCATGAGGCTGGCACAAAGAGCCAGTCCAGCAACAGGGACCATGAGAGGGGAGTACCAGGTCACTACACTGTACAACACCAAGGGTACCATTCGTTGTTTAATCTATGTGAATGGCACTTCGTGGTGTTATTTGGAGTGCAAAACCTATACGCTGGTTCTGAATACAATGTATTCTAGTAACTAGTAACTAGTAGTACCCTTCCTGACACATTCCCATCCAGACATTATGGAGGTATCACTGGGGAGAAGAGTGCTCTATGCATGTGTTGAAAAAGCTGGATCACTAAATATCATCTCATTTGGGGGTTCTCTTTCCTATCTATGGTACTCTTCTGAGTTTACTGTCCTTTTGCTACAGGCCCCTCCTACTTGAGCTTAATGCTAAGAGATCAACTACTAATTAAAATCCTTTGTCTACAAGCAACAGAGACCAACTCTGGCTAACTTCAAGGGAAACATAAAGGAATTTATTGAAAGAAAATGTGAAAATTCACGAAATCAAAAGACAATCTGAGCAACCAAGGATCAAGATATTCAGAAATCAGGGCAGTGCTGGATATGTAGGTAATAGAAAGCCTATTCAGGATGCCGCCCCAGAATCAATCAGCTCCAGGAGTTTTCTGTCCTCCTGTCTCCCACTAAAATATTTTTCCAGTGTCCTATTGGGATTTGATGCCATCGTCTGACGAGGGAAGGGCAGAGACCCATGACTGACAGCCCATCAAGCCAGCGAGTAGTGGGGGAGGAGACACTCTCCAAAAGAAGGAGCTAGAATGCTGATAGAGAAAAACAACAGATGTCCTTGCATTCCAACCACGGGTTGCCAAGCAACGTCCTCCCACTTTTTTTCATACCATACACAATTTTTTAAATGCCTCTGCCTAACATAATATAATTATCTCACATGCAAGCAAAAAAATACATTCAACTCCTTCCAAAAGGATACAACTCGTGTCCAGTTATGGCATCCGTTCCTTCCCAGGTTTCATCAAGGTCCCCCTCCATACTTTGCAACTTGTGGACAAAACGACAAGTTTAACCTTTGCCAACCAACACAGTACACAATTCTAGAGGAAGGCAATAGGGAGGAGAAGGATAACTACTTTTAAATATATCTGACTTTCAGTGCACCTGGGTGGCTCAGTCGGTGAAACATCTGACTTCAGCTCAGGCGGTGATCTCACAGTTCGTGAATTCAGGCCCCACGTCGGGCTCTGGGCTGACAGCTCAGAGCCTGGAGCCTGCTTCGGATTCTGTGTCTCCCTCTCTCTCTGAGCCCTCCTCTGCCCCTCCTCTACTCGTGCTTTTTGTCTCTCTCTCTCTCTTAAAAATGAATATCTATCTATCTATCTATCTATCTATCTATCTATCTATCTGACTTTCTGTATGTAAGTCAGAGAAGGAAAACCCAGTCTTCCTCCTGTGTTTCCCCTTTACTCTCACATGACTACTGCACTCACAGCGCTTCTGACACCAGATGTGGGGGTTTCTCTGTGATGCTAGCTAAACGTCCTACAATTTAACTCAATTCTGATGCTATCTATCTGGAAATAGTGTCAGATCCCACAAGTTAAGGACCCTGTCCTACAAGACTGTCCCCACCCGTACCTCAGATGCCAACTGCAAACCCAAATTGTTGCCTGCATTTCTGACCAACTGGCTGTAAATCAGAGGTTCCCATGACACCGTCCTCAAGTTCTTAATGTGTTAGAGCAACTCACAGCACTCAAGAAAACCATTTACTTACTGCTTAATAGTTTATTATAAAAGATATGGTAAAGGACACAGATGAACATCCAGATGGAAGAGATATGTGGGACAAGGTGTGTGGGAAGGAGTACAGAGCTTCCATGCCTTCTCTGGGCACACCATTCTCCCTACACCTCTACCTGTTCACCAACCGGGAAGCTCTCCTAACCTTACACTATTGGGATTTTTGCGGAGGCTTCCTCACATGGGCATGACCAATTATTAACTCCATTCCTAGCCCCTCTCTCCTCTTGGTGAAAATTCCAAGCATCTGATCATCGCTTGGTTTTTCCAATGACCAGCTGCCAACCAGGAGCCCACTAGAGTCACCTCATCAGAACAAAAGCCACTGCTACTGCCCAGGAAATTCTAGGGATTTGGGGACTTTGTGCCAGGGCTTGGGTTAAAGACAAAATACTAGAACAAAAGATGTTCCTAGTGTTCTTATTACTGAAGAAATTAGGAGGGTTTTAGGAGCTGTGTGCTGGGAGCCAGGGGTGTGTGTATGTGTGTGTATGTGTGTATATATATATATATATATATATATATATATACACACACACATTTTTTTAATTATCTCACAAAGTTATACCTCAATAAAAGAGAAAAATATACATGATGCAGCAAGGAAGGAAATACAAGTAGAGGCAACAGTCCTCACTTATGGAACTGATTATAGTATTTATGGCTCCTCCCCTACCTGTCCACATTCTCTTGTCATTGGCCAGCACCTCAGTTGGTCTAGTGCTTTGCCAAGTGGGTTGTAATAGCCAGCCTTCAAGGTAGCACCCAATAATTCTCAACTCCTGGTGATCATGCCTTTGTATAGTCCCCTGCCACATTGAATAGATCCTAGAATAGTTTAGATTACTGAGATTAATTCTTCTCCTGGGTAGCTACATCAACCACTCTCATGCTTACTACTCTGGTTTTCAGCTCTCTCTCCACTTTGGACCCTGGAGATTTCTCTTTCATCTTACCAATTCAGTTATGCATTTCTTTTTTTTTCTTTTTAATTAAAAAAAATTTTTTAACGTTTTTATTCATTTTTAAGAGACAGAGAGAGACAGAGCACAAGCATTGGAATGGCAGAGAGAGGGGGAGACACAGAATCCGAAGCAGTCTCTAGGTTCTGAGCCATCAGCACAGAGCCCAACGCGGGACTCAAACCCACGAACCGCGAGATCATGACCCGAACTGAAGTTGAATGCTTAACCGACTGAGCCAGCCAGGCTCCTCAGTTATGTGTTTCTTAAAATGTTAGTCAGCATTTCTAAGTGTTTATTATATGAACGTGTTCAGTTTTTCTAATGTTTCAGATAGCTGAGGTTGGAAGTCCCTGTGTGTTTACTTTTCTATCCCCCACCCCCCCACTGGACTGCAAGCTCCATTGGGACAGGGAGGATGTTTTGTTTAGAATTACGTTCCCACAATCTAGCACTGTGCCTAGTATATAATAGACATTCATTACATGTTTGTTAAATGAATGAATGCAAGCAAGGAAGGAACAGATGCCATAACTGGACATGGGCTGTCTCCCTTTGGAAAGAGTTGAGTGTGCTTTTTGTTTGCATGTGAGATTATTTAATTAATTAACTAATCAATTAATTACTGAGAAGTCACATAGAAGACTTTCCTCCTTTAACAACATTCTCTTTCAGAATTGTCTGTTGCTGATAATTAGACCTTGGGACTTGCCTTTCAGATTATCAGTGTTTGGCCTGCAAACACGGTGGTCATTTGAGTTTTACTTCTTATATTTATTTTTTTTTTAAACCTTGAAATTCTCTAGTGGAACTGGAATTTGGTTATGCTGAGCCAGTCATAACACTGACAGACATGGACTTCTCCATGTCAGGCTAAAAGAGACAGCATTAATTTACATAAATACAAATCTTGCATTGCTATTTATAGAGTTGTTCTTTAATGGATGGATATTTCAGGATTGAACATTTGCATTGTTTAGGGGCGCCTGCATGGCTCAGTCGGTTGAGCGTCCGACTTCGGCTTGGGTCATGATCTCACAGTCTGTGAGTTCGAGCCCCGCGTCGGGCTCTGTGCTGACCGCTCAGAGCCCGGAGCCTGTTTCGGATTCTGTGTCTCCCTCTCCCTCTGACCCTCCCCCGTTCATGCTCTGTCCCTCTCTGTCTCAAAAATAAACGTTAAAAAAAATTAAAAAAAAAAAAAAAAGAAAATGTGCATTGTTTAGAATAGGTGCCCCCTAGTCTGTGAAGTTTGACTTGGTCAATTTCATGATCCAAAGAGAATTCTTGATTCTTTTTTTCTAATCCTGCACCTGCCCGCATCTTTCCCTTTTCTGAAGTTTTATCTAGTATTCAGGCCAAAACCTTAAGAAACAACTGTGTATCCTCTTTTTTCTTCCCGTACTCCAGGTGTCACCCCACATCCAGTTCATTAGCAGTCTTGTTGACTCTCCTTTCGAAAGATTTTGAGAACCCAACCCTGTCTCTGAAGTCCAACCCACCAAGTCTAAACTCCCATCATCGGTTACCTCGCTTACTGTGACGGTCCCCTAACTCATCCGCCTGCTTTCTCTCTTATCCGCACTATCAGTTCTCCACTCAACAGCCACAGGGAACTCTTCCAAAATATAAATCAGATCCCATCAGGTATATAGTCATGGGCCACTGTAAAAGGCACCTGGAAAACTTAGCCTCCTGTGTCATCCCTGGCCACACTGTAGGGAAGCCAGGGCCATTTCATAAAAATGATGTATGTTCCATTCCCAGCAAATTAAAAAAAAAAAAAAAAAAAAAAAAAGAGGGAGGTGTTGCTGCTCTGGGAAATTATAAATAGCAGAGTTTGGCCTAATCATCTTGGCTCTTCTCCACACTTCATTGGACAGCCAGTGCAAATAACCTCTGAGCAATCAGCATGAGAATGTTGGAAAAGTAGTCATAATAACCTGATATTTTCCGGATAGGTTTCTCCTATGCTACTTGCTTCTCTCATTACAAAGTTGACCTTTGATGAGCTAGTGAAAGGCTGGTTCATATGATGACCCAGAGTTGCTGCTCTGATGTTATGCCATCACTCAGCAGGAATGAATATGGGGGATTTTCATCCTTTTCCATGATGCCTTCCAGAAGGACCAATGGCCAGAAATCCAATAGGCAGAAAAAGGTTTTCTAAATCTCAGGCAGAGAGACATATTTACCATGAAGCTAATAAAGCTTAAGATTTAAGACTTCTTCCTTGCATGACACCCTTCTAAGGGCCTAATTTTATATTCATATTTATGTATTCCTTTTCTTAAAAAGAACCCCACCTGTTTGCAATCAAGTTTACAACCCCTCCTCCCAGGTTTTGTGACAACTACCAGAAAAAGGAGATTTAGGGTGTTGATAACATGAGGAGCTAGGGGGAAAGAGCAGCAGATGCTGTGTCCCTGGGACCCTCTGTTTTGGTGACCCCCTGAGAAACCTTCTGTCCTACCCATTCCAAGTCACTCAACATCTATACCCTTAACTCCGCAATCATTGCTTCTTGCCCTTCCAAAGAATCCTGGCAAATTGCCAGCTGTGTGGACCCCCACAAGATCCCACTTAAAAAGATGATCTTAAATATCTTAGTTATAGAACCATATATCATCTTGATCATCTCTTTTCCATAGAATAGCAAGAGACCAGTTTGTAGTAGGTATTTCCTCTTGGCACATCTGTCTACCATCTAACATAAGAGCTGAGATTCACTGAAGTCCTGTCAGGATGGATTTGAACTTCTTGGAACACAGTAGACTCTCTGGCTTATTAAATAAACTGAACTAAAAATGAGACCCTTTGCTTTGATCTCTGCCCCCAAATCACACTCTAGATTTGCACTGACTTAGGTAGCCCCATTTTTAGGCAAAATTGCACAAAGTAACTGAACAAGTGTTCGCCCTTCCCAGGTGTTGCACCCTTCATCATTTACAGAGTAGGACATTGAAGTCTTACTGAGTTA
Organism: Panthera onca; assembly: GCF_046562875.1. Lineage (NCBI taxonomy): Eukaryota > Metazoa > Chordata > Mammalia > Carnivora > Felidae > Panthera > Panthera onca. The sequence continues at coordinate 190,664,680 of NC_138346.1, forward strand.
CATCTTTAATACTATTTTATAGGGGCACCTGGGTGGCTCAGTAGGTTAAGCATCTGCCTTTGGCTCAGGTCATGATCTCATGGTTAAGGAGTTCGACCCCTACGTTGGGCTCTCTATTGTCAGGGCAGAGCCTACTTCAGATCCTCTGTCCCCCTCTGTCTCTGCCCCCCCCCCCCCCCCGCCCAGTAAATAAATAAATAAATAAATAAATAAATAAATAAAAGCTTTAAATAATAATAATAATAACATTTTTTAAATGTTTAAGAACCACCATTTAAAAAATATTCCATAAAAGGGGCACCTGGGTGGCTCAATCAGTTGAGCGCCCAACTCTTCATTTTAGTTCAGATCATGATCTCACAGTTCGTGAGATGGAGCTCTGAGTCAGGCTCTGCATCAAGGGCATAGAGCCTGCTTGGGATTCTCTCTCTCCCCCACTCTCCCTGCCCCTGCCCCCCTAGTGCACACACACTCTCTCTCTTTCTCAAAATAAATTAAATAAATAAATAGATAGATAGGTAGGTAGATATTTAAAAAAATAAAATAAAAACACCCTATAAAAACTGTATGATTCTCAGACCTCACAAAACCCAGCTAATTGTATCTCTTCCACACTTCAGGGAGTGACAAATCAAAGATTTCATTACTATTTAAAAATCAAGTTAATTTAAAATCAATGTATTCCTGACTATACTATATATGAGAACATTCCACACTTCCCAGCAATGTGGAAGTCAAGGTAACAACTCAAGTTTTCAGTCTGGCTAAAAAAAATCACTTTGCTTCTAACTTTACCTAATATTCTATGCCTCCTATGTGTTAAGTATCGCATTGTCCAAGAGGCTCACCAGAAAACTACATAGTCAAATAAATCTAACAGTTTTCCCCCCTTAGGTTCTTACAACTGTATCATATGTAATAGTATTATAAGAAAGATGGGGAGGGGTCCCTGGCTGGCTCAGTCGGTGGAGCATGAGACTCTTGATCTTGGGGTTGTGAGTTCGAGCCCCACGTTGGGTGGAGAAATTTTAAAAATAAAATCTGTAAAAAAAGAAAAGAAAAAAGAGGGGCACCTGGATGGTTCAGTTGGTTAAGCACCTGACTCTTGATTTTGGCTCAGGGCATGATCTCAGGGTTCGTGGGTTCAAACCCTGTGTCAGGATCTGTGCTGACAGCGTGGAGCCCTCTTGGAATTCTCTCTCCCTCTCTCTCTGCCCCTCCCTCCTCAAAATAAATAATAAACTTAAAAAAAAGAGAGATGAATTCCATTAACTCTAAGACCTCCACTCAGTGGGTTTAAATATCCATGTTACATATTCACAGCCTACTAGTCTATAATGAGAACTGGCACTCAGGGCCACTAGGCATAGGCTTAGAGATCATTCCGGACATAAAGGGCCCAGCCCACACCCCACTCACCAAACCCTACACACTGGGGCAGAGCTGCATCCACTCAGAGAGGGGGTACCCTTTACTAACTTCCTCTAAGGGGCCCTGTGGGACAGAGATGGCCCTACTGCCCGCGGCTGTGTCAAAACAGGAAGGAGAAACCTACCCCTCCCATACCTGTCCTACATAACACTTCCTCACCTACCTTCCCCCCCCCCCCCGCCCCCCGGAGGTTTATACACTTCTCCACTCTTGGGTTTCACTAATTGTTCCTGCCTTAGCTACCTCACTCCCTCTGCCCCCATAATTTGCAAAGCTGCCTCTCTCACAATGGAATTAGGACTTCTATTTGCAATGCAGAACAGTTTTGTTTCTCTCTTTGATCCTTGGCCTTCCAAACTATGTTCTCTTAGGCCTGCTGAGAATAATGAGCAGGCCTATTGAAGAGTCAGGTACCCGTTAATAGCTTCTCCCTTTCCTACACAAAAACACAAAGGCCCTGCCAAAGCTTTGAAACTAAACCCTGAGACTCCTCCAGTCTGTGCTCTTGTGTGTTATAAAAAGGAGCCCAGTGAAAGAAATAAAGGGACAAAGAGTGTTCTCTAGTTACAATTTCTAGTCTAGTTCTAGTTCTTTTTCTAGTTACAATTGTTTGCATTTTCTGATTTTTCTGAAATGAATATGCAGAAGCTCAGGGAGGTTATGTAACTTGCCCAAGGTCACACAGCTTAAATGGTAGCCTGAAAGTCAATCCCATCTCAGGACTTCAGATTGCATGTATGGTTCTTTCCACCATAGCTGAGCTATCCCTGGAACGTTGAGGCTGGCTGCCAGGCCTGGAGTAGAAAGAGGCTTTCCCATAAGGAGAGAGACACATTACTGTCCCTCAGCCATTGAAAAATATGATACAGGATATAAATATCTCTACGGTCAAGAGAGCTGAAGAGAGCTGATCCCTTCACCCCTAAGTGGGCAGCCCTATGTACCAAGTTTGTGCTATGATCACTTCCCGATTCTAGCTGAGCTAATAGGATCTCTCCGTCTCTCAGGGAAATCTGTAATTAGAATCAGGGGTATCTAGTTCAATCTGGGAAGGTCCCTCAAACAGAGAAAAAATATGCTTGAGAGCTGTACTTTGGCCATCTTCTACCTGCTATGGGGAACAAAAAGCTAAGCAATGATGTTGAGAGAGAGGGAGAGTGACATATGTGAGGAAGAAATCGGGATTCCTGATGTTTTTAGTTACTGGATCCAGTAAATTCCTACTTTGTCTAAGGAGTCCAAAGAACTTAAGACAGAGGGTGCTACATCCCAAGCCAGTCATTTCCAGATTCTAAAAACTACAAATCAATGGCCATGTATCACATATTTCCATGTAACAAGAAGCCAAATGGTTTAGTGGCCAAAACCACAACAAGGGCACAGACTTCCTGCATGACTGGGGCAAGTTTCTTAATATCCGTTTCCCCAATTGTGAGATAGAAATAGTACCTTTCTCGTATGATTTTTGTGATGATTAAATGAGTGGTTATCTGGAAAGTCCTCAGAAATAATGACGGGAACATAGAAAATAGTATGTAAATGTTAGATGTTATTCAACTTTTTTTCTTCTCCTTTCTCCTATTTTATACATGGGGAAACTAAAACCCAAGAAGGCAAGGGTATTGCCCAAGGCCATGCTGCAATTACACAGTAAGGCTGGGCCCAGAACTAAAGTCTTCTGATACCGAGTTCAAGGTTTGGTCCATCACCCTGAATGTCCCATAACAAACCACCTGTTACAGTGTTTCCTTGGAGAAAATGTTAGAACCCAAGCCCTGAGGGTATTAGGAGATCTGATTAGGAAGTAGCCCCCTGCCTCTGCTCCTGGTTGGAGAACAAGGCTACTCTAACTTGGCCTGCTCAGCTGGGCCTCCATGCCTGTACAGTTGAGGAAGAGGAAGAGCGTTTGTAATGATAATGTAAGATTTTGAGAAGTATTTTGCAAAGAATCCTGCTGCCAAAAACATGTCTCCTAATATTTAGGAAATCAGGAAGTGCAGAATCACAAGGAACCAACATCAATGATCTCAGCGGCCAGAGACACCAAAATGGGTGATTCATAGGAGGATGCCTAAATATGCACCCCAAACCTCTGTGTGCTGTCTGCCAAAGCCCTAGGCCTGATCATCACTGATAGAATAATAACAGCCTCTCCTTTCCTTCTGCCTTCCAAATTCACATGAGCACCTCTCATTTTCGGGATACCTAGGACCCTGCTGTTAAGGGAATCTGGGAAATGTAGTTTGAGGCTTCCAGCCCCCAAAATATAGGGGAAATTATGGAAGGAAGTAAGAATGGTGTTCACCCAACAATCTGGTATGGTTTATTTTATCCCTTTGGCTAGTCAGTGACGTTTATATACATTTTTCTATCCATATTTAACTTTCAAACAACATTACTGTTCCCCTTAATATGATGCAAGTATCCCTCATATAAATAAAGATGTTGTTATAGGCTAAGTTGTGTTCCCCTCAAATTCATATGTTGAAGCCCAACTCCCAGTAGCTCAGAATTTGACTATATTTGGAAATGGAGCCTTTATAGAGATGTTTAAGTGTGGGCCTTAATTCAGCCTGACTGGTGTCCTTATACAAAGAGGAAATTTGAACACATAGAGACGCTAGATGTCCCAGTTTCTTTACAACCTTGCAGGGTTTTGAGTAGAAGCATGAGCTGATCTCACATTTTTAAAATGATCACACTGGCTGCCATGTCGCAGATAGAAAATAGGGAGTAGGGTGGAAGCAGAGAGACCATTTTGGAGACTGTTGTAGCAGTTTAGAGAGATGATGATGGCTTGGATCAAGGTGGTGGTAATGGTGCTGGTGGAGGTAAAGAGTGATCAGACTGGAATGTGTTTTGAAGATAGAGCCAATTGAATTGACTGATGGATCAGATGGGGAGCTTGAGAAGAAAAGAAGTGTCAGGGAGATTTCAAATATTTTTGGTCTGAACAATTAGGAGAATTAAATTGCCACTTACTACACTAAAATCAATCTGGGAGAGGAAGAGGGTCGGGTTACCTGTGTTGGGGAGCAGACTCAAGGTTTTGGTTTTGACACGTAGATTTTGAGATGTCAGTTACTGATATAAATAGAGACATCAAATAGAAATGGAATCTACAAGTGTGTATTCAAGAGAAAAAATGAGGCAGAATGAATAGTTTGGAAGGTGTCAGGATATTTAAATCCAAAGGGCCAGAGAAGATCACCTATGCCAATGATTTTCCACTGGGATGTTCCACCCAGTAGAGAAGCATTTGGAAAATTGCCAGAACATTTTGTGGGGGCGGGGGATGACATGATGATTAGGGTGGGGACCACTACAAGGCTTTAATGTGTGGGACCAGGGCTCCTGGGCTTCCTGTAATGCTTAGGACAATCCTGCACGACAGGAATTGTCCCACATTCCACATAAGTTTCAAATGTCCTATCAGACATTCGTTTGGTGGAAAATACATTGATTGTTTATCTCAGTCTAGAGCCTAAACCTATTCTCCACATAAACACAGAGTATTTTTTCTATGGTTTTAATATGTACTGAATATCTCAGGAACACCACTTCCGTGTGATTACTTGATGGAAGAGGGTGCTTTGTCTTGTTCAGAAAATCAGCCGCACAGCTGCTCTCTGTGTTCGAGATGCCAGTCCAGTTCTCCTGGATCAGTCTGCATGTGCAGCTTTGGCAGGCATAGTGATTCTAGGAATGGCTGCAAGCATCTGATGATTACATTAGGGCTTCTGGTGAAGTTGTGCATAATTTATACATGTTCGAATATGTGACACTTTTCTGCGCTGGTTTCCTCTTCTTTCTCCTTATAATATAGGGAATGAAGTTCGTTATTGTGAAATTGTGGGTGTAGAATGGCGTGAAAGGTACTCTCCATTTGCCCCTCCAGACCTGATCCACTCTCTGCTCTTGGGTTACTTGCTCTGTGCCCCAGGAGGCAGACTTTAATGAATGGTGTCAATCAGCTCCATTGCCCAGTGGCTTCCTGTTGAGTTCGGCCAAAGGGAAATACTGCTCCCTCATCCTGGCTCTTCAGACCTTGGGATGGCACACAACTCCCTCCAGTGCTTCCTCATTCCTTGTCAGTTCCCTTAACTTTGCCCACATCGTTTTCAATAATCCCTTCATTAAACTGGCTTCAATTGGACTCAGCTTGAGTGTGCCATCTGTTTCCTGCCAGGCCCTAACTAATACACTAGTGACATTATTTCTGAATTTCATTTCAGGACAGCAAAGGGCAAATTACAAAAGATTTGTTATAAAAAGGGAGTAAATCCAGAATGTGGAACATTCTTGAGGACAATTGAGCTGGTTTCTGCAGTAAATCAGTAGAATGAAAAATAAAGGGAGGGGGAGGATTGCTAGCATTAAAAAAGATTGAAAGGGCACGACAACAAAATGTAATGTGTAGACCTTGTTTGGATCCAAATTTGGACAAACCCCGTATAATAAGGCATATCTGAGACACGAAGGAAAGTGTAGTTGTGGGCTGGTTTTAAGTGATACCAAAGAACATTTTTAAATTTTGTTAGGTTTGGTCAGGGCATCATGGTTGTGCAAGAAAATGGCACATATCTTTAAGGTGTAAAAGGGTATAGATAAAGCAAATTCACTACTATTAAATGCTAATAATAGATATATGGGGATACATTGTACTGTTCTCTCTACATTTGTTTGTATGTTCGAAATTCTTTATGGTAAAACATTTTGAAACTAAATTAGATTAAATTTAAAAAGGACGTTGTGAGGGGCACCTGGGTGGCTCAGTCGGTTGAGCGTCTGACTTCGGCTCAGGTCATGATCTCACAATTTGTGAGTTCAAGCCCCGTGTCAGGCTCTGTGCTGACAGCTTGGAGCCTGGAGCCTGCTTCACATTCTATGTCTCCCCATCTCTCGGCTCCTCCCCTGCTCATGCTCTGTCTCTCTCTGTCTCTCAATAATAAATAAATGTTAAAAAGAATTTTTTTTAAGGACATTGTGTCTAATAGGGGCATCAACCAAGGCAGGAAGTGAAGATAAGAGATTTGGATTGAAACAGGAATGTATCCAGGCAAGATCTATAGAGGGGAAAGGGGGCAAGAGAATATTGATAATAATGACAACAAGGGCCCTAAGGTAGGTAAATGGGCAAGGTGAAGGGTAACAAAAAGGTGGTAGGGTCAATGGGCTGGATGTCCTGAAGAAGTTGAAAAGTTATTGGATTCAGGATACTGACAAGAGTGAGCCACAAAGACAAGTGGTGATGGTCAAAGAATGATGCTTAAAAATAAACAAAATATTAGCTTTAAGATCAATGAAAAAATATATATTTAAATTAAATATGTGGAAGTTTCATAGAATTAGTAAGTGAATCTGATGAAACTACTAGATACAAGGTGAAGATACAAACAAATGTATTTCTATATACTGGCAAGAAACAACTGGAAAATGAAATTTACAAAGTAATACCATGTATAACTGCATGGAAAATATCAAATTCCTAGGGATAAATCTACTGAAAGATTTATAAGACCTCGACACTGACAATTCCAAAAAATTTTTGAGAGAAATTAAAGGCAACCTCAGTAAATAGATATTCCACGCTCATGAATTGGACAACTTAATACTGTTAAGATATCAGTTTTTTCCAAATTGGTCCATAGGTTCAATGCAGTCCCATCAAAATTCCAGCAAGCTGTGGTGTGTGTGTGTGTGTGTGTGTGTGTGTGTGTGTGTGTGTGCATGTGTATCTCTGTGTGTGTAAATTGACAAGCTGATTCCAAGATTTATATGATAATCAAGGACCTAGCAGATCAAGAACTCTGTTTTTTTTTTTAAGTTTATTTATTTATTTTGAGAGAGAGAGAGGCGGGGAGGGGCAGAGAGAGAGAGGGAGAGAGAGAATGTCAAGCAGGCTCCACACTTTCAGCACAGAGCCAGATGTGGGGCTTGAACTCATGAACCGTGAGATCATGACCTGAGCTGAAACCAAGAGTCAGACACTTAACCAACTGAGCCACCCAGGTGCCCCTCAAGAGCTCTTGATGAAAAAGCTGGAGGACTTACATCATCAGATTTCAAGATTTACAATAATAAATAATACAGAGCACCCTGGGAGGAACAACAGACAAATAAATCCCTGGAACAGAATAAAGATTCCAGAAACAAACCACACATACTATATATATATACTATCTTTTAAAAAAAATTTTTTTTTAATGTTTATTTTTACTTTTGAGAGAAAGAGAGAGACAGAGACGTGAGGTGGGGATGGGCAGAGAGAGGAAGACACAGAATAGGAAGCAGGCTCCAGGCTCTGAGCTGTCAGCACAGAGTCCGACGTGGGGCTCAAACTCACACACCGTGAAATCACGACCTGAGCTGAAGTCCGATGCTTAATGGACCAAACCACCCAGGCGCCCCAATACTATCTTTGATTTACATCGAAAGTGTCACTGTAATTAAGTAGGGGAAGGATGATGTTTTAATTTTCAAAAATTTTTTAAGTTTATTTATTTTTGAGAGAGAGAGAGGGAGAGAGCTAGTGGGGGAGGGGAAGAGAGAAAGAGACAATTCCAAGCTGATAGCACAGAGCCCGACACAGGGCTCGAACCCATAACTGTGAGATCATGACCTGAGCTGAAATCAAGAGTCCGATACTCAACCGACTGAGGCACCCAGGTGCCCCAAGGATGATCTTTTAATAAACAATGCTGGAACAATTAGATGTTAGTGGATAAAAAGGAACCCTGACCCTTAACTCAAAACTATAACAATAAATTAATTTGAGATGGATCATTGACCAAAACATCAACACTTCAACAAATTTCTAAATAAAACCATAGGCAAAAATTTTTTTAATTGGGGTAGATAAAGATTTCTTAATCAGATCAGAAAACACAGTAACCATTAAAAAATTGATAAATTGGACTTAATTAAAATTTAAAAATATGAGGTGCCTGGGTTGGCTCAGTTGGTTAGCGTTGACTCTTGATTTTGGCTCAGGTCATGATCTCACGGTGGTGAGATAGAGCCCCGAGCCAAGCCTGCAGTTGGGCTCAGTGCTGGGAGTAGTTCCTGCTTAAGATTCTAGCATTCTCTCCCTCTGCCCCTCCCCCACTTGCATGCGCGCGCGCGCACTCTCTCTCTCTCTCTCTCTCTCTCTCTCACACTCTAAGTAAAATAAAATAAATAAGAATGTTCATAGCAACTTTATTCATAATAGCCAAAAGTGGACAAAATCCAAACATACAACACAAGAATACAACAATTTGGGTTTTTTAAAATTTTTATTTATTATTGAGAGAGAAAGAGACAGAGCGTGAGCGGGGGAGGGGAAGAGAGAGAAAGGGAGACACAGAATCTGAAGCAGGCTCCAGGCTCTGAGCTGTCAGTACAGAGCCAGACTTCGGGCTCCAATCCATGAACCATGAGATCATGCCCTGAGCCGAAGTTGGCTTAACTGACTGAGCCACCCAGGCACCCCTGAGAATACACCAATTTGTGGTATATTTGTAAAAGGTAATTTTATCAGCAATAAACAAAATGAAAAAAAAAAAAAAAAACTAATATACAGAACAACACAGATGAATCTCCAAAACATTGTGCTAAGACAAAGAAATCAGACACCAAAGAATACATATTATGATTCCCTTCATAAGAAGTTCAAGAATGGACAAAACTAATCTATGACGATAGAAATCAGAATAGTGGTTACCTCTGGTGGATTGGGTATTGATTGAATGGGGCACAGGGAACCTTCCTGTGAGATGGAAGTGCCTCTGTATCTTGAACTGAGTGGAGGTTATATGGGTGTGTACATACAGGTAAGTTGAGCAATATAATTAGTATTTGTCCATTTTCCTATCTGAAATACCGTGGTACCAAGTTTTAAAATAAGGAGTTTCTTTTTTAGTTATAAAAGCAAAATAAATAGACACTTTTTACAGGAATTAAAACAAATGTAAGTGGAAGGATGAAACCAAGACTTGACTCCATTTTGAGGACATGGGTCTATCTTCAACTCCCTGCCGGTCTGAGATGGGACAGAGGGAGGGCGTGTTTTCTGCAGATGACAAAGGGCAGATCCGGGATCTGTGGGGGCAAGCCACAAGGACATAGTTTCCATTTGAGATGAGGAAGATCGTTTTCACACCTTACTCCAGAAATGAAACAGGCGGACTTGAAACAGTCTGCGGTGGCAGTGTGTGGGAACAGAAGGCTCCCAGCCAGCCACAAGTCAGGGATGTTGTAGAGGGCATCCAATACCAGATGGGGGGTGGATTAGACCACCCACATCTCTTTCCTTGTGGCCTCTGCCACTGGGCCCCTTTAAGAAATAGTAGTGAGTGGAGGCACCTGGGTGGCTCAGTGGGTTGAGCATCCAACTTTCGCTCAGGTCATGATCTCACCATTGGTGAGTTTGAGCTCTGCGTTGGGCTCTGTGCTGACAGCTCAGAGCCTGGAGCCTGCTTCAGATTCTGTGTCTCCCTCTCTCTCTGCCCCTCCCCTGCTCATGCTCTGTCTCTCTCTCTCACACACACACACAAATAAATAAACATTAAAAATTTTTTTTAAAGAAATAGCAGTGAGTGGCACAGCTCCTCTCACACACCAAAATGCCACTCCTATTAACAGAGATGGCCACACCCATCTGCTGGCATCCACAGACTGCTGGAGAGCTAGCTCCGGAGTCTGGTCTCTGGTGGAAGTGAAAGGGCAGGCAAGGACACAGGACAAGAGTGCTAGTCCTTAAGAAACTGACAATTTGGTGGGAAAGCAAAAATAACCCTGAGCTGGGAGTGAAAGCTAAATTCTGATGGATTTCAGGGCAAGCTGGCTCCAAAATATGCTATTTTGGCATACTGATTATTTTGAATTAAAGTTACTTAGGAAACAGCCAGTGCAAAAGGGACACTCTGACCCTCCTTTGTACCCTTGAAAGCAGGTAATAAATCTCCTATGTGAAAGATTACCAGCAGATAAAGAGACATCCTTACTGCCAGAGATGGGAATTCAGGGCCAAAGCCTATATAAACACACCTTGTTACTTTTACTAATTCACTACCCAGCCCAAATTTTGTTTAGAATTCCTTACTAACTGAAGCTCCCAAACATAAGTTTTCTTTGTCCTGTCAATTCTTCGCAGATTTATGTTTCTTTGCCTATAAGGTATAAAAGTTGCCAACTTTGGTCACTTTCCTGAGATTCATATTTCTATGAGTTCCCATAAGTATGAATTAAATATTTCTCGTGTTCATCTGTCTCATGTCAATTTAATTCTTAGACCAGCCAGAAGAACCTTGAAGGGTAAAGTAAAATTCTCCCCTCCCCCCACCCAATAATTACATCTTGCTTCTGCTTCTGGAGGGCTGTGTGATGTTGTGCAACTCCTTTGCCATCTCTGAGCCCAGGAGCCAGGCTGGGTGGTTCCCCTGAATTCCCCAGTACAGACATCCTTCGAGGCTGCACAGGGGTCCTAGAGGGGAAGGCACTGGGATGAGGGACCACTATGACCACAGTGGGAAACAGGAGTCAGGGAGATTCCAGGCCTCATTCCCCATCTCTTAAACTACTGTTAAAGTTAACGGTTACAGTTACTGCCCCAAGAAACTGCCCCCTCCCTGCTTCTCTGGCCCTAGGTCACCTGCAGGACGTCCCAGACTCCCCACAAGCTATCCAGGCCATGTTAGATCACCTAGGGGTAGGGATCCAGTACACCCACCCTAGGCCAGTTTCAGTAGGATCTCTGCCAGACAGAAGGCAATTTCCTGGAGAATGAGCAATCAGAGCTCACTCTGGGCTTGGCCTCTTTAGGGCTTGGGCCTCACCCCGGAAAGGTCCTTGGGCCATAGCAATCAGGGACTTCCTTGATTGCCCTGGAGATATGAGCATTGCCCAGCTCTGCCCAGCTGCCCTGGAAGAAAAGAGGAAGGCCTGGATCTAAGCCAAAACACTCAGACCTAAACCTTCCCTGGCTCTCTACTTTCTCTGTCATTGCTGCTTCTTTCTTCTCCCCTCAATCTCCTGCCTCCCTCCCTGGGGTTACAAATAAATTTTAACAAGTAGGGAAATTTGCAAATACAAAATCTTCAAATAATGAGAATCAAGTGCATGTTGTCCTAGGGGAGCCTGGAAGAACCTCTGACTGAGCCTGGTAGAGTCAGGGACGACTTGCAAAGAGACGCTACTTTGGCTGTTCCTGTAATACAGAGAGGTCCAGGCAGGGGGCTTGTGACCACAAACTAAGTCATGTGCTTTAACAAAGAACTATTTCTTTCCTATTCATTCCTAGGTATTTCGTTGCTGTCATAAATATGGTCTTCTCTTTCACCATATCTTCTAACTCAGCACTGAACAGTAGAACTTTTTGTAATGATGGATTTGTTCTATAACTACGTTAATACAGTAGGCACAAATCACATGTGGCTATTGAGAACTTTAAGTGTGACTAGTATGATTGGGAAACTGAATTTTAAAATATTTTTAAAAATGTTTTGTTTTGTTTGAGAGAGAAAGAGAGAGAGAGGGAGAGTGAATGAGCACGATCAAGTGGGGGAGGAGCAGAGAGAGAGGGAGAGAAAAAAAATCCCAAGACTCAGGGCCTGAACTCACAAACTGTGAAATCATGACCTACGCCAAAACCAAGAGTAAGTTGCTTAACTAACCAAGCCACCCAGCTGCCCCAAGAAACTGAATTTTAAGTTTTACTTAACTTTAGCTATTTTTAAATTTTTATTTGTTATTTATTTTTTTAAAATGTTTTTCTATTTATTTTGAGAGAGAGACAGAAAAAGAGAAGGGCAGAGAGAGAGAGGGAGAGAAAATCCCAAGCAGGCTCCACACTGTCAGTGCAGAGCCTGATGTGGGGCACCAACTCAAACTGTGAGATCATGACCTGAGCCGAAGTCGGACGCTTAACTGAGCCACCCAGGTTTCCCTATTTTTATTTTTTTAAGTTTATTTTTTTAGTAATCTCTACACCCAGTGTGGGGCTTGAACTCATGACCCTGAGATCAAAAGTTGCATGCTCTTCTGACTGAGCCAGCCATTCGCCCCAATTTTAGCTATTTTAAATTTAAATTCAAATAGCCTCATGGTTATCATGTTGAAAAATGTAGTTTTAACTGATTGCAGTTTGTACATATAAAAGGTATTAATTTTTGTATGTTAATTTCATACCCCATTTCCTTACAGAATGTTGTTTATGGCAGTTTTTCAGTTGATTGAATTGGGTTCTCTTGGAATACAAACATGTCATTGACAAATAAAGATAATTTTACCTATTCTTTTCTAATTTTTATTGATTTTTCTTGTCTAATTGCATCAGCTAATACCTCCAATTAAAGGTTATATAGAAATATTGGTAATAGTGTGTATTCTTGTTCCTGATTTAATAGAATTTCTAAGTGTGGTTTCTTCTTTTTTATATAAAAATGATACAAACAGGTGACAAATAAATTGTTCTGTCCCCCTAGCCTGCTCCTCTGGTGCTCCCTGAGCTACTGAGTTGAGGTGCCACCGTTTCCCAAGTTAGAAATCTAGGGATAACCTTCATTTCTCTCTCTCTCTCTTCTCCCTTCCCTTTCCTCCCCTCCTCCCTCCCTCTCTCTATTATCCAGGCCAACCAGCTGCCAAATCTGTCTTGTTCCCATTTCCACTGCCACCACCCATCTTGTACTTTTCATTGCCTAGAAACATTAGAAGAGCATTTGCTACATTAGTCACCCTGCTTCCACTTCCTTTTTTAAATTTTTATTTTAGTGTTTGTTTATTTTTGATAGAGAACACACTAGCGGGAGAGGGGCAGAGAGAGAGGGAGAGAGTCCCAAACAGGCTCCCCATTGTCAGCACAGAGCCTCATGTGGGACTCAATCCCCAGAACTGTGAGATCTTGACCTGAGCCAAAACCAGGAGTTGGGCACTTAACTGACTGGGCCACCCAGGCACCCCACCCTGTTTCCACTTCTTCAATCCTTTCTCCACAAAGCAGATGATATGGTCTTTCTAAACTCTTGGTCTATCTTGTGGTGTCCCTACTTAAAACTTGTCAATGTCTTCTCTCTTCTCTTAGGGTAAAGACCAAAAGGCTTCACATGGCCCACAAAGCCTTGAACCATTTGCTTCTGCCTTAAAATCGCTTTTCTGTTTAAATCCCTGCAATAGTTTTTTGGCTATTCTCAAAATAAAATTTGAACTCCTACTGAGGCCACAAGGCCCTGGATGGTCTAGTTCCTGTAGACCTCTCCAAACTCACCTCATACTACCTGCATTCACTGCACTTTGGCTGCACTGTTTCCTTTGAGTACTTCAAATACACCGAGCTCTTTCCTACCTCAGTCTTTGCACTAGTTGATTCTTCTATCTACAATGCTTTCCCCCAAGCTTTTTGAAGGTCTGCTAATTCTCCTCCTTTGTGATTCAAGTCAAAAGCATTTTCTCAGAACATTCTTTCCTGGGCACTCAATTTAAAATAGTCTCCACACCAGTTCCCTCTATGACATCACCCTACTTCTTTCATGGTGCTTCTTACAATCCAAAATTATCTTATTTATATGCCCACTTATTTGTCATCGGTCCCCACTGAGCATGTAAACTCTATTTACCACTCTATCCTCAGAGCCAGTGCATGACACACAGTAGGCCCAATAGAAATATTTGTTCCATAAAATGGATAGCCAAGGTCAGAGTCACTGACAGATCTTGGAATTCCTTCTTTGCAGTGTTGAAAGGTGTTGCTTGCCACTTTCTTCCAGCAGGTGGAGCCAAAGCCACACCTGTTTCTTAGCGGGAGTAGGGGGTGGGATGTATGATTGGCATGGCTGAGGGCAGTAGGGCAGAGTCAAGAGACAGGCAGGGTTTTCTGTAGTAATGCTGGATCCAAGCAGAGAGGAACTCAAGAATGCGCTTCTCAAAGGATGAGTAGATATGAGCTGTCCAGAAGGCACGTGGTGTTGCCAAAGACCCAAGGAGTTTCTGGGATCCCTGGGTTGCTTTCCTACTCACCCCCAACCCCCCATATCATCTTCTAAGAAATAAGCAGGGGGTCTTTGAGGAGAACAATTTTCTGTGAGCATGAAACTGAAGAGGGGGTTTTCAATTCCCAATCCCCATTGTACAACTGGGGGAAATGGAAGCCAGAGAAATGCATCATGGTGGGTCAGCGCCAGTTGGGTGTGGCTCACAAAGCCTTCTTGCTGGAGCTTGCGTTTAAAAACTCAGCTGCATAAGCCCCACCCCACCCCACCCCACCGTGCCCAGCCCTGAGCTCAATATGGGAGACTAAAGTGGAAGGGGTGTGGATTCTCAAGAGCTGCCCCAAGGAACAGAGGTGCAGGAATTGCTTTAGAGAGGCATTCTGGAGCCAAGGTGCATTGGACCAGTGTCTATCAGATGGACCAGGGGCCAGAATATGTTCCAGGGCTGGGCAGGTGGCCTGGGGGCGCTGGGGAAATCAGCAAAGGTCTCTGACTTCCTCTTGAAAGCAATGGGGACTCACAGAAGGGTTTCTAAATAGGATGGCCACTTTGGTTATCTTGGATAGTTTACAGAAGGAATGTGAGGAGATCAAATCAAAGACAGAGACCAGTGAGGCTGCTGGTATAATCCTCCTGGTGAGAGACCGGATAAGTAATTGTAGGGATGGGAAAGAAGCAAGCTTGAGTGGTTTAGGAAGTTTAAAATAATTTTTATTTTTTTAAAGACAGGATTTGGTGGGTGTTGGGAGTACAGGGAGAGGGGAGGTAGGAGTGGGTTTCTGCAAACATTATCTGAGCCCCTGAGCACTCCAACTACAAAGGCCAACCCAGAGCCCAGGGCCCCTGGCCTGCCCGGGCAGCCTGACCCTGAGATGGCAGCTCTAAAGGCAGCAGGACCTGGCTTGGCGGTGACCAGACTCTTGATTCACACAATGGCCTAAAGTAGTGGGTGAGAGCACTGGCCTTATAGCCAGACAGAATGGATTCAAACATCGTCTCCTCTGTCTGATGACCTCGGACAAGTTACTTTTCTGTGCCTCAGCTTCCTTATCCGTAAACTGGGAATAATAATGGACTCACCTCACAGGGAAATTATGCATCTGGTTATGCCTGTTAGTAACACTTGATAAATTTATGAAAGTGGCTTGGCAGAACTTCAGAGCAAAAATGGAGCCTCCCCTGCTCCCTCCGAAAATGGAGCCCTAGACCCAAAGTAAAAACCAAGCCTGAATAGTGCACACGCTTCTCTTCTCTGGCCTGCATTTATCCATCTATAAAATAGAGAAGCTGGACCAGTACCCCTGATCCTGCCAGCTTGGCCTAAGTGTATGAGACCCAGTGATGTGCTAGGGGGCAAGCTCCTAGAGAGCTGTTAAATTTTGGGGAACTTCTGTTAGTACATCCATTGGTAGGTAACCTGAAATTGGCTACAGCAAGAGCATTTACACCATGGAAACAGACAAGCACTATAAACCAGGTCTTCCCCAGCAGCCTCCTCCCCACCAGAGGTGGTTTTTCACCAGCACACCTGTGGGGAGAACCCTTCCTCAACTGACACACAAACCCAGCCAGGTACAGTCTCACTTTCCAACACCATCATTAACAGCTACGGGGAAAGAATCACAGGTCTCGGGACCCCACACAGCCCCAAGCACATAGGATATGTGCCAGCTCCACATGCTCAGGCAGGCACAGAGCAGAAGGCACAGGGCACAGGCCTGGGCAGAGCAGCCTGTCTGTCTGACAGCCAGCAGGTCGCTCTCAGACACAGGGGAGTGGAGAGTGGTGGTTAAGGTCCCGGAGTCTCACAGACCTGGGATGATATTTCAGTACGGTAACTCTTGGCCATGTGACCTTAGCCACGTCCGTCTCTATACTGGAGCTCAGTTTTCTTCTCTTTAAAGTGGAATAGTCCTGACATAGCAAGACAGCTTCAAGGATTGAGTGTGAACACCAACAAAGTGAATGTAAAGCCTCCACACTGTGCCTGGTACAGATAGGTGTTTAGTAAATGTTAGCCGATGCTGTTATCACACCTCCAGACACATTCTTCCCCGCCGGGGCACCTGCAGCTTAGTGTTCCCTCTCACCATCTGCGTCTTGGCACAGAAGGGGTCAGGGCAAAGTGGCTGAGGGCAAAGACAGAAACAGGAACCTCTGGTTTCCAGCTTTTATCAAAATTAATAACATTAATAGCTCACAGACATATACATACACACACATTGCTATGTACATGGTCATTAAGTTATTAATTAGTCTCTGTAAAAAACGTTTCCACATTAGTGTTCCGGGCTAGGCCCGATCAGTCCTTGGCATATTCACAGTAGCAGCCCCGGGGCTTGGCCCCACGGGCAGGCAGACGTGAGGCAGGTGGCTGTATGAACAGCCCTCCCCGTGGCAGGCACAGGAGGTATCCCGGACCACTTACTCTTGAGTCTTTGGCTCCCTTCCTGGCACCTGGAGACCAGGTATTCAGCGATCAGGCAAGTAGGTCCTTATTTCTCCTGTGGTCCGGGACCCAGGCACTGTGGATGGTGGCTTCGGGCAACACAGCAGACCCTAGAGGATTCTGGCCAGCTCTGTAGAGTCTGTGTCAGAGCAGCCAGAGCTGCTGGCCTCTTCCCTGCAAGAGCCGAAGGAGATGGGTTGGAGGAAGCATCCTTGGTCTGTCTGCAACTCTCATTGCCCACAGGGTACTACAAGCCCTGGAACTACACTTTGGACTTGGGCTGGCATGATTCACTTGACCCTGCCTTCTGGTCTCCCGAAAGGCAGGCTCAGGCCACACCTGAGACCCTGCACACCAAGAGAGCTGTGAAGAATACAGGCTCTGGAGTGAGAACGTCAGGGTGCAAACCCCAGTTCTACTCCTTATCAGCTGGGCCAATTACTCTTCCTGGCTAAGCCTCTGTTTCTTCATCTACCAAGTGGGAATTGTAGGAATCTCCTGACACCTGGGGTTGTTGAAGAACTGTAGGAGATCATGAATGCACATTCCCTAAAATGTAAACTCCACGAAGGCAGAGATTCTGTTTGTTTCATTCACTAGAGCAATGCCGGTCACATAGTAGGTTTCCAATAAGTATCTGTTGAATGAATAAATGTAAAACCAGCCAGCACAGTGACCGGCATGCAGCTAAGTATCAGAGAGATGTCAGCTGACATTATTATCAGTCAGCAGTGAGAAGAGGAAATAGAGCAGGGACCATCGAGGGAAGATGGGCAGGAGGTTAAGTCAGGATTTGGCCACAGGAGGCACGAGCTGAGGGGCTAGACTGGATGATGCCCCCTCCTCCACCCCCTTGCTCTCACCTCAGAGCCTGCAAGTCCTTCTTGTTCTGCCGCCGCTTCTCCTCATCAATGGGGTACAGCTTGAAGAGCAGCAGGCCTAGCAGGATGAGGACTATGGGGGCTATGGTCACCAGCATCTTCAGTGTGAACTTGACACGTGCCGGCTGCGAGCAGCCACGGGTCTGGTACCCGGCAAAGCTGTGGTGGGACCCAGTGGTCAGGGGAGTGGTGAGGGCAGGGCACCTGGGGCCCAGCCCTGCCCAGCACTGCTCCAAGACCCCACCCCACTCACTCAAGACTGAGGGTGGAGATGCCCAATGAGACTCCAGAGGCGAACTTGGTGAAGAAGACGTAGAAGGAGAAGAAGATGGGCTCGGTTCCATGAGACTGGGGCTGCTTCAAGTGGAAGTCGTCAATGACATCAGGCAGCATGGACCTGCGGAGTGGTGGCAGCCATGAGGACCCACCCACCCAGCACTCCAGGGCCCCCGCTAGCCCATGTGGCGCCTCTGTGTCAGTAAGAAGAGGTGGCCCTCTGAGACTTTGTAGGCCCAGGGCACACAGCTCCGTGAAGTTCACAACTTCGTGGATGTTGCCCCGGTCTAGGCGTGCAGCTTGGTAAGTAGAGTGCAAACCAGATTTAAGCCCCCCATGTCCCATCCTGATTAGGTGTTTTTGCACAGTTCACAACCAGTGCAACTGTACAGGGAAGACTTGTTCTACCCCCAACCTGGACCCACAGAATGGTCTGCGGGAGAAGTTCCTGCGGAATTGTCCCCAAGGAGTTTCAGAATAGGGGCTAGGGGGCTGGGAAACATAGCCAGGTGGGCCTATATACACTCACCAGGGTAGTAAGAAGGCCGCTGCTACACTGATGCCGGCTGCCACGGCTACCACGTATGTGATGATCAGATTACTCTTCATGAAGGCCACCAAGATGAGAAATGGCACTGCTGACTAGGAGAAGGGGTGAGTACGGGAAGATGGGTCAGCCTGGAGACTCCCACCAGCAATCCCCAACCCAGTCCGGGCCCTACCCCTTCAGCCCCACTCACTGAAATCCCAGTGTATACTGCTGTCTTCTTGCCAAATCGGGTTAGGAACCACTGCCAGATGGGAATGGTGAATGTGGCCGAGAGCTGGGGATGCACAGTGGGGGGTGAGGGAAGTGGGTTAGTCATGAAGCCCCGTTGCCCTTCCCAGGACCTCAAAGACACTCCTAGCAGCCAGATGGCACCATCTGGGCAGTAAGAAAGCTGACAGGCACCACTGATGGCTCCCCAGGGGAGCCGAGAGCTAGTCCCAATCTTATCTCCTGCCTTCTCTGAGCTCAGCTGAGCATAGCTTCTCAAAGTTCTTGGTTTCTGCTATGTTCTCTACCGGAATATCTTGCCCCACATCTTTCACAGTCCTATCTAAGCAATTGTAGGTCAGATCCAGCTGACGATTCTGAGATTCCTCCCTCAGCCCTCCTAACCTTAGCCGGTCCGGGAAATATCCTCTGACTATCCAAAGAACCATCTAAGAAGTCCAGGCTGCCTACCCACCCTCGGGGCCCCACACACACCATGATGGCCAGGAGCAGATTCTGGAATTCGTTTCGGAAGCCCAAGGTGTAGGTGCAAAACAAGGCGAAGTTCCCCTCCACCAGCTGGGGGATGGGCAGCGTATAGGAAAGGAAACGTAAGGAAAGACGTGAGGTCAAGGCCAAGGCTTCCCCATGTTCCAGGGACCTCTGCTCACCCCACCCCCAATCCATCTGTCCCTCAGGCTTCGTCACGGAGTCCTTGTTTTACCCCACCCCTATTGCACTCCCCTCAACCCCCACTCATCCACTCCCCACCACTGCCTGCTCTCAGGCTGAGCCTGTCAGGCCCCCACTCACCATGAAAGCCAGGGAGGTGAAGAGGAAGCCAGCAATAAGTTTGACATATGGGCCATGGCTCATGACCAGTCGGAGGCCCCGAAAAAAGGACATCGGCTCAGCCTGCTGAGTCTCATAGGGTTCTGGGGGCCAGAGGGGACAGTGAGGAAGGAGCAGAGACACCTCCCAAAGCCCGAGGCCCAGGCAGAGGGACAAAGCCCTGCAGCGCCGGGGCCTGCACCGCTCCCCAGGGATCCCTCACCTCTCTGCTCCCGCACGCCCAGGGTGAGGATGACAGCACAGATGACATAGATGGAGGCAATAACTCCTGCCGCCAGCAGGTATGCATTTTGCTGCAAAGGGGATAAAGGCAACATAGAGAACATCAGTCTGATCTCATCCCAACCCTCAGCAGCTCCACGCCGTGGGCCAGTCCCTTCTCTGGGGCCTGTCTCCACTGGTGAAGTGGGAGAACTATCCTGGGATGGCTGCTGCTTCCCATGGCTAGGCAAAGTCCAGAGGAACAGAATGTTAAGAAGCCAGGCTGTGGAGTGTGAGAGCTCCCCCAGATCGAGTTTCTATAAATCACCAGTTCTACGACCCTGGCCAAATTATTTAGAATTATCAGAAATTATCAGAAAAGTGGGCATATTAACAGTTTGTAGAGCAAATGCCCAATATTCGCTATGCTGAGGATGACTGCAAACCACCCCATTGTGCCTCATCTCCCCAGATCCCTGTGCAGCCAAGGGCCTCACCGTTTCTTTGAGTGAGGTGGCGCTCTGTGTGTGATTGGTACCTTCCGAAGCCAGTGCAGAACCATTGGGGTCCTGGAGGCAAGGCGTATCCGCTTGGCCCACGATTTGCCCCTGGATCGCTGTGCCCAGCACGGTGCCCAGTACCTCCACGGTCATTCCTGAATGGTAAAAGGGTCCTTTGGAGGGGCCTTGTGGCTTGTAGGCCCCCAGGGAGGAAGGTCAGGTGGACAGATGCCCAGTTCTAGCCCCAGGTGATGGTAGCAGCTCCAGGAGGGTAGATATAGGGTGGTGAGGCAGATGACGCCTTGGCCTAACCTTATGGCCTTGCTTTGTATGACCTCTGGCTGGCTAGTCCCTGCACCTCTCTGTTCTCACCAAAGCAATAAAAGGATCAAGTTATTTTTGAGATGGTTTTACACCCACTCCCAGCAAGGGAAGAAATGTGGCGGGAGGGTCAGGAACAATAGACCCACGGTCCCCGGTGGATGGATCAGTGGGCTGGAGAGAGACTTACGATACGCAGTGGCAGAATCCCGCTCACTCTGCTCTGTGCTGATGAACATCGTGAGAGCTGAGTAGGGAACGTGGAAACACTGGCATGGAAGAGAGGCCCTTGACCAGTCAGATGATGGACAGGCAGATGTGGCTTTGGGCACCAACCCTGGAGGCCCCAGGGACTGCCCTCGTTCCTCCCCACCAGACACCCAGGGGAGGTGCCCACACTCACCGTGACCAGTGTCTCAAACAGGCAATAGAAAAGCAGGTACCACAGGGCCTGGCCCTGTGGGAAGTCAGGCACGAACCAGATGAGGAAGTAAGCAATGATGGCCAGGGGTGTGG
Source organism: Panthera onca (assembly GCF_046562875.1). Classification (NCBI taxonomy): domain Eukaryota; kingdom Metazoa; phylum Chordata; class Mammalia; order Carnivora; family Felidae; genus Panthera; species Panthera onca. Next base: position 190,685,829 of record NC_138346.1, read on the forward strand.
AGAAGATGATCCTGAGGAAGGGGAAGGTCTGAGTAGGGGCTGGATGCCAAAACTCCAGGATCTGGGCCCCAGCCTGGACTGCTCTGTAGTCCCACAGGGTGCCTGCCGGGAAGGAAATTCCTCCCCCTGAATCTACCCACCCCAGGGTCTCTGGGAAGAGGCTAATGGCCAAGCCCGGAAGGGCTGACTTCAACAGTGCCCCTGGACTGAAATCCTGAGCACGGAGCAGGAGGTCAGACCCTGAATCTTGCCTACATCTCCCCAGTGGAGAGGGCTCCCGAGGCAGGGGCTTCCTATGGGCTGGGGGAACTGAGAATGACAGCTAACCCTCAGGTAGTAGGGTGGCAGGGAGCAAACCCAATACCAGTGTTCTTACGCGCACACACATACAGTCAGCACACATACACACACACACTGTGGGCACACACACAGCGGTAGGGGAGGCTGACTCCAGGCGGAAGGACTGGGCTTAGTGAGATAACTATAACGGGACGTAAATGTGTGCCTTCCCACTTCTGCATTCTACACCATCGCAAAAGCGGTTAGACCTCAGGAGGGACCGACTGCATGTCATTAGTACACACGGGCAGCAAAGAGCAGCGGCTAAAAGAAACCCCTCTGGAGCCATACTTCAGGAACCCAATTCTGGCTCTACCAGTGACTATAACTACCTTACAAGTTATTTAACTTCTCTGAGGCTCATTTTCTCATCTGTAAAATGACACTAGTAACAGCACCTACCTTACATTCCACATTTACTCAAAAGATATTCAAGTGCCAGCAACGTGCTAAGCACTATTCTTATTACTTAGGATGTTACCAGTGAACAAAACAGACGAAAGCTATGGCCCTGGTGGATCTTATATTCTAGTTGGCAAATGAAGAATAAGCATCATTTAAAAGTTATATATATTATTCAGCCTTAAAAAGAAATGAAAGTCTGACACAGGCTACAACCCAGATGGACCCTGAGGACATTGTGGTAAAGGAAATGGGCCGGCCACAAAAGGACAAATATTGCATGATCCTGTTCTCAAGACACCTAGAGTAGGTGTTCAGGGACAGGGAGTAGAGTGGTGGTTGCCAGGCGCTGTGGGGAGGGAGGTATGGGAATTATTTTTTTCATGGGGACAGAGTTTCAGTTTGGGAAGATGCAAAAGTTCTAGAGATGGATGGTGGTGATGGCTGCACAGCAATGAGAATGTACTTGATGATACTGAAGTGTACATTTAAAAATGGTTACAATGGCGGGGGGTGGGGGGTGATGCCTGGGTGGCTCGGTTGGTTGAGCGTCCGACCTCGGCTCAGGTCATGATCTCGCGGTTTGTGAGTTCAAGCCCCGCGTCGGGCTCCGTGCTGACAGCTCAGAGCCTGGAGCCTGCTTCGGATTCTGTGTCTCCCCCTCTCTCTGCCCCTCCCCCACTTGTGCTCTGTCTCTCTCTCTCTCTCGCTCTCTCTCTATCAAAAATAAATAAAATGCAAAAAAAAAATTTTTTTTAAATGGTTAAAATGGCAAAAGTTTATGTTATGTGTATATTTTACCACAGTTTTCAAAAGGTTATGTATTAGAAGGTGATTAAGTGCTATGGAGAAAAGAAAGCAGTCTAAAGGGGATTAGGAGTATGGGGGTAGAGGTGACAAGAGCAGACAGGGTAGCCCTCACGGAGGTGCTGATATCTGTGCCAAGACTCGGCTGAGAGGAGGGAGTTGGCCTTGAGCAGTTGTCTGAGGCAAATGTGTGTCGGGCAGGAACAGTCAGTGCAGAGGTGCTCAAGCAAGTTTGAGGAGAAGCAAGAAGGCTACTGGGGCTGGAGTGGAGTGAGCACAGGAGGTGGGATTAGGAGATGGGGTTGGAGGACATGGAGTACCAGGTCATGTCCTTACAGGCCACCGTAAGAACTCTGGTTCTATCTCACAGAGCTGAAGTAGTTTTGAGACTTTAATAAGTTGGTACTAAAATGCAGAACAGTGCTTGGGACATAGTAAGTCCTTGCTGTGACTACCGCACCAGAAAGCCCAGCGGGAGAGTACAGGTCCACGGCCAGGGAATCAGACCTCAGGCCCAGCCCTGCTGCATCCCAGCCTGCCCTTGTGACCTTGTGGATACTCTGCCTCTCACCACGTGGCCTTGGGAACTCCAGGGAGAGCGTCTGTCAAAGTCTTCCTGGTCGGAGGGGTGGATCTAAGTGCCGGCTAAGGGCAGGGGCTGCTCTGAGGCCTGAGAAGATAGTGGGCCACAGGGCTGATGAACCCTGAAAGGCGCGGCCTCTACCCACACCACAAAAAGGGGCTGGGTCCCGGCTGTGGTATGGACCAGGAGGAGGTCCCGTAGCCTACACACAAGCCCCTCAGCCCCCCACCGATCCAACGTGCGCTCAGACACAGGGGTGGGGGTACCATTCAAGAAGTATCACCCAGAATTACCACCCGAACAGGTGAGGACATGTACGCAGACACCGTGCTAAGTCAGAAACCTGCCTGAAGGGCCCTCAGCAACTTCACCAGGCTGGCTGCCACACCTGCCTAGCTCCAGGCCCTCAGATCCTGCTTCCCACAGGGAGGGCCTCCTCTTTTCTCCCTCTCTGCCCTCCCCCCTCCTTCCCGAATCCACGCGTCTCCTCGGAGAACAAGGGCTCCTTCCGTCAGCCTTCGTCAAACACTCCTGCCTCTCCTTTCGCTGAGAAGCTGAGAAACCGAATGTGACTGGAAGTAACCCAGCTGCTGCCTCCGGCCACCGCAAGGGGCTGTCCAGGGTAGCTCTCTCCCATTGGCTGTGCCTCATGAGGAGATGTGGCAGCAGAGCCCCACCTCCCACAGGCTGCCAGGGACTCGGGTCTGGGGCCCAGCTGGCTGGCTCCTACCTGGGCGGCTGGCTCCTACCTGGGCGGCCTGTCCAGGTGAGGCGGATGGTCCTGCCTTGCAGCCACCCCCATCCCATCGCCATCTCCCTCCCCCTCCCCCTCCCCACAAATCCACCCCCCCCCCACCCCGCCACCCCCACAGCCCTGCAGCCTGGATCAAAGGCCCCAATCTGGGCCTTAGCCAGGGGCTGGTGCGATTGTGGTGGGAGGGGGGCCTCGTGGGAAAGGAAGTTGTGGGGGTGGAGTGGGAGCTGTGGGAAGAGCTTTGAAGGCCGGAGACCAGGTATGGGCACCCCTGGGGCAGGAAGGCGCCCATTTGAGCCTGGATGGGCTGGAGATGAAAGGGGTATGTCCAGCCCCCTCCCCCCACCAAGCAGGATGTCCTGGAGAGAACCAGAGCTCCAGACTGTCAGCTGGTCCCGTGTGTCTCCCTTGGCTGTGTGATCTGTGGTACTACCTCCCCCCACTTTGCCCTATAGCCTGAGGCTGAGTAGTGTAGGCTTTGTATCAAGGGAAAAGGTAGTTTACATCATCCAAGGGGCCAGAGGTTATGGTTCTGCAAATCCCATTCTTGGTATTACCCTCCACCCTTGACCACCAGGAGCTACTCTGAAGGGGTGCCAAATTATACATTACTTAATATGTGCCAAGCACCGTTCTAAGTACTTTACATATAAAAAAAAATTTAATCCTCACCATAAACTCACGAGATAGGCATAATTATTATCTCCATTTTGCAGATGAAAAACTTGAGGCTCAGAGATGTTAAGTGATTTGCCCAAGGTTGCATAGCTGTGAGTGGTGAAACACAGGCAGGCTGGATTCCGAGTATAACCTCTCAACCACTATGCAGCACTATCTCTGCCGCTATAACGACTGAGGGGGAGGAGTTAGAATTCCAGCTTCGCAGGAGGGAATGGACCTTGGGGAGCAATGGGGCCTGGTGTAGGGGAAGCTGCTCAGTCTGGCAATTTAGCCAGCCTGGGAAATGAATTGGCAGAGCATCCATCCCAGTGCCCATGCCTGGGGCAGCTGAGGCCTCAGCTGGGTTTCAACACTCGGCTTTCTGCGTCATTTCTTCTCACCCCCCAGCCTGTGACAAGTCAGATGGAAGGATCAAGAGTTAGTGGGCATGCCTGAAGCCCTGCCTTCTGCCACCTCAGAGGAGCCTCTTTTACTCACCAGGGCATGAGGCGGCCCAGGCGGGTCCAGGAAGATTTGCTAATGCAGAAGCCCACGAGGGGGTCTGTGAAGGCATCCCAAGCTCGGCCCACAAAGAGGATGATGGAGGCAGAGAAAGGGTCCACCTGGAATGGGGAACAGGTAGAAGAAGGTGACCCCTTCATCCTTCTACTCATCTCAACCCTCGATGGTAGGCAAAAGCAGGGGCTCCCTCCCCATCTCAGCCAGGCCCTTGGGACTCTGGGCTGCTCTCACTCAGGCCTTCATCATCTTCTCTTGCCTTGTTCATAATGATAACAGCTCCCTGATAGCAGCCAGTGCAGAGTGCCTTCGAAGTTTTCCCAGATCTGCTCCCTTATGTACTCCCTTCCACTGCCCTTGAAAACACTCCCCATCAACTAGAATGAATCCAGAATCACTTCCTTGCTTCCCTCTCACAGCCCTGAGCGCCAAGCACCTGGTATCAAAATGAACATTTGCTCATTTGACTACAGTGGGCCTCAACTTCCCCATCTGTATAATGGGAGTTATGATCCCTATCTTACAGGACTGGAGTTAAGATCCCTGTCTTACAGGTCAAGCTCTATCTTGGATGTGGAAAGGAATCTTTAGATGCTTTTAAAAAGTGACCTGTGACTATCCACTGAAGCCATCCCCCTCCCTGCAAACCTTTTAGGCCTAAATAGTTTCTCTGGACTCTTCCTTACATTCATCAAGGCTCTACTATATTGCTTTGGCTCCAGGAAATAGGGAAACTGGTGGCCTCTCTCACACTGTAGTTTCCCCAAACTGACTCTCCCTAACCTCACACTCATGAAGACAATTCTATACTTTGATTGCAGGTTCCTCATATTTGTACCCCACTCAGGACCCAGCCCATGGGAAAACTAGCTGCTTGAAAGAAGTTATTTGTCCCTTCTGGGGCTCAGTGTTCCCCACCTAGAAATGGATACAATGAAGATGCTTTGCCTGCAGTGGCTGTTGAGCCTCCCACTCTCCCATCCAGACAAGGTGAATTCTCAGCATGCCTGGCTGCTGGCCAAAGCTTCTCAGAACAGAGAAGAACCCTGCTTCACCCTAAGTACCTCTCTCAGTCAAAGACCCTGTGCACTGGGCGCCTTAACCTAGCTCAGCACTTGGGGGCCTCTCTGCCCACTGACATGCCTCGGCCTCTCAGGTGAAGGTGGGAAACAGCTTATCTACAAGCCTGGCAACATCTACCAGCCCCTGAGCTGGGCCAGCTGACTGTTGTCCAGCTGGGGACATGGTGTGCCAGTCTCTTCTAAGAACGGGGTCACCAGCAGGCTCCATTCTTTCTCACACCACCGTCTGCCCCTCCAGGCTCTGTTGCTCTTGCCAGGCAAGGAGAAGTTGCCTGACCTTGCCAACTAAGACTCCTGGGGCAGATAGACTCCCCTGCTGGATACTTTCCAAAGCAAGCCTTCTTATTTCTTATCTACGGCCGACTCTGAGAGGCAGCAAAGTAGGGATTCCCAGTCCCATTTCACAGATGGGGAAAACTGAACGTATCTACCCTCCCACCTCAGGATGCTGGAGGAGCCCTGGTGGGCTCAGCCCCACTTACCTGAGCCACATCCAACAGGTAGATCTGCAGGAAGAACCCCAGGGCACAGCCTGTCACCTGGTAGGGGGCCCCCCCAACTGCATAGCAAAGCTTGTTGCAAATGGACAACTGTTGTTTCTTCTTTGGTTCCTTCTGGGAAGAAGAGGAAAGGATGAAAAGAGACCCAGGATCCTGGCCTCCATCCTAGAAGGTTCCAGAGGCAGGACCATTCTTCTGATCCACTCTGCCAGGAGGAACAAGTCTACCTTGCCCTGTTCCCACCCAGGGTGATCTCACTTCCTACAAGAAAAGAAAGGTATTCTCTATCTTAGGAAGCTGGAAAGGGGGATTCCATACCAAGGAAGTGGCCCCTAAGCCACCCTACCCCCAGATTCTGAGTTAATTTAGCAGCCCACCGTCCCTAAAAACAAAACAAAAAACAACAACAACAACTTCCCGTAGGGTTCCAACCATGCTCTGTTCCAGTTGGAGGGGGAGCATGCTCCAGCAGCAGACCTGTGGACCTGTCCCCACCAGGCACCACCAACCGTCACAACCTGAAAATCACAACCTGAAAATCCTCCGGCTGCCAAGAGCCGCCTAAGCCCAGCCCCTGCTCCCGCCCTAGTTCAGAGGCCAGGACCCACCTGCCTACTGGGTGAGGGGCCCAGCCCAGCTGGCTGGGGGCACAGCTGTTCCTTCCATCTGTCCCAGAGCGACCCTGGCCCCTGTAGTCAGCCAGAGCTTGAGGCAAACCCGGGAGCTGTCCTACCCTCCCTCTTGCTATTCCCCATCCCCAGTTCCTAGGGAACCTTGGAGAGGGGAGGAAAGGCCTCTAGGTACAGGGCTGGGCCCTATCTGGGTGGGGCACTAGAGAGATTGAGTTTGCCCAGGAAAGTGAAGATTACTCATATTAGTAGAGCATAATTGCTCCCCCCACCCCCACCCCCCACACACACTCCGCTCCTTGCAAGGATCACTTAATAAAACTAAAAGGAAACGGCAGTCACCTCCCAGGCAGATACCTATTGCCTGGGATCTCCCCCTGGAGTCGCCTGATTCAAATGGATCCTTCACTAGGTCCAGAGAGCTGGGGATGGGGTCGAAGGTCAGGACACGCAAAGCAAGGCGCGCTCATCAACACCCACACTCACACAAGGGCCTCTCTCTCTCGGAAGTGCTGCTCTTTTAAGAGCAGAGAGCCGTTGTTCTTATGAATGAACTTGAGCGGCCCTCACCGCAGAGTTGAGGTGCCAGCGCGGGCATGTGGGTGTGGGGAGTAGGGGCTGTGAGATGGGGAATTAAGGGGACTTTCCCGGATTTCTGGGGTCTCTGGCTTCCAGGGCGGCAATCCTAAACCGCTCGTCACAGAAGAACGGAAACCGGCTGAACACAGCCAGGCACCACGTGAAGCTGCCGGCGCGGCCGATCGGCGGAGAGGCGGGGTGGGGATGAGCAAAAGGGGGCGCCTACAAATCCTCTCCATCACCCCCTGTCCCCAAGGCCGGTACCCCCGGGCCCTCCCCTGCCACTGGGCTAGCCTGTCCCCGGCTAGCCCGAGGCGTCCGAAACCAAACCTCTTCCTCGACGTCCCCAACTCAGCTTGCTCTCACCCCTAGCCCTCCGCCCGGGGAGGGGTGGGGGGCGGTGAAAGGGGGGGGGGGTCCTCACCTTCACCTGGGCCGGCCGTTCAGCGGCTTGGAGGATGCCGGTGGGCAGCAGCCCCGCCGCGGAGCCGCTCTCGGAGCCCTCTCCCTTGGCCATGACCCGCGGGCCACGCCGCCTGGGACCGGAAAGCCGGGATGCGCCTCTGCTCCGCGGGACTCCGCTCTGCCGGGACTCCCGTCGTGGCCGCCGCCGCCGCCGCCGCCGCCGCCGCCGCCGCCGCCGCCGCCGCCGCCGCCGCCACGGCCGCCTCTCGCTAGTAAACCCGGCGGGCGGGCGAGGCGCACACTCCCCTGCACGCCCCCTCGCGCCTCTTAAAGGCCCGGCCCTGCCCACTCTGATCCAATCGCAGAGCCGGCTGCCCTGCCTGCAGCCAATCCCCTCGCCCGCCTGGCGGCTCTCCCGCCTGCCTAAGCCTCCCAGCCTCTCTGCCACTGAGCCACGTTCTCAAAAGCCGGCATCCGGCTGCGCGTGCTCCTCGCAAACCCCGGAGAAGACCGGGAGACCCACCTGACACGCACGAGGAAACTGAGGCTTAAGGCTGGAAGGGACCTGCCCGAGGTGCCCCAGAGTGAGTTCTCCCTGAGTCGGGCCCACGGCCGGTGACTTCTGACCCCCACGGCTAGGAAAGGTAGGGGCTGGGAAGCCCACTCCCCCCCCCCCCCCCCCTAAAATCAGGAGTCAGGTCGTGCCTCCCTCTCCTCCAAACCTGGATGGAGGATGTAGCGCTGGCACTTCCAGTATCGATGTCCCTCTTGCATCTCCCAAGACTGACCATTCCCTCTTCCCAACACTGGCTTCTCTGGGGCCCAGGGCAATGGGGGACAACGATGACGTATCGCAGTCACTGCCCCTGCTGGCAGGGAGCTCCCAAGGTGTGCAGAGGAGACAGGACCAGCCCCCCAGTACCCCATGATAGTAACAGTGGCCTTTTATGGAGAGTTTCCTCCGTGCTTAAAATGATGTCATCCAGTCCTCACAGCAACGACATGAGCACGGTATTATCATCCCCATTTTATAGCTGAGGAAATGGAAACTCAGAGAAGTGAAACAGCTGTTTTGTGGCAAAGCCAGGCCTGGCAGGTTTGTCCCTTTCCAGAGCCTTCTCTCTTAACGGCCCTGCTCTGTCTCTCTCAGCAAAAATTACCAGGACGCTAAATGGGATATATGTGTTTCTCCAACAAAAAACCCTAGGAGATGTGACAAAACTGCAGTGGCACTCTGGGTTGAAACAATCAAGGAAGGATTTGAAAAAGAGAGGACTGAGTAATCTGGTCCTTGAAAGAAGATATCTAGAAGGACATTAGTCTGGAACAGACGCCAAACACAGATCCAGAAAACATGCTTTTTCTACCACCTCTGGGTCATCACCCCCAGGCTTCCCAGACACTCAAGAGGCTGGGGAGGGGGCGTGGGGGTCGGTTGCTCTAATTAGTGAAGGGGATGCTGGGATCTCAAAGGCCACTTTCTCCCGTTCCTGTGATTGCTGAGCTTCCACTCCTGTTTTCTTTCTTAGGCTCTCTGACTGATTGCAGGGAGGAGAGATGAGGTCTGGCTACCCCAGGATGGCCACACCAAGCTTCCTCATATGCCCCAGCAGCTCCCATCGTGGCACACAGCTCTTGGTCACTGCTGAGCAGACAGAGCCAAAGTGAGACAGTTGGATGCTGTGAAAAGGGCACGGGCTGACCTCCCATGGCTCCACCAGGAGCTGTGTGACACTGTTCTTTCTGTCTCTTCCCTTCCCCAGGCTTGAGTTGGCTGTGGTGGACTCTGATCCCTCCCAGCCCTAAAATCTTCACTCCTGTAGCATCACGCCATATCACAAGTGATTTAGACCCCCCACCCCCAGACCATGAACTCCAGGAAGACAGGAACCACATCTTTTTCCACTGCTGTGTCCCCACAAACTAGCTGGGATCTGACTCATGGAAGGAAACTAATAAATATGTGTTCAGTGATGCATGCTCAGTCTTCCTCCGGTACAAGCACAGGAAGAGCCCATCTGGGAAAGCCTCAGGCTCCTCCGTTTACTAGCTGCATGGCTGGTCCTGAGCAACTCAGTTACCCTCCGTGTATGTAAAGTGGAGATAGTAATAATGACTCCCTGGTAGGGTAGCTTTGGGTATGAAACAAGAAAATGCCCAGGAAGTGCTTAGCACAAGTACCTGGGAGCTGAAGCCGGACTGGTCCCCCTCCTGGCCTGATTCCAGCCTGTCAGTGTAGCAGTGCAAGATTCCAGATATGGCCTGACCATGCCAGCACAATAGACCTATTATTTCCCCCAGTCTGGACGCGACACACTGTTAATGCAGCCTAAGACTGCTGGGCTCCAGAGCCTTCCTCTCCCATGATTAGTTCCCATCAGGTTGTGATCAACTAAATCATTCAGATCCTTTTCAGCAGAGCTGGGGTCAAGTCAGGTCTCTCCCCCACCCTCTGCTTTGTGTGAATGTCTTCGAGCTCACAGAAGGACAATGTCATCTTGCTTATTCCAGCCTGTAGAAATTGTTTTGAATGCCGGTTCTGTTGCCCACTGTTTTCTCTCCCTAAGTTTAGATCCAGGCTGCTCCTTGCAGCTTCACTCTATCATCCATAGTGTTGCTGAGGACAGAGCCCCCGTAACATACCTCCAGGGACACTCATTGACCAGCAATGGAAACAGAGCACTGCTAATACAGAAGCTCCCAGTTATTGAGCACTCTCTGTATGCCAGGCAAGCACTGTGCTAAGTGCTTTGTGTATATCGTCTCATTTACTCCTCACAACACCCCTGGAGAGGGTAGTTTTTATTACTCCATTTAATAGATGATGAACCTGAGGCTAATAGAGGAGAAACAGGGACTAGTTTTATAAACCCAGAGTCAGGCCCCTTTTTCTGGTGATGGTGTGGTTGTAGACTTGTCACTTAGAGATGCCTTCCAGTCCTGACCACGTGTCTCCGCTGGCCTTCTTGCCAACTGTCCTTCCTACTCCCCCTTTACCCCCACACCACCGGGCCTGGAGTCCAAGGGGCTGTCCTGAGCCTCCAGTCCACAGTAGGCAGAGGGCTCCATTAGCTTCTGGAGCCTGGAGCAGGGGCCTGGGCCCATTTTTCATAGTAACATTCTTTTCATCTAGGGCGGCAGTGAGGACAAGGGTTTCTCCTTGAAGAACAGACAGACAGCTCCCCACTCTGTGCTCGGACCACCCTCCTAGGCATCCTTAACCTTTTCTGGGTCTAACCCGACCTCACAGCCTAGGGCAAATGAGCTTCAGAGCCCTCTCCCTGCCCCCTTGTTGCTCTCCACCTGTCTATGCCCTCATGAAGCACCATGCCTAGCCTGGTGGGCTTCTTCATATGCCCTAGCATAGTCCCCTGAGAGCCCTTGGGGGAGGCCAACAGGTCCCCAGAGCTTCTTGGGAGGCAGAGCAGCAGAGTTAAGTGCAAAGATCTCAGAGACAGGTTACCTGGCTGCATAGCCTATCTCTACCATTACAGTTTACTCTTGGGCAAATTGCCAAATCTCTTTGAGCCTCACTTTCCCCACTTGTCGAATGGGGATAATAATTGTACCTGTCTTTGGGGTTGGCATGAGGATTAAGTGGGGTGATTAAAACAGTGCTTGGCACAGAGTGAGCACTTTAAAAGGATTATTAGGAGCACCTGGGTGGCTCAGTTGGTTAAGCATCTGACTCTTGATCTCACCGTTCATGAGATCAAGCCCCTTGTTGGGCTCTGTGTTGGCAGCATGGATCTGCTTGGGATTCTCTTTCTCTCTCTCTCTCTCTCTCTCTCTCTCTCTCTCTCTTTCTCTCTCTCTCTCTCTCTCTCTCTCTGTTTCAGTCTCTCCCCATCCCTCCCCTGCTCTCTCTCTCTCAGAATAAACATTAAAAAATAAAAGGATTATTATTATTATTATCTTTATTAGCACCCTGGGCAAAACCTCTCCAAGTAAGGCCGCTTAAGTCAGAGGGGAGGAAATTTGATGTAAATAGCTAGAGGCTAGATTTATGTCTGGTTCCACAATGTGGTATTTCAACGTTTTTTGTTTTTTTTTTTTTTATTTATTTGTGGGACAGAGAGAGACAGAGCATGAACGGGGGAGGGACAGAGAGAGAGGGAGACACAGAATCGGAAACAGGCTCCAGGCTCTGAGCCATCAGCCCAGAGCCTGACGCGGGGCTCGAACTCACGGACCGTGAGATCGTGACCTGGCTGAAGTCGGACGCTTAACCGACTGCGCCACCCAGGCGCCCCCACAATGTGGTATTTCAAGCACAATTGGATGCCGTTGGGTCGGGGCACGATTATCAGGTGGAGATGTTGAGGTTTCAGCTAAGTGAAAGAGTTGCCAAGTGTGATAGCTTATAGTTCGTTATCCAGTGGAAGATTTCTTCAGTGCCTAACTGGCAGACTCACCACCCTGACTTCTGAAAAAAAGGAACCAGCCCATTCCTTAAAGTATACTTAGCTCAAGAGTCACTAGTAAGTTTACATTCTGGGTGGTGGTGCTCTGAGGCCAGGGGATGGCCAGAGTTAAGGCCTGGGCAGGCCCCGGAGCAAGGGTTTCCTAGAATGGCTGCTACGATAGGGATGCCCCAGTCTACTCTCCCTGGATCCCCTATTATTTGTCCTGTAGGAAGGAGGCAGGGCAGAAAGTAGGAAGAAGGGACTCTTGAGGGTCCCAAAGAGAGGCTCTTTGGGGAGGAAGTATCTGAGGGCCCTTGAAGTCGCCAGGAGGCTGCTAGTTCCTGCCTGTATGTTGGCTGGGCAGTTGTAGGGTAGGAGAGTCTCCGAGGCTGATCCATCTGACCACGAGAGGCTATAGACCACTTCGGAGGGAGGCCCCCTATTATGGGCTTCGGGACTAGGCTAGGTGATAGGTCTGACTTCTGAGCCTCAGGTGTCAGGGGACTGAGGGGCATGGAGAGTGCCCAGAGATTCCCTGGGATACCTGGTGCCTCCCCCAGCCAACCAGCCAGTATCCCTGTATCTTCTCATCCTGGGTTCCCCCAAGTTCAAGTTTCTTCCCAGAAAAGAGAGACTTCCCTACCCCCCAGGAAGACTCTGCAGAGGAGTTGTCAGAATGATGGAGTAGAAGAAGCTGAGTAGACCAGCCTTGGCTCAGAGAACCACACCATCTGAGACAGCCCCAGGGATTGGGCCAACCTGCCAGGTAGCCTCAGGATCCAGGAGATCAGGTGAGGCGCTTTCTGGGCAGGAGCTTAGAGCCTGGCCTCAGAGGAAGGGGGAGGGGGGCCTGGGTGGCTCAATGGGGCACCTCGGTGGCTCAGTCGGTTAAGCATCTGACTCTTGGTTTCAGCTCAGATCATGATCTCACAGGTCGTGAGTTCCAGCCCCAAATCGGGCTCTCTGCTGATGGTGCGGAGCCTGCTTGGGATTCTCTCTCCCTCTCCCTCTGCCCCTCCTGCATCTCTCTTTCTCTCTCTCTCTTTCTCTCAAAATAAATAGTAAACTTTTAAAAAAAGAAGAAGAAGGGGTGGGGTGGAGGCTGAAACCTGAGCAATACTCCTCCCTTCCAGGCCAGCCAGGACTCTGCCCTCGCTCTCCTTATGCTCACACCACGTTCCTGCCTGAGGCCCTGCCTTGGCTTGCTGGCCTTGACCCTCTCAGAGTAAGATCTTCAGCATAAGTGACTTGCTGGACTAAGGCCAGCGTGGCAGAAGCGGAGCCTGCCTTGGGAAGCCCAAAGTTCCACCCCGCTTCTGGGCCTCCTTTTACCCATCTGCTCAAAAAAGCAGGTCGGACAGCCTAGCACCAAGTAACGGCTGCTTCCACTTTCACCACTGCACGTGGAGACTGGCCTTTGGTGGCCTTCAGACTTGTGGTAACCCTGTGGTCTCATGCTGATAAGGAATAAGAGAACAGCATGGTTGGGGCCCTTAAAGAGTGTGGCCTGGAGTCAATCTTGTCAGGTTTTGAATATAGTTCTGTTTCTAGCTAGGTCTGTGACTTTAGGCAGGTCATTTACTTCTCCGAACTTCATTTATTTGCTCAGTAATAACAGCTCATAGTGTTATCCTGAGGATCGGGTGAGACAATATATATGTGCAAAACAAAACTTACAGTTGGCTGTTAACATATGTTAATTTATGCCCTTTGTCCATTTCTTCTGACTGGCCGGATGTCTTTGATGAAGAGGCAGTGGGGAGGGGGGGCACCTGGGTGGCTCAGCTGGTTAAGGGTCTGACTCTCGATCTGGCTTAGGGCACGATCTCCCAGTCAGGCTCTGTGCCAACAGTGTCTAGTCTACCTGGGATTCTCTCTCTCTCAAAATAAGTAAAGTTAAAAAAAAAAGGCATTGGAAAAACATTTCTGTTCTGGGTTTAAAAACAAAATAGGAGGTAAAAAAAAATTTTTAGACATTAATTATACTGGAATTAAAAATATTTTATTTAAAATAAATTTTTTATTTTTATTTATTTATTTTTTTAACATTTATTTATTTTTGAGACAGAGAGAGAGAGAGAGAGAGAGCATGAACAGGGGAGGGTCAGAGAAAGAGGGAGACACAGAATCCGAAACAGGCTCCAGGCTCTGAGCTGTCAGCACAGAGCCCGACGCGGGGCTCGAACCCACGGACTGTGAGATCATGACCTGAGCTGAAGTCGGACGCTTAACCGACTGAGCCACCCAGGCGCCCCTAAAATAAATTTTTTAAAAAAAACCTTAAAGGGGCACCTGGCTGGCTCAGTTGGAGTGTGCAACTCTTGGTCTCGGAGTTATGAGTTTGAGCCCCACGTTGGGCATAGAGGTTGCTTAAAAATAAAATCTTTAAAATTAAAAAAATAATAATGAAATGAATAGAATAAACTTAAAACATGGGGGCCTTAAATTTTTTTAAAAATTTAGGGATACCTGGCTAGCTCAGTTGGTAAAGCATGCAAATCTTGATCTCAGGGTTGTGAGTTCAAGCCCCATATGTGTCATTGAGTTTACTTAAAAAAAATTTTTTTGTTGTTCTTTTAAAATTTTTTTTTTTTCAACGTTTTTTATTTATTTTTGGGACAGAGAGAGACAGAGCATGAACGGGGGAGGGGCAGAGAGAGAGGGAGACACAGAATCGGAAACAGGCTCCAGGCTCCGAGCCATCAGCCCAGAGCCTGACGCGGGGCTCGAACTCACGGACCGCGAGATCGTGACCTGGCTGAAGTCGGACGCTTAACCGACTGCGCCACCCAGGCGCCCCTGTTCTTTTAATAAAATCTACTTGGAAGAGGTAGAAAGGTGGCCTTGTCCATGGTTTACTGAGCTACTCTGGACCCACCCAGCAACACAAAGGTGAAGAAGGTATGGATGATCCTGTCCTTTGAGGGAGTCACATTTTTTAAAAAGTTTTATTTAATTATTTTGAGAGTGTGAATGTGTGTGTGCATACTCACATGAGAGAAAAAAGAGAGAGAGAGGAGGAGAGGGAGGGGCAGAGAGAGAGGAAAGAGAGAATCTCAAGCAGGCTCTGCAATGTCAGCCTGGAGCCCGACGCAGGGCTTGAGATCATGACCTGTGCCAATATCAAGAGTCGGATGCTTAATTGACTGAGCCACCCAGGCACCTCTGAGGGAGTCACATCTAATCACGGAGACAAACATAAGCAGACTAAGCTACAAAGTGTAGCGAAGTCCTAATGGAGATCTGTCTGAGGGCACAGACTTGAGAACACTAGATTCTGTTTGAGAGATAGAAGTCTGGGAAGGCTTCACAGAGGAGGTGATGATGGAGCCAAACCCTGAGTAAGAGTTCCTGAGATAGGGAAGGGCATGAAGCAAAAGGAACACCACAGATGGAACAGTAATGGAGCATGGTGGGTATAGAAACAATGAGTATCTTGGTGGGGACTGGGCATTTGCTAGATGGGAAATTGATAAGCCCTGAGGCTGAGAAGATGGGAAGAGGCCTTGCATCCTCACCCTGAAGATAGTGGGGAGCCATTATAAGGATTCTAAGCAGAAGAGTAAAATGACCATATCTGTACTTTATTTTTTTTATTAGTGTTCTTTTAAATCATTACCTCCCACTCTTTTTTTTTTTTTTTTTTTTTAGTTTATTTTTAGAGAGAAAGAATGAGTGAGAGAGAGGCAGAGAGAGAGGGGGGACAGAGGATCCAAAGTGGGCTCTGTGCTGACAGCAGAGAGCCCAGTGTGGGGCTCGAACGCACAGACCATGAGATCCTGACCTGAGCCGAAGTCGGACACTTAACGGACTGCGCAACCTAAGCGCCGTGACCACATCTGTACTTTATAAATATGACATGACACTTGCAATCCTTAGACTCTCGTTCTATCTCTCCTGAACTATTGGAACAATGCCCTAATGGGCCTCCTCTAATCCAATCTTCAACAACAGATGAATTAAAAAAAAAAAAATCTGGCCATTTCATCGTCCTGTTTAAAGTCTACCTATAGTATGTGTTCAACAAATATTTGATGAATGAAAGATTAAATGAATGAAGGGGCTATCTGTAATAGGCCCTTCTGTGTTTCTGGGTCTATGAGTCTAAATAAAACACTTTCTGATTGCCTTTTTGGGAAAAGTAAGACCAGAGAAGGGAAGGGACTTTCTCAAAGTCACACAGCAAGTCAGCAGCATTGGGATTGCTTCCCATCCCATTGAGATTCCAAGGGGTAGTCCTTGCAGAGAAAGCCCTAGGCCATGTTTTGCCTGATGTCTGAGTCTCCAGTATGGACCCTCCAGACCAGGGCTAGGAGAACCACAGAACACTCCCCTTGCCACCACACAAACACCAGCTCCTTGTCCCCCTCCTGCCAGGAGTAGGGTTGAAATCTGGAATTCCTCCTCCTCATCTTGCAGCCTTGGTCTATCGCTAACTGCTGCTAGGAGGAACATCCGGGGTCTGCTAGGCTGTGGGCTGGGTGTGGAGTTCTATGCACCCCCATAACTATTAGGCTGGACTCTGTGTCCTGGAACTAAGATGGGTCTGTGTTGTGTTCTAGGCTTTTGAGTAGCTTCTGGGTTGCTTTGGGCTCTGGACTTTGGGCTTAGCTTTAGTCTGAATTCTGGCTCTGAGCTTCTGGCCCTCTGGCTCTGGGTTCTAGGCTGTGACCTGGATTATACGCCCAGGACTCGGTTCTAAGTCCTGAGCTCTGGTCTTTGGGTCTGGTGAGGGGGGCAGAGGGAGAGAGAAAGAGAATCCTAAGCAGGCTCCCTGCTCAGCACAGAGCCCGATGCAGAGCTCGATCCCACAACCCTGGGATCATGACCTGAGCCCACATCAGGAGTCAGACATTCAACCAACTGAGCCACCCAGGCACCCCTGGGTTCTGGACTTTAGTGCTGGCTTCTGAGCTGGACTTTTGACCCGTCTGGGCTTGTTTGGGCTCTGTGTTCTAAGCTTTGGGCTGGACTTTGGGGCTGGGCTGGGCTGGATTCTAAACCTTAGGTGGTAAATTATGATCTCTCCTCTGAACTCCAGGCTCTGGGCTTATGTTGGGTGGGAACAGGAGGCCAAAGAAGGGAAAATAGCAAATTCTTGAGCCTCTCCCCTCACCCCACTTCTTTTTGGAGACTTTTGGCTTTGCTTACTCCTTCTGAGTGACAGGGCCAAAGTGAAGGTAGTAGCAGCCTTCCTTGAGCTGCCCAAAGACTTCCTGGCCATCAGGAAAAAACGAAAGGTGAAGGGTAGGGCCAGTGGCACGTGGAAGTGTCCTCCGGTAGCCACGATCCATTCTGCTTGCTATCAGGACCTTCCCACAGAGCAAAGGGCAATGAGGACACATAGGCACAGGCCAACGCCTGGCTCCCTGTGGGAAGGCAAGCCACAACCAGGGGCTGGGACGGAGACTGAGGGGTCCCCAGCCCCCCCCTTTCCCACCTCATTCCTGAAACTTCACCCCACCCTCTGTTCCGGCCAGGAGTTGGACTTGAAGCTCTCAGTCCCCAGAAAAGGTAGTTCCCATGGCTCACCCTAAGCTTTACTTGCACCCTCACACTTAACCTGACTGCCTTGTCCCTTAAAATGGACTGCTCCACGTTTTATTCCTCTTCAGGTAAGGTTGTCTTCCTCCCATGCCTGCTCAGGAGCCTTGCACCCAGAAGGACTCCTCCCCAGCCCCACTGCTGCATATGCTCACTCCATGAGCTACCATGAAGGCAAGGCCCACATGCCTGTGACAGACTTCACTGAAGGGGCAGGAATTCCTGTAGGGAAATACAACTAGAAGAAATCATTTTAAATTGTGCATGTCATGTGACTGCCCAAGGGAAAAACAACCAAAACCTGTTAACAGGATGTCTCCTTGTGAGTACACTCGGTTCCTAACTTTATTCTCCCGTCTCAGATCTTCCTTCCCTTACACTCACTGAAAGAGACCACCTTTTCAGTTCTCCCCTGGGCAAAATCTACATCAGGCTCTGTTCAGGAAGCCTCACCCCCTAAGCCACATGGGATAGGATCAACAGGATAAGAAACACTTAGCAGAACACTTCCCAAAGTCTGAGTTATTCAGTCTAAAAGACTATCCTAGCAGGAGCATGGAGGGGTACAGGCAAATAGCCTGCACCAAACAGCCCAGGATGGGCTTGGAAATTTTGACTCTCAGTGTCCTGTCTCTTTAAAGTCTTTCCACCAATGAGAAATGACAAGCTATGCCTCCTCCTCATTGTTCAGATTTGGCCTTTTGGGGTGAGTGGGAATGTCAGGAGGGTGGTTAAATGCAGATCAAATACACACACATACACACAGGCACACAAAACACAACTGTTTATTCTCAGCAACAGTATAGTGTAAATCCATGTTGAGGAGGAGAAACACTTTCCTAAGAGCCCCATAATCTGGTACCTAGCCCGTAGTGGGGGTAACTCGAATTAAGTTTCAGAGCAATGTCAGATCCTCTGGGTACCTCCTCTTGCTTCAGGCTGTGGCCCAGCCTAACAACTGGCCTGGCAAAGACCTCAATCTATGCTGGTTCCTCTTGGATATACATTGTCCTTGTAAGAGCTTTGAAAAGATGATGTCCTTATTTTTGGACCAAATGAAAGTCAGGGGCGGTGGAAGGCAAGAATTCTTCCCACATCTGAGAAGAACAATCCAGAATTTACATCTCCGCTCCAGTTCCCCGCTCTGACCACTGCATCCTCTCTTAGAGCTCTCTTTGTCCATCGTGGGAACGCCTCTGTCTGAAACACACAGGGCTGTGAACCTCCTGGTCATACTCAGTTCTTGATATGTTTTGTTTGTTCATTCTGTCTCCCCAGCCAGACTGGGAACCCCAGGATGCAGGGATGAGGCTAGGATCCCTTCATTCAGATGAACATTCTCTGAGCCCTGCCTCAGTGTCAGGCAGAGTCCTTAAGGAGTTCAGAGTCTAGAGAGAGAGATCAACAGGTAAATAAATCATTACAGTAAAAGGCTGATAAAAATTACGATAAAGGTAAACAGAGGACTGATATAGGCAAGATTGCCACATCACACAGCCAAAAAGGTCTATATGACTGGTCCCCCACTGGAGTTGTGCAATGAGACGGCCATGGTCATGTGCAAGCCCAGAGGCTTCCAACCTAGCCTAGGAGGTCTCAGCAAGTCCTTAAGGATATGAACTATTAGCTGAGGCTCAAAGGGCAAGTGTGCCAGGCAGATGAGGAGAGTGAAGGGCACGTCAGGCAGAGCAAACAGCATGTGCAAAGCCAAAGGGGGTGAGGGAGAATGGTAAGTGTTAGGAAATCTCAGGAAATACATTTTGGCTGAAGCACTGGGCACATGTGGAAGAATGCCTAGAGCTTGTTTGTTAAGTGAGTTAATGAATGCAAGAAAGACCATAGTAACAAGAATCATAATGGCCAACATTTGCTAACCACTCACTCTATGCCAAGCACCGTGCTATGTGATTTACGTGAATTCTCTAATTTTAACTTCACAACAACCCCATGAGGTAAGTTCTTTATTATTCTCTCCTCTGCAGATAAAGAGACTGAGATTGAGTAGTTAACTTGCTCAAGGTCAGAGAGCTAGTGAGTGGCAGAGCCAGGATGGAAACCCAGATGTCCTGGACTCTAGAACCCTGAACCCTTGACCCCTGCTTCCCTCAACGCTAGTCCCTTAACTTTGGGCAGAGGTGGCCTCAGCACAGACCCAGGAGGGCTTTTCCTCCTCAACCTTAGATGTTAGAACTCTGAGGACCTCTTCCTTCAACCCTCTTTCCTCTTTACCCCGTCCTCTCCCACCCCATCAGTGACCATATTACACCAATAACTCCCCGAACTACGGCTTCACCCAACCTGGATGCCTGAATGTGTATTTCACACAGTTGTTAATACAACTGACGTTTTTGGGTCTGTTAGGCACCGTGCTTGGTAGATGACACAGACCCCGGCCTTGTGAGATCACAGTCGGATGGACAAATAGAACCAGGCAATTGGAATGGAGTGTGTCGTCAGAGAGAGCTGAGGGACAAGAGAAGAGATGGCTGGTACCAGGGAAATGTATCAGCTAGGCTTGAGTTTGGCTGTAGGTGACAAAATTCCCCAATCACAGCCACGTCACGAGCTAGTATGGCGGCTCCGTGATCATCACAGCTCAGTGCTTTCTGTTCTATTGCCCCATCATCCTCTGCCATCCTTAACACAATGTTTCTATCTCACTGGCCAGCGTGGCTTCCATGTGAGTTGGAAGGAGGAAGGTGTGAAAAACAACACACACTCCCTTTAAAAAACAGTTCCTGGGGCGCCTGGGTGGCTCAGTGGGTTAAGCCTCTGACTCTTGATTTCAGCTCAGGTCATGATCTCGTGGTTTGTGAGTTTGAGCCCCGCATCGGGCTCCGCGCTGACGGCCCAGAGCCTGCTTGGGCTTCTGTCTCCCTCTCTCTCTGTCCCTCCCCTGTTTGCTCTCTATCTGTCTCAAAAAATAAGTGAAAATAAAACTTAAAAAAAATTTTTTTAAGTAAAAAATAAGATAAAAAACAGTTTCTGAAGTTGCACAGAACAGTCGTGCCCAGAAGCTGTTGGCCCACATTCAGTCACAGAGTCACACGTAGCTGCAAGGAATTCTGGGAAATAGGGTTTTTACTCCAGGCCAGCCAGGTGCCCAGCTAAAAATCAGAATTTTATGACTAAGGGCAAGCAGAATAATTGGGTATTAGGGGACAACTAGCAGTTTCAGCCTCAGAAATTTCCCTGAGGACCTGACACTTAGCCTGAATTTTGAGGGATGAATCAGAGTCAGCCAGGCGGAGTAGCCCATTTTAGGCAGTCATTCTTGGAAATGCAAGTGGTTCAAGGCATCTCCAGCATGGAGTGCATCTTAGGGAGCAATGGAAAATACAGACAAGATCACATTATCTGAGGAGTCATTTCGAGAGGGGGAGTCCTGGTGCATTCTGAGGAAAGAGACGCACCAAGGGGTGGGGCAGGGAGGGCCAACCTGTTTAAAATTAGGTTTCTCTAGAGATCAACAGCCTAGGTGCGATGTGGCTTTAGAAGTCCCTTAGGGGCGCCTGGGTGGCTCAGTCGGTTAAGCGTTTGACTTCGGCCCAGGTCATGATCTCACAGTTCGTGAGTTTGAGCCCCACGTCAGGCTCTGTGCTGACATCTCGGAGCCTGGAGCCTGCTTCGGATTCTGTGTCTCCCTCTCTCTCTGCCCCTCCCCAGCTTGTGCTCGAACTCTCTGTCAAAAATAAACAAACTTTAAAAAAAAAAAAAAAAGTCCCTTAACTTTCCTTCTGGGGCCTGGGGTCCCAAGAAATACCAATTTGCAATTGCGACACGACCATGCCACAAATACATCCACACCTACGCATTCACTCACCTATGTGTCACCCCCAGACCCTCCCATTGATGTTGGTTCCTGTGTTTGGGGGTCAGGGTTCCCCAGTTCTCTTAACCGTAGGAACCTGTGCCTTATGAGCTTTGATGAACAGAGATTCAGCAGGAATACTGTGGAAATCCTGGAATGGGGCTGCAGTACTTAGGTAATCATCTAGGAGCAGTTAATGGCAGCAAGGCCATTGGCCTCACAAGCCTTAGCGGCCGGTCAAAGGCAGGGCATTGCCCACATGAGCTACCAGCTGTAGAAGCCTCCCCATACACATCACCAGGACTTCCAAAGGTTGTGTTTATTTCCCTGGTGTTTTTTTTTTCCCCCCAGACATCAGGGCAAGATAGTCAGCTGAGTGTGAAGCATCTGGCTCTTTGGAGAATAGACCCAACCCCCTTGACTCTGCCCCTACTGCCCTTCTTTGCTCTTGCAGCAAGTAGACCATGACCTTGGCCGGGCCACCTCAGAGAATTCAGCAGGGAATCCTAAATACACCAACACTTCCCCACTGCCTAAAAGAACTCTCCAGTTCATGCTCTCCCCCTGATCTGGCTCACACAAGACACACACATCATATACAGACACACCAACACACATTGCTTAGACCACGTACCCAGATCTACATCTGTCGCCCCACGTACAGGTATTCACACGCAAAAGTCACCTACACACACTACATATGTGCTACATGTAGACATGGCCCTCCAACTACCCACATCACTTCGAGACCCGTGTACATTGCACACAGACATATACGTGTTACACGTGATATTCTAACATGCCTGTATTTACCATACACCATGCACAAATACATCCATACCTCCATATTCACTTACCTATGTACACATCACACCCAGTCCCCCATTGATGTTGGGCCCTGTGTTTAAGGTACAGGGGCCCCCAAGTTCCCTTATGCATAGGAACCCTTGCCTTCCGAGCTTTGATGGACAGAACTCAGGAGGTAGTCAGAGGGGAGAAGGAAGCACCCCTACCTCCGCAACCCAAATACATACACTCAGCCCACAGCAAAGAAGGAAGACCAGCCTTTTCCCCAGTACCCTGTGGAGCCATGTTTGCCCCTGACGTCAGGGACATGGAGTTCTAGGCAGGGGCTCCAGTGTGGTGCCTTGGCTCTGCCCCCACTGCCCAAGATGTCCTAGGGACAACAGTCCCAGCCAGAAGCTTGGAAGCAAGGCTGTGCCAGGGCCACTAATGTCATAGTGGCAGGACAGCCCTTACGCAATGAGCACTGTGGAATGTGCAGGGCACCCACAGGAGCTGACCTGGTGGATCTGGAAAAACAGGGAGGGGGAAAGGCCCTGGCGGTTATTGACATCTACTGTGTGCCAGGCGCCATGTCCAGACCTCCACAGCATTGTCTCCTATCATTCTCATGTCATCTGTTCTCTTGTTTTATAGACAAGAGAATCGGGGCCCAAGGAGGTGCTCAAAGCCTCACAGCCAGTAAGTGGTAGGGTCTTGCTCTGAACCTGGGACTAGTTGTCCCTACAGCACCAGGGCCTTGAGGTTGGGCTGGGATGCTGCATGCAGCAAGGCAGCTCCAGGGCAGGCGTAATCCCAGAAGCAGACCGGCCACATGGGGCCCTGTTGTGGTCTTTTCCCAGTCTCTCTCCTTCCTTCTAACTGGAGAGTACAGACACCCCATGCTTTTCAAACATTTGCATGAAATGCCACTTTGCTTTTACAAAAGACCTACATCAGTACCTGTTTTTTTTTTTTTTACTAACCAAAGAAATTCAAGGGGGATTTTCACTTTTATAAAAGATGAAAAAAACAAACAAACAAAAAACCCCCAAAACAAAAAATGGGACACCTGGGTGGCTCAGTCAGTTGAGCCTCTGACTCTTGATATCAGCTCAGGTCATGGGGCCACAGGTCCTGGGATGGAGCCCCACGCTGGGCTCCATGCTGAGCATGGAGCCTGCTTGAGATCCTCTCTCTCCCTCTGCCCCTCTCCCCCACTTGCACGCTCTCTCACTCTAAAAGAAAAGAACAAAAAGGGTAAATAGCCAAAATAGTGCTCAATGTTTGGCATCAAGCTGTCACAGAAGCAGCGTGAACCCCTGACAGCCAGAGTGGCCCCACCAAGCTCCTTCCCCAGGAAGTACACTCAGCCTCTCAGCATCCAGCCACCAGAGATCTGAACCGTGTCTGTAAGCATCTATGCTTTAATCTCGGATTCATTTTGCACATACACTAGCGAGATGTGTCCTAAAGTACCAGAAAAGCCTAACAGAAGCTTTTGGGTGTGGGAATGCTGAAGAATTTTTCCATATAAGTTCATGGCCATTGCTTCTTTACGCCATTTTAGCTTACAAAAGGCTTCATAGGAATGCAGGGGAAACCTGGAACTGAGGTGGGAAACTTCAGCCCAGGAAAGTGGAGCTGGGGATGGGGGCGGGGGGTAGGAAACACAGGGCGCCTGGCTGGCTCGCTCGTTGGAGCAGGCAATTCTTGATCTCGAGGTAGCGAGCTTAAGCTCCATGTTGAGAGTAGAGTTTACTTTAAAAAAAAAAAAAAGAAGAAGAAGAAGAAGAAAAATAAAAGGGAGGGTAGGAAACAGATGAATGGGTTGTGAGTTTGGACCCAATGCCATGGACTAAGCCCATATTAGTCCTGGATATTAAGCCAAAGCTGGTGCTAGGCCTGGAGCTGGATCTCCAGCTTGCAGCAGGTCAGAGCTGGAATCAGAGATGGGTCTGAGCCAGGAGCTAGACCTGCAGCTGCAGCTGGCTCTGAAGTGACTCTAGGCCATGCCAGAGCCGGAACAGACGGAAGGGAGATCGAGACTAAGGTGCTCCCATCCCACGTTTTCAGAGCCTCCCCACTATGTCAGGTAACACGCTGGGCACCAAGGGAGGGATGCACAGAAGCTCACGCCACTCAGCAGGAAAGAGAGACAGGGACACAAAGAACTTTAATCCAAGGCACATTAGGCTCCAGCAAAAGGACCCTCTGTGCAGCGAGGCTTTCAAGGGTAGCCAGAACTTCAGTCACCAGAGATGGACAAGGGAGATTACGGTAAGCCAGGTTGGCACTGGGAACAGAGGCCCCGAGGCCAGGAAGCCTAGCCCAGGGTCTGTTCAGAGGAGGGGGAGTTAACATCCCATTTGGCTGGAACAGTCCAGGGATCAGTGAGCACGAGGCTGGCAAGGCTGGTGACCAGAGTCCACAGGGCCTGATGACCCACTTGGGAATTTGGGCTTTATTCAGAGGGCAACAGGACATCATGGACAGGTGTTAAGGACAATGACTGGGTCAGACTTGTGTTTGAGAAGAGCCCTCTGGCTGCTGGTGTGGATGAGGGCCTGGGGGAGGGAAAGGGAGAGCTGGAAGGCAGGGGGACCAAGGAGGAGGCTGATAGCCAGGGCAGGAGATCATGAGGCCCAAGCTGGGGCAGTCACTCTGGGACTGGAGGGAAGGGCACAGATGCAAGGTCTGCAGAGGGGGTATGATTGACAGGATTTGGTGATCACTTTTTGATTATGAGGGAGAAGGTGAGCCTAGGAGGACCCTCAGGGTAGAGCTCAAATGTCGGGGAGGCTGGGAGGGCTATTGCAGAAGTGGGGTCGCCCCAGGAGAAACTGTAGGGACAGAGCCCAAGCTCCAGCCTTGTCCTCCCAACTAGGCCTCTCACCAGCTGCATGTCTTTGCATGTTATTTATGCCTTGTGAGCCTCAGTTTTTTCTTCTGTAGAATGGGGAAATTTTCATTTTCTTCATAGAGTCTTTATAAACATGTATGATGATATTTGGCACATGGTAAGGGCCAATTAATTTTTCAAAGCTCAGCCATGCCCCAGCCCAGATCTCTGGCTCCCGAGAAAGATCACTGGCCTCTATCAGTGACAATCTCAATACTTCCTGGCCATAAGGGGTGACCTAGCCTGACCTGCCAAGTATCCTATCATGTGATAGGTAGCTCCAGGTACCTCCAGCCTTCCAATTTCCCTGCAGCTGAGAAAAATGTCCTGGATGCCCTCTTTGCTTATTCTCCAGCCAGTGGGCCCAGGTGGGCTTCTCCTCTGAACTCCCCTTCCCGGTAGTGTCCCAGAGGCCCACTAAGTGACCCTGGAGGAAGGAAGGAACTTCTGAAGGATGCTTAGATGTCCTGAACCAGCCTGGGGTCTTGTCCCACCTCACCCTTTATCGGGCTACAGCAGGCTCCAGTCAGAAACCCTGCTCCCCACCTATCCCTCAGTCTATCTGTGCAGGGAGGTCTTGAGGAGGGGTCCAGTCCTACAGGACGGAGGCAAAGGCCACCTAGGGAGGCACCTGGATCCCGCAGAGCCTGTAGACTCCTCTCCTTCCCCTTGTAATCCCTTAAATGTCCTTAATCCCTTAATGTTAACAGGTCCTCGGGGTCCATCCTGGGCCTCCTGCTCTCCTCCACATGCCCACAGGACTTCCTTGTCACCAACAATACATCCTAAGGCCAGCTCTTTCTCCCGAGCACCAGACCCCCTCTATCCCACTGGTCTCATAACTGGCCCAGACTTTTAGACCCCGCGGGGCTAAATGAACTCATTCGTCTCCTCTGGACCCTCGGGTCAGTGAATGGGCCTTCCTCCCACCCGTGCTCCCAGGCTTTGTCTCCTCTCTCTCCTCTGCACACCACACCTTATCACTTCTGTTTTCTAAATGCCTACAGCCTGTCTGTTCCTTCTCTCCATCTCTGCTCCACTTTCTGCTAATGTCTCCACATCTTCCACCCTGTCACTTCTGACCTCCAGCCCAGCTGGGAAAGCTCAAAGGCCTGCAGGTCCTTTCCTTGATTCAGGGGACTCGAGTGGCATAAACTGCCTCATTCTGCAATGTTTGAGACATCTTTCAGAAGGAGAACGTGTTCCAGAAGGCAACATTTTAAAATCTGACAATCAACAATCACAACGTAAATACAGTATCTGCCTTTCAAAATAAACTTGTCTTGCAGACCTTTGCAACAGGGGAGTTGCCTAAGAGGTTTTTGATTTTGGTTTTGGTTTTTTTGTTTTTTTCTGGTCCAAAAGTTAACACCACGTTGCAAGAGACATACAAAAATACACTCTGGGGGCGCCTGGGTGGCTCAGTTGGTTAGGCATCCGACTTCAGCTCAGGTCATGATCTCACAGTCTGTGAGTTCCAGCCCCGTGTCAGGCTCAGTGCTGACAGCTCAGAGTCTGGAGCCTGCTTCAGATTCTGTGTCTCCCTCTCTCTCTGCCCCTCCCCCACTCACACTCTGTCTCTCTGTCTCTCTTAAAAATAAATATTTAAAAATTTTTAAATAAATAAACACTATATGTAAAAAAAAAAAAAAAAAACTACTTCTAGCAAAATACAATAATACAATAACAGCTTAGGAAATACAAGCTTCCCAGACCTTCAGCCTTTTTAAAAGAAGCCAAAATCTGAGTTTTAGGTAAGATCTCACAATTTTAAATGTTAGCAATTAGTTTTTAAAAATCTTTGAGGGGTACTTGTGTGGCTCAGTCGGTGAAACGTCCGACATCGGCTCAGGTCATGATCTCACAGTTTGTGGGTTCGAGCCCCACGTCGGGCTCTGTGCTGACAGCTCAGAGCCTGGAGCCTGCTTCGGATTCCGTGTCTCCTTCTCTCTCTGCCCCTCCCCCGCTCACGCTCTGTCTCTGTCTCTCAAAAAATGAATAAACGTTAAAAAAGTTTTTTTTTTTAATCTTCAAAACCAGTGTTCAGCCTCCAGTATGCAACTTTGGGGCCCTCTAAGTGCGCCCTCCATGCTGCTCTCGAAATGGTCTTTTGCAATAATAAAAATTATTAAAAAAAAAAAATCCTACACTTGGGGCATCTGGCTGGCTCAGTCGGAAGAGCGTCGGACTCTTGATCTCCCCGTTATGAGTTCAAGTCCCACGTTGGGTGTGGAGATTACTTAAAAATAAAATCTAAAAAATAAATAAATTAAATTTTAAAAAAAAATCCTGCACTTAATGAATGCTTACCAGTTCCAGACTGGTTCCAAATGCTTCACATGCAATTCATTTAATCCAACACTCCACCTGATGAGGCCCAGAGGGACCAAGTAATTTGCCCAAGTTACACAGCTAGTGAGGGAAAGGAGCAAGGATTCCAACCCAGCCATCTGGCCACAGAGCCACGAAGTGGGAGGGTCCTTGGGTCATGGACTGGTTTTGCGCTCCTGCTCCTGCCATAGCTCAAAAATTGATGAATGCACCAATAAACGAATGAAAGTGCAGCTCTAGCCTTCTCTGCCCAGTTATTACTACCTGCCTGACTGCCGCCGTCCTGCCCCAGCAGCGGATGCCAGGAACGCGCCCCGGGGAGTCCCTGGCGGCCCAGCAGGGAGCGGGGCTCGCACAATGCAGGTGCCGGCCGCTCCCTCCCTTCCGCCGCTTTGAGGCTCCAGGACAGGCCTGCCGCCGCTTCCTGCGCCCAGCCCCGGCCCTTGGACGTCCGGCTGCCTGCCGGCCCTCCCGCCCCCAAGTCCCAGCCCTGGAGGCGGGGGAGGGGTAAGGGGGTACGGAGGAGGCGCCCTTGCCGGTCGCCCAGTGTTTGGCCGAGTCCTGGCCTGAGGGCCGGTTTCCAGTTCGAGTCCACTTCCTGGCTGTGGGCTTGGGGCAAGAAGGCCAGCGGTACCACCACGGATTTGTTGCCTCCTGGCCCTACCCCTCCTGCCCTCCCTCCTGAAACACAGAGCGTCAAGGTGGTCCGGCACTCGGCACTCGGAGCCAACTTAAATTCACACCCTCCTCCCCACCCCACACCCTGCCTTTGAGTATGACAATAGCTTCTACATCATTGAACACCTTCTAGGTGACTGAATCACCTGCTGAGAGTTTTGCATGGATAATCGCGTTTAATGGACACCGCGGCCATGCAAGGCAAGATGATCATTCTTCTCCTTATTTCACAAGTTAGGAGACCAGAGACCAGACTGGTTAAGTGCCTCTCTCAGGTCATGTGGCAACGGGGTGACCCAGCCCCGATCTGCAGGACTCCAGTGTCTTGCCTGGTGCTGCAGTGTTCTGTGTAGCTGCTCCCAACACTTCCGGAGCAGGGATTTGCAGCAGGCCTGGGACCCTGGTGGGAGTTTCCCTGGCCCTCAAGAAACCCCCCCTTCTGATGGGGAACACTTTCTAGGGTTGGATGATCTAGAAACTCACTTCGTTGCTATGCAGACAGAAAGGCATGCCTGAACACTTAAGCATAAACAGGTTTCAGGTGGAAGGAAGAGCTTGCACAAAGCCCGAGCCTGGGTGAGGACCCCTGGGCCAACTGCCTGCAACAACACAACAGTGCTCTCCACTGCTGTACCCCTCAACAGCCTCTGCCTGCTTCAGTTGGGTGCTTCCTTCCATGGGGACATCTGAGTGTGTCTGTGTTGGCAAGACCACTGGGAAAGCTCATCTCCTCCCCGCGACACCTGATGTGGGAGAGGCCGAGGCAGTGATGTCCTGGCAAATATTTAACAACTGGCACGGGATTGGGGGGAGGGGGGGTGGAGCCTCAATTTGTAGCATTTGCGGGTTTCCATGGAGCAGATATTCCACCATGGCCACTTTCAAGCTACCACAGTTGAAATTGGACAGAGCACACCATTATACAGTACTGCTGACGTAACAGATTCAATAGAGAGGTAACAGTAAAATAAGTAGGGAATGGTGAGTTTGGGGTCTTGACTACCTTTGTTTTTAACATTTAACTTAAGTGTCAATTCGCAGAATTTAATTTTTAATGACCGGGCTTAACAAACAGCTCGCACGATTCCTGGAAATGTAAAACTCGGCTCTCACCCAGCTGACACACGCTAACTCCCGTCAACTTTGAGCCAGGGTCACTCGGGTCCCCTGGCTGGCAGCTCCCTCCGTGCCTTCTTCCAGCCTCAGGGCTCCTACACACAGGACTCCCCATCTCTAGCCTGGGATTCCCTCTAGTGGACAGAAGAGTCATTCCAGGTGATTCTCTCGCTCCACCTGTGTCCATGGCTCAACCCAGAGGGCGTGGATGAGGTTGGTCATCCTTCATGAGAAAATGTTCTTAATGAGGGTCCGTATGGTTTCAAAATTGTCCTCAGGCACTTGGCATTCCTTCTCTCTGGAGGGCAGCGCCAGGGGGGCCCTCTGGGCTTCGGCCATTGTCACACTCTCTAGAGCTTCTTAAAAGTCCCATCTCATCCCCCAGGTGGCAGCTCAGGCTGGCTACACCAGCCCTTCATGTTTGGGGAACATCCACGGTCAGGTCTGTCTCTAAGAAGACAAGCTGCTTTCCTGTTTGCCTTAGGGATTAAGCTTTCACACAACTCACAGCCCACTAGGGAAACACTGTTGGAGACCTTTCATATGTGTTGGGCACATTAGAAAATGGAGTCACTTAGATGTAGAGCTGGGGCTCAGGACTCCCTCTCTTGCATTATGCTTGGACTCTCTTCTTCTGGAAGGGATATATCCAGAGCATAGATATATTTGTCACTCTTCCACTCACAAATCTCCTATAATTCCTCATTGCTTACAGCTTCAGTCCAAGCTCCTTAGATAGGCACTCAAGACCTTGGTTGAGATTCCATCCATATTGTTTACCTTAAATTGCCAAAGAAGGAAACAGAAGAAAACTGACATTTAAAAAATTCTCCTCTGAGGGGTGCCTGGGTGGCTCATTTGGTTAAGCATCCGACTTCAGCTCAGGTCATAATCTCATGGTTGGTGAGTTCGAGCCCTACATCAGGCTCTGTGCGGACAGCTCAGAGCCTGGAGCCTGCTTCAGATTCTGTGTCTCCCTCTCTCTCTGCCCCTGCCTCACTCAGGCTCTGTTTCTCTCTGTCTCTCAAAAAGGAATAAACGTTAAGAAAATTAATTAAAAATAAAAAAATTCTCCTCTGGGCCTCGCACTCTGCTAAACACTGCAAATACAGGTGTTCCCCTGCCCCCCGCCCCCCGCCATCTGAAAGTAGAGGGTTCCTATGCAATCTTTCATAAGTCCAACTGGCCATTTCACTTTTATGAAAGACTTATTATTAGTAGAGGCTTTTTTTTTTTTTGGAAAAAAAATGAAATCCTCTTTTTATTTCTTTCAGTTAGCAAAAACAGATACTAACGTACTTTCAGAAAGTGAGGGATGCCTTGTATCTTAATTCTCCAATAACGCTGCTAGATAGAACATTTTACAGATGAGAAAACTGAGTCAGCACCAGCTGACTTGGTGTGGCACAACTTGCAAATAGATAAATTTTATATCCAGCATACATCTCTTTGTTCTTGAAAGCTGCCCTTGTCTCTTCAGGCCTGGCACCTTCCCAGGTTAGTTGCAGAGGGAGGTCCAAAATTCCCAGAACCTTTTTCTCACTGCGCTCAAGGCCAGGTCACATTCCTTAGGGTTCTAAGAAAAGGGCTGCTTTTCAGTGAAACTCAAGCAGAGGTAATAGATCTACAGGCAAGGGATAAGACACCAGATTTTTATCTAATTAAATTCTTCTAGTGCTAGCACCAGAGTCCTTCCTCTCCCTTCCTTCCCCTTCCTTCTCCCCAACTCTCCCTTCTCATTCTTTCTCTCCTTTATCTCCTTAACTTCCACTGGAATTGTAGACATCTTTAAGGCTCAGATCAAATTTCCTTTCTCCAGAAAGCCCTCTCAGAGCGCCTGGCCCCGGAATCTGCCTAATGAAAGTGAGAGTTGTCGCACTTTGAAAGGAAGAAGAGATTTCTGGCTAAATGAGGATGGATCGCATGTGTTTATCTCTACTTACTCCTGCAACTTCACTAAAATGGCAGTAAGTGGATTGGGGGCGGGGGAAAGGTATAAACTCACAAAGGAAAGGAATGAATGACTGGTTAGTGGTCACAGGGTTTCCTTTGGGGATGATGAAAATGTTCTAGCATTAGTAGTGATGGTTGCACATACAAAAAAAAGAAAGAAAGAAACGGGAGAACCTGGACCCCTGCCTCACACCATATACAAAAATTAACTCACAGGCACCTGGTTGGCTTAGTCAGTAGAACATGTGACTCTTGATCTTAGTCAGGGTTGTGAGTTCAAGCCCCACATTGGTCATGGAGGCTACTTAACAACAACAACAACAACAACAACAAATTAGGGGCACCTGGGTGGCTCAGTCAGTTAAGCAACCAACTTCAGCTCAGGTCATGATCTCTCTGCCCCTCCTCCACTCACTCTCTCTCTTTCAAAATAAGTAAATAAACTTTAAAAATATTTTTTAAAAATTAAATGGATCAAAGACCTAAATGTAAGAGCTAAAACTATAAAACTCTTGGAAGAAAGCATAGGAGTAAATCTGTATGACCTTGGATTTAGCAATGGGTTCTCAGATATGAGACGAAAAAAGCACAGCAACCAAAGAGAAAATAGATTAATTTCATCAAATTAAAAACTTTTATGTATTAAAGGACACTATTGAAAAGACAATTCACAGAATGGGAGAAAATATTTGCAAATCATGTGTCTGATAAGGGTCTAGAATCTGAGACTATACAAAGACCTCTTACAACACAATGACAAAAAGACAAACAATGTGATTAAAAAATGGGTACAAGATTTGAATAGACATTCTGGAAAGAAGATATATTAATGGCCAATAAACACACAAAAAGATGCTCAATATTATTAGTTGTTAGAGGAAATGCAAATCAAAACCGCAATGAAATACCATTTCACACCCACTTCACATGCAGTAATAATAATAATAACTGAAAATAACAAGTGTCGGTATGGATGTGGAAAAATTGTCACCCTTATACATTATGGGTGGGAATGTAAAATGGGGCAGCCACTGTGGAAAACAGTTTGGCAGTTCCTCAAAAAGTTAAATGCAAAGTTGCCAGATGACCCAGCAATTCCACTACTCAGAATATACCCAGGAGAACAGAAGACATATATTCAAACAAAAACTTATACACGAATGTTGATAGCAACATTGACCGTAATAGCCAAAAAGGGGAAACAACCAAAATGTCCATCAACTAATGAATGGATAAACAAAATGTGGCCTAGCCATACAATGAAGTCTTACTCAGCTATAGAAAGGAATGAAGCAAAGGGGCACCCGGGTGGCTCAGTTGGTTAAACGTCCCACTTTGGCTCAGGTCATGATCTCATGGTCCGTGAGTTCAAGCCCCACATTGGGCTCTCTGTGCTGACAGCTCAGAGCCTGGAGCCTGCTTCCGATTCTGTGTCTCCCTTTCTCTCTGCCCCTCCCCCGCTCACGCTCTGTCTCTCTCTCTCTCTCTCTCTCTCTCAAAAATAAAAATAAACATTAAAAATAAATAAATAAATAAATAAATAAATAAATAAATAAATAAAAAGGAATGAAGTATTGATACATGTTACAACACGGGTGAACCTTGAAAACACTATACGTGGGGAAAGAAGCCAGACGCAAAAAGCCCCCTATTGTATAATCCCATTTATCTGAAATATTCAGAATAGGCAAATCCATATTTGGAGTGATTACTTAACGCATATGGGGTTTCTTTTGGGGGGTGATGAAAATGCTCTGGAAATAGATGGTGGTGATGGCCTATTGGCACATCAGAACCCAAGAACAGGTCAGGAACTGGAGACACGGGATACCTCTGAAAGCAGGTTGTAGGATGGGGCTGAAAAGAGGAGGTTTGGATGAAAGTAGAAGGAGTTAGACTCCTCAGTCTCCTCCCTAAACCTCTACAGCCAGGTGATTGCCCTTTTCCAACTTGGCAGGAGGTTGAACTGTGAGGCTCTAGATTTGGGAGCACCGGCACAGCTGAGACGAGGGGTGCCAGACTGTACTGTAATCAGGGGGGATTTGTTAAACTGTAAGACCCTCTCATCCCCTTTTCCCTGTTCGTTCCCAGAACGCTGGCAACCAGGCTTCTAACTTTGTCCCTGGAAGAAGATTGGAAAACTTCTCTGTATGAAAATTAAAAGACCCACGGGTACTGACAGTGGAGGAGTCCCCAGCAAAACAGCCACATACCTGTCTAATAACGCTTCAGCGAAGCTTAGTAGTCAACACACACACATACTTACAGAGATTTAACTCTTGTTTTTATTTATTTATTCTTAAGATTTTATTTTTAAGTAATCTCTATACCCAATGCGGGGCTCAAACTCACGACCCTGAGATCAAGAGTTGCATGTTTTACAGACTGAGCCAGCCAGGAGCCCCCAATCTACTTTTAAACTTCACTCTTTAATATTAAAAAAAAAAAACAACAACAACTGACAGCAAGGATCACCAGATACTTGCTTTCATCGAAACAACAACAACAACAACAAAACCCACAAAGCAAAGCAAACTGAGGGATGGAGGGAGTTTCAGAGGAAACAGGGAAAACAGGGAGCAGAAGAAACTCCCCAAATTTATAATTAGTACAAAAACTATTATTAATAACCTCAGAGGAAAAAAGAGGGAAACAATTGTGTCCGTGGAAAAAGAACAGGAAAGTACAGAAAAATGAACATTTATGAAACAACAGAAAAAAAAAGTGCTCTTAGAAATTAAAAAATATGCAATAGTCAAAAACATTTTTGTAATCAATAGAAGAATTAGAAGGTGAGGAAATCTGGGGCACTTGGGTGGCTCAGTTGGTTAAGCAACCGACTTTGGCTCAGGTTATGATCTCGCACTTTGGGAGTTCGAGCCCAGCATCAGGGTCTGTGCTGACAGCTCAGAACCTGGAGCCTGCTTTGGATTCTGTGTCTTCCTCTCTCTCTCTCTGCTCCTCCCCCACTCATACTCTGTCTCTCTTTCTCAAAAATAAACATTAAAAAAACAATTAAAAAAAAAAAGCACTTGGGGGGCACCTGGGTGGCTCAGTCGGTTAAGTGTCCGACTTCAGCTCAGATCTCATGGTTTGTGGGTTCAAGCCCCACATCAGGCTCTGTGCTGACAGCTCAGAGCCTGGAGCCTGCTTCGGATTCTGTGTCTCCCTCTCTCTCTGCCCCTCCCCCTCTTGCACTCTGCCTCTTGCTCTCTCAAAAATAAACATTAAAAAAATTTTTTTTTAATTAAAAAAGTAAAAATAAAAAGAAGTTGAGGAAATCTTCCAAAAAGTCAAATGAAACACACAGAGACAGAAATGAGAGAAGAGATAAGGCTAACAGGAGTTTTAGAAAGAGAGAAGAAAAAAACAGAGGGGGGAAATTTTTCAAAAATATAATTATAGGGGCGCCTGGGTAGCTCAGTCAGTTGGGTGTCTGACTTCAGCTCAGGTCATGATCTCCCAGTTTGTGGGTTCGAGCCCTGCGTCGGGCTCTGTGCTGACAGCTCGGAGCCTGGAGCCTGCTTCAGATTCTGTGTCTCCTTCTCTCTCTGCCCCTCCCCCACTTGTGCTCTGTCTCCTGCCTACCAAAAATAAATAAATGTAAAATATATATATATATATATATATATATATATATATATATATATTTTTTTTTTTTTTTTTTTTTTTTTTTTTAATATAATTACAGAGTGAATGGGTTTCCAGATTTTAAAACTTAGGGCAAAGAATGCAAAAAGATGCATTTCTGACACTAACTGTTTAGAGTTAGTTCAAACTGCACAGGTTAAGGGCACAGTCCTCCATAAGACTATCTTAACTTCAGACACCAGCTGCAATCTCAGGGCTTCCCAGGCCACCAACACTAGTGACCAACTGCTACAAATTCAGGAGTTCTCACCACCCCTTCAGGTTTGATAATTCACTAGAACAACTCACAGATCTCAAGAAAATGCTATACTAATGGTTACAGATTTATTATGGCAAAAAGGATACAAATCAGGATCAGCAAAAA
Source organism: Panthera onca (assembly GCF_046562875.1). Taxonomy (NCBI): domain Eukaryota; kingdom Metazoa; phylum Chordata; class Mammalia; order Carnivora; family Felidae; genus Panthera; species Panthera onca. The sequence continues at coordinate 190,720,627 of NC_138346.1, forward strand.
GAAGAGACACATAGGCAAGGTCTTGGAGGGTCCCAAACAGGAAACTTCCAATGTCTTCTTCCTGTGGAGTCAGAATGCATCACCCTGTCAATACACGTATGTGTAATAACATACACATAGCATTGCTCACCAGGAAAGCTCACCTGAACTTCAGTGTCTAGTTTCTTTCTTTCTTTCTTTCTTTCTTTCTTTCTTTCTTTCTTTCTTTCTTTCTTTCTTTCTTTTTAACACTTATTTATTTTTTGAGAGACAGAGACAGAGTGTGAGCAGGGAAGGAGCAGAGAGAGAGGGAGTCACAGATTCTGAAACAGGCTCCAGGCCCTGAGCTGTCAGTAAAGAACGCTATGTGGGGCTCGAACTCACAAACCATGAGATCATGACCGAAGCCAAAGTCAGTTGTTCAACCAACTGAGCCACCCAGGTGCCCCTCTTTTTTTTCTAATTAAAAATTTTTAAAAAAAATTTTTAAGTTTATTTAATTACTTAGAGAGAGAGAGAGAGAGAGAGAGAGAGAGAGACATGAACTGAGGAGGAGCAGAGAGAGAGAGAGAGGGAGAGAGAGAGAATCCCAAGCAGGCTCCAGAGAGCACAGAGCCTGATGCAAGGTTTGATCTAAGGAACCATAAGATCATGACCTAAGCCAAAACCAAGAGTTGGACACTTAATCAGCTGAGCCACCTAGGAGCCCCTAAAATTTATTTATTTATTTTTATTTTTATTTTAGAGAGACTGAGATCATGGGTAGAGGAGAGGCATAGTGGGAGAGAGAGAATCTTAAGCAGGCTCCATGCTCAGTGTAGAGCCTGACTTGGGCTTTAATCCCACGATCCCGGGGTCATGACCTGAGCTGATATCAACTATCTAGAGGGCCACCATGAGTAATCCATTAGCATAAACTATCAGGGCCCATTATGAATAACAAAGAAAGTCCTATTGCTTGGGAATTTCCAAGGATTTATTTCCGCTCCAGGGACAGGGACAAGGGCCAATCAAACTCTTTATTATACAATAGACCCATACCAAGGCATATCAATGAAAAAATTCAGAATGTTAGAGACAAAGAGCACACCCTAAAAGCTTCCAAAGAAACAGGTCATCTACAAAGCTTTGTTTGTAGTTCAAACATCAGCCTCAGGGCACCTAGCTGGCTCAGTCAGAAAAGCATGAGACTCTTGATCTTGGGGTCATGAGTTCAAGTCCTACGTTAGGTATAGAAATTATTAAAAATAAATAAATAAATAAACTTCAAATGATATCCACCTCAATAGCAACATTGGTTTCTAAGAAACAGGAAAGCAATACCTTTAAATTTTTGAAGGAAAATTATTTCTAATTTGGTATTCTATACCCAACCATACTATCAACCAAAGATGAAGGTATAATAAACACAATTTGAGAAAGGCAAGGTCTCAAAATTTTACTTCCCAAGGACACTTTCCCAGACAGCTGCAGAAGGATGGCTCCAACAATGTGAGGAAGTAAATTAAGAAAGAAAAAGCAATGAGTTCCAGAAAACAGGGGAGCCAACACAGGAGAGAAGCGAAGGGAATGTCCAGGATGATGGTGAAGGGAACTTGCTTGATGACAGTTGTGAAGTAGGCCTAGACACCAACAAATTCAGATTAGAATAGGAAGATAAAAGGTTCCAGGAGGTATGTTTCCAAGAAAAACATGGAACTGATAGATTGACTACCTGATGTGTTTGACCATATGAAGTGATCTTTGTACCTCCAGGTGGGAATGTATAGGGTTAAATTATATATGTATAATATATAATATATATATGATATATATAATGAATAAACAAATATAAATCTAAACAAAAGATAAAAAATGAAAGAATTTAACTCTGAAAAAAGTATACAAGAAAAGAAATATAGTCAGAGTGTTCCATAGTCACATAGTCAAAATATTGTAACTAATATTTTAAAATCTAGGGGCACCTGGATGGCTCAGTCAGTTAAGCCTCCAATTTTGGCTCAGGTCATGACCTCGTGGTCTGTGAGTTCAAGCCTCACGTTAGGCTCTGTGCTGACAGCTCCGAGCCTGAAGCCTCCTTCAGATTCTGTGTCTCCCTCTCTCTGCCCCTCACCTGCTCACACTCTGTCTCTCTCTCTCAAAAATAAATAAACATTAAAAAACATCTAACTATAATTTTACTGGGAGAATAAGGGAAGACCAAGTATGTGGGAAGGGAAATATAAGAGCTACATCATCTTCTATTGTAGAATCTATTTTAAATCAGGATAAATAGGGGTGCCTGGATGGCTCAGTCGGTTAAGTGTCTGGCTCTTGGTTTTGGCTCAGGTCATGATTTCACATTTTGGGGATTGAGCCCCGCGTTGGGCTCTGTGTTGACAGTGCGGAGCCTGCTTGGGATCCTCTCTCTGCTCCTCCCCTGCTCACTCACTCTCTCTCTCTCTCTCTCAAAATAAGTAAGTGAACTTTTTCAAAAATCAAGAAAAATAGATTATATTGGTCAAAATATGGAAGTAAATATTAGGGACCAAAAAAAAAAATCTAAAAAAGTAGTTGCTTGTGGGGAGTGAGAATCAGGGGTGGTGAGGGCAGGGCAGAAGACTGCTTTTTTTTTTTAATCTTGTCATACACTTTGTTGATTTTTAAAAACCATGTGTATGTATTATTTTGATTTAACATGTTTTAAGAAACATAAAGGAAGGGGTGCCTGGGTGGCTCAATCAGTTAAGTGTCTGACTCTAGGTTTCAGCTCAGGTCATGACCTCAGGGTTTTTGGGATCGGGCCCCACATTGGGCTCTGTGCTGACAGCGCGGAGCCTGCTTGGGATTCTCCGCCTCTCTCACTCTCTCTCTCAAAATAAATAAACATTAGGAAAAAAAAAAAAGAAAGAAAAAGAAAGGAAGTGAAAAGTTGAGTGTCCCTAGGGTAGCATTTGTTATGCTGGAGAATTTATCACCACCCTGCGTGCTGATATCACCTCGAAAACCAAAGCTGTTAGCCTTAAAAGCAGCAGCATCTCTGTGGAACAGATACACATTAACCAGGCTCATGAGACTGATATTTCCTATCAGATGCCAGTTCATTAATTTATAAGGGGAAGTGGGGCTTTGAAGCAGACGTTTTTCTTGTTTGCCGATGAGTGCATTATCTCCCTAAGGGTGGATCTACATAAGAAATAGAGTGGTTTTCAGCAGGTTGCTTGGTAATCCAAAGAACTAGTGAGGTGGGGGGTGAATTGGGTGATTTCAAACCATGAGGCCTCTTTCTCCCTTGTTCTTGGACCAGCATCTTTGTGTCCGGACAGCGCTAGGATAGACACTCTGATGGTTGCTTTGACAACTCTTACTGCTCTGTGCTTCATTGGCAATGCAGACTCCTAACTGGAACCTTCGTTCTTCAGCTACTTTAATACCTTTATTCAGTCTAGACTAGGCCTGACAGTTATTCTGTCTCCATCAGATATGTTGGCACATCTCTGTAGCATCAGAGACTTATATCCACTCAAACAGGCAACACATTTACAAAGCACCCATGATGTGCCAGGCTCTGTTCTAAGCTCTAGAGTTACAGTGGCCAACAAGAGTGACAGTTGTCCCTGCCTGATTAAGTTTACAGCCTGGTAAGGAAGACATATATTAAACAAAGTGGGCAAAGTGAAGGAGCAGCCCAACTCACAGGGACAACTTCATTTCCTTTATCCTAGTTCTGTTTTTTTTAATATATAAATTATACTTTTACCTTTTTAAAGTTTATTTATTTATTTTGAGAGAATGAGTTGGGAAGGGGCAGAGAGAGAGAGAGAGAGAGAGAGAGAGAATCCGAAGCAGGTTCCACACTGTCAGTACAGAACTGTGATTTGGGACCTGAGCCGAAACCAAGAGTCAGATGCTTAACCCGCTAAGCCACTCAGGCACCCCTTTATCCTGGTTCTTGAGGTGGGGTCATCTCGTGGGTATCACCTACTGCAATGAACCATCTAGATAAAGAAGGCTCATTTTCCAAGCCTTCTGTGGATTCTGTATCCCAAATCCTTCCAATAAGGTTATTTTATGCGGAAATTTATCTAGGGTTGGTTTCTGTCATTTATAACCAAGAATCCTGACTGGTATAGCAACCATCTCAGACATCTGTGGACCAGAGAGCAAGTTACCAAAAGACGGTTCCAAACCTTCTGCCTTAGGACTACAACCAAAACTGGAGCCTTTCAGATCTGTGCCTTCATTCAGCACAAAGCAGGGCACACAGGCTGTCTCAATAAAATATGGTTGGCTGAGTCACTCAGTAAGTCCACAAACATCTGCCAGAAGTTATTCTAGGTACTAAGGTTACAAAGCTAGTACAAACTGGGGTGCCTGGGTGGCTCAGTTGGTTAAGCATCCGACTGCAGCTCAGGTCATGATCTCACACTCTGTGAGTTCAAGCCCCACGTCAGGCTCTGTGCTGACAGCTCAGAGCCTGGAGCCTGCTCTGGATTCTGTGTCTCCCTCTCTCTCTGCCCCTCCCCAGCTCATGCTCTGTTTCTCTCTGTCTCAAAAATAAATTTTAAAAAATTAAAAAAACAAAAACAAAACCAAAGCTAGTACAAACTAGTTGCTGCCGTCAACAGTGTCCCACATGCATTTTAGATCCAATATAGTCAAAACTGAGGGTGTCATCTTCCCTGCCTTTTCTCCCAACCCATATGTCAACTCACACTTTGTGTACGCTCCAAACACAGTGAACTGCTTGCACTTCTCACTTCCCTCTGCTTCGATGCCAATAGTTTGGTGTTCTTAGACCATAGGAGTGGGAGGGAAAGAGACAGCAGGCGATCTGGTTGCTGACTATAGACAGTGACCAGACCTTGAATGCCACATAGAACATTCTAGATGTGTTGGCTGCTATCCCAAATTATTTGGCCTAAATGGAATGACCATACAGTTTGGCTTTTCTTCTTCCACTAAAAGTAGTCTGCATAGAAGATGACACAAAAGGCTTATATGTCCATCGTCTTGGCCAGAGATGCAGCTGCAAGCAATGGTCCCATTTTACAGATAAGCAAACAGAGACTTCAAATGACTTGGCCCCACAGCTAGCAAATAGCAAAGCAAGGGCTTGAATGAGGTTTCCAGACTCCAAATTCTCATTTTCTTTCCTCTAGTACTGCAGCTCTTACAGAGCTGTTTTGGGTGTGGTGTGAGGAAAGGGAGACAGCTCTGACCTCGACCAGGGGAGGGGGGGCGGAATTCTCTTTACCACCAGTGCACTCACTAGGGGCTAAGTCTGTTTAACTTGCCTCTTTTCTTGGCCTAGTTCCCTTCCCTAATCAATCTTTTTTTTTTTTAATGTTTATTTATTTTTTGAGAGAAAGAGAGTGCAGAGAGAGAGGGAGACACAGAATCTGAAGAAGGCTCCAGGTTCTGAGCTGTCATCACAGAGCCCAACCCAGGGCTTGAACTCAGGAACAGTGAGATCCCAAGTCAGACGCTTAACCCACTGAGTCACCCAGGAGCCCTCTCTATCTTCTTAAAGAAATCCTTACAACAACCCTGTAAAGTAACTGTTCCATCCCTTTATTTTATAGATGGAACTGAAGCTCAGAAAGGTTAAGTTTCACGCTCCAAAGTCCGGAATCTTCCTACCTCGCTTGTCTGAAGTACCGGCTTGGAACACCGCGGTAAAGAAATCTGCCAACGGGTGATGAAGAGGATACCCGGGACCAGCCCCCAGTTCAGGGCTGAGGGCCGCCAGGTGGCGCGGTGGAGGTGTGCCTGTCCCCTCCCCAACCTCCACCCGGACTGCGGGGCAGACGCACCTGAACTAAACCCGCGAAGCTGCCTCGAGGGGCGGGGCAGGGAGTAGCTCCACTGCCTAGCTCAGGGTGGGCAAGGAGGGCGACTTTAGTTTGCGCGGTGCGGACCGCCCGGGCCTAGCTGAAGAGTCACGCCTCCACTTGTCGACTGCCAAGCCGTGTCAGCTCGCTCCCTGCCCTGCACTCCCCAGCATGCAATTCATTTTTTTGGTGGGGGGGGGGGGGGGGGTCCAGGGAATAGACTGGAGCGGGAGAAAGCAGCCAAGAGCGGTGGGGCGGAGACTCCACCGCCCCCACCTGTCGGCGGCGGGGCGGGGGCGGGGCGGGGGCGGGGCCTGTCCGGTAGGGTCCGCCCCCGGTCCCAGAGCTCAGGGAACGCGACGAGATATAAGGCAGCCGGAAACAATGCGCCTGCATCTCGCGCTCCCGCGCGGATCCCGGGAGCGTCCGGGCCGCCGTGCGCGAGCGAGGGCGGGGGCGCGCGCGCGGGGGGCGCGTTCTTGAGTGCGGGCCGCGCGCTCGGTGGCGCGCATGTGCCTGTGTGCGGGCTGCCGGGCTGCCCCGAGCCGGCGGGGAGCCGGTCCGCTCCAGGTGGCGGGCGGCCGGAGCGAGGTGAGGCTACAGGCGGCCGAGGGGGGGCGGGCTGCAGGCTGCCTCCTGGGCACAGCGCGCCCCCGCCCGGCCCGGCCGGGCCCTGGGAGCTGCGCTCCGGGCGGCGCTGGCAAAGTTTGCTTTGAACTCGCTCCCCGCAGCCCAGTCCGCGCGCTGTGAGCCTCTTCCTTGGGCACGCCGACCCGGGGCTGGGCTTCCCGGGACGCGAGGGAAGGGCGCGGGCTGCCAGCCGGGAGGTTGGGGAGGGACGAGAGCCTGGCAACCGGCTGTGCTGGCGGACCCGGGGACGCCTCCCTCGGCCCGCACCCCAGTCAGCCGGTCCCCTTCCCTCCCGCAGGGAGCGGACATGGACTTCGACTCGTACCAGCACTATTTCTACGACTATGACTGCGGGGAAGATTTCTACCGCTCCACGGCGCCCAGTGAGGACATCTGGAAGAAATTCGAGCTGGTGCCGTCGCCCCCCACGTCGCCGCCTTGGGGCTCGGGTCCCGGCGCCGGGGACTCAGCCCCTGGAATCGGTCCCCCGGAGCCGTGGCCCGGAGGGGGCGCCGGGGACGAGGCGGAATCCCGGGGCCATTCGAAAGCTTGGGGCAGGAACTACGCCTCCATCATCCGCCGTGACTGCATGTGGAGCGGCTTCTCCGCCCGGGAACGGCTAGAGAGAGCGGTGAGCGACCGGCTCGCCGCCGGCGCACCCCGGGGGAACCCGCCCAAGGCGCCCGCCGCCCCAGACTGCGCTCCCAGCCTCGAGGCCGGCAACCCGGCTCCCGCTGCCCCCTGTCCGCTGGGCGAGCCCAAGACCCAGGCCTGCTCGGGGTCCGAGAGCCCAAGCGACTCGGGTAAGGACCGCCCCGGGCCATCTAAGAGGGGGGCACCCCAAGGGTGGCCAATACTCTGTCGCTGTCTGAGGTCAGGCATTGGGTCTTCGCAAGCCCCGCGGCCACCTCCCCCTTTCTGTGGCTGAAGCCGCCGGTGTAGCCCTCAGCAGTGTCTGTCTGGCACGTGGGTGTGTTAGTAAACAGTTTGAAGAAGTGGCGTGGGAGCCAGCGTCCTTTCGATGATGATTGGAGCCCCAGGGGACAAGGGAGACAGGGTGAGGCTTAGCGCTTAGGGAGGACAATACTAGGATTGGACTGTAGGGGATTTCTTTCCTCCGGAGGCTAGAAGGGTCTCTTAAGGGTTACTCCAGGCTTGAAGTTTTTTGTTGCTGCCACTTTCCCTGGGAAACTCACACTCCCTTAGGGAGAGGAAGCTGAGGAGCCTTTTGTGCAAAGCCAAAGCCTTCACCCTTTAAAAAATCTAGTCTCCTGTCTGCTTTACTTTAAAAGGGCAATAATGCCCTCCCATTGCACCTCCCACCCCTTACCATTTGTACACCACACAATCACCCACAGATAGGTAGCAGAGCAATGAATGCTCCCCATTAACAGATGGGAAAACCGAGGCTTGGAAATAGGAAGTCACTAGAAGTGAGCCCCATCTTTTGCCCAATCCTCCATTGCATCCAGGCACTGCTTCCTTGATGTTTGGAGGGTCTTCATGGTAGCTTATCCTAGAGGAGCTACACTTTGCTTTGTTGCTTTGGCCTGAGTTGGAAAGGTGTTCCTCTAGCTCCCTCCTAATTTCACCTGTGGGCTCTCTGTAGCTACTTCCTTGCATTCAACAAATGTTCCCTGGCCGCTGAGTGGTGCCAAGCTCTGACTAGGTGCTGGGGTCACAGATATGGAGCTCCAGCCTCCTCCCCCATTCTTGGATGCAAATTTAAACCTCACTAAGTGCAGACTTCAGCATCCTGTTCTTAGCCTTGCCTTTTAGACCTCTACCCAGAAGAAAGACTGGAGAGGGTGCTTTTATAGGGTGCCAACTGACTAGCATCAGGTAAATCAGGATCTAGAAAATTTGCCATAGCTTTTAAGAATAACTTTTACATGACCTTTTGAGAGGGAAGTGGGAGTGGATATGGAAGTTGTCATATACTTGCGGGGGGAGGGGGGGGGAATAAGGATAACAAGAAATTAAAAGTCAATTTTCCTTTTTTTTTTTTTTTTTTTTGGTCCACTGTGTTAAGGTCATTTTTAACCTGCTTGCTTTCAACACCAAGAGCTTGTGTTTGTTTGATGGCTGGAATGGGAGTTTGAGATCAAGAAACCAATAAAGATATATCTCTACAAAAGCTGATGGAGTGGTAGAGTGGAAAGAGCATTGTTTGGGGACTTTGGAGATCTTAGTTTGAGATTCAGAACATTACAGAGGTGATGTGTGGACTTGGCTGGTCTGGATCTCAGTTTCTCCCTCTGCACATAAGAGGGTTGGACTTGATTGTCCAGCGGAGGGCATTTTCTTGTCTGGGTAGAGTTAGACCATCTCTGGAAAGAATGGTGCCCTACATTATTTCTTCCTTAAGAAGAACCTTACCAGCTATGAGGTTTAACACTGAAATATTAAAAGTTTGGGATGTGGGAAAGCTTCCTGAATCCTTTTCTGACTTGCCCTTTAACCTGAACCTGTTTGCAAGCCACTGGTTCACTCACAGGCCACATGGCCCAGAACAAAATGCAACAGATTGCAAACAATGAGGGGGGGGCGGTGGGGAGAGTGACTGACGGCAAGGCTCAGCCAATAGGGGTTAGGGGCTGGGTAAAACAGCATTCCAAACACAGCTTATCCAGCCAATCACAGGCCTTGTGGCCAGGAGGGCTGAATGGTCAGGTTTTATTAATGGAGAAATAATGCGATTGTCCACACAATGGAAGCCTTCCTGACAAAGGGGCTCAAGGATCCTGATATGCAAAAGAGGCCGAGGGAACTGAGCTCTTCTGTTGTCAGGCTGAAATGCATGAAGGTGGCCTTCTGTGTGGGGGCTGCAAAACGTGAGGCAGGAAGACTTTCCCCTAATTGCACTCTCCTGGTTGGGTAGCCTAAGAGACCTTTGAGCCAGGGAATGACGGGGGCATGTCCAGGCATCTCCAGGTCTCTTGGTGTTTTGGCCCTTGTACTGGGACATTCTGTTGCTGCTCAGTTCCCTGCCCCCGGCACAGGTCGCTTGGAAATGGTCGCTTGTACCTTTGTGAAGTTCCTGCAGCTTTTTCCGACCTGCTATTACAAATCCAACCCTCTTCTGGTCCAGGGAAGGGGGTGGGGCAGGCGACCTATAAATGATGGATGACTAGAAACCCATTGAAACCAGGAGCAAAATGCTCCTGAGAGAAACCCTTTCCCTCCCGTCTGTGGGTGAGGAGGGATGGGTTATATGTAGCCCTCCCTTCTCCAAATCTTCAGCTGAAAGGGATGGCAGAATAGAGAGGTGGGGGAATAATAGGATTTATAACTTGTGAAAAGTAACAATTCCCCAAGTGCAGACTGTGCTGGGCAGGAACAAAGGGCAGCTCGGCCCACAGACCCCTCATTTACAATTCTGATGGGGCTTGAAAGAGCCCGACTGGGGAAGATCTTTATAGCTAAACTTTGTCCCAGGCCGATAGCTCTTTCTCTCCATCCCCTCGGTGGGGGAGGGGAGCGCCTGTGCAGACTGGGGGCTGTTGGCTTGGGTCTGCCTTTTGTTCTTATCTAAGCCTTGCTGTGCAAAAGGAAATTGGAGAATATTTTCCTTCTTGCTTATTTCCCCTCCTTTCCTCATGCTGCCCTTACTCCATTACAAATGAATCAGTTGTCTTTCTCCTCATTTCAATTTGTTTATATCTAAATGGGGGAAACGTCCCCTCTTTTCCCGAGCCTCAGCATAGGGTGTGTGTGTGTGTGTGTGTGTGTGTGTGTGTGTTTCTCATGGGATGTGTTTCTTCTCTGGATCTCTCTTCTTGGACAGAGGGTGAAGAAATCGATGTTGTGACAGTGGAGAAGAGACAGTCCCTGGGCGTACGGAAGCCAGTCACCATCACGGTGCGGGCAGACCCGTTGGACCCCTGCATGAAACACTTCCACATCTCCATCCATCAGCAGCAGCACAACTATGCCGCCCGTTTTCCTCCAGAAAGCTGTTCCCAAGGAGGGGCTCCCGAGAGAGGTCCCCAAGAAGAGGCTCTGGAGAAAGATGCCCCAGAAGAAAAGGAAGAGGAGGTAGATGAAGAGATTGTGAGTCCCCCACCTGTAGAAAGCGAGGCTCCCCAGTCCTGCCACCCCAAACCTGTCAGTTCTGACACCGAGGACGTGACCAAGAGGAAGAATCACAACTTCCTGGAGCGCAAACGACGGAATGACCTCCGTTCTAGGTTCTTGGCCCTGAGAGACCAGGTACCCACCCTGGCCAGCTGCTCCAAGGCCCCCAAAGTGGTGATCCTGAGTAAGGCCTTGGAATACTTACAAGCCCTGGTGGGGGCCGAGAAGAGGATGGCCACGGAGAAAAGGCAGCTCCGATGTCGGCAGCAGCAACTGCAGAAGAGAATTGCGTACCTCAGTGGCTACTAAGTGACCAAAAAGCCTGACTGCTCTGTCTTACAAAGACCTGAGTTTATTTTTTAACCTGCCCTCTCCCCCTTAGTAATTTGCACATTTTGGTTACGGTGGGACAGTCTGAACAGTAGATTCCAGAATGCAGAACAGCCGGTGCACACACTCTTAAGGGCTTGCATTCTTGGAAACCTGGGAACCCAGCTCTCCCTCTTCCCTGACTCAGGGGAGCACTGGGTGCTCTCTGGCGCCTTTGGCTTCTCAGGCAGGCAGCTGACTGAGGAGCCTGGGGTGCCTAGCTCACTAGCTCGGAAGAAAAGCCTGGCAGATGCTATGCAACAGGTGGTGGACGTTGAGGGGGGTGGGTTCCAGCCTGCATGAAATCTCACACTCCGGATGAGCTTTAGGCTGGGAAAGGATGCTCCCACTGGTGTCTCTGGGGTGATGCTAGGACAGCTGGGCCCGGACGCTCTCCCTGAGGCTCTTTTTTCTAGGAGACACGCGAGCTGTCTTGGGTGAAGACAAGCTCACAGACTTGATCAACACGGACCATTACCTCACTGTCAGACACTTTACAGTAGCTGAGGAGTTGGAAACCTTTAATATATATGTGTATATACATATATATATGTGTGTGTATATATATGTATATACACATATATACATATATATATTGTGATGTTAGCTGACACCCCTCCTCCCACTCTAAATGCTGCGACCTTGAGAACATTTAAAGAGCTTGGCCTCTAGTTTCTTTGTCTCAAAGCCCTGTGGGCCCTTTCCTCTGAAGGAGAAACCATTCTGTCCTCACAAGGGACTTTTTTGTTTTCTTCTGCCTTTGTTATGCAATGGGCTCTCCTGCACCCCTTTCCCACAGGTCAGAAATATTTCCCTAAGACACTGGGAAATGGGTCCTAGCCTGCGGCCTGAGGAAGGCTTGGAGTCCTGGCTGTGAACTTGTGATCTGCCCAGGTGTTTTCCATCTTGGAATCTTTTCTCAAGGCAGATGTCAGGCACATCCAGAGGGAGAACTATACCACTTCCTCTTTCCTACTTCCCTCTCCTCTCAGTCTCTGACTGGTAAGTCTGAAGTTCTACTAGAACCCTGCAAACTGTCCTAGTGCAACTCCCAAAGAGCTTGCTGGCCCTGCACCCACCTTGGGCCCCTTGCCAGCCTGATATGAGTCAGATCTGTTTCCCAGAGTCCGGGCCTTACTGCAGTTCTTGCTGGGAGAGCTGCTGGGACTCATCCAGTGCTCCAGAAGGTGGACTAGTTTCCTGCTGGGTTCTAAAGGAGCTTCCAGGAGCTCTGCTTCGCTGACCATGACGGATTTTGCCCCAGGTGAACAGCCCACCTCCAAGTGGACTCCAGGTGCAGCCTCCAGTTTGGAAAGACCTCTAACCCAACAGGTGTCATGTGGGCAACTCAGGAGCCCCAAAGCCTGGCCTGGAAGAAAGATCAACCCCTCCAGAACTCTGCCCAGGGCAGCAGGTGCCTACTGGCTGTGGTTTTGAAATTGGGGGGGGGGGGGGGGGGGGCGGGTAGAGCACTGTCTGTGGCTCTGGAAAGCCAGCTGCTACTTCCAAACTTATTATGCACAGTGGTCTGTTTCTGAGGTCGTTTTCTGGCCTCAGAGAACCCCAGTGGAAATTTGGAAAAAATCTCTCTACCTTCTGGAGTATGGTTTTCGGGAGCCAACTGTCTTCTGGAACTGTCTTTGGAGAACAGGTGGGACGTAGGTTACTGATGTATCACCTGAATAGCTTGTGTATAAGCTGCTGTTGGGTATTAGGCTGGGAGCAGTGGTTTGTCTTATTGTTTTGTTTTTTTTTAATACTGTATTTTTGTATGCCTTTTGCAAAGTGGTGTTAATTGTTTTGTACAAGAAAAAAAACACAAAAATCTCTTGGGCAATTCTCCTGTTGCAAGAGTCTGGTTTATTTTGAAAGGCAAGTTTACCTGAAATTTTGTATTTAGTTGTGGTTATCAATTGCCTGATTTTAAAATGTTGCCTTCTGAGACCTCTGCTAATAAAAGATTTCTCAAACATGTCAGAGTGGGGGCACCTTATGCCAACCAAGTCCCCCTGAGCCAAGGAAAACAGTTTCGGGGTAACCACCAGCGATCCAGAGGGTTGCATTTCTCTAACCATGTTGCTAACCAGGTCATTCCACTTCGGGTTCCTGAAATGCCATTTCAGACATGTCTAAACAATGTAGGTTCGGTCCGTGGTATAGTCCGTGAACGTGGCATTCTCTTGTGAATTGCAAAGAGAGTGGAATTTGAGCTTCAGAAGGTTTGAAATCCCAGCTCCACCACTTGCTCTGTGCCTTTTAGCTTTACCTTTCTGAGCCCTAGTTTCCTTATCTGTAAAATGGGGATAAATGCTCCTGCCCAGGGGGGTGACAAGTATTCATGAAGTAGTAGATTTTTAAACCCCTTTCTTTCTTTTTTTTTTTTTAATGTTTTTTAACATTTATTCATTTTTGAAAGGCAGAGAGAGACAGAGCGTGAACGGGGGAGGGGCAGAGAGAGAGGGAGACACAGAATCTGAAACAGGCTCCAGGCTCTGAGCTGTCAGCACAGAGCCCCCTCGGGGCTAGAACTCACGGACCGCGAGATCACGACCTGAGCCGAAGTTGGCCGCTTAACCGACTGAGCCACCCAGGCGCCCCTAAACCCCTTTCTTAAAGTGTGAAGCCTTATATTCTTTTGGGTGGTACCAGGTTCTTACCTTGGTGGTATGATGACCATGCAGGATATCTTAAAAATTCGCTAAGATTTTGTGATGTAATACGATTTTTTTTTCTTTCTCCCTCAATGAAAGCAAATGAAGGCTCCTCTTCCCTCCCGTAGTCTTCCTAAACTTGCCCTACACGCAGGAGGGGAGAATTGAATAACAGCTGTTCCTGATAGAACACTGCCTATGTCAAAGCACTCTGCCCCCTCCTTCATGTTACACCACGACCAACTGTGTGACAGGGTTACAGAAGATGAACCTGAGGTTCTTTTTTTTTTTTTCCGTAATAAATATTTATTCACTTTTGAGAACGAGAGCATAAATGAGGGAGGGGTGGGGACAGAGGACCCAAAGCAGGCTCTGTACTGACAGCAGCGAGCCTGATGCGGGGCTCAAACTCAAGAACCATGAGACCATGACCTGAGCCAAAGTCGGACATTCAACCGACCAAGTCCCGCAGGCACCCTGGAACCTGAGGTTCTAAAAGCAAAATAAAACTTGGAGCGCCTGGGGGGCTCCATTGGTTGAGCATCCAGCTTCAGCTGAGGTCATGATTTCGCAGTCTGTGAGTTCGAGCCCCGCATCCAGAGCCTGGAGGCTGCTTTGGATTCTGTCTCTCTCTCTCTCTCTCTCTCTGCCCCTGCCCCCCGTCTCATGTTCTGTCTCTCTCTGTCAAAAATAAATAAACATTAAAAAAAAAAAAAAAAAAAAAAAAAACAAAAACCTCTGTAAAAGTAAAACAAACCTGCCCAAAGTTACTCAGTTACTTGGCTAGTAAGTCAGTGAGTTGGGATCTAAACTCGCTTTTGCCTATCTCCACAGCCAGAGGTCTCAACCACTACATAATAATGACAGCTGGTTTTGTTAGCATGGGGTGTGTGGAGGAGGGAAACATGGAATTTCATCACTTAACTGCTTGTTGGAATTGTCTCTCCGTGGGGCCATTGCGCCTGCCATTTATTGGGATGGAGTGGAGCAAATGTTCCATGACCAGTCACTCTGCCACATTTGTGGGCTGGGTGGGTTAATCTTGCCCCAACGAGGCCCCTTCTGGGACTGTGAAAGCAAACAGTTGCTGTTCAGAAAGGCCGAGCACATCATGGTGGAAGAAGGCCACGTTGCCTCGGCTAATCCTTTACAGCTGAGACCTGGTTGCTCTCCCTCTCTCTTACGGAGCCTGAGTAGAGTCAAAAACTTCCTATAAATTCCTCACGTTTACAAAGTGACCCTCATCACAAGTATGCAACCTCTGCCACACAGTACTGGAGCCTAGGGCAGTTTCTTGCTCAAGGTCACATAACAAAACCAGAGTCCCAAACCCAGTCTCTTGTCAGGTAAACTTTCCACTCAACCCCCCACTGTCTCTAAGCCAGGGAACCTAGTTTGTAAGTAGCTGTTTGATAAACATAGACTTGCGTTCTTGGGACTGTTTTCTTAAAACTTCAGTTCCCTCTTTCAGTTCTTGTCACTCTGCTCCCAGTATATTCATCCTTCTTTTTTGATGCCATTTGTCAAACGACTAATTTGTAGGATTCCTCTCCCTTTCCTAGGCCTCGAAAGAAATCATGAGCCCTCTGTAAAACAGCAGGGACCCCCAGTGTTAGTTGTTTTACATATCTTAATTCTCGCAATAACCTGGAGAACAGGGTGGCGTCGGTTCCATTTCACAGATGAACAAACTGAAGACTCGAGACATTGAAATCCTTTGTCTAAGCCCACACAGCTAGTGCCAGCTGCCTGACTCCAAACTTCAGCTCTTTTGAGTGTAACTCTGCTGAGAAAGGAGAGGGAATAAAGCCATCTCCTGGGGGGAAGGGAGGGTGTTTCTGGAATGTGAAGTATTTTAAGCTCCTTCCTAGCTCATTTCTACAGACTCCTACCTCTATCTTTGTCTGAAAATAGCTGGGAGTTTATTCCTGGATTTTGGAGGACAATTTCTACAAATTAGGTTTGACTGGGAATAGTATACCTCAGGGACTCTTCACATAGACAATAAGGGGCAGCTGAGAAGCCACACTTAGTATAGAAAAGACAGGCCATCTTCTGTGTTAGACAATAAAAAGCTAAAGCGTGTGCTAATTCTTGCCTCTGTTGGCAGGGAATATTGGGGGGGGGGGGGGAATGAGACAGGTTGAATTATCTTAGATGTGCTGAATTTGTCTAAAGGACTCCCAGGGTTAGGATATTCCAGAATATTCACTTTAGAAGGAGAAGGGGAGGATGGGGATGGCTTTGTTGATCTAGAAGGTGATAAGAGGGACTGAGAAAGAGGTTCTTTTCTAAGGAGAAGATAACCCGTTGGCAGATGACTGATGAGTGGGTGACTGGGCAGGGGTGAACGAGAGGTGTCTAAATGTGTCAGCTAAAGTTCCGTTGGGGTGTGAGCATTTCTACTTTAAGCCCAGTGGGCAGCCCTTGTTAATGTCTTTATTTGGAACTGTTGCCAAAGAGATCAACTGTCTTAACATTACCCATTCTTCGGACCAGGAAATGTAAATATGGTCTTAAAGTCTCTAATCAGGTGAGTTATTAAATAATTACACTCTGTGCCAGGGGCCTAGGAGGTGCCTAGGAAGTGTTGGATTGCCTTTCAACTTGTGGGAAACAGTATGGTTGAGTGGTCTCCCTCACCCAACAGATCTTAGTTCCAAGTCTGGCCCTGCATTTTCCAGCTGCACCTTTGCTACCACCTTGGGCAAATTACTACCTTCTCCCAGCCCCAGTTTCCTCCTCTGTAAAACAGGTATAAATAATAGCACCCACTTCATTGAGTTGTGGTGAGCAATAGTAAGTGCTCAGTAAATGATTAGCGTTATTCAAACCATTTAGCAAGGCACACCTAGAATACAGATTAGTCATATTTAAAAAGTGACAGAAGAGAGTGGTAAAATAAAGAGCCTTCCCACAAGGAGTACTTAAAGTAATCTGGAGTGCACATATTGATGCCTCAAGAGGCAATAGGTCATCAGGGAAAGAGTAGCGAGGGTTTGGGGAGACTGAGCTAGGCAGAGGAGAAAAGGCAGGCACAGACCTGAGCTTCTGTCTGGTCCGTAGCATCCCATGACCCACAGCAGGCAGGAGCTGTGAGCCTGCGATGCTGTTGCACATATGGGCCCTCCATTTGTCCTCCTGGGCACTGACTGTGGTGTCTTCAAACTGAGCAGGAGTCAATGGACTCCATTTGGCCAGTTAAACCCTCAAATGCCTATTTTGTTCGGGCAGTGACTCTCAAACTTGAGTATGTGTTAAGAATCTACCCACCCCACCTGATGCAGTAGGTCAGAGCTGGGAATCTACACTGCTGACAACAAGCAGGAAGGCGGAATCCTGAGGTCACACTTAGAAGAATATTGGAATAAAGAGTTGGAGCCAGATCCTATGGAGATTAAAAAAAAAAATTACTGGAGGTGGTATAGATGGCATAATATAACGGTTTAAAAACAGGGATTTGGGGGGCGCCTGGGTGGCTCAGTTGGTTGAGCGTCTGACTTCGGCTCAGGTCATGATTTGGCAGTTCGTGAGTTCGAGCCCCGCATCAGGCTCTGTGCTGACAGCTCAGAGCCTGGAGCCTGTTTCAGATTCTGTGTCTCCCTCTCTCTCTGACCCTCCCCCGTTCATGCTCTGTCTCTCTCTGTCTGAAAAATAAATAAACGTTAAAAAAAATTAAAAAATAAATAAAAAAATAAAAAAAATAAAAACAGGGATTTGGATCCCTAGTACCTGTGTGATGTTGGGCAAATCACTTAATATCCCCGAGTCCTAGAAGTTTCCTTATTCTCTGAAGTGTATATAATAGTGAGAGCAATGATATATGAAGCTATGGTTCCTTGTGGAAGTTTATGAGCGTGCAAACACCGTCACAAAAGAAGGCAGTGTGTGGCTCAGTCAAGGGCTACAAGTCTCAGAAGGGGAAGAGAGCACTTGGGAGTCGTCAAGAAAGTTCTTGTTGGAGATACGGTGACTATAACTGGAACCAGAAGTCCCAGAAGCATTTGGCTAAGTGAAGAAGAGGAAGGTGTTCTAGGCCGAGGGACTAGTGTTGGGGAAGAGGGGATTGTGGGAAGGCTGTATGGAATCTGGGGAATGGGGAACAATCTGGTCTGATGTGCTGGTTGGGTGGTCTCATTCTTACAAAACAAGAGGGGTTGCACTGGATTTCTAAGAGGTTCCTTTCAATAGCAAACATTCTCTGTGATTCTTTGAAATAGGGAAGTCAGGGAAAGAAACTGATTGTGGTTTGAGATTTGAGGTGATGGGGTCATACAAAATAGAGCACCCAACAGGAAGTTGAGGATGTGATACTAAAGCTTTAGGAAGGGGTTTGAAATGATGGTACAGGTTTGAGACTCATCAGAATATAAAGATGATGAGGGCCCAACATGCCAAGCCTTGAGAAAGAGAGGGGGCCAGAGACATAGGCCTTGAAAGAGCCATGAGATTAGGATTGGCAAGGAGCTCTTATGGCTCTGTATCTTCTTCCTTTTTGCACTTCCCCCACTCTGATTTTGCAGCCTTCAGGGATCTGCTGTGGGTGTGCAGGCCCTCTTAGAGAGCTGAGAAGACTGGAAGTGAGCCCCCTTTGAGAACATTCTGGTATGCTCTGGAGAAAGCCCAATAACTCAACCTTAGCTGGAACATAAACTATACGACATGGTGAGCTCTACTCTCTTGTGAGGGGAACCTTAATTGTTGTGAGCAATTCTGGCCTCCCAAATTTGAATCCGCCAATTGCTAATGGAAAGAGCAACCAATGGAAAATATTATGATTACTCAGGTACTGTACTGGGTTGTGTTTTGTCCCTCACCAAATACATGTCTATCCAGAACCTATGAATGTGACCTGAAATAGGGTATTTGCAGATGTCATCAAGTTAAGATGATGTCATACTGGATTAAGGTGGGCTCTAATCCAATGACTGAGGTCCTAGGGAGGGAAATTTTTGGAAGAGACACACACAGAGAAGATGGCCATAGGAAGACAGAGGCAAGATTGCAGTCACACTGCCACAAACCAAGGAATGCCAGCAACCGCTAGAACCTACAAGAGGCAAAGAGGGATTCTTTCCTAGAGGGAAGCTTGGGAGCATGGCCCTACTAACCCCTTGATTTTGGGCTTTTGGGGTCCAGAACTGCTAGAGAATAAATTTCTGTTGGTTTAAGCCACACGGTTTGTGGTAATTTGTTATGGCAGCCCTTGGAACCTAAAACAGGCACCAAATTTATTGTGAAATAATCCTACAGGAAATATTTTTTATTTGGGATACCTAATTAGTATGGGGGTCAGGCTGCTCGGGCTCCTTGGGTTGAATAAAAAGCTAGTGTTTGTCTTCAACTCGACTTTCTTCTCTTACCTTGGAAACAGATGCTTCAGTCCTCCCATGGCATGTTCCTCCTGTCCTATCACAACATCCCTAGCTTTCCATGTTGAACATTTGAACTTTCTGGATGCGTCACTTTGAATGGCTTCACCTTTAACCATCTCCCTATGCTTCTTCTTTTTTCTAAAAAAAAAAATGTTTTTAAGGGGCGCCTGAGTGGCTCAGTCAGTTAAGCACTAACTTTGGCTCAGGTCATGATCTCGCGGTTTGTGAGTTCAAGCCCCGAGAGGGGCTCTGTGCTGACAGTTCAGAGCCTGGAGCTTGCTTTGGATTCTGTGTCTCAATCTCTCTCTGCCCCTCCCCCACTTGTACTCTGTCTCTGTCTCTCTGTCTCTCTCAAAAATAAATAAACGTTACATTTTTTAAGAAAAATGTTTTTAAGGGGCGCCTGGGTGGCTTGGTCGGTTAAGCATCAGACTTCGGCTCAGGTCATGATCTCACGGTCTGTGAGTTCGAGCCCCGCATCGAGCCCCGCGTCGGGCTCTGTGCTGACAGCTCGGAGCCTGCAGCCTGTTTCAGATTCTGTGTCTCCCTCTCTCTATGACCTTCCCCCATTCATGCTCTGTCTCTCTCTGTCTCAAAAATAAATAAATTAAAAAAAAAAGAAAAAAAAAGAAAAATGTTTTTAAGAAGGTATTTTTTAAAGTTTATTTTCATTTATTTTGAGAGAGAGATAGAGAGCGAGCAGGGTAGAGGCAGAGAGAGAGAGGAAGAGACAGAATCCCAAGCAGGCTTCACATCGTCAGCATGGAACTTGATGCAGGGCTTGAACTCATGAACCGGGAGATCATACCCTGAGCCGAAGTCAAGAGTCAGACACTTAACTGACTGAGCCACCCAGGAGCCCCTCTAAAAATTTTTTTTCAAATAAATTATTTAAAATATACAAAGGGCAGGAAATAATATAATGAACACTATTGGGTCATCACTCCAATATCCCCTCTACCTCTCTGCATTACTCCCTTTCTCCTTTTTTGCCATGTTCCCATGCCTATCCCACCCCATGCTCTCAATTTCCTGAAGAAGGTGAGGCAGGTGCATAGGTTGCCCAGCCTGACTATACATCGGTCCTACAGACACCGTACAACACGCACACACGAAGGATAATAATTAGGTGACTGGTTGTGGACTTTCAGGAGGGGAAGCAAAGAATTATTATCTTCCAAGTAATTTGAGCATCCCTAGTCTTACATTTTAGTTGTGCTTTTCTGGACCGAACCTATCCCCAGAAATTTTGCCTTTTCCAGCAGAAATTCTTTACCCCCAATAATCTGTAAGCAGCGGAGTATGTTGGAAATGGGCTTCTGCCTCCTCCACCTCTAGATATACGCAGAGACCTTAAATGAAAGACCCTCTTACCTCTTGGGTTATCTTTCAGAATAGATTGAACCACTTCCCATCTGGCATCACAGAAGGCAAAGAGGGGGTCAGGGCTAATACCTGGGCATGACTACAAATAGCTTTCTTGACTCTCTTTTGTACCTTTTGTGCAAAGCTTCCCATTAGAGGATTTTCTATTATTTTTGTTGTTGTTTTTGTTGTTGTTTTTAGAAATTCTTATTAACTCTTGGTCATAGACTTCAATTTCCTAATTTTCCCTTGAACTTAAACTCTCCAATTAGGATTTCAAGTTACAGCTATCTTGAAGGAACTATTCTTAATATAATTTAGAGTTCAGAAGATCATTAGGGAGACAAATAGAGGTACAAATGGAATAGCCTGAAGATACTTACAGAATATGTTCCTATTCTCTTTTGGTAAGACTGGTAGAATAAAAATAAATAGAAATGGTATGTTTTTTTTTCACTTCTCCTGATTTGTTTTGAATCATGGGCTCCATTCTGATTTAGGAGTCTTTCCTGCTCACCACTTCAGTGATAATTCTCCCCATGGTCTATAGGATCCCTGTTCTCTTTGTTTCTATAGCAACAGTCCCGTGTTGCTTGGCTAGAAGCAATTTTCTGCTGCTGTGGTGAAGCCTCATTTTTTCATTCCTTTCTCCCCAGTTGCCTTGGTAACCAGCCTCTCCCTCTTTGGGTCTCTCAGTGGTAAATTCCACTCCTCTCTTTTTTCTCTCTCTCATAACAGTCACCTGGTCATGACTTGGACAGTGCTTTCCCATCTGTGAGTGAGCACTCTGTCATGGTCAGATTGTCATCATGAAATTAGCCTCTCTTTTGCTTTATTTGCATCGTTTCTCCTGCCTGCCGTCTTTCTAGGGGTTGTCATGGTAACCGTACCCTCTGAAAGTCTCCAGGCAAAGGCTCTACAGTTAACAACCATCATGTGAGAGTGTCTGCCAATATATGGCCACACATCTCGATTTTAAAACCAGCCCCAGGCAGGTACCACAAATTGGAGAGAACAGGCTTTTGATCAAAGCAGACTGGACTGAGAAAAGGAGGTATAGGGGACCCTGGATTCTGATGTTCTCCAAACAATATATGTGGCTACAGGGTTCAGGCTGGGCCTGCAAGAGTGCCCATTATGTCAGCAGTGATCCAAGTGATTGAGAAATGTATTGGCAGTTATTCCAGGCAGGACTATCATATAATCTAAATTTCCAAGGGTAATTCCTCTGGCCCAAGGGATCCTGGTGATATGACCTGAGAGCTAGGTGGAGCCAAGTAATCTCAGGGAAAAAAAAAGTTAACCCTTAAATTGGCTAACAAGGGGTTAGGAAAATACATATTTAGGTATTTTTACACAGTACTGAAAATTTCTCTGCCCTTAGGCTTCTGCTCTTACCTCTTTAGTGAGGCAGATGGGGTGTTACCATTAAAGTAACACCAAGTGTTCAGCAAATGGTGGTTGTTATGTGTTAGAGTATTGTGGCAGACACATTTTGGATATAACTTCATTTTATCCTTATGACAATCCTGAGAGGTAGTTAATGATAAGAAGACTGAGGCTAAGGGGCGTCTGGGTGGCTCAGTTGGTTAAGCATCTGACTCTTGGATTTTGGCCCGGGTCATGATCTCATGATTCGCAAGTCTGAGCCTTGTGTCAGGCTCTGTGCTGACAGTGCAAAACCTGCTCTGGGATTCTCTCTCTCTGTCTTCCCCCCCCCCGCCAGCCCTCCCCTGCTGATGCGTGTTCTCTCTCTAAAAATAAATACATAAACAAACATTAAGGGGTACATGGGTGGCTCAGTTGGTTAAGTGTCTGATCTCACAGTTCTGTGAGTTCGAGCCCCACATCAGGCTCTGTGCTGACGGTGTGGAACCTGCTTGGGATTCTGACTCCCTCTCTTTCTGCCCCTCCCCTGCGCTCTCTCTCTGTCTCTCAAAAATAAATAAATAAACTTAAAAAAATAAATAAACATTAAACAAAAGAAAACTGAGGCTAAGAGGTAAAGTGAGGCTATGCAGCAGCTGGTAAGTAGCAGAGTTGGGATTTGAACCCAGCTCTATCATTTCGAAGCCCTTTCTTAAAGGTTGTGGTTCTTGAATTTCGGTCTTCTGGTCTCTGCCTCTTTTTTTTTTTTTTTTAATGTTTATTCATTTTTGAGAGAGAGAGAGAAAGCAGGAGAGGGGCAGAGAGTGAGGGAGACAGAGAACCCGAAGCAGGCTCCAGGCTCAGCTCCCAGCTGTCAGCACAGACTGCCCCAACATGGGGCCCGATCCAATAAACTGTGAGATCCTGACCTGAGCTGAGTCAGACACTGAATACCCAGGTGCCCCTGGTCTTCACTTTCATCTGAGGGTTCCTACTTTATACTTTCTGCCTTCCTTATTCTTCCTGTTCATATTTTGTGGGTTGTTTACTTGCTTTTCTCTGTTCTCAATCCATCGTTTGCATCCTTTTGCTAAAGAGATGGAAGATTTTGTCCTTCCTTCTGTGTCTGGGTTTGTTTTGTGGGATAAAAACATTAGAGCAGCTGCCCTTGCCTAAGAACTAGGCAGATCTGATTCTGGAGAACACCACACTTCTAGTTCAGTGGCTCCAGCACTAGGTAGGCAAACCGTTCTCTTCTCCATTTAACAATGCCTGTTCTGCATCAGGCACTGTGCTAGGCACTGGAGATATTAGCAGTGACCTAGACCTAGGCAGAATCTGTTCCTTGCCTTTATGGAACTAACAGCCTGGGGTGGAAGTCAGACAATACATAGGAGTCAGTATATAATTTTATACTGTAATTAGTGGTATGAAGAAAAGAACTAGCTGCCGTGAAAGGAAGAAATAACAGGGATAGATTTGAGATAGGATTGCCATCCCCCATTTAAGAGAGGAGAGGGTTAAAAAAATCTTTTTAATAAATTGATTACCAGTTGTTAAAACAACAAAAACGGGAGAGGAGAGAGTTGAGGCGCTGGCACCAGCTAGTTGAGGGCAGTCAGGTCGAAAGCCTCTCAAGCTCCGAAGTCTTGGTCGCGCCGCTCCCACCTCTCCACTCATCCTAACGGAGTCCTAGGTCTGCGCAGGCGCACTGACGGTTGCCATGGGGACAGCTGCTCCTGCACAAGCGCAGATATCTTCAAGATGGCGGCGGTAGCGGCTGCACGAGCAGTTTCTGTGGGTTCCGGGCTACGGGGTCTGCAACGGACACTGCCTCTTGTAGTGATTCTTGGGGCGACCGGCACCGGCAAATCCACCCTGGCGTTGCAGCTAGGCCAGCGGCTCGGTGGCGAAATCGTCAGCGCTGACTCCATGCAGGTATGACAGTGCGGCTGTCCACGGGCCTGTGAAACCCAGAGGCCGCGTGCGGGCCTCTGGCGGAGTGGATACCCTGTCGCATGGGTGTAGTGGGTGAACCCTGAGGCTTGTGGGACCGAGTGGGCAGGTGAAGGGAACCCATAATTACTAGGTGCCCACCCACCATGTGCCAGACGTAGTGCCGGGCGATTGATTGGCTTTCCTCATCTCATTTACTTCTCACGACGTTGCTGTTGGTAGATTCTGTTCTCTCCATTTGCGCGTGAGAAAATTCACCTAGGGAGATGGAATGGCTTTCTCTGTGTCACACAGCGACTAAGGGGAGGAGATAGCATTTGAACCTACAAGGTTGACAGGCGTCCAATAAATATCTTTTGAATGAAAATTATCGCAGAGCCTTTGCTACTTAGAGTATTCAGCGACACCGGTTTAAGTTGGTTACCATCTATGAGTGCCTCGTGAGGGTATGGAACAGGATGGATATTCATCGAGACCTGGATTCTAGTTCCGGATCTGCGTCGGCCACGTGAGCTTAACGTATCTGTAAAGTGGAAAAAATGCCACCTGCCCTCAGGGCTGTGGTGCTTAGTAGGTGAGATCATGAGTTTTATTTTTTATTATTTTTTTTAAAAATTATTTTTTAACGTTTATTTATTTTTGAGACAGTTAGAGACAGAGCATGAACGGGGGAGGGGCAGAGAGAGAGGGAGACACAGAATCTGAAGCAGGCTCCAGGCTCTGAGCCATCAGCCCAGAGCCCGAAGCGGGGCTCGAACTCACGGAGCGCGAGATCGTGACCTGAGCTGAAGTCGGACGCCCAACCGACTGAGCCACCCAGGCGCCCCGAGATCATGAGTTTTAGAATGAAGAGCAGGGTCCTGAAGAAGGCGGGGGCCATGCACTTGGCAAATATTTGTGTAAGTTGAGGTTAGAGGTTTTTTAACCTACTCTGGCTGATGGGAGTCGGGAGGCTTTGTCCTCTTCCCTGAGTTAGAGGAAAAGCCCAGAAGGAGTGTGTACTACACACAGCACCTGGGTGCATTTGGCCTCGGGTTGAGAGTGGGTGACATTTGGGGTAAATCTGTGATGGAGGAATTACAAACGCTATTTATTGAGGATAATTTACAGTTAATGAGGTTTTGGAGTAAATGAGGTGCTTGAGTGTGAAATGCCTGGCACTGAGTCTAGCCCCTACCTGATGGGTACTCAGCAAGGAAGGGCAGTCCTTCCCACTGCACCCCGTAAACCTCGGGGCATGGTTTCATTTGGGGGGACATGACCCATCAACACACATGAAATGATTAGTATAATTCAACAAATGTTTGTTTGCAACCTCTACGATGTGTCAACTTCAAGATCCAGACTTCACCTCAAATCCCAGCCCTGTCTTTTCTAAGGTATGTGATTTCAGCCTGAACTCTTTGCGCCTTTGTTTCTTCTGTAAAATAGGAAGAAGAGTATCAGCGCAACATAATTGTGATGATTAACATGATAGAGTGTGTAAAGCACTTAATACAACGTACGGCACGGAGTGCTAAAAACATGACAGGTGCTATTTTCCGCAAGGCCCTTTTGGAGAGAAAAACCATAATGCCTCTCCTCAAGGAGTTTTAGTCCAGCTAAACATGAAATAAAGCAGAAGTATTGTTTGAACTGTGATACTAATGATGCTCTGCAAGGTGGATGGGGCAGGGAGGAGAGAGACTGCAAATGTTAGATTTTATGCTAAAGCATACAGTTTCTGAGAAGGGAGAAGAAGTCAACAAAGACGTGTGGTTAGTCACGGAAAGCTCTCTGAAAAGGGACTTGAAAGGTGAAGTTTGGATAGATAAGAAAGAAGAAAGGCATTATGTCAAAGGAGAGAACATGAAGGAAGATTTAGAAGGTGAAATGGGCATGTGTGTATGTAGGATGGTGAAAGGAGGCTGTTCGTTAGGTTTTGCAGATATTGTGGAATGGGGGATGAGTAATATGATGAAGGAAGGCAGTGTGTAAGAAGCATTCATCTGTGAATAGTGTGCCTGATGAATTGGATTTGGGGGTGGGTGTTAGGAATGCAGGGGAAAAGAAAGATGTCATCATGTCAAAGTGAGTTGACCACTGATCGCTGAAAGAATAATGCACACCATGTGATTCAGGATTCAGGTTTGTGGGCCTGGGAGAGTATGGTGAGCAGGGCAGGAAGTCAGGAAGGTTTGGCACGGCACAGTGGGGGTGGCAACAGGACTTCCAAGGGGAAAGTCTGTTGGGGGGTGGAGAGTGTAACAGGTATGAGCCGTTTCAGGACTCTTGCACTGACTGCCTCTGCCTGGTGGAACTTCTTCATCTGTTTAACCACGTGGCTTGCTTTCTGTCTTCAGTCACATCTTTACTCAGATGTCACCTTATGAGGCTTTCTCTGATCCTCCTATTTAAAAAACACACCACTGCTCCCTGTTCCCATCTTCCTCAAACACCACACGTAGCCCTGTCGAGAGTGTTCTCAGTAAGTCGTCCTAATTTTACATTTATTTAAAATAATTTTTTTTAATGTTTGTTTTTTTTGAAAGAGAGAGAGAGAGACAGTGTGAGCGGGGGAAGGGCAGAGAGAGAGGGAGACACAGAATCTGAAGCAGGTTCCAGCTCTCAGCACAGAGCTGGCTGGACGCGAGGCTCAGACTCAAAAACCGTGAGATATCATGACCTGAGCCAGAGTCAGACGCTTAACTGACTGAGCCACCCAGGCACCCCTTAATTTTACATTTATTTTTAAGTAAGTTAGTGGGTTCTGGCAATGAGTGTTGTATATAGCTCTTTAATAGCTATTACCCATTTCTCAGAAATCTTTCTCTACTCATAGCTGTGTGCCGTAAGGTTGAGGTTGCTAGAGGTTTTGTTGACTGTAAAACAGGTCATGTGTATGGGACAATGAGCCCCATATAGTGCTGATGATACGGCAGACCCTTAATATTTGATGAAGTATTTGTTGACTTGCTGTATTAAAATGGCACATCTTGATCCATTCAGATTTTTCGTGTGGTTATATAAGTAACTAGAGCATGGGAATTACATTTCTTTTGTCCTAGGGACACCACAAGGATTAATTAATGTATGAAAACACTTTGAAGATTATTGAGCCTCCTGAACTGGCTATAGGTTGTGTTTAGTTTTGATTGTACTGTGGATATTTGTATCATTTCCTCTTGATTCCCATTGGAGAACTTTGACCTTTGATTTTACTTTTCAGTCCAAATAATGATATAAAGTATCTCTGCCCCATTTATGGGGTTATATGCAGTTCTTCATTCTACCTTTGCTTACCATGCCCCTGTTACGTGTTTTTTTATCCAGTGGAGGGAGATGGTGCTTTTTAGTGACTTGAGGTTGACTCAGAATTTTTATAAGTGTGTGAACAAAAAGGACATTTAAAGAAAGAATTGAAGTATAGTTGATACGCAATGGCACATTAGTTTCAGGTGTACAAAAGGACGTTCTTAATGTTGGATTACCAGCTCCTTGAAAGAGCATTTTCAATTTCAAATAAATACACAGGCAGAATGATAATAACAACTTAAATTTGCATAGCAAATTTGTTTATAAAATACTTACATATGCTTTTTATTCTACCTTACCTCGTAAGGTAAATATCATTGTCATTTCACAGGTAAGACAACAGGCCTTGCAGTAAGGTCTGGCAGTAAGTAGCAAACCTGGAGTTGAACATAGGTGTTTACTTTCCACGTCTACTGCCTTATCCACACAAAGCCATCCCCTTTAGATGAGGCAGGAGCTGTGGTGTTCAGTCATTAGAGAGTATTTCTTAACTTGTACGCCACTCTTCTTTCACAGGAGTGTGCTCCATTTTGATCAGGATGTAAAATGTATTTGAGGATTCATATTGTGAATCATAGTGTGAATTCATAGTGATGTCTGTCAAATGGAGTGTTGAGCTGAGTGGTGGCCACACGAGGCATTGCCTATGGGGATAAAACTTGCTGCAACTAAGAGGTATAATTTAATGTCAATAATTTAATGATACTAAAGGCAGAGAATGTTTACTGAAACAAAGGAGAAACTTGGCCTTGTGGAGAGCCTAGTCGGAGACGTAAACTTTGTTGTACAGCCACACAGACAGACCAAAGGATGACCAAATGGAAAGTGTGATAATTAGAAAGTTCTTTCAGGCTTCCAAGTTGATCTTTTAAAAAACAAATATTTGCTTTTTAATAATCACTTTTGGAATGATGTCCAGAATTTCATATTTCACAAGTATACTAGTAATTCAAAAAGGATTGTAAAACACTGTCTTAAATCTTAACTTGTCTAGCACCTCATACTTGTTTCGTTATCCTTTTGTTCTGCCTTAACTGTAGGGTGATCCCAAGGCAACCCCTGTTGGGGCATTTCCCATCCAGGGAAAGTGATTGTTTTTTTGTGAACATTGAGTAAGTATATCGAGGTAGCTTCTTCAACGGAAAACCACAATGTTTAGGGTAGTATATCTAGGGTGATAATATTGTCCTGGAGCCCAACAGATAATGACTTGCTTCTGTAGCCATGTAGCATGTGAAGGTCCTGCCTGGCTTCTTGCTTCCCATTCTCATGCACTTGATTTGTTGAGTGGGAAGTCAGAAACACTCTCTGAGGGATTACTTGCTTAGGGACTCCTGCTGGGCTCTACTTTGGATTTCTGCCTGGCAGGTGTGATTATAGTGAGAAACAACATTTGTGCTTAATTTCCTGAGTTTTCCAAGTGCCGATTTCACAAATTATAGAAACATGAATATTGTTAGTCAGCAGTAAGAGTCTAAATTTAAGGACGGTCAGGTAATACAATCCCTGCTTTCCAGGATGGAAAAACTGAGGCACAGAAGATTAAAGAACACACTAGAGATCACGCTGCAAGACACTGGTACACCTGGGAATTGGATCTGGGTCTTCTAACTCCTCTGTAGTGTCTAATATATTGCAGGAAGATGATACTGAAGGTCTTCTTTTCAGACTGAGTCTTTTTCTTGGCATGTAAATTCAAGGTACAATGCATCGCCTTCAGTGACTGGATGAAACATTGTACTGAGAAACATGAAGGCACTTGCCAAAAGATGTACAATGACTGCCTGGAAATACAGACTGCCAACTATATGCCACGAGATAAATAAACAAAGTGTTCTATTTGGGTTTATAGAGAGGAAGTATCCCTAATGCCTTAGTTCTTCAAGTCCTGTGGAGAAGCAGTAGTCATACATAGGAGCACTGTTCCCTTTATGTTTGTCTAAACCTACAAGAGCAGAAGCAAATGATTTTTGGCAGTCTGACTAGTGAGCAGCCTATGTGTCATCTAATAGATGTGGAGTCTGGGTTCTTTTTGTCTGCTTCGGGACATAATTTAGGAGCAGTATTTTTTTTTTTTTTTTTAAACCAAAGGACTGTTTGTCTGATAGTGCTCAAGGGAGATCAGGGATGCATGGGAGAGGGATATGAAAGGAGAGAAGGGAGTGTGAATCACGGTGGCTTAGTAGGACACGATATAAAAGCCACAAAAACCTGTTAACCAGGAGAGATGGGGGCTGTCTGGAGGCTGCTTGCCACAACTGAACAGAGGCGATCTTTTAAGAAAAAAAAAAAAAAAAAAAAAAAAAAAAAGACTGAGGCTGGGGGTGCCTGGGTGGCTCAGTTGGTTGAGCATCGACTCTTGATTTCAGCTCCGGTCATGATCTCACAGTCTGTGGGATCAAAGCCCATGTCGTGCTCTGTGCTGAGCCTGCTTGGGATTCTCTCTCCCTCTCCCTTTGCCCCTCCCCCACTGGTACGCTCCTTCTTGCTCTCAAAATAAATAAACATTAAAAAAAAACAACTGAGCATGACAAGAAGCTAAGAAGGAAGTCTCAAAAGTTTTGCCTCCTCCCAAAAATCTGTCTGCGTCTCTAGATTCCTTGATTCACCTCCATTGTGACTGAATGTAGTTTTCCTTTGGCTAAAGTATTCAGCTTGGTGGGTTGTTCATATACTGTATGTTCACCTTTTTGCAGCGATGGGAAGAACTTTGGAATCAAACCTTCGATGTTTTGTAAGGGAAGAGAAGTCACTACTGGCCAAATGAGAAATCGTGGGAGGGCACAAATGGGACTTGCAGGTTCATATTTGTGAGGGTGAGATGCTGCCCTGAGGCTTCAGGGCCTGGGGCAGGGTGTTGAAATAGCTCTTCTTCAAAAGGAATGTATGTTCTAGGGGTAAAAGTTACTTGGGGTATGTAAGAATTCACGTATGTGATTCGTATCTACTTGTATGTGTCTTAACTAAATTGGTTTTGGTTTCTTGTGTAGTTTGAATTCTTTAGATAAACTTGAATCAGACTGGGGTCCTCTTTACCGCCTTGCTTACCTTTGGAGCCCTGGTTCGGAGCTACAGGTTCACCACTGCTGCTTCCTCATTGTGGCATCCAGAGTTCAGGCTCATACCACTACACCATGAACAGTCATAATAATAATAGCAGCAACGTAGTAAGCAATAATAGTCTGTATGCCAGGTACTGTTCTAAAAGTTTGACACGTATTATCTCACTTAGTCTCATCACAGCCTTATCAGGTAGGCACTATCATTATCTCACCCATCCAGAAAATTCCTTTCTTGAATTCTGTCTCTGTGCTCTTCTATATTTTTCCCCCACGTCTTCTTACTTATTTATCCATTCATCCTGCATCCCATTCTTTTCCCCTGTACCCACTGTATACATTTTATCAGACAGAGGAGGAAGACTATTCCTGACAAAAGAACAGCATGAGCAAAGTAAAGGAAGAATAAAAGTGTATGGTATGTTTTCAAGGAATGACCAGGAATTATCCGGCATGGAGGATACTTGAGGAACAGTAGTAAGAGGTAAAACTAAAAATACAGGACCCTGTGAACAAGTTGCAGAGGCCCTTGAAAGGAATGCCAGGAGGCGTGGCGTTTTAAATTTGGAAGTGATAGCAAATCTGTTACATAGGGTAACTCTGATGGAGAGTGGGTTAGAGAGTGATAAACAGCTTAGGATTTGGTTGCATTAGCCTGGGTGAGAGGGGCTGGAGTTGGTCTGTGGCTGGGGAGAAGTAACCATTTCGACATTTTAGAGACAGAATCAATAGGATTTTGGTTTTTGAAAAAAAAATCCAAATAACAGAAAAGTACAAAGGAAGTGTCACCATAGTCTTGGCATCAAAGGTTCAACATTTTAATATGCTGGTGCACATCCTTTCAGACATTTGTGTATTTTTGCAAATGTGCTTATGTGTTTTTTTTGTTTTTATTCCCAATTTTACTGTGGTAACATACACATAAAAT
The DNA here is from genome assembly GCF_046562875.1 of Panthera onca. Classification (NCBI taxonomy): domain Eukaryota; kingdom Metazoa; phylum Chordata; class Mammalia; order Carnivora; family Felidae; genus Panthera; species Panthera onca. The sequence goes on from NC_138346.1 coordinate 190,751,491, forward strand.
TTACCACCTTAACCATTTTTTTTTTTTTTTTTAACTAAAAGAACCTCTACGGCCAACATTGGGCTTTTGAACTCACGACCTGGAGATTAAAAGTCACATTCTTGGCCAACTGACCCAGCCAGATACCTTCATCTTAACCATTTTTAACTGTACAGCTTAATGGTATTAAGTACGTTCATAATGCTGTGTAACCATAATCACACCATCTATCTCCATAACTTTTTGTCTTATAAAACTGAAACTCTGTATTCGTTAAACAGTACCTCTCCGTTCCTCTTTCCTCCTAGCCCTTGGTAACCACCATTTCACGTTCTATGTCTATGATTTTGACTGCTCTTACGTACCTCATATAAATGGAATCATATAATATTTGTCTCTTTTGTGACTGGCTTGTTTCATTTAGCATAATGTCCTGAAGGTTCCATTTATGTGTGTATGTTTCTACATAAATTGACTCATACATTTGCTATTCTTCTGTGTCCTGCTCTCCCCCCACTCTTAGCAGTATGTTATGGATAACTTTATGTGTTAATGTTACACAACTGTACATCAGTGGTCTCAATATGGGGTCATTTTGCCCCCCAGGGGACATTTGCAATTTCTGGAAACATTTTTGGTTGTAACAACTGGGGAGGTTGGTCCCTGACATATATTGGGTAGAGACCAGGAATGCTGCCAAACATCCTACTTTGCATAAAACAGCTCCTCACAACAAAGATTTATTTGGCCCAAAATAGTAATATATTGTACTGAGGTTAAGAAACCCTGTTCTACTTTATTGGTTGTTAAATTTTGAAGTAATTATAGATTTACACAAGAGTTTCAAAGATAGTAGAGTTCTTGTATACCCTTTACCTGTCTTCTCCTAAAATTAACATCTTGCATCATCATGGTACATTTGCCAACACTAAGAAATTGACATAGGTACAGTACTGTTAACTGTAGACCTTACTTGGTTCTCACTAGTTATCTACTAATGTCCTTATTCTGTTTCAGGATCCCATCTAGGGTCCCACTTTGCATTTCATTTTCGTGTCTGTTTAGGTTCCTCCAATCTGTGACAGTTTCTCAGACTCTTCCAGTCTATGACTTCAAAACTGTTGAAGGGTACTTGTCAGCTGTTTTGTAGAATGCTTCTTAATTTGGGTTTCTCATGATTACACTGGCATTACGGGTTTGGGGAAAGCATACCCTTCTCATTACATCCTATCAGGGTATGATGTCAACATGACTTGTTTCTGGTGCTGTTAACGTTAACCTTGATTGTTTGGTTTGGGTTGCATCTGCCAGATTTTGCCACTGTGAAGCCCCATTTGTTAGAAATGACTTGCTAAGTCCAGCCCACATTGAAGGGGAGGGGATTTAATCTCTACCTCCTGAAGGGAGGAATATCCAAGAATGTGTGGATGTATGTTAAAAGCACCACAATAATTAATAAATATTTTAGAGGAGATACTTTGAGACAATTCAGATGCCCTGTTTTTCCTTAAAGTTTCACTCACTAATTTTAGGATTTGTCAGTTGATCATTCCTGCTGCAGTTACTATGATAATTTACTTCATTCCTTCTACTTTTATGAGTTGTAATTTTTGTGGAATGATTTGTCCTTTTTCCTCACTTATTTACATCATTTACTTGTATCAGTATGGATATTTATTTTATTCTTTGGGTTATAATCCAATACAGTGTTGTTTTGTTGCTCAGATTATTCCAACTTTGGTTATTGAGCGCTCTTTCATATTGACTCTGTGTCCTTTGGCATGCCTCCATGTTTGTTTGTTTAGTACTTCCTTTCTGGCACTGCAAGATGCTCCCAGCTTATGTTTGTCTTGCCCCAGCCCTAGAATCAGCCATTTTCCCAAGGAGCCCTGATTCCTTTTATTGGTGAATGTTTTTCTTTTCTTTTGTTTGTTTTTTTGTGTGAATGGTATTTAGAAACCAAAATCTGGGGCTCCTGGGTGGTTCAGTTGGTTAGGCGTCCAACTTCGGCTTAGGTCATGATCTCACGGGTTCGTGAGTTCAAGCCTCTCGGTCAGGCTCTGTGCTGACAGCTCAGAGCCTGGAGTTTGCTTCAGATCCTGTGTGTGTGTATGTGTGTCTCTCTGTCTGCCCCTCTCCCACTGTCTCGCTCTCTCTTAAAAATAAACATTAAAATTTTTTTTTAATAAAAAAAAAAATGAAACCAAAATCTGGATGCTGGGTGTGTTTGTTGCTATTGGGATATCATTGTTTCTTGTCTCTTTGGTGGAAAAAGCTAGGAAACATGCTTATGTACACTAATCCTTGTATACACAAATATCTATGTTTATATCTGTATCTGTCTACATATATATGAAAATAAACATGTGTTTATACAAATATCTCTGACTCTACTCTGGCACCACAGGATCCATCCCAATGTTCTCTATTTGTGTTCTCTTTCTCAGAGAGTAAGAAATTTGGCTTCTCTTTGGCTATAATTTATTTATTTATGCAACCTGTAAAGTAGTTTCAGTACTTTTTTTTTTTTACTTATGTAAGAAACTTACCAGTTAAAAAATTTTTTTAATGTTTATTTATTTTTGAGAGAGAGAGACAGAGCACGACTGGGGGAGGGGCAGAGAGAGAGGGAGACACAGAATCTGAAGCAGGCTCCATGCTCAAGCTTTCAGGACAAAGTCCCACAGGACAGAGCCCCACGCGGGGCTCGAACTCACAAACTGTGAGATCACGACCTGAGCCAAAGTCAGATGCCCCAACTGACTGAGCCACCCAGCCGCCCCAACAATTTACCAATTAGGTATAATGTTTGTGTACGGTTCTTTTTGTTCATTTTAGCCTATAGTATCTAGTCATAATGTTATACACAGTTATTTAGGTAAGCTCCTTTTTTTCCCCCTCCACTGCCCTTCAGTGAGGTAATGCTGTGCATTTGTAACACAGGTAGATTCATTTATTGCAGTCTGCATTCTATCCTGGGTTCCCCAGAAGTTGTTTTTTTGTTTTGTTTTTTTATTTTATTTTATTATTTAAAAAAAAATTTTTTTTAACGTTTTTTATTTATTTTTGAGACAGAGAGAGACAGAGCATGAACGGGGGAGAGGCAGAGAGAGAGGGAGACACAGAATCGGAAGCAGGCTCCAGGCTCCGAGCCATCAGCCCAGAGCCCGACGTGGGGCTCGAACTCACGGAGCGCGAGATCGTGACCTGAGCTGAAGTCGGCCGCCCAACCGACTGAGCCACCCAGGCGCCCCTGTTTTGTTTTTTTAAATTGCATACAGTAAAGTGCATTCTTTGTTGAGTACAGTTTTATGGGTTTTGACAAATGCACAGTCAGGTATCCACCATCACAGTACCGTACTAAACAGTTCCGTCACTCTAAACATTTTCTTGTATGGCCTCTTTGTAGTCAGCTCTTCTACCTACCCCACCTTTCAACAACCACTGATCTGTTTTCCATCCCCTTGTTTTTTGCCTTTTCTGGAATGTAATGTACATGGAATCATACAATATGCAGCCTTTGGGGTCTGACTTTTTCACCTAGCAAAAAGTACCTTTTAAATCTCCCAAGTCCATTACTCTTTATTGCTAAGTGTCATTCCATTGTATGGATGTACCATAGTATGCCCATTCACCTAAGAGAGGACATCTGAATTGCCAGTTTTTAGCACTTATAAAGAAAGCTGTTATAAACATTCATGTGCCGATGGTTTAACTTTATAGGAAGCCCTTAAAGGATTTTCCAAAATGGCTGTGCCATTTTGCATTCCTACCAGCAGTGAATGAGAATTTCTGTTCCTCTGTATCCTCCCCAGGATTTGCTATTGTCTTTTTTTTTTTTTTTTTTAATTTTAGCAATTCTAATAGGTATGTACTGGTATCTCAGGGTGGTCAATTTACATTTCCCTAAAGGCTAATGATGTTGAGCATCTTTTCATATGCTTATTTGCCATCGGTGTGTCTTTGAAGTGTTTGTCAGATTTTTTGGTGGATGTGTTTGTCTTATTCTTGACTTTTAAGAGTTCTTTATATATCCTGGGTACAAATTCTTTATTAGATTTGTTATTTGCCAGTATTTTCTCCTGCTCTGTGGCTTATTTGTTTTTCATTTTCTTCACTGTCTTTGACAGAACAAAAGTTTTAAATTTTCACAAAGTCCAGTTTTTTTTTTCTTTTATGGATTGTGTCTTTGGTTTCCTACCCTAAAAACTCATTGGCAACCCCAAGGTCATGCAGATTTTCTTGCCATTTTTTAAAAAAGTTTTAAATGTTTTATTTATTTTTGAGAGAGAGCGAGAGCTAGTGAAAGAGCATGGGGAAGGGGCAGAGAGAGGGGGATACATAGAATCTGAAGCAGACTCCAGGCTCTGAGCTGTCAGCACAGAGCCGGACGCAGGACTTGAACTCACGAACCGCAAGATCATGGCCTGAGCCAAAGTCAGAAGCTTTACCAACTGAGCCACCCAGGCGCCCCTCACCATTTTTAAGAGAAGTATTATTTAAAGAAAAATTGTATAGTTTTGCATTTTACATGTAGGTTTGTGAGCTGTTCTGAATAAATTTTTGTATAAGGTATGATATTATGGACATCCAGTTGTGCCAGCACTGATTTTGAAAGGCTATCCTTTCTCCATTAAATTGCCTTTGTACTTCTGTCAAAAGCCAGTTTATATTTGTGCGGGTCTATTTCTGGGCTGTGTTCTGTTCCATTCATCTATGTGTCTCTTCTTTTGCCAATATTGCATTGTCTTGATTACAGTGGCATTATAATAAGTCTTGAAATTGGATAGTGTAAGCCTTCCAACTTTCTACTTGGTTGTTTTTAATCTCCAGGTAGTCTATTTTTTTTTTAATTTATTTATTTTTTTTTTATTTTGAGAGAGCACAAGCACAGGAGGGGCAGAGAGAGAGGGAGAGAGAGAGAATCTCAAGCAGGCTTCACGCTTTCAGCACGGAGCCCAATGTGGGGCTCGATGCCATAAACCATGAGATCATGACCTGAACTGAAATCAAGAGTCAGGTGCTTAAGTGACTGAGCCACCCAGGCACCCCATCTGTGTAAGTCTGTTTTATAGATGTATCATAATTAATGAGGTTTCTACTGAAGGACATTTAAAGGGTTGTTTTTTGCTATAATAAATGATGCTGAGATGAACATCTTTACACATACATCTTTTTGGACTGTGTGATTCCTTTTTCAGGATAAATTCCTAGAATGGAAATACTGGGTAAGATGTAAACATTACCTCTTTTTTTCCTCCCAATTTTCTGAGGTTATTAGAGGTTATATTATTTTTCTCATTGAGGGAAAATTCATATGACGTCAGCCATTTTAAATTGTTTTTTGTTTTTTAAAGTTCATTTATTTTGCGGGAGAGAGCACACACATGGGAGAGGGGCAGAGAGAGTGGGAGAAAGAGAATCTCAAGTAGGCTCTGCTCTGTCAGTGCAGAGCCGGATGTGGGGCTCGATCTCATGAACCGTGAAATCATGACCTGGGCCAAAATCAAGAGTCAGACGTTTAAACATCTGAACCACACAGGTGCCCAGCATCAGCCATTTTAAAGTGAATGATTCTGGGGCATCTGGCTGGCTCAGTCAGTAGAGCATGTGACTCTTGATCTCGGGGTTGTGAGTTTGAGCCCCATGTTGGGTGTATAGATTACTTAAAAAATCAAATCTTTAAAGTGAATGATTCAGTGTCATTTGGTATATTCACAGTGGTGTACAACCATACCCTCTGTCTAGTTCCAAAATATTTCCACCACCCCAAAAGAAAACCCCATACCCATTAAGCAGTTACTTGCCCATTTTCCCTTCCCTCCCAGCTCCTGGCAAATACTTGTCTGCTTTCTGTCCCTATAGATTTTACCTATTCCGGATATTTCATATAAATGCAGTCATATAATCTGTTAGCATGTATTGGTAATTTGTTCCTTTTTATGGTTGAATAATTTTCCTTTGTATGTATAGATCACAATTTGTCCCATCTATTGATGGGCATTAGTACCTTAGGCTATTATGAATAGTGCTACTGTGAACTTGTATGTATATGTACATGTATTTGTTTGATTATCTGTTCTTAGTTATTTTTGGGTAATACCTAGGAGTAGAATTGCTGGGTCATGGTAATTCTATGTCTACCTTTTTGAGGAATTGCCAAACTGTTTTTACACAATGGCTATATTATTTTACATTCCCACCAGCAATGTGTAAGGGTATCAATTTCTCTACCTTGTCTCCAATACTTGTTATTTTTCCTTTTAAAAAATTATTTTTAACTTTTATTATTTTTTTTAGGTTTGTTTATTTTGAGACAGAGAGGGCACAAGCTGGGGAGAGGCAGAGAGAGAGAATCCTAAGCAGGCTTTGCACTCCATGCTGAGCTCAACATGGGGCTTAGTCTCATGACGGTGAAATCATGACCTAGCCAAAATCAGGAGTTGGACGCTCAAACGATTGAGCCATCCAGGCGCCCTTTTCCTTTTTAATAAAATTTTCCTTAAAAAAAAAAAATTCTAGCATCCTAGTGGGTGTGAAAGTGGTATCACTTTACAGTTTTGATTTACATTTTCTTAGTGGCCATTTGTGTAATATCTTCTTTGGAAAAGATATCTATTTAGGTCTTGTGTTCATTTTTTTTTTTTTTTTTTAATGTTTATTTTTGAGATGAGAGAGAGTATGAGTGGGGGAGAGGCAGAGAGAGAGGGAGACACAGAATCCCAAGCAGGCTCTAGGCTCTGAGCTGTCAGCACAGAGCCGGATGTGGGGCTTGAACCCACGAACCGTGAGATCGTGACCTGAGCTGAAGTAGGACACTCAGCTGACTGAGCCACCCAGGCGCCTCTTGTGTTCATTTTTAAATTGGGTTGGTTGTCTTTTTGTTGCTGGTTGGCACACATTACATTTTGATACATATTGCCAGACTTTTGGTTTGAAGAAAGTTTGTATCAGTGGTATGTCTATTTTTGTTCACCCTTGCAATTCTGTGTATTACCTATCTTTTCATTATTATAGTTTGGTAAACAAATGAATTTCATTTTGATTTCATTTCTTTGTTTAATTGTCTTTTCAAGGGTGCATTGGTCATTTGTGTATTGCTTGTTTTAATTCCTTGCTCATACCTGTTATGCCCACTTCTATATAATGGTTTTCATTTTTGTGTTTATTGGTTTTTAAGAGTTTTTTGTGTATTGTAAGTTTGAATCCTTTATGCAGTCTCATGTATTGGAAGTATTTTTTTCAGTTGGTAATTTGTCTTTTGACTTGTGTGATTTTTTGGGGTCATAATAAATGTTTTAGGTTTGTATGTTCTCATACTTTTTGTGAGTACATGTTGGTTTTAACATTCTTTTAGAAAGAGAATATTATAGGGGCACCCGGCTAGCCCAGTCAGTAGAACATGGACTCTTGCTCTCTGGGTCATGAGTTCAAGTCCCACGTTGCACATAGAGCCTACTTTATTATTTTTTCTTAAAGATTTAAAAACTTTTAAAAATGTTTATTTATTTTTGAGAGAGAGAGAGAGAGAGAAAGAGAGAGAGAGGCAGAGCGTGAGCCAGGGAGGGGCAGAGAGAGAGAGAGAGAGACAGAGAGAGAGAGAGAGACAGAGAGACACGGAATCTGAAGCAGGCTCCAGACTCTGAGCTGTCAGCACAGAGCCCAGTACGGGGCTCCAACTCATGAACAGTGAGACCATGACCTGAGCTGAAGTCAGACACTTAACTGATTGAGCCATCCAGGTGCCCCGAGTCTACTTTAAAAAAAAAATGAGAATGTTATAATAGATTTATAATGTATTGAACTGTTGGAACTTACAGATGTGAACAAAAAGTATTGTTGATGCTCTGGTGTAAATGAAGGTATACTCAGGCCTCCTTGCCTTCAGCATGCCTGTTGCTCTTTCCTTGCAGTCCCCTACATACATAATTACAGATGGAATACGGGATTCTGTGTTGTCCAGGTGGGTACTTTTGGTTAGCTACCCCACTACCCAGTTTCCTTACTTTCCTTTTTTTTTGGTTTACATCTTGCTAGTGCCTAGCATCATAACTTGTAACGGTGGTTCTCACTCCCAGGTGCACAGTGTAATCACCTGGGTAGCATTAAAAAACATTGATGCTCAGGCTTATAGTATTCAGAAAGTGTGTATTGATTAGAATTAGATTTAGATGATTTGCCTAATAGGCAAATGTTTCCTAATTTATAGTCTGTCTTTACTCTGAGGTCTTCATTTAGCGTATTTAGCCTAGCAGGCAGTTTTATTTACTGAGAAAACTGGGTTTTAGTCTCAGCTTTGCCACTAACTCGCTGTACTTATAACCTGGGACAAGATACTGCCCTCTCTGGGCTTTAGTTTCCTCTTTGGCTATATTAGTGAGGGGGGACTGATTAGATCAGATCAGGAGTGGGCAGACTTTTTCTGTTAAGGTCCAGTTAGTAAATATTTTAGGCTTTGTGGGTCATACGGTGTCTGTCAGTGTCTATTTTATTTATTTTTTATTTGTTTTGAGAGAAAGAGTGGGCATGCTTGTGTGTGAGAGGGGCAGAGAGAGAGAGAGAGAGAGAGAGAGAGGGAGGGAGGGAGGGAGAGAATCCCAAGCAGGCTTCACACTGTCAGCACAGACCCTGAAGCCAGGCTTGATCCCCATGAATCCCAAGATCATGACCTGAGCTGAAATAGAGTTGGACACTTAACCAGCTGAGCCACACAGGCTCCCCTGTCTGTCATGGTGTCTAAAGCTCCTTTTAGCTCTGGTATTTTGTGGTTCGCTTCTTTCAAACCCTAGCCAGGGGTCTCACCTCGAAACACCAAGAAAAATCTTGTTTAATCACCACCAATTAAATATAGATAATACCAAGCACTTCTATAGTGCTTATTACCATTTGCCTGCCATTATTCTAAATATTTCATCTATATTAACTCTAATCTCCAGAATAACATAGTGAGGAGTGTAGGTACTATTATTATTATTATTATTCCCATTTTATAGATTAGGATACTTGAGGCAAGGAAAACTAAGATACTTAAATAACCTGCGAAATGAAGTTGGGTAGTGGAGTCAGAATTTGAACCCGTGCTTCTGGCTCCGTCATACACTGTTGGCTTTCCCTAACTTAGATACAGACCTCCAAATAATATATGCTCTATCTCAGGTATCTTAAAATAAAATCTCACTGAAACTATCAAAAGCGGGCCAATCTGGAGGCTGTAAAATTGGCCACAAGAAGAGCTTTATTATTGATTTTATCTTCTCAAAAGAGCCCTTTTGTTTCTGTCCCAGCATTATGGTCACATGGCATCGTCTTTGTTTATATTTTCAGCTTTCTATCATATTTACTCTTCAAAACCTTGAAGGGGTTCAGTGTATGGAAACTGTCTTCTCAGTTTCTGGAATTTAATTTCACCTTAGTAGGAATTCATTACTTCAATCAAGCAAACAGACTAGAGTCAAATGGGAATAAAAACTCTTCACGAGAGGCAGCAGAAACAGCTTGTGTTATGGGCAGAGCATCTAGGCTTTAGTCGTGTCTCTATTGCCAGCCAATTATATATGCAGAGGAGCTCCCTGAGCCTCTGTATTCTCAAGTATAAAATTTCAGGTGATCGGACCGGGTAGATGATCTCGGAATTTCCTTACATCCATGCTTTGCCAGGGCTTGCAGGTGGACGTCTAAGCAGCCACTGCAGAGGCTCTCCGTTGCGGAGTTTCTCATACTTCAACTTTAAAGTATGTTAAAAGTATGTTAACTTTTTTTTTTTTTACGTTTATTTATTTTTGAGACAGAGAGAGACAAAGCATGAACGGGGGAGGGTCAGAGAGAGGGAGACACAGAATCTGAAACAGGCTCCAGGCTCTGAGCTGTCAGCACAGAGCCTGACGCAGGGCTCGAACTCACGGACCGCGAGATCGTGACCTGAGCCGAAGTCGGCTGCTTAACTGACTGAGCCACCCAGGCGCCCCAAAAGTATCTTAACTTTAAAGTATGCCAGTTTTGCATTCTCTGCCCTGATCTGTCTGCATTTATTTATCTATTTACTTAAACATTTATTTATTTATTGAGAGGGATGAGTGGGGAAGGGCAGAGAGAGAGAGAGAGAGAGAGAATATCCCAAGCAGGCTGTCTGCATTTATTTATCTATTTACTTAAACATTTATTTATTTATTGAGAGGGACGAGTGGGGAAGGGCAGAGAGAGAGAGAGAGAGAGAGAGAGAGAGAGAGAGAATCCCAAGCAGGCTCCGCACTGTCAGCACGGAGTCCGATGTGGGGCTTGAAGTCACGAACCACGAGATCATGACCTGAGGCAAAGAAATCAAGACTCGGATGCTCAATCTACTGAGCCACCCAGGTGCCCCTGTCTGCATTTATTTAGATGTAAAAATTCATGTTTTACGTTCTTTTTACCAATTAGGAAGATCTGGTGCTTAAGAAGAATGCATAGTGTACTTATTATGTATGCACCTCTCAGTTTGAGAAGCATGGCCTTGTATTATGATTGTAGTTCCTTTTCCCTTAAATAGAGATAGCCATTGGAGGACCAAAAGTCTCTATCTGCACTACAAATTCCAAACCACTCCTCTCACTAGACTGAACACATCAGGTACAGGTTCTCCCACTTTCTGAGCGTCTTAATCTGTCTGATTTAGTCAGCATGTCTGCAGTTGAACTTCTGCCAAGCAAAGCTAAAAGGAGTAGTTGCCTGCCATGTTCCTGCAGCTAATTCATTCTTTCTTAATAAAGTGTACATTTTTTAAGAAGTTATCCTTTTATTAAGAAAGAAAAGTTAAATAGGGTGCCTGGGTGGCTCAGTCGGTGGTTAAGTGTCTGACTTTTGATTTCAGCTCAGGTCTTGATCTCAGGGTTGTGAGTTCAAGCCCTACATTGGGCTCCGTGCTGGGTGTGAAGCCTACTAAGAAAGAGAGGAAGAGAGAGGGAGGGAGGGAGAGGGAGGGAGGGAAGGAAGTTAGGCAAGAGATTTGACCTTTTCTCTACTTTTCCACATCTCTTCATTTGAATAATCAAATTCAAAATCTTTAAAAAAAATTTTTTTTTTAATGTTTTCTTTATTTTTGAGACAGAAAGAGACAGAGCATGAGCAGGGGAGGGGCAGAGAGAGAGCGAGACACAGAATCTGAAGCAGGCTCCAGGCTCTGAGCGGTCAGCACAGAGCCCAACGCGGGGCTCGAACTCACGAACCGCGAGATCATGACCTAAGCCGAAGTCGGATGCTCAACCGACTGAACCACCCAGGTGCCCCAAATTCAAATTCTTTTAATCAAAAAGGAAAATCAACTTTTGGTGATAGAGCCAGGAAAGCGATTGAAGGATTTCAGGATCTAATTTGGATTGGGAAGGAAATGAAGTTAAAAGGGGGAAGATAACTTATGAGGAAGAAACCAAACAAGGAGGGCAGCTTTTCATTTTGCTTATAAACAGCTATGTTGGGGCATCATAGCCAACCTGAACTCAGACAGAGCTCCACAATCTGCCCAGTGTCCAGGATCTTGCTGATTAACACACTTATTAGGGCCACCCTAGAGCATAAAAACCCTAAAGGGTTGGAGCCAAGTTGCCTGGATTTTAAGTCCTAGCCCCACTACTTACTAGCTATGCAACCTCTCTGTGCTTCAGATTTTTTTTCTTATGTTTATTATTTATTTTGAGAGAGACAAAGATAACACAAGGGTGGGAGGGGCAGAGAGAGACGGAGAGAGAGAATCCCAGGCAGACTCCACGCTGTCAGTACAGAGCCTGATGAGGGGCTCAAACCCATGAAACCGTGATATCCTGACCTAAACCAAAACTACCCAGGGATTTTGGGGAGTTTCTCCATGGTGAAATTTCTTTGGACCAGGGTTTCTCAACTTCAGGACTGTTGACATTTTGGGTTGGGATAATTTTTTGCTGTGTGAGCTCATATTTCCTTGTAGTATCCAGTTAAATACCTAGAACATTAAATGTTTGCTGGTTATGATATTTAAAGAAGATGGTACAGTCACACTTTAATGTCTCTTAGAAACTTTAAATCACGTATGTCTTTATAGTACAGTTACTTGTATCTCTGTTTCTGCTAGCCTGGACTCCTTGAGGACAGGGACCCTTTCTTAATCTTCTTTGCATGCCTAACATCTTGCAGATTACCTGGCACATAATAGACTCAGTAAATGTTTGCAGAGATAAGTCAGTTATGTTGATAATTGGCTAAGTAGGTTAAACCTGGGATTTTTCAGAATATTTCAGCTATCAGACCTCACAAAGAGGCCAGAGCCTCCTTAGTATTGACAGAATCTGATTTGTGCAGAGAGAAGCATTTTATCCAGTCATTTCTGTGTACACAGATCACAGGTGTCTTCTGGGAGAGTAGGAGATGGAACGGAGTGGCATACTGCCTTTAAAAGATAACACAAACCCTTTAAGCTCTTCTTAGCACCCAGGGCTGCCTGTTCTATAGGCAAAGTCACACTGAAACTGTAATTGAAGCTGGAAAATAGGTGAAATGTAAAGCAATCAGCTACAAACCTAACTTACCCTGGTGGAATGTTGTTTTGTGGGCAGGTAATAAAATAAGCCCAGTTGGGGCATTTGCAATATAAATATCTGTATGGACCAAATGTGACGTTTACAAAAATTGATTGGTTTCTAAATTTGTTTAGATATTTATCCTTAGTGCCAATGTGTAAAATGTTGCTGTGTTTTTGCTTTTTGGCTGGGTGGTATGATTTTAATTGATAAGCAATGTATGCCCTAAAATGCATCATTCATGGGGCACCTGGCTGGCTCAGTTGGTGGAGCATGTGACTCTTTATCTCAGGATTATGCGTTCAAGCCCCCTGTTGTGTGTAGAGATTACTTAAAAGTAAAATCTTAAATGCATAATTCGTAAGTGTACAAAAAGTGAAAATACCTGTGTAGGGGTGCTTGGGTGGCTCAGTCAGTTAAGCGTCGACTCTTGGTTTCAGCTCAGGTCACGATCTCACAGTTGGTGAGTTTGCTGCCTTGCTCCCTGTTGCCCCAGCTTGCTCTCTCTTTCTCTCTCTCTCTCTCAAAAAAATGAAACATAAAAAAATTTAAAAAGTGAAAATACCTGTGTAACCACAACTCAGTTCAAGAAATAGAACGTTACCAGTCCTCTCAATAGTTTTGAAAATTGTGATTTGATCCAGCAATTCCACTTCTGGGTGTATATTTAAAAGAATTGAAAAATTCAGCAAATGTTTGAAAATTTCATTTCATTGCAGATATTCACTGTTTTCTCATTGTGCTGAAAATCTGTCATCCAAGTCTTTCGTTGTTATTGTGGTAAAATATACATGACATAAAATGTACCATTTTACCATGCATTAAGCACATTCACATTGTTCTGCAACCTTCACCCTCTATCTCCAGATCTTTTTCATCTTCCCAACTGAAATTCTGTACCCATTTTTTTTAAGTAAAAAATTTTTTTAAAAAACATTTATTTATTTTTGAGAGACAGAGAGAGAGAGAGAGAGAGAGAGAGAGAATGAGTGGGGGAGGGACAGAGAGAGAGAGAGAGAGAGACAGAATTGGAAGCAAGCTCCAGGCTCTGAGCTGTCAGCACAGAGCCCAGTGCAAGGCTCGAACCCGTGAACCCTGAGACACTCAACTGACTGAGCCACCCAGGCGCCCCTGTACCCGTTTTATATGGACTCTTCATTGTTCTCTGCCCCAGCACCTGGCAACCACCATTCTACTTTTTGCCTCTGAATTTTTACTAGTTTAGTTACATCATGTAAGTAGAATCATACAATATTTGGCTTTTTGTTACTGAGTTATTTTACTTATCATAATATCTTTAAGGTTCATCCATGTTATAGTATGTGTCAGAATTTCCTTCCCTTTTAGGGCTGAATAATAATGGAATAACACATTTTATTTATCCATTCATTCATGGTGGACTGTTGGGTTGCTTCTACCTTTTGGCCTCAGTGATTGATGCTGCTATTATAGACATGGGTGTATAAATACCTGTTCAGCTCCCTGCTTTCAGTTCTTTGGGGTACATACCTAGAAGTGGAGTTGCTAGATAATATGGTAATTCTATTTTTTTATGTGTTGTTTTTAAGATTTTATTTTTTAGTAATCTACACTCACTGTGGGGCTTGAACTCACAACCTTGAGATCAAGTGTCACATGCTCTACAGACTGAGTCAGCCAGTGTCCCTCTATTTTTTATGTTTTGGTGAATCACCGTACTGTTTTCCATCCACAGCTATGTCATTTTACATCCCCACCAACAGTACACAGGGGTTCTAATATCTCTACATCTTCACCAACATTTGTTATTTTTTGTTTTTTGATAATAGCTATCTCTGTGTATGAAGTGCATCCAGATTTTTTTATAGGAACTTTTTGTTAGGGAAGTTTTCCAACATATAAAAAAAATAGAATGAGTACCAGTTGAACTTCTGTGTGTCTGTCACCTAGCTTCAGTAAGTTAGGAACACTTGGCCAATCTTGTTTCATTTAGTCTATCCCTCTTCCACCATTATTGGAATGTAGATCCCAGTTGTCATATACTTTCTTTTTTTTGTCCTATGGTTAAAAACAGAAAATAAAGATAAAATTTTAATGTTATGAATGTTACTGCAAATTTTACTTGCATCATTGTTCTCCCTTTCATTTCGTGATCATAATTCTTTTCTAAAGTAATCTCTACCCAATGTGGGGCTCGAACTCACGACCCCGAGATCAAGAATCAGATGCTCTAATGACTGAGCCAGCCAGGCACCCCAGTGATCGTAATTCTTGTGTCATTATTAACAAATGTCTTTTCAGCGTCATTTTTGCTCTCATGCAGTGCAGCTATAGATGTACTTTACATATGCCCTTCATCTACCCTTGCCTTCTTGCTTATTAAAAATTTATTCAGGGGTAAAATGAAAAAAATACACAGTAGCTGTGATCACAAGTTGCACAGTCATTTGTAAGCTCAACTTTAACAGCACATCGCTAACTGTCAAAAGAAGTCATATTAGAATGGAAGAGTGAAGCAACATCATTATTGATATAACCTTGGATCAGCTCTCATTTCTTTAAAAAATATATATACTTCCATTCATAAGTACTTCAGTATACTGTATACCTCAAAGTTAAAGACTCCTTTTTTTTTTTTAAGTTTATTTATTTTTTTTTGAGAGAGGGAGTAAGCTGGGGAGGGGCTGAGAGACAGGAGAGATAGAGAATCCCAAACCGGCTCTGTTCTTTCCTGATGTGGGCTCAAACCCACAAACTGCGAGATTATGATTTGAGCCAAAACTGAGAGTCGGACACTTAACCAACTGAGCCACCCAGGCGCCCCAGTGACTCCTTTTTTATTTTCTCCTTTTTAACAAAACAAAACAAAGCAAAACAAAACACAAAACCATAAAGCCATATGATACCTAAACATTAACAATCCTTTTATTATCAGATACCTGTTTAGTACCACCCATATCTTTATGCCCAGTTTCTTTTAGTCTGATGGTATGGGAAACAAAAGTTGACAAATCACTCAAAGATGACAATTCACATTGGTAACCAAGATGTAGTACTTTTGTATGAATTACAGTTTTTAGTTTGTTAACTCTGTGAGCAAGAAGTCTTTCCTTAAACCATGAGTACTTCTTTCTGATATTTGTTGGCATTTGCATATACCATAAATAGTGTAGTAGTCTACTTCCTTTAAAATAAGGTGAGCCTCATTCTGGGGTTACCTTCTGTTTGATTTATGTTGATGTGTTTATTTGTTTAAGCTTACTATTTTAAGGAGTTCTAGAAGATACCCTTAAAGACGAGACTCAAAATGACAATTTACCAGATATCTAGGTGGCTCAGTCAGTTGAGTGGCTGCCTCTTGATTTTGTCTCAGGTCACGATCCCAGGGTTGTGGGATTGAGCCCCATGTCAGGCTCTGCGCTGAGTGTGGAGCCTGCTTAAAGATTCTCTCTCCCTCTGCCCCTCTCCCCTCTTGTGCTCGGTTTCTCTTTAAAATTTAAAGAAAAGTGGGGGGGGGGGATGAAAATTTATCTACAAATTTATCTATATGTCGGATAGAACATGCTGGTAGGGATATTTACATTTTGGTTTTTTTGTAAGTTGGGGATGGTAATTTTGCATTTGCAGCGATAATTTCCTTAACATTAATCTCAATGTTAAAAACGAGAATCCACTTACAGGGTTCAGAAATCTTCCACTGGCAAAATCAAGTTGTTGCTGTTTGAGTTCTTTCACGTTGATTGGGTCATTTGGAATGCAACAGAGCCAGCTAAAGTTTGTGGGAAAAGAGGGAGAGGAACACGCAATTGTTAACTCCTTTTCTCCTGTAGTCTTCTTAATTTGTGCAGAAGACTGCGGTGTAGGGTATATCCTATAGCACTTTGTAACATCAGAAGGAAGTCTTGCTCAAGATACACAGAGAGAACACCCTGTGATCTAAGATTCCACCAGTATTCAGGTGTAAGAATGCAAGTTTGTTGTCGGGCACAGATTAAATGAGTTAAAGGCAGAGCTGATTCTTTCCTGGTGGCTCTTTATATGTCTTATGTGCACTATTTTACTAATTAACAATTTTATTTTACCTGAAGATAGCTTCTGTCCCTGTTGGGTAAAAAACCTCAGTAGCTACCAGCAAAGAGGCTTCAGAGAGATAAATAATAACACTAAATTTATTTCCCATTATCCTTCTGTTGTGATAGTAGTTGTTGTAATACAGGTAGTAATATAATAACCCTTCATAGCATCTGCAAAGTTAGGCAAAAACTAAGTGCTTTGCATGTATTAACTCACTTAATCCATGCAACAACCCCACGAGATAGACATTATTATCCTCATTTTACTGATGAGGGATTGAGGCACAGAGAAGTTAGTAACTGACTACTCCACTGGTACAAATAGCTGGTAAGTGGCAGAGCTAGGAATTGATCTGAGGCAGCCTGGCGCCAGCGTCCTTCCTCCTAACCATTATACTGTGCTGTACTTAATCGACACCCATGTAAGTAAAGGGAAATGTGAGATAAAAAATGCTTTTAACATCTTTGTGGGCTCTATGGAACTTATTATTTGTTCATTCAATGCTCCCTGTAGAATCAGTGATTACAGAGAGAACATTTAATCTCAAAGCATTCATCCCTATTTTCAAACTAGTATTTTCAGATCTGCACTCCGAGACCTTGCATTTAGAAAAAGTACATTTGAACTTTTTAGTTGAATTGGCAGATCAAGAGCTTACAGACAGGATATTGCCTTTGAGTATTTAGACTGTATATGCTGGCCCCCTGAAGCAGTAATTTGGTTAGATCACAATGTTTCCACTAGAGTGTAGCAGTATTAGGGGTTCTGACTTCAAAGTGTGTATGTGTGTGTTTTATATGTATCTTTGTAAATAGGCCACTTCTTCACAAATGGAGCCAATGCTATACAAATCCTAGAAATGTTTCAGAGCATTTTAATCCAAGAAATATCTAAGCATTTGAAGTAGAACTATGAGCAATGCAAAATGTTACCTTTCTGGAGACTTATGATAAGTAAAATAAATAAAACAACCTGCCCATTTTTAAATGCTTAAAGTTCAGGCCTAAAGAACTTCCAGTTAATCTTGCAGAATTAGTTCTCACTTGAGCACTGATTTACATACACTTTTTATCTTTAAGTTTAAACTAATTGCCACTATTTGATAAGAAAGCCAGTGTTTTGTTTTCTCCCGCTACCTTTGTCCTGGGTTTCTTGGGTGGGTCCCCTATGCCCTGAACACAAATGCTTAGAGCACATCTATTCCGGTGCTTTGCATCAGTCACGTGTTTGGCTGGAGGGAGGTACGGATCACCATTCCTACCTCAAATGTGCCTTTTATGGAAGCAGGTGACTATCTCATGCTAATTTTCTTTCCCCTAGGTTTATGAAGGCTTAGACATCATCACCAACAAGGTTTCTGCCCAAGAGCAGAGAATGTGCCAGCACCACATGATCAGCTTTGTGGATCCTCTTGTGACAAATTACACAGTTGTGGACTTCAGGAACAAGGCAACTGCTCTGATATCCTTAGGAAAGACAGCAGCTAGGCTTGTGGGTGCAAGGCAGCCCAAGCCAGAAAGTTTTCTTTTCAGTGACAGTTTCTTCTAAACAGGGGCACCCAAGACCTAACAACCCATAGGTAGCATCCCCATCTGAACTATATGGATTGAAAGATACAATGCCCTTGCTACTCAGAACCTTGTCTTCAGACTGCAGCATTTAGCATCCCTTGGGCACTTATTAGAAATGCTGAATTTGGTCCTCACTCCAGACCTGTTGAATCAGAATCTGCATTTAACGAGAATCCCAGGTGATTCATAGGCATGTTAAAATTTGAGAAGCTGTTTTAGTGGCAAGAACACTGATTTAGGAACCAGAAAATCTGTGTTCTAGTCCCAGAACTACCTCTTTGGACCAAGTGGATTTTATTGGGTAGAGAGCATTTACCCCACGGAGCTTCAGTTTCCCACCCTTTAAATGAGGTTACAAAATCAGTTTATAAATATAATGGAGTTACAGTTAGAATTTAATAGGGATTGTTGGGTGAGGGAGGACTGCAAAACACCAATAATTTTTTTTTTTCTAATTTTTCTAATTTTTTTTTTTCTGTGATCAGTGATCTTTTACTTTTTTAATTTTAATTCCAATATAGTTAACATATAGTGTTACATTAGTTTTAACGCCAATAAATTTTTGAAAAGACTAGTATAAGGGAACTGCCCTTGTATTTTAACTCTTTAGACTGCCTTTAATATTTGGACTGCCAGATGGGGCTCCTGGCAGG
Source organism: Panthera onca (assembly GCF_046562875.1). NCBI lineage: Eukaryota > Metazoa > Chordata > Mammalia > Carnivora > Felidae > Panthera > Panthera onca. The sequence goes on from NC_138346.1 coordinate 190,770,271, forward strand.
CTCAGCCGGTAGAGCATGAGACTCTTGATCTCGGGGATCACAAGTTCAATCAAGCCCTATGCTGGGCATAGAGATTACTTTAAAAAATATATTTGGACTGCTAGATATTAAAACATAATGAAAATTCATAATAATTATAATAGCATGGAACTTACACTAGACAGTCTTATGGCACAGAATAGAGAAAACGCAGAATACAAATTCAAATCAATGTCCATACTTAGCTTATGATCAAGGTGGCATTTTAGAACAGCGGAAAAATAAAGCAGCAGTTAATAATTATTCCCAGGACTTGGGGTGCCTAGGTGACCTAGTTGGTTAAGCGTCTGACTTTGGCTTAGGTCACGATCTCACAGTTCTTGAGTTGGAGCCCCGCATCCGGCTCTCTGCTGTTCAGATCCTCTGTCCCCCTCTCTCTCTGCCCTTCCCCTGCTTGTGCACATGTGTTCTCTCTCTCTCTCCAAAATAAACATCAAAAAAATAATTATTTCTAGGACAGCTAATTATTTTGGAAAAAAATAAAATCACAACCTCATTATATATGACATAAATTGCAGATGGATTTCAGAGTTAAATATGTGTATTCTTTTTTTTTTTTTTTTTTTTTTTTTAATTTTTTTTAACGTTTATTTATTTTTGAGACAGAGAGAGACAGAGCATGAATGGGGGAGGGGCAGAGAGAGAGGGAGACACAGAATCGGAAGCAGGCTCCAGGCTCTGAGCCATCAGCCCAGAGCCCGACGCGGGGCTTGAACTCACGGACCATGAGATCGTGACCTGAGCTGAAGTCGGACGCTTAACCGACTGAGCCACCCAGGCGCCCCTAAATATGTGTATTCTTAATGAAACTTTAAAACAAATGGGATAATATATAATTGAGTACTTATGTGATTTTAACTACACACAGTAGGGAAGGACTTTGTAGATATCTAGTCTTTAAAAAACATTTTTTTAATGGATTTTTTAAAAAGTCTGTTTATTTTGAGAGAGAGAGAGAGTACAAGTTGGGAAGAAGGAGAAAGAGACAATCCCAAGCAGGTACTGATGGTGCAGATCCTGTTGTGGGGCTCAAAACTGTGAGATCATGACCCAAGCTGAAGTCGGCTGCTTAACCAACTGAGCCACCCAGGTGCCCCTAATGGACTTTTTAACTTAATTTTTTCCCTTGTTGTGTTAAAGTACACACAAAACTTCCCACTTAGCCATTTTTTTTTAAGTTTATTTTTTGAGAGAGACAGAATCCCAAGCAGAGACAGGGAGAGAGGATCCCCAGCAGGTTCTGCGTTGTCAGCACAGAGCCCGACACATGAGATCATGACCTGAGCCAAGAAACCAAGAGTTGGACGCTCAACTGACTGAGCCACCCAGACGCCCCTATAAAAAACGCCTATGGATCAATACGAAAAATACTTAAAGGGCCTTAGTAGTAATTCACAAAGGAAGAAGCATAAATAATGGTAAACATGACAAAGGGCTTACCCTTGCTGTTAAGGCCATGCAAATCAAAATAATGAAATCATATTTTTTTGCCTATCAAATAGGCAGAGATTAAAATGCAGATAATAATTCTTGCTCTACCTGCTTTACAAGGCAATTGTATCAGATGAGATAATGTATATGAAAGCCCTTGGCAAATTAAAACATATCACCAAATGTCCATTGTTGCTTTAAGACAGTTTGGTTCAGAAAGAACTGATAGAAAATGGAGTTTTCATATAGGGCAGCATGGGATGACTTAATCACATCACTTACAGGAATGGAGATTTCTGAGTTAAGGTAAGAACTTAGAAACAGAATGTCAGAACTGAAAGTACTTTAAGAAGTATTCTTAGTTAGCTTTCTTTCTTTTTTTTTTTTTTTAATGTTTTTATTTATTTATTTTTGAGAGAGAGAGACTGAGCATAAGTGGAGGGGTGGGGGGCAGAGAGAGAGGGAGACACAGAATCTGAAGCAGGCTCCAGACTCTGACCTGTCGGCCCAAAACCAGACGCAGGGCTCGAACCCACAAACCATGAGATCAGTACCTGAGCTGAAGTCGGATGCCCAACGTACTGAGCCACCCAGGTGCCCCCTTAGTTAGCTTTCTTGATTGGGCAGGTGAAGATATTAGATACTGAGGCCCAGAGAGGAGAAGGGTTTTGCCCAGAATCACAATTGTTTCATGGCTTGGGCAAACAAGTCAAACCTTTCCCCACCAAATGTCACCTATCCCATGTCCCTCCCTCTTTTCCACTCTTTTTTTTGGCATCTCACCATTTTACCCTTCTCTTTTTACTTTCCTTGCTCCCTTTCCCTTTGTTAATCATGTTATATATTTGAATTTTTATTACAGTTACTATGTAATTGTGTGCTCCCTATGCTTAAAGGCGGAATATAGAATTTCTCTTTTAAAAAACAAATAGACAGTGTTTCTTCTTTATGATCCTTGATCGGTAACAGCTTTCTTCCCACCCCACCCCAGCCTCTTCGGGGTTAGTGGGCCTCTGATAGAAAAGAGGTCATCTATCTCTGTGCCCACAGACAGGCTGGCAGGGGGAAGAAGCATGTAAATGAGTCTTTGTCTAGGTTGAAAGTCTCTTTATCAATTATCCTTAGAAGCAAAGCCCTTCATAAAGCAGATAATTATCTGCTCAACAGAGATTCTAAAGAAGAATTCAAAGTAGCAGGGATATAAAAACAATAGAGGCTCAAGTAAATTCAGTACTTACTCAATTGAAAGCAAATATTTCAGGCATTGTGGTAGGGGATTTATATGCCTTGTCACATTTAATGCTCTGAAGAATTCTGGAGAATTTTACAGGTGAGAAAACTGAGTAACTTGCCAGAGAGTTGGAGCTGGTCATTGAAATCTATTTATCTTTGGAACCCATGCTTTTCAGTTTATCTGGTGGAATCTCAAGTGGCCAAAATGTGCATTACTACCACATAATGGTGGGGACTGAGTCCAAGAACCATGGCTTAGAGAAACCAGCTTGTATTTTGCCTTAGAAGGTAAAGTCACACCATGGGCGTCACCTTGGTGGCTTCCTGAGCAGCTGACACTCGGTTCTCTGAGAGCCCTTGGGCTTGTGTTCATTAAACTGATTTGGAATACCAAGCAAGCTTTGAATTTTAGCAGCAAGGCCTAAACATTTTTAGCACTGGAAGGAATTACCATCATGCATTTGTCTCCGGTTTATGCAAGACCCTCTAGAACTAATAGGAAATGCTTCTGAGAACTCATGGGAAACAGTGAAGACTGATATCCATTCATCTTGGTTTCCACCCTTTCCCCTCTGTTCTCCAGACGAATAAATGAGTGTGGTTTCTTGCTAATACCCTCCTTCTCAGGTGAGTCAGGATGCTCTTCTTGATATTAAATATTGTGATAATCTTTCTTAACGTTCACATTGAAGATATATTTGCCCGAGACAAAATTCCTATTGTCGTGGGAGGAACGAATTATTACATTGAGGCTCTGCTCTGGAAAGTTCTTGTCAGTACTAAGGTATGTTTAGTTCACTTGTAAGTCACTGAGGAAATGGGTTCCTCTTGCCAGCTAATTTTAGTGGGAGGAAGGTTGACTTTTGCTTATTTCTTATACTCAGCGACTTAATTTTCTTACTTAATATTCTGAAGCAAGTGCAACCTCCATATGTGAAGTGTGCTCCTGCGGGGTGTGGCCTGAGGGTAAGGGCTGTGTGTGGGAAAAATGCTTCTCTGTGGATTAATTAGCATCTCCATGTAAGTTAACAGTACATCAGTCTGACTCAGCATTTCTTGGCTGTAACAATCTATATGTCAGAGAGATGTCCAACACTAACCTTTCTAATGGAGATGCTATTGCATAGGGTGGAACTTTGCAAACTGTAATGTGCAGGCAATTCTGGTCCACTCTGGTCATTTGCTGAGAAGACTAGACTCATGGATATGTTAATACAGATGCGTTAGCCCTGGTTCCTGTTTATACTTCTGATGAGGAAGCAGGTACCTGAATACTTCCCTAGGCAGTAAGTCCTCTTTTGTTTGCTGTAGCCTCACAACACTACCACAGTGTATCGGAATTTTCTGTTATATGGTCTTTGTCTCACTATATGCCAGGACCTTCTGATTTCTCTCTATTCTGTATTCTCAACTCCCAGCAAGGTGCCTGACACACACACTGTCTCAGTGCTTGTTGAACTGTTAAATTAAATTTACTTGTAGATCTTCTTTTAATAGCCCCAGGAGATGGACACTGAGAAAGTGACTGACCGGAAAGTAGAGCTTGAAAAGGAGGATGGCCATGCACTCCACAAACGCTTAAGCCAGGTGGACCCAGAAATGGCTGCCAAGCTGCACCCACATGACAAGCGCAAAGTGGCCCGGTAAGAAAGCCTGGGCCCACTGACTTTGAATCCCTCTGGAATTGGGCAGTGAGTCGTTCCGTGTGCCTGGGTAATGAGAGGGCTTTGGCAACAGCAGTTGGTGGAGATTGGTGTGTTCCAGCTCACAGTTTGTGAGGCCCCCAGTTACTGCCTCAGTTCCCCTCCCTCAATAAATAATTGCACCCAACTTTGTTGTTAATTTAAAATGTATAGTACAATAGAGTTTTCCCTAGGGCCTATGTAATCGTGCTTCATTTTCTATTTGATCTCCCCTTGTATAGCAGTTTTCATGTAAATTTTTTCTGGCATGCAATTGGTTTACATTGTGATTTGAGTTTCATAATTAATTGTGCAATGCTGAGTTTTGCCCCAGCAGCTTTCCCAGTGGGAGGTGGATTTTATAAACCATCTCCTGGACCAGCTCACCTTTACATATGGAGGCTTTCTTGAAGGAAAGAGAGAGGTGGTGAATGAACTCATAAGGTCATGTTTTCTTAGGTTGTTTTGAAATTGCAGCTTCACGTGTTAGGTTTATTTTTTTTGCAGTGTTGGAAATGATACCATATCTGACAGGGTAGAGGATCTAACGAAGGACCTACTATATGGATGATTGGTTATACAGATTAAATATAACAACATATGGTATTGATAGGGATTTTTAAAAATGTTTTTTAATTAAAAAAAAAATTTTTTTTTTTACATTTATTTATTTCTAAGAGACAGAGATAGAGCGTGAGTGGGAAGGGGCAGAGAGAGAGGGAGACACAGAATCTGAAGCAGGCTCCAGGCTCTGAGCTGTCAGCACAGAGCCCGATGCAGGACTCGAACTCACAAACCGCGAGATCATGACCTGAGCCGAAGTCGGACGCTTAACTGACTGAGCCACCCAGGTGCCCCCAAAATGTTTTTTAATTTAATTTGAGAGAGCGTGCATGCACACGTGTGCATGCGCAAGCAGGGGAGCGGCAGAGAGAGAGGGAGAGAGAGAATCCCAAGCAGGCTTTGCACTGTCAGCATAGAGCCTAACATGGGGCTTGATCTCACAAACTGAGGTCTTTACCTGAGCCAAAATCAAGAGTCAGATGCTTAACCGGCTGAGCCACCCAGGCACCCCTAGATCAGTGTTAATCCTTTTTTCATTATCTCCTACCACTCCCAACACATCTAGAGCTTTTTTAGAAATTTTTTTCTAATTGTGCCTCCCTGCCCTCCATGAAATTCAATACTAAAGAATAATATTTCTTCAGGTATGGTACCCCTTGAAGTGTCACACATCATTGTAATATCTAAGGTTTTTGCTCCCTTGGTAATGCACATTCTAGATAAATGAAGTTTATACTTTCAGTATCCAAACATTTTATTTTAAAGCATTTTAATAGAAATCTTTCAAACATTTTTGGAAAACGGAAATATTATGATGAACATTCATTTTTATATTATTTTATGACATAATCCTAGAGGTTGGTCTTTATTATCCTCTCCTTTTATTAATCAGTTTTCTTATCACGTCTCCTCATTTTGCTACTTCTAAACTAGTAATGAGTTGAGAATTGTGTCTTAGTAAGAGTCAATAGGTTCTAATCAAGAGCTCTAGAGTCTCTTCTTTAGAGAGGACTGGAAGACTTTTCATCTTTTAGTTTGAGACTATATTCTAATCTCCAGCTAAGTGAGATTATCTGTTACTACATATTTTCCCTCATAAGTCCTCTTTGAGTGACCATGGTATGGAAAGGCAAGGGGTCTCTATTCTTGTGTTAGAATTTCACACAAGTAGAATTGGGTCAGGAAGGGAAGGATCACTTTCAAGCTAATATGTTGCAATCACCCAGAGTGGTAGAGTATAAATTTGAGAGTTAAATTACTTAGTGCTGCATAACATAATAGATACGGACAGGCTGGATGGTAGCTTAAGAATAAGCATGTGAGTTCTTTCTTCAATGATCTTTGTGCTAGTAGAGTACTAAATTAGTTAGACGTGTTCTTCATTAACTTTAGACGTATTTAAAAAGAAAGTTGATGAGCTGGATATACAACATACTTTTGTAACTGTGGGAAAGGCATCCCAGCGAGACTGGGCTTGTTGGCTTGTAACAGTCTCCCAAATAAGCTCTTTTACTGCTTACCTGAGGGTGAGTGAGTCCCATTCTATCTGTGTAGAAGAAGCCTGTTGTTTCTGAACCTAACTGATTTCAGAAGAGTTAATTTAGTATGTTTGGAAGAATAGTATTATTCTTACTTTATCCTAAGTTTTCTTTAGCATTGTTTCTTTTTTTAAAATATTTTTAATGTTTATTTATTTTTGAGAGAGAGAGAGAGAGACAGAGCATGAGTGGGGGGAGGGCCAGAAAGAGGGAAACGCAGAATCTGAAGCAGGCTCCAGGCTCTGAGCTGTCAGCACAGAGCCAGACTCGGGGCTCAGACTCATCAACCGCAAGATCATGACCTGAGCCGAAGATGGATGCTTAACCGACTGAGCCACCCAGGAGTCCCAGGATTCCTGCATGGCTTTGGGAGCTTATGCAATGAAAGTGTTCTGTAATAAATAGCCTCTTTCCTTGTTTCACTTGAGAATCAGTATTTTCTAATGGTTTTTATGGGTGTGCCCTCCCCCCTTTTAAATGACTTAGGAGCTTGCAAGTGTTTGAAGAAACGGGAATCTCTCATAGTGAATTTCTTCATCGTCAACACTCAGAGGAAGGTGGTGGTCCCCTTGGAGGCCCTCTGAAGTTCCCTAACCTTTGCATCCTCTGGCTTCATGCTGACCAGACAGGTAAAAGCCCTTTGATGCCTTAGAGTCCATCTGAGATAGAGCTTATTATATTACTATGTAGAAAATACTTAGAACCATGAGTGGCTCGTAATAAGCACTAAACAAGTGTTAGCTATTCATTTAATTACCATTATTCATTGACTTAATGAGGTACTTTGTTCCCTTCCCCTGGGTGTCTGTCTGGAATGGAAAGAAGGATAGCGCTGGCAGTAGGCTAAGATAGCGAGGCTGGATAAGATGAGATGGTGGCGTGAGTACGAGACTGCCATCCAGGGAAGGTCTGAAGAGAAAGAGAAGGAAGGCTCTGTAGTAGGAGGTCTGACTCCCTGGATTGGCTGGATGGAGGTTGTATCACTGATTATTCTAGAAGCAGCAGGCCTGAGAAATGGGTATGATAGTCAGTTAGCTAGCCTGATTATGGGGTTTCTTTTGTTTTGTTTCCTTTTCTTTTGCTAAAGATGATCATGCCCTGTGATAGTACTAACTTCATCCAGCTAGCATTCAGTAAGCTTTCAATGAAATGTCAAGTACACTGCAGAGTACTTGGATTTCAGAGATGAATATGAGACAGTGCCTGTTTTTTAGGAGCTCCCAGTCCAGCGGGGTGCAAACAAGCTAGATCCTACATTGTGATAAATGCTGGGCTAGAAAGTGCTGTGAGGCCACAGATAAGGGATGATGAGCACTCTTCTGGGGGCATCCAGGGACCCATTTTTAAAGGTAACCTATGAGCTAGGTCTAGTATATGTGAACAGTATAGTGTAGCGATTAAAAGCACAGTCTCTGAGCCAGACTGGATTCAGATCCCTGCTCCACCATCTTCTGGCTATGTGAATTTTAAGGCAAGTTAGTGTACCTTCCTGTGCCTCAGTTTTCTATTCTGTAAAGTAGAAATAATGATAATAAAATAATAGTAGTAATACATACATCTTCATTGAAGATTAGATGAAATAATACACACAAAGTGCTCAGAATGTGCTTAACATGTGATAAGTCCTTAATAAATGCAAACTTTTTAGGAAGATAGGAAAAAAGGTTACTGTTACTGCAGGCTGAGAAGTAGCAATGGCAGATAATGTAGAGCATGATGGAAATGATGAAAATTTGTGGTTAAATTAATCTCAGGTGCAAGTTTATAGAAAAAGATAATATTTAATGGATTTTTAAAAATTAAAACCTGTATTGCAGTTCAGCATAAAATAATGGAATCTGACTCATAGTGAAGCTGTCTTTGACCTCCACATCTGAATGATTATGACCCCTTACCCTTTGCTCCTTTGTCTGGCTCAGTAGTTCACAGTGTACCTCGGATGGGCTTGGATTAAAGTTTTTGTTCCTACCCAAGGTGTTATCTGAAAGTTCTTAAATGTGAAATAACACCAAGTTAGAGTAACAAATATAATGGAAAAAAGTAAGAAGAGTAAACCAGGGGTCTCACAGCTGCCTCTAAAGTAAACAATGAATACACATTCCATAATAAAATATTTGTCCTTCCTAATAGCTATAATTGTATGCTTCTCTTTATATAATAAGACACGTGCTTCATTCTGGCTGTTTTATTGAAGTGCAGAGTCTTAAGTATGATAAAAATAATATGAATTATTCTATAATCTTTGGAGTGTGAACCCTTTCTTCCACTTGAACAAATGTTCTTCTTCGTGGCAGCCCGTCCATTCATCGTGTAAGTGTCTAGTGGGCACCTGTGACAGACTTGCTGGTTGATGGGCTAATTTGATTGAAGTTCTAGATGAGCGCTTGGATAAGAGAGTGGATGACATGCTTGCTGCTGGGCTCTTGGATGAACTAAGAGACTTTCACAGGCGCTATAATCAGAAGAAAGTTGCAGAAAACAGGTGAGGATTTGGCTATTACTTTGACCTACTCTCCATCCCTTGCTTATGGTCAAAAGACCATAAATGTACTGGCTTTGGATCTACTTGTTTATTATTAGCCTTTGTCCTTGGCATTGGCAAGGTTTGTTGGAAGGAGGTTTGGTGTACTTGTTAACAGTTGCACTTTCTAATCTGTCAGACATTCTCGGGAGTTAATTTTCAAGGGAATTAACCAGGGAGCTGGTGCGGGTCGGGGTGGGGTGGAGGAAGGTGGTTAGAGAGGCAGGATCTCGGTTTCTCATCTATGAGATGAAATGGCTAGATCCTCTCCAAGGCCCCTGCTAGCTCTCAGATGCAATGGCTCATCTGCTGATGCTCTCCTATTCCCAGGCAGGACTATCAACATGGTATCTTCCAATCCATTGGCTTCAAGGAATTTCATGAGTACCTGGTCACTGAGGGAAAATGCACACCAGAGACCAGTAACCAGCTCCTAAAGAAAGGTGTGAATTCCTCCATTAAACCTAGCCTTGGACATCCTTGGGTGCCACAGTATCCTGCTGGTATGGTCTGAGAAAGAGCTGAGGCCAGAAGAGTCCCAAATGGCCTTCAACTCAGAACTGAGATTCTTGTCTACCAGGTGTCTTCCAGTGTGCTGCTATGGTTCATTTTCTCTTCTTCTGGGCTGGGAGGGCTTGCCTTTCATCTGGGTGAGAACTTACAGGTTCTTAGATCTACTTTGCCTTTCAGGTATTGAGTCTCTGAAACAGGTGACCAAGAGATATGCCCGGAAGCAAAACCGATGGGTTAAAAACCGCTTTTTGAATAGTAAGTCTCATGTTTTTCCTTATCCCCTGGGTCTGTTTCCAATAGATGTCCTCACCTCGCCCGGAAAAGGAACTTTAGTTTCTGGACCTGTTCTAAGACTTGGGGACCTGATCTGGGGGAGGGTCCACCGCATAAATGACTGTCTAGGGATACTTTTTTGTAATGTCTCAGAGAACAAATTAAATCTTTCCAGTGAGGAAAGATGTGTTTCCCATGTGTTCCGCCTTACACCTTGAACATATGGGTGTTGACTGCAAAACAGGCAAGAGCATAATAGCAACATCTTAGCAGAGTCAGTGCTCAGGGTTGATTTTAGCTTCACATTTTGTACCTGAAGTGCAGTCAGCTTTCTATAGGAACACTCTCCTAATTAAAATGGTTCTGGGGCACCCAGCTGGCTCAGTCAGAAGAGCATGTGACTCTTGATCTCGGGGTCGTGAGTTTGGGCCCCATGTTGGGTGTAGAGATTACAAGAAATAAATAAACTTTAAAAAAAAGAAAAAGAAAAATGGTTCTTAGGCCAGACGAGCAGTGTAGAGTCAGACCGTCACCAGCTCTCCCTGCATCGCCTTCATTTTCAGGTACGTGGTGCTTTAGAATGCTGCAGCCTTAGCTTCAGTTGAAGAGCACTTTTAAGGAACAGGGAAGGAAATTCTTGTTTATTTGACCCTATTCTGTGTCCTTGACGCTAAATTTGGTGCTATACATATATTTCTGAGCCTGCGGGATAGGTGTTATTCTTTTATTTTTGCAGATAAGGAAATGGAGGCTTCGAGAAGTTAAATATCTTGCCAAAAACCTGCCAGCTGAATAAGCTGTATTGAATGCAGGCCTGACCCCCCCCCCCCCCCCCCACACACACACACTGTACTTCATAGCACTCTTCTTGTTTCCTGTAGCTATAACTTTAGCTAGACAGCATTGGTATTGGGCCTCAGGTAAGAAATGGTGTGGTTATGAGCCAAATGGAGATTGATTTAAAAGAGATTGAATACCAGTGAAACACCAACTCTATCTTATAGGTACTTTTTAAATATGCTTCTCAATCATCCCGTTTACCTTTTGCCATTAGACTTCTGCTTTCAGTTATAGATAAGGACAGCTGAGGCCTCCGCTCTGCTCTTTAGTGTCTCTGAACACAAGCACCTTGGTCCATGTTGTTGACCACCGATCGCTACAGTTCTTTCTCCTGCTCTTGCTCTCTGCCAGACCTCTCTAGCATAGTTCTGGCACCATCAAGCTCTATATACTTCCTTCTCCTTACCCTGTTTTCTCTGCATGACCTTTTAGATAGGTGAATTCTTTGCTTCAGCTAAAATTGAAATTGAATTGCGTCAACGGACACTCACTACTACAGATTTCTAATGCAGCTTCTCTTCTCCCCAGGGCTAACAATTAATCTGTAACAAAAGATGTTTTTTTTGTAATGATTTGAAACTTCCTCCTGTGGTAAAGCCACAGTAACTCCCCCATCTCTGAGTCCGGAGGGATTGATGGCCCAGAGCATCATCTGCCCATTCCTCATTCATGTGTATGTCGGCACAGTCCTGGTGCTAGAGTGAAAGGCGCAGCTGCCTTGTAAACCAGGAGCTGAGTGTGATTGGCCAGGGCTAGTCTGCGGGGATATGGTTCTGGCAAGAAGCCAGAGGGACTTCCCCGCCCCAACTTGGCCTTGGACCCAAGCCAGAAATAGCAGCTGGGAGCCGAGAACTTGTTGAAAGGTGCTTAGACAGGGCACAGAAGCCCAACAAAGGACTCAGAGGGGAAAGGAAAATATAGAGTGGCCTGAAAACAGGTGCAGAGCTTAGCCAAGGCCAGGTGTGCTGTGGATGCTGCCTGCACCCTCCTGGTCTCACCTTTCCGTGTGGTGGCAGGTGCAGCCCAGGCCATTTTATGAAGAATCTTATTTGTGGTTGGCACAATCAAAAGGCCAGCACCTGCCAGCCGTTGGCATCCTAAGGACTTTGATGTTTTTGTCCATGGGGAGATGCTCTTTGCCTTTAGGCAACTGACTTAACCTAGCGGTGGAAGGCAATGTAGTGTGTCTATAGATAGGGGAGGCTACCAGTGGAGACCTAACATGGTTGGCTCCAGTGGATGAAACGCCTGTAGCTGTACCCTAGGCAGTCTCCAGTCTCCTCTCCATTCAGAAGTGTTTACCAAAGGATGTTTTCTTGAATACTCCTGTAGATCTGTTTCCTAAAAGAAAGGGGCTCAACTAGTTCAATTTCAAGGCTTTCTAGTTCTCAGATTTAGTGGCTCATTGGCTGATAATTCTTCTGTTCCCGGTCCCCGATTATCGGTATGGTGTCAATGAGTTTCATGAATGCCGTACTGCTGAGGGAATATATACAAACCCGAGACTAGTGCCTGTTCCTCAAGAAAGCTTTGAACTCTCTTGCCACAAGAGCAACATCACTGTAAGATGATAGGGAACTTAGAACAGGCATTTACTTCAAGCTGTTAGTTTATTTACTCCTGTGACGTGCTGTCTTTATATCACTAGAGCTATTACTCCATTCTGTTTTTCTGACTGATCTGGAAGATCCTGTCTCTGGAAGTCTGGATTATACAGCTAGACTTGTTGACTACAGATCAGTGAGCCTTCTAGGTCATTTTTGAATTGCATGTAGCTGTTTGTTCATATTTCTGGTTAGAATGAATGGCATGGTCAGCATGTTTATTCCTTTGGCTCCATATATTTCTCTTGAGGATTCTGGAGTCCTGGGCGCAGAATGGATTGGGTGTCAGAGGCTGACCTGTCACGTCTTCTCTTTGTCATTATTAGGACCTGGTCCCAGTGTCCCCCCAGTCTATGGCTTAGAAGTATCTGATGTCTCGAAGTGGGAGGAATCTGTTCTTGAACCTGCTCTTGAAATCGTGCAGAGTTTCATCCAGGTGATTATTAATCACAGTACTGCCTTTTTTCTGGCTTTCAGAGGGCTTTCCTCAGCTGGCACCTTTGTTGGTATGTCAGGGAACCAAGTTTTCTTTTCCATGGAATAGAGCAGAAGCGCTAGCTGCTTTTAGATCCCTGGAGGCTGTGTTTCTGCTTTCACATTTAGAAAGGTTGTTGCTAAAATCTGTCCGTCATATCTACCTGCTCTCTGGAATGAGAAAAAGGAATCTTGGGAAAATCCCACTCCCCTTAATATCAGAGAATAACATCCAAATCTCTTTGATTCAGTTGCTTTTCCCCCCATCTCCCCCACTCCCCCACTCCCCCAACCCCGTTCTTTCAGGGCCACAAGCCTCTAGCTGCTCCAGTAAAGATGCCATGCAATGAAATGGAGAACAAGAGAAGTTATCACATGTGTGACCTCTGTGATCGAATCATCATTGGGGACCGTGAATGGGCAGGTAGAGTCTGGGGAAGGGCATGGAGACATCTGTTAAGGGTGGTTCACAGTGACTTCATGCAATTTAAGGTCTTTGGTAGGTTGAATGCTGGGGTCTGCTTATTAATAAAGGGACGGCCAGATTCCTCTAAGAGCCTAAGTACTCAAATTTCATGGACACTTTCCCATATCTGTGGGAGAGTTATCTGTGTATTCTGAATTTTAAAGGAAGGTCGTATGCCCTCCAACTTCAGCTAGAGTAGATATTTTATACTGAGGGGACTGCAGTTAACTTTCCAGAGCTCCTTTGACTTTCCTGATCCTACCTCCTAGGAGTTTCTGGGCCCTTCATGTTTAGACCTCAGTGCGGGTGAGGTAGGAGTATAAGGGAAGCCAGCCAACTCACCCAGGAGACCCAGACGCAGAGCCAGCTGTGGGGAGGCGGGAGGACGTGCTCCTCCTGAGTACACCCTTTGCAAGCAGGGTCTCTTTGGTAACTGTTAGGGTATTGTGTTGAAGCTGTGGTGATGCTGAGCCTGTGATGGAGAGTGTTGAGAGGAGTGGTGGCAGCTGACTGTCCCACACGGATAAAGATGGTGATCGGTGATCAAAGGGTGCTGTCTTCTTTCAAGGCACTCATGACCACCCAGCGGCGGCCCTGCCCTAAAGCTCTCTTTCCCTCTCAGAGCCTGGATCCACCTCTGCCACAGATTCACACCCGCACTCCCCTGTCCGATTCCTCTGGTCCTCCGGTCAGAGCCCACAAAGGCCCGGGGCCTCCAAGCCTTCAGCTCACACTGTATTTGGAAACTGGTTTAAAGCTCACTCCTTTTGAGCACAGTAGGGCTTGTACTATACCCAGTGGCTGGAATCCTTCTGTTCTGAGTACTGCCTTGCATGGGGTTCTCATAGAAATGGGGTTTTCTCCTCATTCCAACCAACAGAATGATTACTTCTATTAACTGGTAACGCTGGCAAAATGAACGCCATTGTCAGAGACTGGGGATGGCTGTGATTTGCTCAAGCGGCAGAAGAAGCCTCGATTGTCGTTGGTTTATAATGATGAAAGGGGAAGAGAAAGAGAGTGTCTGATTGTTTTTTCTAAAGGAAACTTAGTGGTTCGATTTGTCGAATGTCCTTCAGGGATAGCCTTAAAGAAGCAACATTTGTGAGCCTTTTGTGAGCTTAGCTTGTGTGAGCCCTTCTATAGTGCCATCTGTCAAGTCCTTGCTCCCATCCCCTGCTGCCGTGGAGAGCCAGGCCAGAAGCCCGCCTCCCCCCACTTTTTTTGCCTTAGGCTCTAGCTGGAGAATAAAGCTGACTTTTTCCCCCACATAAACTTTTCTTTGACTTCTAACCTCTTCTTTACTTTTTTTTTTTTGCTCCAAAACCTTTAAAATGATGTTTTTAATATATATCAAAGAGCATTTAATCTAGTCATCTTCTTTTCAAATGCTTCCAAATAAGATTTCCTTGAAAAAGAAAAAATAAAAAGAAGGTTGTATGAGTTAGTTAGAGGGTGGGAACAGTCTTTGGGGTGAGAGGTCAGAGATTGATACCAGGAAGCAGTGGCCTTTCAGCTTTACTGCTTCTATGGACTCTCCAAAGGGATCGTCAGAGAAGAATGCTTCCCGTTATCTCTCTGGAGCATTGTGTGCTTGGAGAATGTGAGGCTTGTGAGTTAGTCATTCGAATGGCTTATCTGACCCAGGCATGGGGATGTCAGACCAGGAGGGCAACGTGTGTGAGCAGGGAAGAAGTGGAAAGGACAGCTCTGGGTGCTCGGGGGCTGATGCAGACAAGGACCCGGATTTGGCATTTTTAGCTGAGTGAGTGGAAAGGTAATGTATCTGTAACAGGAAGCCCCATGCTGGAAAAGTGCATCTACAGCCCCGAATCTGGAAAATTGGGGCTCTTTTTGAGCTATAGATGAGCCGAAGAACTTACCTGCTATGTGTCCTTGGACAAAATGTAAGTCCTCTGTGAACTTCAGTTTCGTCCTGTATCAAATGAGCTGAATAATACCGTCCTGCAAGATTGCTGTGAGGATTAGTGATGTAAATAAAGGACCCAGCAGGGTATGCTTGATGCTTCCCTTAAAAATGCTAAGCAGCTATACCAGCACATGTGTTGATCCTGTTATTGTTAAAGAAAAGGATTGTATAGTTAATTCTTATGCTTCTAGGATTGATTCTAGAAAGTTCTAAGGAGGGGCACCTGGGTGGCTCAGTTGGTTAAGCATCCAACTTCGGCTCCGGTCACGAGGTCATGATCTTGGGGTTCGCAAGTTCAAGCTCCGTATTGGGCTCTGTACTGACAGCTCAGAGCCTGGAGCCTGCTTCAGATTCTGTTGTCTCCCTCGCTCTCTGCCCCTCCCCCATGCCTGCTCTGTCTCCCAAAAATAAATAAACCTTAAAAAAAAATTTAGAAAGTTCTAATGAATTGTTTTTTTTGTTGTTGTTATTGTTTTGTCTCAGCACATATAAAATCCAAATCCCACTTGCACCAGCTGAAGAAAAGAAGAAGATTGGACTCAGATGCTGTCACTGCAATAGAAAATCAGAGTATTTCTCCAGACTGTGACAAAGAGCTTAAAGAGAAAGGATCCCCAGAGCAGAATGAGAAAGAGCTGAAATCCAGTGTTTAAGAGACATGTCCCGGAGCCTTTGCACAGGTAGGGATCCAGTTCAGGAGGGAGGGTTATGTCTGTGTCCCCGTCTGGGCTGAGGAGTGCTATGCAGAAAGCCCCCACCATTTTTTTTCTTCTGTGGTGTAGTTTTTGTTTTTGTTTTTTTAATTTTTTTTTTTTAACGTTTATTTATTTTTGAGACAGAGAGAAACAGAGTATGAACGGGGGAGGGTCAGAGAGAGGGAGACACAGAATCTGAAACAGGCTCCAGGCTCTGAGCTGTCAGCCCAGAGCCCGACTCGGGGCTCGACTCGGGGCGAGATCGTGACCTGAGCCGAAGTCGTTCGCTCAACCTACTGAGCCACCCAGGCGCCCCTGTGGTGTAGTTTTAAAGTCTCACGTTCTCTGTCATGGAAACAGCAGGTCTTGTTAGCTTCTTGTTTGGCTGGTGTGTCTGGTAATGATGATTTTGGGAAGGGATTTTTTTTCCCCTTTTAACCTTAAAGGTTCTATTTTTAAAAGAGGTGCAGATTGTACTTTTTTATACTTGAGGATCTTTCTGGTAATGAACACTGAATTCCCTATATCCCTTTAGAAAGAAGTTTTTATGTCCCTGACTCTGGCTAAAAATATCTCCTTTCCAGATACTTTTATAGATGAAGGAAGTCTTGTGAGCCACAGATCAGGAGTTCTGGATTTGAGTGAATGGCAGGAAAGGACCAGCCCCAGTGAGAAGATTAAGTGAACTTGACCAGTTCTTGGAATTCCACAGAGAAGGAGAGAAGGAGGTGGTCGTGATGTGGTGCTTGAAAACTAAAGACTTCAACATTTGTTGCACTCTTCCTGGTGATAATTACTGTCACTACTGTCTTTCTATTGGCTTAGGAGTCTATATATTTTTTGAAAGTTAAATAAAGAAAAAGTTCCCAAGAGTCTCTTTAGTGCTTAAAAAATGTATATTCCATGTCTAGTTTATACACAGTAGGCTGTGTTATCAACATGATAGCCTTTTCTCAGTCTTGACATCTTTCATATGTTCGTGCTGTCTATTCATTATTTAGCAAATGTTTATTGAGCACTTAGTATATTCCTGGAAGACCTCTGGAGAGGGTCTTTTATTGAAGATTTGTGATTTCCAGCAACGTTGAGTATATGTATGTATTTAGTATAAAATTAAGTATGTTTGTGTTTACAGTTCAGCAACATTGATTATGTTCACAATGCTATAAAACAGTCACCTCTGTTTCTAAAACTTTTTCATCACCCCAAACAAGGCGTATCCATTAAGCAGTAACTCCACTCAAGTAATATTTTATTTGTTAAGAATCTGCCATATGTGAGGCTAGAGGGAATACAGAGATAAAATGAGACGTCATTCTTGCTTTCAGGGAGCTTTGTTCATACTGTACAAACAACCAGTCTAGGGAAGAGAATATCTAAAGGCCATAAGAGGTGTGTAGAATTGCACTTAGGAGGGGAAGGGGTGGTGAAAGAAGGAGCATTTCTGCTGGACCTTAAAAGCAGTTCTTGGGGTGGCTGTGTGGCTCAGTCGGTTAAGTGTCCAACTCTCGATCTCAGCTCAGGTCATGATCTCATAGTTCGTGAGTTTTGAGCCCCGTGTCTGGCTCTGCACTGACAGTGTGGAGCCTGCTTGGGATTCTCTCTCTCCCTCTCTCTGCCCTTCCCTCTCTCCCCCACCGCCCCCCCCCCCCAACATAAATAAACTTAAAAAAAAAAAAAAAAGCAAGTCTTGGTTAGCCATGTGCTAACTCTCCTCCACAGGAGGAGAAGGTAAAGAACTATTGAACTTGATTGACTTTTTTAAACAGTGCTGAACTCCATAGCCTCACCTACCTTTTCCCCCCCTTCTAACAATTTTTAAAAGTTTTAACTTTTTCACTAAATTTTGT
Organism: Panthera onca; assembly: GCF_046562875.1. Taxonomy (NCBI): domain Eukaryota; kingdom Metazoa; phylum Chordata; class Mammalia; order Carnivora; family Felidae; genus Panthera; species Panthera onca. The sequence continues at coordinate 190,787,924 of NC_138346.1, forward strand.
TCCAAAATTAAAATGGTATAAAAAAACATTCATTGAGAAATCTCACTCCCGTCTCTATCCCCTTCTCCCCCAATCCATAATTACTTTATTAGTTTCTTATAGCTCTCGAGTTTTTTTAATGCAAAAATGAATAGATACAAATATATATTCTTTTCTTCCTCCCCTTACCCAAAAAGATAGCATTTAGCACATACTGTCTTCATGTGTCACCTTACCTGCTGGCAATATCCGGGTGTGCATGGATTTCTCCTGCTGCTGTTGGCAGGTCTCTTGTTTGGGGCCGTAACCACCTACCCGAGAGTTCCCCAGTTAACCCCCAGCAGGGTTCACCTACCTTGTATACTGAACTTCATTCAGATGCCAGTGTTTAGGCCCAGACCAGCCTCTGAGGAATTCTTGAGGTATGGCCAGCCCATTCCTTCAGCCAGCAGGTTCCCTGGGACTTACTATGTCCCAAAGCTTGGTGCTTTGCTAGACTCAGGAGGTACAGGGGTGATCCAGGTCCACACTGATGAAATAATCACAGAATTACAGCGGGTGTACACAAAGGACACTTGCTGTAAGAGCAAGTAATCTAATCTGAGGACCTCCCCGCCGGCCCCTGCCTTGGTGCGGGGGAGTGTGCGCGTGTGTTGGGGGAAGGCATGTGCTGAGGCACGTGGTGTGGCACAGCAGGACACTAGGGCAGGAGTCAGCCCAGGCCTGCAGATATGGTAGCGCGCGACCTGGAAAAGCGGGGGTTCTCCACGTGACTTGGGCAGCTTCTCTTCTCCCTCCTTGCCCACTCTGTGGGATATCCTTGGGCCCCTTGAGTTTTATTGAGCTTTACCCATTTTTAACTGCTTTGAATTTCAATAGTTTTTTATAGTCCAAGAAATTATCTTTGTATCCACCCCATGTTCCTTTTTTTTTTTTTTTTTTTTTTGAATTTTTAAAAATGGTTTTGGGAGAGACAGAGCGCAAGCGGGGGAGGGGCAGAGAGAGAAGGAGACACAGAATCCGAAGAGGCTCCAGGCTGTCAGCACAGAGCCGGACGCGGGGCTCGAACTCACAGACTGCAAGATCATGACCTGAGCCACCCCGGCGCCCCACCCCATGTTGTTCTTTACACTAAATGAACATAGTATAATTTTCCCAATCAGTTTTTTATTAGCTACTTCAGGAGCTAACAAGGCAGGAAGCCACATGTCCCCACTGGAAGTGGTGATGAATACTTGACTGTGGGTCAAGCAAGACCAAGCTTTATATACTTTCTCTTCTCACACAGCCCTGGGGTGGGGTGGGGTGGGGGATGCTATTTCTCTTCCCATTACCCGTGGGGGAAGGGGCTCAGCACAGGAGCACAGCCAGCCAGCCCCGGAGCTGGAATCCAGGTGAGGCCTTCACAGCACTGTTAAGCTAGCTGTTTTTAGGAGGAGCCTTAGTCACTGAAATGCACTTCACTCAAGTTGCTAAATATATTTTAAAGCTTTAAAAGTTTCAGTGGAGAAGCAGGAAAAACTAGTTTTCATAATCCTACCTCAAAAAGCCTTTAATCCTTTCATCTGAATGAAGTACCTGGTGGAACTCATTGCTATCTCTATGGCAATCGGAAATAAGGAATTTCTTGAAAGAAAACATCCAAGTGCCTAATATTTATGAAGTACCTACGACGTTTAAGGCGCTGAGGTTGTGCCCACTGTCCCTATTCTTAGAAACTATAAATTCAGCCGGACGGAACTCCTTCCCCATCAGGAGAGAGCTCAGGGAAGAGGAACACTCCCGGGAAATCAGCCTGGTGCCCTGGTCTGAGGCACTGCACTCGGGTAGATTTCCCCTTCTCCGCCTGCTACCTTCTGAATGACTTTGCTGTTGAGTGTAGGGAAGGAAAGTAGTTCCTCCTAGTGATTGTCCTAAGTGTAGAGATGAAAGGATCCTTGGCACCTTCTTGTGCACATGGGGAAACTGAGGCCCCAAACATGGATGTTCCATTGTCACAGCAGGACAAACTTCAGCTTCCCTCTCCTCTCTCACTACTACCAAGTCTCATTCCAGATCTCATTTGAGAGCTGGAAGGAACCACGGAGACTAGCCCTGGGCTATTTGTTCAGCCCGGAGGGAGGATGAGGAATGCCATTTTGTACCATCTGGCCTCAGCTGATCCCCAGACAAGCAGAGCCATTTAGTTCAGGTGCTCAAGAGTCCCCAGTCCACAGCAGTGCTATCTAAATGGCTTTGATAATTAATTCCAACACTCAGCAAGCTATTAGGTCCATCTACCTCTGTTGGTAAAAAGTTTTTCCCTGGTTTTATTGAGATAAAATTGACGCATAAAGTAAAAATCTTGGCAAGGATTCACACTTCTTGTAGTTTAGGCAATGCTGCTTTGAAGCGGTAGGAAATACTCTGAAAAGGGAGCTGGATTCTTAGTCTTTACAATATTTTGCTTGATGGGGCGCCTGGGTGGCTCGGTCCGTTAAGCGTCTGACTTCGGCTCAGGTCATGATCTTGTGGTTCGTGAGTTCAAGCCCCACGTCGGGCCCTGTGCTGACCGCTCAGAGCCCAGGGCCTGCTTCGGATTCTGTGTCTCCCTCTCTCTCTGCCCCTCCCTCACTCACACTCTGTCTCTCTCTCAAAAATAAACATTAAAAAAGATTTAAAATATTTTGCTTGGTTTTCAAGACTAAGCAAGGAAACCGTTCCGTCTACACGGTTTGATCCTTTGTAACCCTCAGTAACTCTTTGTATTCTTAGCCTCAGTTCCCACAAAGAGGATTTTTCCGCTTAAAACACAGCACAACATTAGAAACAAAACAAAAAACACTAGAAGGCAAGCTTTTATGAATGTAGTAACCTGTCTATATATTCCCAACATCTAAAACGTCAAATATTGGTTGACTTAAGCGCATGAAAGGATAAAAGCTAAGTGGTTCTCTACATAAATGATCTGCTTTAATCATTAAATAGCCTTTAACCAGGATGAAGAAAACTTGAGTTGGTAGCCACAGGAAAGAATTTTCATCATTTGATTATCACCTGCTTGGGCGGTTAGGGCTCTGTTCTAAAAAGATGGCTAACTGGTCACTTGTAAAACTACCGTGAATACGTACAAAGGAAGCTGCATGATTGTACTGGTTAGAATAAAAGGCTAAGCTGCTCTAACAAAGAGACTCAACAATGCGGCGGCTTAAAGAACAGAGAAGTTTGTTTCTTTTTCACATGAACAACTCTCACGTAACATTTCTGAAGTGCACCATCCGGGTCAGTGGGGCAGCCGTGCTCCCAGCAGTCATTCAAGGACACGGGTTCCTTATATCGTGTTGCTTTTCCATCCTCAGGGGGGCCATTGTCATCACCTGCGTGATTGAAACTGGGTCATCACTGGTTGCAGGCAGTGAGAAGGGGAAAAAGAGCGTAGAGGAGACACCCGAAACCCTAAGGCCTACACCCTGCAGTGGCACGCAGGCTTCACACTTTTCGCTGGCAAGAGCTTAGTCATATGGCCGTCTACACTACCTGCAACGGCCGCTGAGACATGTAGTCAAGCCGTGTGCCAAGAAAAAAATGGGAGAGCAGATTTGGGTGGGCAAGTTGCAGTCTCCACTAAACACATACTTGTTATCGTGGAAAGAGCACCGGACTCCAGGCTGGTGTAACTAATTAGCTCTGATATCTTGCTGGGGGCAAATCTCTCTATTTACCCATCTGTGAGGTCAATGAGCTGTATGAGCTGACTGCTGAACTATTTCCAAAAAAAGTAAAGCTTGACAAAAATCTTGGCTGGTGAGATTTTTAAAGACAGGTTGAAAAAAGCGTAAGGAAAGAGGCTGAGCCGCGGAGGGCCAATGGCCAACACTCAAGATGGTGGGGAGGAATGATAGGGTTTGGGTGACATTGTGAAATAAGCCAACTACGGGCTGTCGCTACTTCTAGACTTCTTTTTACGTGGAAAAAAAGAAACTGCTATTTGTACCTGCAGCTGAGCTCTTTGCTATCTAATATATTGTCTCTGTGACCTTTGGAAAATGGCTCAAGCAGCCTGGGCTTCTTCATATATAAAATGGAGTTATTAGCTCCATTCCAGAAGACATCGTGAGGTTTAAATGAAGTCCTTTTGAAAACAGCATAGTTGTTGCCATTTGCTGGGCAATACAGTGTCCAGTAAATGGTAGGTATAAATTGGATTTATTTGCTTCACTGTGGAAAAATTGTTAATGCTACTCAAGTGTTGGTTCCCGGAAGTTGTCAGGTCAAGCTCTGACTCAAAACTGATTAATTTAGTGGCCGATAATGCTAATGGCCAAAAACAGTGCCTCAGGCATTATCTGTCACCCAACCAGCGATTAGTTGTTGTTGTTTGCCTGTTTTTTTAATAAAAAAAAAATTGTTTTAAGTAAACTCTACAGCCAATTGTGGGGCTCAATCTCACGACCTCGAGATCAAGAGTCAAACGCTGTGTGGACTGAGCCAGCCAGGTGCCCCTATTGTTTTTTAACGCATATGATTTCTTCATGGGTTAGCTCATTTACTTGAACTGTGTTCTTCATCTGAAATGCTCTTTTCTGCTGCTTTTTACTTGCAGCTGAACACTTTCCTATCTGACATATTGTCTCTGTGATCTTGGGAAAATGAGCTCCTATACATCTTTGAAGACCCAAATAGGATATCCTCTCCTTAGACAAAGCTTCGTTGGCATCTCTCAGGAGGCTTAGTTTCTCCTTCTTCTGGGTTTTCATAGCAGGTTTGTCTTTCTTTCTTTCTTTCTTTCTTTCTTCTCTCTCTTCTTTCTTTCTTTCTTTCTTTCTTTCTTTCTTTCTTTCTTTCTTCTTCCTCTCTCATTCTTCTTTCTTTCTTTCTTTCTTCTTTCTCTCTCTCTCTTCTTTCTTTCTCTCTCTTTCTTTCTTTCTCTCTCTCTCTCTCTTCTTTCTTTCTTTCTCTCTCTCTTCTTTCTTTTTTTCTTTCTTTCTTTCTTTCTTTCTTTCTTTCATCTCTGGCCAATGTAGGCCTCAAACTCATGACCCCAAGGGCCAGACAGGCTTTAAGTACTTTACAAAGAACTCATTTAGCCCTCACAGCAGCTCTGTGACGGAATAGGGTCACTGTTGTTATTAGCCCTATTTTGCAATTGAAGAAACTGAACGAAAGAGTTAAGTGATTTTCCTGAGGGCCAGCTGGGGTTTGAAACTAGGTGGGTGGCTCCAAAGTCTGTATTCTTACCCACCATAGTCTTTTTAAAATTTATTTTTATTTTTTAAGTTTATTTATTTTTGAGAGAGAGAAAGAAAACGAGTGGGGCAGGGGGAGGGGGAGAGGGGAGAGAGAGAATCCCAAGCAGGCTCCACGCTAATAGTGTGGAGCTGATGTGGGGCTGGAACCCATGAACCGTGAGATGAAGGCCTGGGCCTAAATCAAGAGTCGGATGCTTCACCGGGGGCCACCCAGGTGCCTCTATACCCACCACATTCTTTCACCACCTTACTCTGCCACAGCACATTCCATCTCTGGCTCTGATTGGAGAGTCAATTCTGGCAAGATGTCAGTCCTATTTTGAGACAGATGTGGGACATACATTGGGTTCCCAGTGGATATTGAGGCTAGTTCCTGCAAGGCACGACTTCGTGTCCGATCATAAACATGGCTGCTTTTCATTGAGTTCTTGTTGTGTGTCAGGCATTGTGTGTTAAGCACACGCATACCTTATCGTGATTCCTTAAAACAAATGGACAAGCAGGGCGCCTGGGTGGCTCAGTCAGCTGAGCTCCTGACGCTTGACTTTGGCTCAGGTCATGATCTCACGATTCGTGGGATCGAGTCCCACGTCAGGCACTGTGCTGACAGTGCAGAGCCTGCTTGGGATTCTCTGTCTCTCTCTCTCCCTCTGCCCTTCCCCCACATGTGCCCTCTCTCACACACACACACTCTCTCTCTCTCAATAAATAAATAAACATTAAGAAAACATTTTTTTTAATAAAATTAAAGATGGACAAGGTAATTATCCCCCATTTTATAAACAGGCATATATATTAATTTTGCTCACTGGTGGCTGGCACATAGTGGACACACGGTTATCTGCTGAGTTTGTAAAGTACTTAAAGCCTGTCTGGCCCTTGGGGTCATGAGTTTGAGTTCTAGAAAGAAAGCTCTGTGAAGGCAGGGGTTTTGTCCATTGTTCACTGCCTTATCCCTGGCACTTCCAAGAGGGCCTGCTGCTGGCAACATTTGTTAGGCCAGGATTTGAAGCCAGTTTGGGCTGACTCCAAACCCGTGCTCTAACCACTGCGCTCCTTCTCTAAGGGCATTCCTTTAGGGCTATTTATTTTAAGATTTTATTATTATTTTTTAAATAATCTCTACACCCAACGTGGGGCTTGAACTCACAACCCCGAGATCAAGAGTCACATGCTCCCCTGACTGAGCCAGCCAGGCATCCCTAGGGCTTTTTAAACGCACAAATTATTTATATCCCAACTAGTTCTAAGAAGGAATCAAGAAAAGAAAAAGCAGACAGGATTCCTGCAGAAGCAACTCTTCTGCTAAGCTGCTTATTTTAGTTAAGACTCACGGTCACAAATGAAATCAGCCAGACTCTAACTGAAGCAAAAAAGGTGACTCGGTGATAAATTTACTTAGGTGTCTTCTCAGATTCGAAGACAGAAAAGCCCCAGGCGTTACCAGTGCTACCTAATCTGATGCTGTGGAGACTCCTGTCTCCCTGCACACAGGCCTTCTCTACATGGCGGGAGAGAAATCAAGGTTGCCAGGAGCACCTGAGCTTTACCGCTTAGGGCTTTTACATCAGAGATTGTGCCCACTCTTTCTCTAAGTTCAAAAGTGCCAGGACATCTTACACCCATTAGGATGGCTCCTAATTTATTCATTCATTTATTTATTGAGGGGGCGGTGGGGCAGAGAGAGAGAGAGAGAGAGAATCCTAAGCAGGCTCCTCCCTGTCAGCACAGAGCCCAACTCGGGACTCGATCTCACAAACTGTGAGATCAAGACCTGAGCCGAAATCAAGAGTCGATCAACCAGCTGAGCCACCCAGGTGCCCCAAAAAAGGAACAAACAGTATATTATTCCACTTATCTGAGGTATCTAAAGTAGTCAAATTCACAGTAGAGAGGAGAATGGTGGTTGTCAGGGCCTGGAGAGAGGAGGAAATGTGGAGTTGTTTAATGGGTACAGGGTTGCAAGTTTGTAAGATGGGAAAGTTCTAGAAATTGGTTGTGCAAGAGTGTGACATGCTCAGCACTGCTGAACTGAATGTTGGAAAATGGCTTACGATCAAGGGCGCCTGGGTGGTTCAGTCAGTTAAGTGTCCGGCTTCAGCTTAGGTCATGATCTCACAGTTTGTGAGTTTGAGCCCCTCATCAGGCTCTACGCTGACAACACAGAGCCTGCTTCGGATTCTCTGTCTCTTTCTGTCCCTTCCCTGCTCACACTCTCTCTTTCTTTCTTTTTTTTTTTTTTTAACGTTTATTTATTTTTGAGACAGAGAGAGACACAGCATGAACAGGGGAGGGGCAGAGAGAGAGGGAGACACAGAATCTGAACCAGGCTCCAGGCTCTGAGCAGTCAGCACAGAGCCCGACGCGGGGCTCGAACTCACGGACCGCGAGATCATGACCTGAGCCGAAGTCGGACACTCAACCGACCAAGCCACCCAGGCGCCCCAACACACTCTCTCTTTCAAGAATAAGTAAACATTAAAAAAAAAAAAAAGAAGAAAATGGTTTAAGATCATAGATTTTATGTTACCACAATTAAAAAAAAAGAAGGGTGCCTCAGTCAGAACTGAGCGTGCAACTCTTGATCTTGGGGTTGTGAGTTTGAGCCCCATGTTGGATGTGGAGATTACTTAAATCAATAAATACCCATTTTTAAAGATATTTATTTTGACAGGGAGAGCCCAAGAGGGGGAGGGTCAGAGAGAAAGAGAGAATCCTAAGCAGGCTCCCTGCTGTCAGCATAGAGCCCAATGCAGGGCTTGAACCCATGAACCGTGAGATCATGACCTGAGCCAAAATCAAGAGTCAGATGCCTAGCGAACTAAGACACTCAAGCACCCCAAATAAATGTCTTTAAAAAAAAAAAAAAAGAAGAGTCCCAGGAAAGGGATTCATTAGCCTAGATTGGGTCTGGTGCTTATCCTGAGGTCCATCAACTAGGCTAGGGATGCAGTTTTGAAAAGAATAGGGCAGTTCCCATGGAAACCAAATGGATGGAGTGGTGGTGGAGTGATTCCAAGAAGCAGGGTGTGTGGGGTGGGAGGGGAGCACAACTAGAGAGACAAGCAGTGAGTATCCACTACTGAGTTATTGCCTTCTAGTCAGGCAGACACTTTTTTCCTAGCAGCAAGGGTGATCTTATGCTAAGTCGAAACTCCACCTGGGCAGCACTTGCTATTATCATCAGACATGTCCTAGTCACTTCTTACAGATTTATAGCTCAGTATGGTGTTATGTATGTTTTTTTTTTTTAATATTTGAGAGAGAGAGACAGAGACAGAGCGTGAGCAGGGGAGGGGCAGAGAGACGAAGACAGAATCCGAAGCAGGTTCCAGGTTCCAAGCTGTCAGCACAGAGCCCCACGTGGGGCTCGAACTCGCGAGCAGTGAGATCATGGCCTGAGCCGAAGTCAGACGCTCAGCCGACTGAGCCACCCAGGCGCCCCGGGTTTTAACAAAGTTGTGTACCTCCTTAGTCCTTGCTAAAAATCTTTGATGTAGGTTCTGCAAGGAGGTAACAGACTCATGCTATTTAAGTGACTTAATGTAGAGTTGGGGTCAGTCAGTCATAAGGGACTAAGGGCCAATTTGAATTAATTTAGATATAAAGGAAGATTTATTGGCGCATGGAAGGACAAGTCGAACAAGGAGCCCCCTTTGAAGTGCACCTCAGATACAGCCGGGCATCAGGAGCCGCTGCCGTCAGGGACCCCACACCGTCAGCCCTGACTCTACCCCTTTCTCTTCTCTGCGTGTTGACTTCTTTTTTTTCTCCATGCAAACAAGTTTTCTTCAGATGGTCACTGGAAGCTGCCACACGTCGCATCTTCAAGCTTTCCCCCCCAGCAAAGAAGCGGAGCTGACTCTCAAGCTTAAAATTCCAAGGGAGAGGGCACCTGGGTGGCTCGGTCCGACTTCACTCAGGTCATGATCTCACAGCCTGCTTCAGATTCTGTGTCTCCCTCTCTCTCTGCCCCGCCCCCCCACAAAAGAAATAAACATTAGGGGCGCCTGGGTGGCTTAGTCGGTTGAGCATCCGACTTCGGCTCAGGTCATGATCTCGCTGTCCATGAGTTCGAGCCCTGCGTCAGGCTCTGCGCTGACAGCTCGGAGCCTGGAGCCTGGTTCAGATTCTGTGTCTCCCTCTCTCTGTCCCTCCCCCACTCATGCTCTGTCTGTCTGTCTGTCTCTCTCTCTCTCTGTCAAAAATAAATAAACATTAAAAAAAGATAAAATAAAATAAAGAAATAAACATTAAAAAAAAAATCCCAAGGGAGGACTCCCAGCAGAACTGAATTCTGCTGTTCCCCCAGATTTCAGCAGGAGAGCCGGTCACCTAAGAACATGGCAACTCCCTGTAGAACGCTATGACTAGTGTGGCACCTGGCTGGTTCAGTCGGCAGAGCGTGTGACTCTTGATCTCAGGGTTGTAACTTTGAGCCCCATGTTGGGTGTAGAGGTCACTTAAAATCTCGGGGCGCCTGGGGGGCTCAGGTAAGCGTCTGACTCTTGGTTTTGGCTCAGGTCATGATCTCACAGTTTCATGAGTTCGAGCCCTGCATCGGGCTCTGTGCTGGCAGTGAGGAGCCTTGCCTGGATCCTCTCTCTCTCAAAATACATAAACAAACTTAAAAAAATGACATAAATTCTTAAAAAAAAAAACAAAAGCAGAAAAAACTATGTGACTAGAAAGAATGGGGCTGCAGGAAAGACAGCTTTTAAGAAGGGGGGGGGGGTGGGAGATTGATGCCGAGTGGACCCAACAACAGGTGTCCATTACTGCGACCCAGAGCCAACAAGTGGCATATTAGGGGACACCCTGAATCTAGTATAGCCCTCAGTGGCACATGCTGATGGCTGAGTACTTGCCACACAAAAGGAAGGCCCAGTCTCTGCAAGGCCCGGGGACAGTGCATTCTCGGGTGTGCGGCTGGACCAGCCCCTGAGTCACCAGACGTGGGGTGATGAGCCATCTGAAGCGAGATTTAAAGGAAATCATTTAGGCCCTATGCCTTCTGCCTGAGCTTCCTGGTTCATGTTTGGGGATTGAGGGATAAAGACCTTTGTATAACTGTTATTGGTGGCTTCGCAGATGCCTCTGTGTCCTACTCGATGTGTCTAGTGAGGTAGAGCTGCATGAAAACCAGTGGTCTCCTGACAGCAGGTGGAAAGGCCAGCCCACCCTCCCCAAACTTTCACGGAATCTTCATATGAACTACCTTCTTGATAATAACACTCCTGGCTTTCTGTTGTTTTAAATGTCAGCATGTAAAGGGTGCATGGAATTCAGGGATCATCTGGTTCTATTGTTTTCAAACTTGCTTTGGCCATGGATCCTCCCCCCCCCCCCCACCCCAATCAAGTAGCAACCTTACCCAATCTCCTAATACCTAACATAGATCGAAGCAGAGTGGCTTGGGGTCTTGGCGGGTCACAGGGACCTCTGGACCCTCTGACTCAAGTCTTTTCCTCTGTAGAACACACTTTTGAAAACCACTGATCTAGATTAGCCACTTGATTTCGCAGATGGGGAAATCAAGGCCCAGGGAGTTAAGCGGGTCACCCACAGGAGCACCAATAGTAGCAGAGCTGACTGGAACCCCGGTCTCTGGCTTAGGGGTCGTGCCCTTTCTCGAATCAGGCCGCTTCTAGCTGTTTTGAAGGAGCACTCCAACAAAGTAGTTGTGTTTTTTTTCACAGTAGGTGCACAATACTTTCTTCAGGCGGACGAGCTGAACTAACAGGAAGGCAAGTAAGGGTCATTGGGAGCCTCATCTAATAAATAAGAGCTTCAGAATCAGGAACATCTGTTTGTTGATTTATTCAACAGACAACGATTGCTTGCTGTTCACCATTCTAGGTGCTAGAGATGTATCAGCAAACAAGACAGTTCCTGTCTTCAGAGAGTTCTAGTCTTCCATGCCATTTCCATGGGTGTGACAAATACTATTAGAGCAATGTTCAGGAAACACACGTGATTGTACCTGACCCCGGTCAGAGGCCTAGGAAGGCTTTCTGGGGAAATGGCATCTAAGAAAACAGCAGAAAAAGTAATGGGAGTGAGCCAGGTAGGGGAGTGTTAGGGGAAAAAGGCTGGAGAGTTCTGTAGGAACCAGGTCATAGAGGGCCCTGTAAACCCTTAACCCTGAGATAACAACATCAGATGTGTTTACTGGAGAGGTGAGTCTGGGGCCATTCAGAGAATGAATTGGCTGGAGACAGCCAAGAGGCAGACAGATGGCAAAGTACAGCAGGTAGAATTTATGGGACTTGATGTTTGGTTAAATATTGGTGGTGAGGGAGAGGTTAGGGGTCAGGAATAAGGCCCGCTCGGGTTTCTCACCCAAGCGGTTGATTGATGGTGGTTCCTTTGGCCAAGATGGAGGGCACCGGAGGCAGGGCAGGACTGGGCCTCGGGCAGAGGATGAGTTCACTTTGGGACTTGTTGAGATTGAAGTGTCTGCGGAGAAGCCTAATGGAAAGTAGTAAGGAGCCGGATATTCAGGTTGAGCCCAGTGAGAATTCTGGGCTGGAGATAAAGATCTCTAAGTCATCAGCATTGATGGTATTTGAAGCTGTGGAAGATGAAGTCACTGGGTGTGTAGGGAGAAGAGAAAAGTCTAGAACAGAGTTGGCGGAACATCGACAATCGTGGAAGAGAGCTTGTATCAGAAACGGAGGCATAGTGAGAGAGCAGGGAGAAACCAGGAGGCTGGGATCATGGAGGCCGTGGAAAGAGCTTTGAGAGGGGAGGAGTCAGTAGGGAAGAATGTGTAGAGAAGCCATGTCTGATAAGGAATGAGAAGCATTCGGTGGATTTTAGTGATGAGGATGTCATCGTGTTAATGTTGGTAAGAGAGGGCTCAGCTGATGGTTGGAAAATGGAAGCCATATCTAAGTGGTTTGAGGAGTAAGAGGAGAGCGGCCGTAGTGAGGGTGTTCTCCTCAAGTAATGAACGGAAGGAAGGAGACGGGGTGGCTGCTGGAGGAAGTTTAGGGTTGAATGAGGTTCTTTTCCTTTATTGCTGACAGACTTTCCCAGACTTAAATGCTACTTGGAAGGGATTAGCAGTGGCAAGTACTAGAAAATGGTTTCCTCCCTTTGTGAAAGATTTGGAGGTGGGGTGCCTGACTGGCTCAGTTGGTAGAGCGTGAGACTTGATCTCGAGGTCGTGAGTTTGAGCCCCATGTTGGGTCTAGAGGTTACTTGAAAAGATAAGATATGAAAATAAATAAAAAAGAACGAGTTGAAGGAATGTCTGTACCAATACGACAGAGCAGCCTTCTTGATGCTTTCCACAGCTGGAGGTAGGGTGACCCACTCGTCCAGTTTGTTTGGGACTTTTGTGGTGTTACCACCGAAAGCCCATGTCCTGGGAAACCCCTCACTCTGGGCAAACCAGGATGCTCCATAAGGACAAATAAGAAATATTCTGCAGTTGCAGAGAGTGTGATCTATCATTTCTCTGAAGATTTAGAGGAGCTACCTACCTTAGAAAAAGACCTACTCAAGGAACAGAAGAAAACGTAGGCATACCTGATGGATATTTCAGTAAGCTTCAAAGAGAGAGTACATCATTAACTTCGAAACAGCCAACCTGCAAATGGAGTAATCTGAGATAAGGAAGGATGAGGGAGAGATTGAAAGTGTGGCTCCAGGCGCCTGGATGGCTCAGTGGGTTAAGCGTTGGACTTGTGATTTCAGCCCAGGTCCTGATCTCAAGGTCATAGGAACGAGTCCCGCATTGAGCTCTGTGCTGACAGCAAGGAGCCAGTCGGGATTCTCTCTCTCCCTCTCTCCCTGCCCCTCCGCAGTATGTGCTTTCTCTCTTTCCCCTCTCCCTCTCTCTCTCTCTCAAAATAAATAAATAGACATAAAAAAAGTGTGTCTCTTGAACTAAAAACTGAATGTCAGGATGAACACCGTGGGTTTACTAAATACAGAAAACAGACTTCAGATGATCTCCCAGAGCACAGGGGAAATTGAGAAAGGTATGAAAATAGAAGAGGAGATACGGAGGGGGGAGCAATGAGAGATGAGTTTTAAGAATTCAAACTAACGATTAATAATGAGAAAAAAAAAAATGAAAACGCGTCGGGTGCTTATTCTGTGGCAAGCATTCTGTAAGCCCTTTACACGTGTGAGCTCAGCTACTCCTCAATACCGTGGGTGCTGTGATCCTCCCCATTTGCACACAGGGACACTGGTGCACAAGTAAGTTCAACCACTTCTGCAAGTTTATGCAGGTAGGAGGTGAGGGAGCTGGTGAACCCAGGTGGTCCGGCTTCAAGGCCTTTGCTCTGAAATGCTGAGCCGCAGACCTCTGAGGCAGAGCGTTGAAACCAAATGATTCACTTTTTTTTGGGCATCTCTTGAGTGCCAGGGCCAGTTCCGCTGCTGGGAAAATATCAAAGAGCAAGACAGAGTAGATCCCTGCTCACGCAGAGCTTACGTTCTACTACAGAGAGAAGAAAATGTGCCAGTAAGCAAACAACTAAGAGAGTTTCAACAAGTGGGAAGTCCTACGAAGCAAAAACAGAAAAGAAGGTAGGGAGTCACTAGTTATGTGTGTGTTGATGTAGGCGTTGCTACTCTAGGTGGGACGATTGGGGAAGACTCTCTGAAGAGATGACATCACCTGAGTCTAGAATGTTGTGGAGTTAGCTGTGGAAAAATATGGGACAGAGGGAACAACAAGTGCAAAAGTCCTGAGGTGGGAGCGAATTTGGCATATTGGAAGACTAGCAAGAAGGCCAATGTAGCTATAGCAGAGTGAACGAGGGAGACATGTGTAAAAGATAGAGAATTAGCCAGGGGTTAGGTCAGGTAAGGCCTGGTAGGCCAGAATAAGGAATTGGGAGTTTATTTTTTTAAAAAAATTTTTTTTCAACGTTTTTTATTTATTTTTGGGACAGAGAGAGACAGAGCATGAACGGGGGAGGGGCAGAGAGAGAGGGAGACACAGAATCGGAAACAGGCTCCAGGCTCCGAGCCATCAGCCCAGAGCCTGACGCGGGGCTCGAACTCACGGACCGCGAGATCGTGACCTGGCTGAAGTCGGACGCTTAACCGACTGCGCCACCCAGGCGCCCCAGGAATTGGGAGTTTAAAAAAAAATATTTTTTTTAATGTTTATTTATTTTTGAGAGACACAGAAGCAGAGTGTGAACAGGGGAGGGGCAGAGAGAGGGAGACCCAGAATCTGACAGGCTCCAGGTTCCAAGCTGTCAGCCCAGAGCCTGACTCGGGGCTCGAACTCACAAGCCCTGAGATCATGACCTGAGCCAAAGTCTGATGCTCAAGCGACTGAGCCACCCGGGCGCCCCAAGGAATTAGGATTTTATTCTAACTGCAACTGGAAGGAATTGAAGAGGGTTTTGTTGTGGTGGTGGTGGTGGTGTTTTAGGCTTTGTATTGTGCGTGTGTGTGTGTGTGTGTGTGTGCCTGTTTTTAGCACGGTAAGAATATAGTGGGATCTACATGCTAAAAGAAAAGTACGGCTGCTATGCAGAGAATAGATTGTAAGGTGATAAGGATGTGGAATGAGGAAGCAGGAAAAAGTTTAAACGGATGTTCTGGCTGGAAGCAAGGCCCGGAGCTCAGAAGTTTGGGGTAGGTTAATGGTTAATGCGAGCTGTCTGTCTACATAGGGGCATCCCTTCCCCAGTTTATCTAATCACATTCGCTAATCTACATGGAGATGAAGGATCCTCTTGTGGGAAAAAAAAAGATCAGAGACTCCAACACCCTTCGTGGTAAGAAAGAGCCCAGTGGGGGGACCCAAGGCTGGGCCAGACTCCTCCCGAGAATTGCAAACAGCAACTCAAGTCTTTGCTGGGTACCCTTGAACACGAAAATGTAATGTTTGGGCACGTCCACAAAATAAATATTTGTCGTATGATTGGGTGCATGACCAGGAAGATGTGCACGAGAAGCAGAAAAGTGCAGGTGCAGGAGGGAAACCCAGCCGGAGAAAGAGAAAGAATGTTCCTGCCGACTTGCCGGTTCCTGGCTTGGTTCCTGGTTTGCTGATCCTCCCGAGGCCTAAGGTGCCTGCTGGGGTTCCTGGGGATCTCCGTCGCCTTCATAACGCAGGGGTTTTATTTTTGCTTGCGTGGATTTCTTTTATGTGCAACTCAAGGACCCTCTGTTCCAGGGTGAGCGCGATGATAAAACTCCTGCCCGTCTTTTACTCTATTTGTGGCTTGGGGCGCCCTCGCGTCTCACTGCTTCACCTGCTCAGGGCTTTTTTTTTTTTTTTTTTTTTTTTTTTTTTGCCTACTTCTGTTTTTTCTAGTGTTTTGGGCCTATAACGTTATCTTAAGGTAACTGAATTTGCTTTTATTTTATTCACTGGTAAGATCCAACATTTTCCTGAGATAACTTCATACATTGTTTACAATATATGCTTCTGACTGGACTCTGGTTTTCCACTTAACTCAGTTATTCAGATACTAAACATGTATCTGGTTGTTTGTTTTGGTATACACATTTTCCCACGTTCTTTCTTTCCTTTTGTATGGCCTGTAGAGGATAAAATCCACACTAACCCATTCATCAAGCATCCTCTGAGTTGCCGCTCTGGGGGCATATAAGGTAAGTACGTCAGGGATCCCCCTGCCCTTCTCCAGTCCATTCTCTGGAAGTTGGTGCCCCTGGCCCTCCTCTCTCAGGCCACAAGCCCTCCCTGAATGATCTCACCTGCTCAGAGGCCTTAGCTCACGCCTGTTCTGCAGGATGAACAGGCTTTTTTTTTTTTTTTTTTTTTTTTTTTTTAACGGATATGTGATTTCTACCCCGTGTACTTTGTGCTCAGGGTTTGAATGTTTAGTTTGACCCATGGGAAACTCCACTGAGATATTTCTGTCACTGTCAGAAACACATTGGTGCTGTCCACAGGTGTACCTCGAGCGAAACTGGCTGAGACACTACACTGCATCTTCAAATGGACAGTGGGACGGAGGGGGTCCCATCAGGAGCCAACAGAACTCACCCAGAAGCAACTCAGGGCACGTCAGGCACTCCCTGGAAGAGTCGATTTGGCTTCTCCCATCTGGAGTAAGTCTGCCACCCAGTCCAAATTGGGGTGTGAGGAGGATGCGAGGACAGGAGCAGGAAGGACTTTCATCCCCCCCTCCCCCCTCCCCCACAGACGATGAGCTGGGAAAATAAGCCCACGTCTCAGACCAGAGCGTGTGCCTACAGATGGCTCTCTGCTCTGTCCGAGGCTCTGGGCCTTCCCCCTGCACATCGCACCAGGGTGTCCCACGGGCACTTTAAAACTCAGCACGTGCGAGGCTGAACTAGTCTTCTTCCTTCTTCCGCCACTCCCCAAACTGCCCTTTCCTCTTTGTTCTCGGTGCTGATTGTAACGGTCTCGCCACCAGCCCCATTCCCCAAGCCAAGATCCTGGCCAACATCCTCCACCCTTTCTGTGACCCTTCCCTTTCCTTCTTTTCAAACTGTAGAGCGAGGCAAAAGGGCCCACAGCCACCAGTCTGAATGCAGAGTCTCATTAAGTGACCCGACTAGAAATAGCCATAGGCCCTAATTAACCAGTTATAACCAGGCACAGTTCCTAAGATTACTGGAAAAAGAGAAAATCCCATAGTGCTTCACTCGGCCCTATAACTGTGGCCTTTCAACACCACCTCATTGTAGACGGTCTCTCCTTTGCTGTCCTGCCCGCTGCTTCCTTGTGGTGTATTCACTAAACTTTCATCTCTTTTGTTCTGCCTTGGGTGAATTCTTTTTTTTTTTTTTTTTTAATGTTTATTTATTTTCAAGAGAGAGAGAAAGCACAAGCAGAGGAGGGGCAGAGAGAGAGGGAGACACAGAATCCGAAGCAAGCTGTGGGCTCGGAGCTGTCGGCACAGAGCCCTATGCCGGGCTCGAACTCACGAGCCCTGAGATCATGACCTGAGCTGAAGTCAGACGCTTAACTGACTGCGCTACCCAAGGCCCCCTTGCCTTGGGTGAATTCTTTTTTTTTTTTTTTAATTTTTTTTTCAACGTTTTTTTTATTTATTTTTGGGACAGAGAGAGACAGAGCATGAACGGGGGAGGGGCAGAGAGAGAGGGAGACACAAAATCTGAAACAGGCTCCAGGCTCCGAGCCATCAGCCCAGAGCCTGACGCGGGGCTCGAACTCACGGACCGCGAGATCGTGACCTGGCTGAAGTCGGACGCTTAACCGACTGCGCCACCCAGGCGCACCAACCTTGGGTGAATTCTTAAAGCATGTAGGCCCTGGCCTCCACCCGATCAGGGAGCCCCACATTTGGTGGCCTCCCCATCCGATTGGGACACCCCATAGTAATCACCTGGTCACCAGGTTTTATCATCTGTATTTATTTCCTACTGCTGATATAATAAATAACTACACATTTAGTGGCTTAAAACAACACACATTTATCATCTGACAATTGTGGAGGTCGGAAGTTTGAAATGAGTTTTTTTCTTTAAAGTTTATTTATTTATTTTGAGAGGGAGGGGGAAAGAGGGAGGGAAAGAGAAAATCCCAAGCAGGCTCTGTGCCGTCAGGGCAGAACCCAACCTGGGGCTCAAACTCAAAACCCTGAGATCATGACCTGAGCCGAAACCAAGAGTCAAACGCTTAATGTAGACTGAACCACCCGGGCACCCTGAGTTTTGTGAGGCTAAAATCAAGATGTCAGCAGGGCTGGTTCCTTCTGGAAGTTCTAAGGGAAAATCTGTCCCGTCTCATCCTCCAGAGGCCGATCTCATTCCTCGGTGCATAGCTGCACCATTTCGGTCAACGCTTTCCTCTCACCTTGCTTTCCTCCTGTGACCTTGATCTACCCTCCTCTAAAAAGGACCCTTGTGATCTACATAGGGCCCGCCCAGATAACCCAAGATCGTCCAAATAAGGTGACATTCACAGACTCCAGTCGTTAGCGTGTGGATGTCTTACACACTATCCTAAGCACCCAACATTCCTGGGACCCAACTGTTCTAATTGCCACTCTTCAGATCACTTTGTCTCTCAGCCAAGGGGGCTGTTAAAATGACCTCTGAGTTGATTTGCTCTTGGTGCATGACCCAGATTGGGGGCAGTGGGTTCTCTGCCTCTGGTCCTGCCCCCTTCCAATCCATTATGCTTCTAACTGCATCTTCTTTGTCCCTTCCTGGTTAAAAGTTTCTACAGACTCCCCTGTTACTCTCAGGATAAAGTCTCAGCTCCTGAGATGGATACAAGGTCTTCTGTGGTCTTTCTTCTGCCCACGCTTTCAGCCAAATCTCCCACGAGCCATGACAAAGCAACTGTGAATTTCTCAAGACAGAACGATGTGAGTTATAGACCTTCTGAAGTCATACTTCTCAGCCTTGAATCCTAGCCCTACCCGTTGCCAAATATGGATTCTTGGGCCAGTAACTTAACTGTTCCGTGCCTCAGTTTTATCTTTTTTGAAACTTTGGCCCTCAAAGGGGCACCTGGGGGACTCAGTCAGTTAAGCGTCCGACTTCAGCTCAGGTCATGATCCCATGGTTCGTGAGTTGGAGCCCCGCATCAGGCTGTCTACTGTCAGCACAGAGTCCGGATCCTCTGTCCCCTTCTCTCCACCCCTCCCCCTCCCTTCTCTCTCAAAAATAAAACATTAAATAAAAACATTAAAAAAAAAAAACAAAAAAACTTTGGCCCTCAAAGATTGTTGTGATGATCGCATTGATTAAATTAATTAAAGTACTTAAAGTACTTACTAGAGAGCACCTGACTGGTTCAGTCAGTAGAGCATGCGACTCTTGATCTTGGGGTCATGAGTTCGAGCCCCATGTTGGGTGTAGAGATTGGTTAAAGACAAAATGTTTAAAAATAGATAAATAAAGTACTTATTAGAACAGTGCTTGGCACAAAGCGAGTCCTCCACCATTCTACGTTCTCAGTCCTATCGATGCTGTGTGGTACACTCTCCCCACAACACTGTTTCCCTGGAACTTCTTCCCCATCTCTTCAAGGTTCACCTCTGTATCACCTCCTGTGAACAGGCCTCCCTGCTGTCTCCCCCCACCTCATGCTGGGATTCTGGGAACTCTGTGACCTGAACAAGAGGCCCTATCACATATTTACAATCATTTCATGATGTGTGTAGGAGGAAACATCCTGAAATACTAATATTTATGTTTTTCTTTTCCACACTCCCTTGTATGTGACCCTCCCCCTAGTCAGGCAGAGGCATTCACATCGCCTTAAGTATTAGTCCTTATAGGGGCGCCTGGTGGCTCAGTCAGTTAAGCAGCTGACTCGATTTCAGCTCAGGTCATGATCTCATGGTGCGTGAGTTCGAGCCCCACATCGGGCTCTGCGCTGACAGTGCAGAGCCTGCTTGGGGTTCTTTGTCTCCCTCTCTCTCTGCTTCCCTCCCTTTCAAAAGTAAATAAATAAACATTAAAAAAAAAAAAAAAAAAGGATTAGTCCTCATAACACGAATGCAAGGAGAAAGGAAAAGACTATGTTTCATTTTTCAACTTCCAAAGTAGGCTTCAATGTGGATACCCACACGAGTAGTTTTTTTATGTATTTTTAAAAAATATTTATTTATTTATTTTTGAGAGAGAGAGAGAATGAGTGGAGGAGGGGCAGAGAGAGAGAGAGAGGGAGACAAGATCCCAAGCAGGCTCCTTGCTCTCAATGAAGAGCCCAGTGAGGGGCTCAAACTCACGAACTGTGAGATCATGACCTGAGCTGAAATCAAGAGCCGTATGCTTCACTGACTGAGCCACCCAGGTGCCCCGCACATGAATAGTTGTGAAAGCCAAGCATTGGGCTTGATGGAGAGAAGCGAGTTTGAGAAGCCCGAAGAGGTGGTCCTAAAGGGATCAGGTGTAAAATGCATGCCTTGGCAGTGGACTAAAAGAGTGAAGAGGGGTGTCTGGCCCATCCAGCTCATGGGAAGGCTGGTTAGGGGTTGCCTAGGAGGGAGCAGAGACAGGAGTTGAACTTGGAGACCAAAGAGGAGCAGAGTCAGCATCAACAGACTGCCCAACAGCAGAGCTGGGTGGCGTTGTGGCAGCCAAGCCAGCCTGGTGTCCATCCATGGCTCCCCCCGCGTCAGCACAGCCATCACCTGTGCTGAGGGGCCACAGTCACTGTTCCGCTCCTCACTTGCTGGTGAAGTCCTTTCTGTGTCAGCTGCCTGTTGTCGCCCCTGAATCACCCAGCAGAAATGGTGCTCACCCGTGCCACGTTCCAAACGAGCCATTTCCTGGGGACACCTGCTTTTCATAAGAGCTCAGGAACCTGGCAAGCCTCGTACAATGAAAAGCAGAATCTCTCTCTCTCTCTCTTTTTAGTAAGCTCTAGGTCCAACGTGAGCCTCAAACTCACAACTGCAAGATCTAGAGTTGCAAAGTCTACCCACTGAGCCAGCCGGGCGCCCTGAAGGGTAGGATCTTGACATTGAGTATCAATAGTGTGGGAAAGAAAGTCCCCAGAACCTGAACTTGGGAGGAACTGGACAATGAGGCTGACCTGTTTCATGGGACTACAGGTCTCTGGGGCATAGACGAGCCTCTGGGAGCACAGCAAACATTGTTGGATTTGTCTCTGTGTCCCTAACACGTGGCTGGTGCTTGGTAGATATCTATTACACCGAAAGAATGAATGAAAATCATAATCTAGTAAAAGGAGACAGATTCATAAACAAATAATCATAACACATCCTCAGTGCTGTGATGCAGGCCTGTAGGAAGTGCTGGGTGAACAGAAGAGAGAAAAGGTACAGAGATGTAGATGATTTTCTGAGGCAACGGCAGGCCTGGTGCACACGTGTTGTGACTCTCACCCCCACTCCAGAGTGCCTTTGGAGTAGACAGATGCTCTGTCTGGCCCATGCTGCTGTCTCTGGGCACTGGAATGCCCATAGGACTGGGTCCCTGACATTGCCCTCAGCCATAGCTGATGGACTCTTGGTACATGACCCAAAGAGAGCAATGGGATCAGAGATGCCAGTCCCTTGCTGCTGATCACCTGACTTGGAGACTGACTCCTAGCCATGTCTGGCCATGTGTTCAGAGAAGTGGGCCACGGTGAGGCTAAGAGAGGCAGAGAAGCTTCTGGCTGCTCAATGACTTTTAAGATCGTTGGTTCTCATTGCCGTTGAGGCCTGGTTGCCCCCTACCGTTTGGTTCCAGGTGATGCCTCTGAAGACTCGTATTCAACTCTTTTCTTGCTTAAGCTTGCCTGAGTGGTTTCTGTTCTGTGCAGCCAAGAGCCTTGACTAACATTATGCTCATCGATGTCACTGCCGCGATCACAGCACATACGTGAACAGTGCTTACAATGGCCCGGACTCTATTCTGAGAGCCTAACGTGTAATCACTTGTTAAATCCTAACATTCCTATGAGGTAGGTACAACCATCGTCCTTAGTTTTCAGATGAAGAAACAGGCACAGAGAGGTTCAGCAACTTAGTTCACAGAGCTAGTGATCCCAGCCCCAGGGATGGGGCTGGGATTCAAACCCAGACAGGGCCTATGTCCGGCCGTGCAGTTTTGTCTTATTCTGTTGAGCGAAAGTTTGTATCTTTACATTTTGAACCTGTTGTCCTGGAAGAATGTAGTTCTAACTTCCAAGCACACGAGGAGCCCTGGGCCAGTCCCTTCTCCTGCAGCGAGGCTGGGTGGGCCGCGAGGCCTCTCACTTGCCAGGCCTGGCAGAGGAAGCGCGGGAAGGAGCCTCTGAGCCAGGTACAGGGCTTGGCGGCAAATCTGCCTGCGGGGCGGGAGGCCAGAGCCGCGCCCTGGCACCTGGCAGGCAGCCCAGCCCCACCGTTGAGAAAATGCCTGGAACAAAGGAGTCCTCCCGCCGCGACTGGCCGCCTCTCCTTGCGCCTGCAGCTCCTCAGCGAGGAATCTGACCTCCGGGCCAGGCCAGGTCAGGTCCTTACACGGCCTCAGGTGGCTGTGGAGAGGCCTCAGTGCCCAACCCTGGCTGCCCCGGCGTTGGGAAGTGGGCATCCCAGAAGGTTCCAGTCTGATATCCACCCAGGGGCTCTGCTGGGCTGCCTGAACTTCTCCTTCCTGCTGCCTTCCCCCTTGGTGTCCAGGGCGGGTGACTTCACAGCACTAGGGCCTGGAATCACCCCCCCACCCCCCATCTCCCCCAGCCGCCAGCCAGAGGTCGGTCTCAGCAATGGCTTGCCAGGTGCGGACCGGCAGATGTGTGTCTGGTGAACCAATGGCCCTGAGAGGGAATTTGGGCATAATTGACAGCGGGCATCTGGGGGGATAAATCTGGACCTGGGAGAGGTCTGGGAGAATGAAAAGTGAAAACGGAGACCCCAGAGGGTAGTGGTGTGGTTCTCCCTGGATACTTCTTTTTTTTTTTTTTTTAATGTTTATTATTTATTTTGAGAGAGAGTGAGAGGGAGACAGAGCATGAGTTGGGGGAGGGGCAAAGGGAGAGAAGGAGAAAGAGAATCCCAAGAAGGCTCTGCGCTATCAGCGAAGTGCCCTATGTGGGGTTCGAGCCCACAATCTGCAAGATCATGACCTGAGCCAAAACCAAGAATCGGATGATCAACACCCTGTGCCACCCAGGTGCCCCTCTTTTTTTTCTTAGGTAAACTCTACACCCGACTTAGGGCTCAGACTCACAACCCTGAGATCGAGAGTCCCATGCTCTACAGACGGAACCAGCCGGGCGCCCTCCTCCCCAGCTCCGTTGACACTTCTTGAACAAAGCACTAGAAGCCCCTCAGAGTCGAGGGCCAGCCTCTCAAAGGGGTGGCCAGCCTATGACCAGCTCCGTCTTCTTCCTTCCCCGCTTCTCGTGAGCAAGACCAGAGGGGTGTGGCTCTGGACAAGAGACCACCTCACTTTAGCTCTTTTGTTCAAAGAGGGACAGGCCCCGGAGCCCCAGGCCTAACTCCCAGCCCCAGGCCAGCTTTAAACCTCCCCCGAACCCTAGCCTTTCGTGACTGCTGTCATCAGGGCCACTGCCGGCCCATATGGTGCCCTATGATGTTTCAGAAAAAGAGGCTGTTTCCTGTAGGTGGACACCACCCTCCTCCAGGGCCCCCAGCAGTGCTAACTGGAGCTGGACTTCAGCCCCACTTGCCTGGCAACGCTATGAGCTGGTGTAGACCCAACCTGTGCTGTCATACGCAGGGGCAGTGCCTTTTAGGATAATCCTCAAACCATGACCCTGGGCCCCTGATTCCCGGGCTAAATCCTATCCCCCTGGCCTGGATCTTCCTTGGGTTGGACAACAGGAGGTCATTCCAGAGGTGGCTTCTCTTCACTGGCACAAACCAACTTTAGACAACAGGGCAAGGACTCAGGAGGGGTTTCCTAGAAGCAGCTCTCAACAACCATCGGCAGGAGCTGTCCTCCCAGGCACAGCCTCTAGCCTGGGAGTAGTCCCGGATGAGGGAGCCGTGGGTATAGCCCTGAATGCTGTCCAGCTCACGGTCTGATCCCCAGTGCGCGATTCTGGATGCACTCTGAGCCTGGCTTTCTGTCCCCAGGGCCCACACTCAGTGCCCAGACCCCGGGAGCCCAGGGCATGGCACCCCGGGCCCACTACAGGACCAGGCTCAGAGTGCATCCTACACAAATAGTCAGATGACTAAGTAAAAGAATAGTCCAAAGGAAGAGGCCCTCCTGAGGCAAGTGTGGGCGCCAGGCCTGGAGGCCCAGGATCCCCAGCTTCACCACTCACGGGCCGTGGGACTCTCTGAGCCTCACTTCCTCTTCTGGAGAACAGGCTTCAGAGACACCTGCTTCCTTCGGTTGCCCGGCAACTTGCTATTAATAATAAAAGAGCAACAACAGTAATAGAGCCACCACTCCTGGAGAACTTCCTCTGTGCTGAGTGCTTGGCATGAATCCTCCCAACAGCCCTGGGAAGGAGGCGCTCTCCCCATTTTACAGGGACCTTAGGAATGACTTAGCGGTGATGGGTCTTGCTCAGGAAGCGGCAGCTGCATCCTCTCTGTGCGCAGGGCAGCGTGGGCAGTGTGGGGCCACGGCGCGTGTGGAGTTCGCAGCTGGGGTCGGAGTCCAGAATCCATGCCCAGCATGTCTCCCCCTAGGTGCTGAGGGTCACCTGAGTCTAGGGCAGGGCTCAGAGCTGCTGGGAGGCTGGAGTCTTGGGCTCTGTTGCCACTTCTGCTCCTGATCACGTCTGCCTCCGGGGTCGGTCCCTATCCTTCCACGGCCTCCGTCTATCCTACTGTCGAGTGAGAAATAGGGGTCGGGTCCTTTGATCCCCAAGGTCCCTGACCACAAAGAAAGGCAAAGGGAAGTTCGGGAAAGCAGGGAGCCTGTTGGCTGGATTCCTGGCTTGTCTCTGCCCCCTGGTGGACACCAGCAGCCTGGCACCCAGGGGAAAAACTGCCTTTGTGACCTCTGCCCAGGAGCCCACCTCTCCCAGCCCCGGTGCCCAGCTGTTAAATGGGGATAATAATAGCACCTACATCATCAGGATGTTGTAACCATTAAGTGTAACAGCAAGTATGAAACAC
The DNA here is from genome assembly GCF_046562875.1 of Panthera onca. NCBI lineage: Eukaryota > Metazoa > Chordata > Mammalia > Carnivora > Felidae > Panthera > Panthera onca. The sequence goes on from NC_138346.1 coordinate 190,812,618, forward strand.
TCGCTACTGAGCTGCATACCCAGAATGTGCCCAATACGTGTAATCATTATCTTCTCCCTCCTGCTCCACTTCCTCGTGCAATCAGTCACCAGGACTTGCTGATTCTTGCCTCTCGCTCCCTGTCACCCCCAGACCAGGCCTCACCATCTCTCTCCTAGATTCCTCCCCACCCACCCTCCAGGCCTCCAGTACCGTGTCGGCCCCCGCCTCAATGCCAGACCTGTGCCTGCCCCATCTAGGACAGCTGTCCGAGACCCTCAGACAAGCCCTCAGAGATCCCGGCCTCCTGTGCAGCCCCAATCACCCTGTGCCTTTATACTCCCCGTATTGTGACCACCCAGCTCCCGGCGTCCCTCTGCTCATACCCAGAGGTGCTGCCTCCCAGGTGAGTTCCCTGAAAGGTTATTTCAGCTGTCTTTTCTTCCCCGTCCCCCACCTCTGCTGTAGCCCCAAGCCCTTTCTAGGTCTCAGCTTCCTTATCTCCAAATCAGACTGTTATGAGGATGAAAGAGAGAAAATAGCAAAGGATGTGGCCCGCAGTAGCCACTGGGCGGAAGTCAGGTATCTACAGTAGGGAAGGAGGCTTCTGTCACCAGTGCCAGCAGTCACATCTGTTTGGAGGGGAGGCACTCCAAGGTCCCACCACACTTCCAAGATCCCATAGGGGCACAGGCTGAGCCGTGAGCGCAGACCTCTGGGTAGAGTAGAGCTTGGGTGGCCCCTCGGCTCGACCCTGCTTCCCCCCATCCCGCTGCAGGGACCAGGTACAGAACAGGCCCTCTGGCTCAGTGGCTCCAGCCAGCAGCATTGGGACTGAGGAAGAAGAGGGAGGCACCTGAGATGAGGCAGATCCGGCTGTCAGAGCTGGAGCGGGAGTGGTGGACCAGGGTCCAGGAGTCTGTATGGAAAGCCAGGGAGCCCATGGGGGGCAGGTCCTCAGCAGTCCTCCAGGCCACTTGGGGAAACTGAGATTGGGATTAGGGAAAATTAATTCCTGAGGGTTCTACTGAGCATTCAAGAATTCAATACATTTTTTTTTCCTTTTTGTTTTAAAGTAGCCTTCATGCCCAGCGTGGAGCCCAACCTGGGGCCTGAACTCACTACCCTGAGATCAAGCCCTGAGATGAGATCAAGAGTTGAATGCTTAACTGACTGAGCCACCCAGGTGCCCCGACACATTTCTATTCTATTTAATATTTTGGCTAAGTAATATAGTCACAACATGCAAGGAACCATATGTGGAATGATAAGTATTCAATTTTATTAGTTTCTTACTCTTTTCATGTGACTAAATATAACCAAATGTGGATATGCATTCTTACTCATTCACATCCCCTTTTTACTCAAAGGAGGGCGTGCAGGGTTTTGCATCTTACTTTTTGTACTTAACAATGTGTTCTGCAGCTTAATCAATCCATCGAGAGCTTCCTTGTTCCTTTTTTCCCCAGGTGTGTGGTATTCCATAGTGGGGACGTATCATTGTTTACTTATTTCGCCAGTTCCTTCCTGGTTAAGGAGCACTTGGGTTGTTGCCAGACTTTTGCTATCACCAGCAATATGTAATGAATAATCTTGCCTTCTCCGAGCCAACGATTAGACAAGAGTATCAAGGCCAATGGCTGTATCAGTGGTTAAAATATTGAAATAGTACAATTACAACTGTTAACAATCAATAAACTTAATTAATGATATGAGTTCTACTATAAACTTTTGAGTCAAGCTGTAGCTTTGGGATATCAGGACTTGTTCAGTGGGCCTCCGGCCATACCTACACACATCTGGACTGTTAGAAACATGAGGGCAGCTGGGACTTCAGCCTAAGCTAGATGAGCCATATGACCATGTGACCATACTGAGCATTCTTTACAGAACACTCTGTATCTTAGAAGAATCACTGGTTTATCATTGTCCTCTACTTATCTAATTACTGCTGCCCATAAATATTTTAGTTTCCACTGGGCTTTTTATTGGCTCATTTTCATTCTTGTTAAGTAGGATAAATGCAGTGCTTTCATATTTGAAAATTTAAGATTTATAGTAAAATATTAGAAACAGAGATGAGAACATTTTGGATGTTCTTAAGGTTTCTTTTAACTATCATTTAAAATTTTTTAAAAAATATTTTTATTTATTTTTGAGACAGAGAGAGACAGACCACAAGCAGGGGAGGGGCAGAGAGAGAGGGAGACACGGATCCGAAGCAGGCTCCAGGCTCTGAGCTGTCAGCACAGAGCCTGATGTGGGGCTCAAACTCACAGACTGTGAGATCGTGACCTGAGCTGAAGTCGGATGCTCAACTGACTGAGCCACCCAGGTGCCCCTCTTTTAACTATCTTAAACATGAATCTTCCTTTTCTGGGGGAAGAAGAAAGAAAAAACAACAATAATAATCACAGCCTTGAATATTCTTTTATTACTAAACGAAAGCCTGAAGACAGTAGAATATTTACTAGCATGCAAGAATGAGTAAAAATTAGACAAATAATTCATATTTCTAGAATAAAAAACAAATTTATAGACTTGTACTTCAGGTTATGATAAACTGGGTAATTTCATTTTATTTTAAATTTTTGTAATGACTTTTTTTTTAGAGAGAGAGAGAGAGACAGAGAGTGTGCAAGCTGGGGAGGGGGACAGAGGGAGAGAGAATCTTAAGCAGGCTCCACACTGACATGGGGCTCAATCCCATGACCCTGACATCATGATCTGAGCCGAAATCAAGAGTCGGATGCTCAACCAACTGAGGCACAAAGGCACCCTGAACTGGGTAATTTTAATTAGCCATATTCCCAAGGACAACTAGGAAACCAGAACAATATCATTTAAAAATCCTATTTAACAGCTTTGACAGGTTTTGAATGTGTCCATTTATTCATCAATACTTTATTTATTTATTTATTTATTTATGAGAGAGAGAGAGAGAGAGAGAGAGCACGAGTGAGCAAGAGGCAGAGAGAGAAGGAGAGAGAAAATCCCACAAGGGGCAGAGAAAGAGGGAGAGAGAGAGGGAGAGACACAATCCCTCACTGTCAGCGTGGAGCCTGATGTGGGGCTCAAACTCACCTGAAGGGGGCTGGAATTCATGAACTATGAGATCATGACCTGAGTATAGTCAGATGCTTAACCAACTGAGCCACCCACGTGCCTGTCAAGACTCCTTTTCAAGAGGTAGAGCCCAATTCCCATTCCCTTGCGTGTGGATTGGACCTCACGACTCGTTTCTGATGAATAGAACAAGGTGAAAATGACAGGGAGCGGCTGGGTCATTAACGAGATCATGGTTTCCACCCTTGCTCTCTCTCTCCTGGATTACTCACTCTGGGAGAAGCCAACTGTCACATCATGAGGACACTCAAGTATCCATATGGACAGGTGAACAAGGTGAAGAAGCTGAGGGCTTCTGCCAACAAGCAGCACTATCTTGCCAGGTATGAGGGCACCATCTTGGAAGTGGGTCCTCCAGCCCCATTCAGGCTTTCAGATGAATGCAGTTCCAGCGGACAGCTTTACTGCAACCTTGTGAGAAACCCTGAGCCAGAACTACCCAGCGAAACCACTCCTGAATCCTGACTCTCAGAAACCGTGTAAGATAATGAATGGTTGCAGTATTTGTTATTCAGCAATAGATAACTAACATAAAGGCAGTGGAGTGCTCACAAGTTGGCGAAGAATTACCAAGTGGGCCAAGACCCTTGGGAGTGCAAAGGCTCAGGGAGGTGAGCCTTACGTTTGGGGTGAGAGCGGGCAGCTGAGAGGCTCAGTAGTACTTCCGCACGTTTGTGGCACAAGTGGGACAGGATTTAGAGTGAAGGACCATCAAGGAGTGTTCCTTGTGAACTCTCTTGGTTTTGAGTTAGGACCCTGGGAGGCTAAACTGTAGGAGCAAGTAAGGATGAATGGAGAGTAGATAGACCTTCACAAAGAATGCTCCTCAGCTCTGCACCAGTACAATTCTTGTAATTGTATCAAGGAGGTCCCAGACTCCAAGTCCCTCGGGTGCTGGGCAGAGGCTAAAGTGATCCCTCTCTGGACTTACTTTCTGGAGGAAGATAATACCACCCTCAGCCTGAAATTGTTTCTACAAGGAATTTTGCAAATACAGTGCCCAGCACATTCATGAAACAAGCACATGAAGAGTTAACATGAACAAAACCAAGAGAATCAAGAGACAAGAAAAATGGACCTTCAGAGGCTTTAGATATTGGAGTTATAGACACAGACCTTTAAATAACTTTCGACATTAAAAAATATAAAAGAAGGGGTGCCTGGGTGGCTCAGTTGATTAAGAGTCTGACTTCGGCCCAGGTCATGATCTCGCAGTTCGTGAGCTTGAGCCCCACATCGGGCTCTGTGCTGACAACTCAGAGCCTGGAACCTGCTTCAGATTCTGTGTCTCCCTCTCTCTCTGCCGTTCCCCCACTTGCGCTCTGTCTCTGTCGCTGTCTCTCTCTCTCAAAAATAAATAAACATTAAAAATATATATATATAAGGCAAGCTTGAACTTCAGCGGAGAACTGAAAACTCTAAAAAGAATCAAAAGGAAAGTGGTATGGGTTGAGTTGTGTCCTCCAAAAAGATATGTTGAAGCCCTAAGCCCCCAGTACCCCAGAATGAGACCTTATTTGGAAATAGGGTCATTGTAGATATAATTAGTTAAGTTCAGGTGAGGTCATATCGGAGTAGTGTGTGCCCCTAATCCAGCATGACTGGCATCTTTAAAAAAGATGATGTGAGGGACACTGGGTGGCTCATTCAGTTAAACGTCTGACTCGGTTTTGGCTCAGGTCATGATCTCACGGTTTGTGAGATTGAGCCCCGCATCAGGCTCTGTGCTGGCAGTGTGGAGCTTGCTTAAGATTCTCTCTCTCCCTCTCTCTCTGCCCCTTCCCCACTCTCTCTTGGGCACATGCATTGTCTCTCAAAATACATAAACTAAAAATTTTTCAAAAAAAAAAAGATGATGTGAAACGAATGCCATGTGATGACAGAGGCAGAGATGGGGGGATGCATCCATAAGACAAGGCACACCAAGGTCTGCCCGCAACAACCAGCACAACTCAGAGCCTCCAGAAGGAGCCAGCCTTGCTGACAACTTGATTTCGGATTTGAGCCTCCAGAACTGTGAGTGAGTACATTTCTGTTGTTTTAAGCCGCCCACTTTGTGACACCCTGGGCCTGCAGCCCTGAGAAATGAATCCAGAGAGCACGGAGTTGAAAGATACAATAACCAGAAGCAACGACTCAGTGGATAAGAGTCAGTGATCTAGAAGATTGGCTGGAAAAAAGTACCCAGACTGAAGCCCTGAGGGACAAACGGATGGAGAACACAAAACAGAGGTCAGGGAAGAACTCTAACCTCATAGGAGATGGCAGGCCATCAACCTTCGCAACTCCGTAGATGCTGAACACAGACAACAGAGCCTGGTAGATGCGAGCAAGACGGGTTATTACTCACAGCACAGCCAATGGCAGGAATATCAGCACGGTGGTGTCTGTCCCCTTGCCTCCGAATCCCATGGGTGTGACCCGATGGAAGCAGCACACGAAACAGGTTGTGCCCCAACCACAGCTGAGGAACCCAGAGCCAAGGGCCTAGCGCTTTTTGTAGGAAGTGGCAAACCAGGCCCCTCACCTAGAGAGTGGACAGGTGCATGCTGTCACCTGCGGTCTCCTTAGCCACCTTTGTTGATAAGCCACAGAGACTGTTCAACATCGGGTAGTTCAGTTTAGCTCAGCGAGAATATAGCGGGCTCTCAGGGCCCATGGCAGCTTGCCTTGCCAACCATCCGCCTGCGTCCTACATGTTTTTAAATGCATTCAAATTTTCTCATGAACGTGCCATCCTATCAGAAACCCAGATTGGACACACTGACTGGGCCAGGGGAACATACCCCATGCAGTTTGCTTCCTGTAACACTTGATTAGGCTATTATGAATGGAATCCCAGCAGCAGCCTGAGGCAGTGTTAACTTCATTCTTGCCCCTCGGTCTCTGACTCAGCCAAGTGAATGAGGCCCAAGGGGGCACTAGCAGGTATTATTTCAGATAACCTTTTCAGCTTCCTTTCTTGCCTTGTGGATGGACTCCTATGCTTGAACTCTGGTATTAGTCCAAATATAACAGGAGGTGTTCACACGCTCTCACATGCTCTTCCCTGTTTGTTCAGGATGGAGTATAAAGTCAGGCCCTTATCTGTTACAACCACACAAGAGAGTTTAGACTGCCTTGCTAATCTGGGACTTGTACCACCTCTTTGGCTGGGGTAGCTAAAGTAAAAGGTTTCTGATTTTTGTGTCTGGAGCATAGTCTCTGTTGGCAAGATACCAAGACTTATGGGGCTATACGGAACCAGGAGTGAGTGTATGCTCCAGGCTGGACTACCCTCTCTACCTGGGGACCCAACAAGAAAAACATGACCCAAGGGGCAGTATAATTGTCAATAATTACCGAGGATGATAGTAAGCCAGAAAGCATCCCCCATCTCTAATGGAAATTCCATGGCCCGCCCTCCCCATGCCCACAAACATATGTCCCTTGAGGTGACACAGCGGGCCCCTCTAGAAGCTATACGGCCAGCAGTTGCACCATAACTCATCTACAGGACTAGCTACAGTAACTGCTCAATGTCAGGAAATACTGAACCTTGAAGTTTGATACCATTGGCAAGGACATCCAGATGCTGAGGGCCCATGGCAGACTGCCTTTCCAACAGAGAGAGATTCTATGAGAAGGTGTAGCCCACACATGCTTGTATCCCCCTGGGGTGGAGAGCAGGAATGGGGCAGATGCGATATTTTGGAGAGAACAGTCGATAATTTTCCAAAACTGCTAAAAACTATCAGGACGCAGTTAAACATCAAGCCATGTTCAAGAAGCCTTACAAACTCTGTATTACTTTGCTGCCATAATAGCAATATCACAGACTGGGTGACTTAGACAACAGAAATTTATTTTCTCACAGTTCTGGAGGCTGAAAATCCAAGACCAAGGTGTTAGCAGCCTTCGTTTCTCCTGAGAGCTCTCGTCTTGGCCACCTTCTTGCCATGTGCTCGCATCGCCTTTTCTGTCCGCGTCTGAGCATCCCTGGTGACTCTCCTCTTATAAGGTCATCAGTTATATTGGATGGGAGCCCCACCCTTATGACCTCATTTAAACTTAATTGCCTCCTTAAAGGCCCTATCTTCAGATAGAGTCACATTGGGGGTTAGGGCTTTAACATAAGGATTTGTTGGAAGGATACAATTCATTCCATAACAAATTTCAAACACTATAAAAAGAAAAGGAAAGGCACACTTACGGACATCGGGGTAAAGCAGATGAAAACTACAGACAAAATCTTGATTATCCATCTACCTAGTCCTTCCTACGTCCTTGATTTTCCATCTGATAAATATATAAGAAGACAAACCAAAAAACAAAAGATATATATATGTATCTTCCAGAGAGAGAGAGAGACTGGGAATGATAAGGCAAATGGGTAATCTGGGTGAAAAGTATTACCCAGTTTCACAACTTTCCTGCAACTTTGAAATTATTTCAGACTAAAATGTTTATACAAAACAAAATGATGGGTGCCTGGGTGGCTCAAGTGGTTGAGTGTCCGACTTCTGCTCAGGTCATGATCTCATAGTTTGTGGGTTCGAGCCCTATGTTGGGCTATGTGCTGACAGCTCATAGCCTGGAGCCTGCTTCCGATTCTGTGTCTCCCTCTCTCTCTGCCCCTTCCCCGCTCAGGTTCTGTATCTCTCTCTCAAAAATAAATAAACATTAAATTTTTTTTTTTTAAATGAGGGCTGCCTAGGTGGCTCAGTTGGTTGAGCATCTGACTCTTGATTTCAGCTCGGGTCATGATCTTTTGGTTTGTGAGATTGAGCCCCGTGTCAGGCGTGGAGCCTGTGCTAACAGCATGGAGCCTGCTTGGGATTCTCTCTCTTTCTCTCTCTCTTCATCTCCTGGCTTGTGCTCTCTCTCTCTCTTTCTCAAAATAAATAAATAAATATCAAAAAAATTAAAGGTTGAAGAAAGATCTATCACTCAAATATCAATCAAAGAAAGCTGTTATGGCTAATTAATATCAGAAAAAGAATTTAAGGCAAAAAGCAGTAATAAAGAGGGACATTTCATAATAAAAAGTTCAATTCATCAGAAAGATAATTCTAAATTTATATTCTCTTATAACATAACTTCAAAATATTTATAGCAAAAACCGACAGAACACGAACAAGAAATAGACAAATTTAAAATTACAGTGGAAAATTTTGACATACTTCTCAGTAATGGATAGAATAAAGCAGACAACTGGGATGCCTGGGTGTCTCAGTGGTTAAGCATCTGACTTTGGCTCAGATCATGATCTCGTGGTATGTGAGTTCAAGCCCTGCATTGGGCTCTGTGCTGACGGCTCAGAGCCTGGAGCCTGCTTCAGATTCTGTGTCTCCTTCTCTCTCTGACCCTCCCCTGCTCATGCTCTATCTGTCTCTCTCTGAAAAATAAATAAACATTAAAAAAAGAGAGAAAAATTTTTAAGAAAAGAATAAAGCAGACAAAAAAATAAAAAATTCTCTATTGAGAGCACAAGTAATATACGGATAATCGATTTAATGGACATGGAATTGGAAGAGGTTAGTGTCAAATCATGGCTCAGACAAGGTTAACATTTAGCTAACGATGACTGCACTATACAAATGATATGCCAACAATTTCTAAAAGCCAACATAAGATTTGGAAATCATTAGAATAACTTGGTGAGTAAATTAGCACCTACAATTTCCATCACTTATTAGACAGTCACAGAAGATATAGCTTAGATAAATTAGAAAATAAAATGGAATATTTAAAATTATTGATATGCATAACTATACATTTTAGTATATGTGCTGCCGAAGCAAGCACTATAACTATACATTTTAACAATCATACTACTTGTTAAGTATTTTGATATATTTATTTTTAATGTTTATTTTCTAAAGAGAGAGAGAGAGAGAGAGAGAGAGAGAGAGAATATGTAGGGGAGGGGCAGAGAGAGAGGGAGACAGAGGATCCGAAGCAAGCTCCACACTGACAGCAGAGAGCCTGATGGAGGGCTCCAACTCATGAACCACAAGATCATGACCTGAGCCAAAGTCAGACGCTCAATCAACTGAGCCACCCAGGTGCCTCACTTGTTAGGTATTTTGAATATCACCTTTGGACATATGTCATTTCTTATTACAGAGATATATCAATACAATAAGTTATCAGGGGGTGCCTGGGTCTCTCAGTCAGTTAAGCGTCTGACTCTTGACTTTGGCTCAGGTCATGATCTCCCGGTTTGTGGGATCGAACCCCAAGTCAGGCTCTGCTTGGGATTCTCTCTCCCTCTGTCTCTGCCCCACTCCTCAAAAGAAATAAATAAACATTAAAAAATATATACAAATTCTCAGAAGAGGGATTACTGGATCAGAGTGCAAATGCATTTGAAATTTGGGTAGATATTGCCAAATTGCCCTCCATAGAGACTGTACTATATTTGCGCTCCCATCAGGAATTTATGAGCACCTGTTTCCTCACAGCCTCACCATCAGTCTGTGTTGTCACACTTTTTTATTATTTGCTCTTTTTATAGGTGAGAAAATTTATCTCAGTGTAACTTAAATGTATACTTTTATTTATTTAAATTTATTTTAAAGATTTTATTTTTAAGTAATCTCTACACCTACCGTGGGGTTCAAACGTACAACCTCGAGATCTAGAGTTGCATGCTCCACCCCCTGAGCCAGCCAGGTGCCCTGCAGATTTGCATTTTAAAATTTTTTTTTTCAACGTTTTTCATTTATTTTTGGGACAGAGAGAAACAGAGCATGAGCTGGGGAGGGGCAGAGAGAGAGGGAGACACAGAATCAGAAACAGGCTCCAGGCTCCGAGCCATCAGCCCAGAGCCTGATGCGGGGCTCGAACTCACAGACCGCGAGATCGTGACCTGGCTGAAGTCGGACGCTTAACCGACTGCGCCACCCAGGCGCCCCCAGATTTGCATTTTAAAACAAACACCTCTGCAACTGCCTTCTGATTTTTCTCCCTCCACCCTGTCTTACTTCCCTGCAGTGAATAGTGAAAGCTCCTGGGAAACCAACAGGGGTAGAATTCGGAGCACAGGAGTGTCCTTGGGTAGGAGGGGAAGACAGGACGATAAGGCAGCTGTGTGATAGTTTCTTTTCTCTCTGTCAGGGAGAACATAAGGTCATTTGCTGAGAGTGAGGGGCTAAAAGGGAAGACAGAAGTCTGGGAACAGTGTATCTAAACAACCAAGCATAGAAATGTTTAGCAGCATCGCAGTGGGTGACTAGGAATTACTTATACCCCATAGTTTATGCTCTTCAGCGATGCTTGCTGCCTGGATGCAAGCATAAAGAAGATGGATAGTCGGGCTAATCCAGAATTTGGGGTTTTGATAGGTAAGCGTTGAGGGGTAGTGGAAGGCAGTGGAGTTCAGGATGTTTGCAAGGAAGTCATCGAAATGACGGAACATGACATTGAAGTTGGTTGAAGAGCAAAATGAAGACAGACGAGAGTTGGTGGATAGGGAGAAATAGGAGGGTTCCATGGACTGGAGGTCTTGAGGAGGTCCAAGAAGAGGAGGGGCTTGACGAGTGGAGGAAGCAAGTTGGAAAGACATGAGTCGGTGGACCTACAGTGACATTGGGCTTTGAAAGGGCACACAGCATTGTCACAGACATCAGGGGTGCAGTGAAGTGCAGAAGGAGGTCATTGGTGATGAGGAGATCAGGAATGAGAAGCCAGGGAGAGCAGAGTCATGGACCATGATCCTATCCCTTTCTCTGCAGGTGGGAACTACTCAGAGAGTCCTGGTGGCACCTGTGTGGGGAATGTATAGAAGAACAGATTTTACATTGTGTTGATGTTAGTATCTCTTACAGAAACTATTTGTTTCAAGCAGTTACCATGGAGCACAAATGGAGCGTTTACAAAAAAATAGAGTATGTAATTCATAAAGGAAGTCACAACAAATTCTAAAGGATTAGTATCATACATATATCAACCACGGTTAGTATCAACCATGATTCAGTGAAATGACAAATTATAATAGGATTATAGGTTTGGAAACTATCGTATTGACAGCTTTTGGTAGAAAAGGAAATCATAAAGAAATGTGAGAAATATTTAGCGCTGAATAATAATGACAAAACCACATGGCAAAGCTTGTGAGACACAGCTAAATCATCACTTAGAAGTAAATTTATATCTTTAAACACATTTATTAGGAAACAGTACACATATAAAATTAAACAAGCCCCCAAGAAAGCTGAAAACATACATCCACACAAACACTTGTAAGCAAATGTTGGTAGCAACAACTGTTTAAAATAGCCCCCAAATGGAGGCTACACAAATGCTCATCAACATGTGAATGGATAAACAAAATGTGGTATGTCCATACAGGGGAATATTATTTGGCAATAAAAGAAAAGAACGGGGGTGCCTGGGTGGCTCAGTCAGGTAAGTGTCTGACTCTTGGTTTCGGCTCGGATCATGATGTCACTTTTAAGGGATCGAGCCCTGCACTCCACTCTGTCAGCTCGGAGCCTGCTTGGGATTCTGACTCTCCCTCTCTCTCTGCCTCTCTCACTCCTCACTCTCTCTCAAAACAAACAAACAAACAAACAAACAAACACAAACACACACACAAACATTAAAAAAAAACCACAAAGCACTGCTACATGCTACAGCATAGGTGAGTCTTGAAGACATTATTTAAGTGAGTGAGAAAACTAGACACCGAACACTACATTATATGATTGTATTTTTGCAAAGTGTCCAAGAAAGGCAAATCTATAAAGAAAGAAAGTAGATATTGCTTGCCTAGGGCTGGAATGGAATTTGGGATAAACTGAAAATAGGTATATTTCTTTCTTTTGGTGGTGATGGAAATATTCTAAAATTGTATTGTGGTGATGGCTGTGCAACTCCGTAACTATACTCAAGATCATTCAAGTGTGTACTTAAAACAGGTGAATTCTATGGTGTGGAAATTATACCTCAATCAAGTGTTAAAAATAAACAAGGCAAGCATTCAATTTAAGACAGTGAAAAAAAGAGGGTGCTTGGGTGGCTCAGATGGTTGAGCCTCCGACTCTTGATTTGGGCTTAGGTCATGATCCCAGGGCAATGAGATCGAGCCCAGCATCGGGCTCCACACTGAGGGTGGAGTCTGCTTGGGATTCTCTCTCTCTCTCTCTCTCTCTCTCTGCCCCTCTCCCCCACTCCCTCTCTCAAATAGAAAATTAAAGATGGTGAAAAAAGAGTAATGAAACAAACCTCTAAAAAACAGGAAGGAAGGAAACAATAAAAAAACCAGAAACCAAAGAAAGCAAACAAAAGAAGGAAAAATAAAATTGGTATTTTGAAAAAAAATTAATACCGTATATAAGACCAGTGAGTTTATTTATCCAGAGATGGCTTAGTGATCACAGGAACTGTGAATTCACTTACAGATTAAGTAAACGACTTTGGTTTCCAATAATGAACAAGTGTTACAAGCTTGTAGTCATGTTCTTGATGACAGGACTTACCATCTCATCTGTAGGATGTGGCTTCTGTTGACTGACTAGGCTGTACTTGACTCTGCCCAAGAACTTCTCATGTGCTATCTGTTTGCATCCTCACAGCAGTCCAAAGAGGTAGGTGCTATTATCCCCGTTTAACAGCTGGGCACCGGGGCTAGGAGAGGTGGGCTCCTGGGCAGAGGTCACAAAGGCAGTTTTTCCCCTGGGTGCCAGGCTGCTGGTGTCCACCAGGGGGCAGACAAGCCAGGAATCCAGCCAACAGGCTCCCTACTTTTCCGAACTTCCCTTTGCCTTTCTTTGTGGTCAGGGACCTTGGGGATCAAAGGACCCGACCCCTATTTCTCACTCGACAGTAGGATAGACGGAGGCCGTGGAAGGATAGGGACCGACCCCGGAGGCAGACGTGATCCGGGGCAGAAGTGGCAACAGAGCCCAAGACTCCAGCCTCCCAGCAGCTCTGAGCCCTGCCCTAGACTCAGGTGACCCTCAGCACTTGGGGGGAGACATGCTGGGCATGGATTCGGGACTCCGACCCCAGCTGCGAACTCCACACCGCCCACGCTGCCCTGCGCACAGAGAGGATGCAGCTGCCGCTTCCTGAGCAAGACCCATCACCACTAAGTCATTCCTAAGGTCCCTGTAAAATGGGGAGAGCGCCTCCCTCCCAGGGCTGTTGGGAGGATTCATGCCAAGCACTCAGCACAGAGGAAGTTCTCCAGGAGTGGTGGCTCTATTACTGTTGTTGCTCTTTTATTATTAATAGCAAGTTGCCGGGCAACCGAGGGAAGCAGGTGTCTCTGAAGCCTGTTCTCCAGAAGAGGAAGTGAGGCTCAGAGAGTCCCACGGCCCGTGAGTTGCGGGCCCTCAGGTGGATGAGGGACAGCTGTCGTGCCATTACCACCGTGCTCTCGGTGGGTACATTAATGATCCCATCTTGCACACGAGAAGTCAGAGGTTAAGAGAGGTTTAGTGTCACGCGGCTGGTGCTGAGCTTTGATAGGAACTCCTGTGTGTCTGACTCCAGAGCTGTGTTCTTAACTGCTACCTTGGCCTCAAGCACTGCCCTCTACTGTGGGAGAGTATAATCAGCACAGGCTTTTTCGTCACTGGGGCGTGTCTGGGCCCAGTCCTCCGACTGTAAGATGCCAAAGTACTCTGTACCTGCCCCCTGCACTCTGCTTAATCCATAAAAATGTCTAGATATTTCTTTTCGTCACTTTTTAAATAGCGGTAAAATACATAGGACATCAAAATTACCATTTTAATTACTTGTAGGTGTACATACAGTGGCATCAAGTACATTCACACTGTTGTGTAACCATCACCACCGTCTGTCTCCAGAACTTTCTCATCACCCCCAAATGGAGCTCTGTGCCTATTAAAAAATAACTCTTCATGCCCCCCTCTCCCAGCCCCTCGCAACCACGCTTTTACTTTCTGTCTCAGAATTTAACTATGTTAGGTATCTTATTTAAGGGGAGTCATACAATATTTGTCTTCTTGTGTCTGGCTTCTTTAACGTAGCAGAATGTCTTCAAGGCCCATCCATGTTGTAGCCTGTGTCAGACTTCCCTTCCTTTTTAGAGCTGAATAATATTCCATTGTATGTATATCCTACATTTTGTTTATCCATTCATCTGCTAATGGGTATTTGGATTGCTTCCATCTTTTGGCTATTGTGCATAACGCGGCTATGAGCATCGTACAAATATCTATTTAACTCCCTGCTGTCAGTTCTTTTGGATAAGCACCCAGTGGTGAATAGCTGGATCTTATGGTAATTCTGTGTTTCACTCTTTGGGGAACCACCATACTGTTCCACATCAGCTGCACGAGTTTACATTCCCCCGGGCAATGCACAAGGGCTCCGATTTCTCCACATTCTCACCAACCCACCGCTTATTATTTTCGGTTTTGTTTTGTTTGTTTCATAATAGCCATCTTTTGTTTTGTTTTTGCTTTCATGCTAAACATCCTAATGGATGTAAAGTATCTCTTTATGGCGTTGATTTGCATTTCCCTAATGATTAGTAATATGGAACATCTTTTTTTTCAACGACCCATTTTATTTATTTATTTATGTATTTATTTATTTATCTTTAAGTAAGCTCTACACTGAATGTGGGGCTTGAACTCACAACCCCGAGATCAAGAGTCACACGCTCCATTGACTGAGCCTGCCAGGCACCTGTGAACATCTTTTCATGTGCTTATTGGCCACCTTTACATCTTTTCTTTCTTAATGTTTATTTATTTATTTTTAAGAGAGAGAGCAAACACAAGTGGGGGAGGGGCAGAGAGAGAGAGAAACACAGAATCTGAAGCAGGCTCCAGGCTCTGTGCTGTCAGCACAGAGCCCGACGTGGGGCTATGAACCCACAAACTGCGAGATCATGACCTGAGCCAAAGTTGGACTCTTAACCGACTGAGCCACACAGGTGCCCCGATAGCTTTTTTTTTTAAGTTTTTATTTATTTATTTTGAGAGAGAGAGCGTGAGCGGGGGAGGGGTAGAGAGAGAGGAAGAGAGAGAAGCCACACAGGCTCTGTGCTCCCCAGATGCCCTGATCTCGATAACTTTTAACTGTATTTCGAACCAGCCCAGCATGGAGGGCCCTGTCTCTGTAGAGTGCAAGCAGTGTTCCCTTCAGCAGTCAGAACTGTGAGGCAGTCAAAGAAAAGGGATCCCCCAAAACAGTGAGGTTTGTGTGCTTCTCTCAGGCAGCACAAGTTGGAGGAGGCCCTGCTGTTTTCGGGTCAGTTCATGGATGCTCTGCAGGCCTTGGTCGACTGGCTGTACAAGGTGGAGCCGCAGCTGGCCGAGGACCAGCCCGTGCACGGGGACCTCGACCTGGTCATGAACCTCATGGACGCCCATAAGGTGAGGGGCGGGAGCTGCGCCGCGTGGAGGCAGAGCCCTGGGTTCCTCCGCCTAAGCAGGCCTCCTGCTCCGACTCACCATCCAGGGGAGAAAGGAAGTCTGGAAGAGCCTGTGTCTCTGCTTGTCAGAGAGACCGCTCCTCGCTCCGTGTGTATCGCTGGGATTCTGCATCAGTCACAAAGGATTCGCCAACATTGCTTTGATTTGGATTTGGTGATGTGTACAATTCACCTCGAGAGGCTCCCCCCACGCCCCTCCATCCTGACTCCTTTCATCCATTGGGTCACATCTCTCATTTGGGTCACAAAATGGATTTCATTTCAGGTGGAAATTTCAAACATACCCATTTCCCGTGACTCCCAAAATCTGTGGGAGAACTTTTGAACGACTTTTGAACTGTCCGTGTCAGTATTTAGTGTAGCCTGAGCCTGGCAGGTTGAGCTGCATAAGGTCCTCCTGTTTCAGCAGAATGGATTCTGAGGAAGGCACAGTTTTATCACCATCTCTGTTAATATTCTTTAAATAATCTCTACACCTAACACGGGGCTCGAACTCACAACCCTGAGATCAAGAGTCACACGCTCCACCCTCTGAGCCAGCCAGTTGCCCCAAGACTCCTTATCTTGAGACTAGTTTTCCTGATATTAATAAGCCACTCCACCTTCTCTTTTATTTGCATGATATATTGTTTTTCCATCCATTTACTTTCAACCTGTATCGTTATATTTACAGCGCATCTCTTAGAGACAGCTTGTCCTTTGCTCTTGCTTTTTTTTTTTCTTCCTTAAGTCACCTGACAATCTCTGACTTATAATTGGAGCATTTAGTCCATTAATAGGAGGTGACCTGACCCATTGGCTGGAGATTCCCCATGAAGACAGGAACTGTGTCATTATGTTTGTTTCTTCTTGGCATGTAAGCATACCTTGGGAACATGACGAGCTGGATTTTCCCAGCCTCCTAGATGCAGCCAGCCACGAAGGCGAGTGAGACACCCTGTGGGCCCCTGAGCAGTCATTTAATGAGGCAGGATAGTGCACCTACCCCATGGCAGCCTCTGGGTCTGACACAATCATGACACAGGAGCTCTGGATAGGATCCTGTGACAGAATTACATAGGTCCTCAGATCACAAAAGGCAAAGGTTAAATATGTCAGTGGGAACATTGGATAATCTCCATTCCTTTGTTATCTCTCTTACGGAAAACTGTTCTCTCTGCTCTTTTAAATTGCTGTTTCTTATTCGTATTCCATATAGAGTAGGTCTTGCTATCATGAATTCAATCTTGTGGTTTCAGCAATGGAAACTCATGGATTTGCATTTGTGGCTGGTGTGCAAGCGAACCCCTCACATAACCAGAGAGTGAGCTTTGCTGGTCACCGACCCCCACACTCCAACACAGCTTTGTGCTTCTGTTCATTGCCTCCCATGCAATGATGGACAATTCTGCATGGAAGGATTTGTGAAGGCTGGAGGCCACTCCTTTCTTAGAGGCTAGTAAACGCAGCAAATATTTACTGACACCCTAAGCATGAGCCTGACACTGGGATGTGAAGGTAAATCGGGATGACAATCTCTGCTTCGAGAAGTTCACAGCGGAGAGGGAGGGAGTGGACAGCAAGTGTAGGAACAAGTAAATGTCATTCAGTTTGATAAAATGAGCGAGCTGGGGGAGCAGAGGACCATCTGCCTATGAAGGTGGAGAAGGCATTGGGAAGAGGTGATGTTTTTTTAGCTTTATCTTAAACAGGGGTAATACTTGACCAGACAGGCAAAGGGGATCTGGACATTCTTGGTAAAGGGAACCACATGTGCAGGTGAACAGAAATGTCAACAACAGAACAGGTGAGGGAACAACAGGTAGTCCCGTGCGACTGCAGCAAAGTATACACCATGGGTAGCTAGAGAAGACTGTAAAGAGGGGACAGCAGCAGGGACCAACTGAGTGCTGGGCACTCGCTCATGTGATCACATAGTGCCCTCCTGGTCCCCAAGACATGGGGCCAAATGCGTTTGGAAGATATTGAGTTAAATTTAAGCTGATTGCATTAGGGCTCCCCCGAGGGAAGGGGGAAATGTAGCGTGTAGTGTTTACCAAATTCCTTTTTGTAGGAGCCCCCTCACGAACCTCAGTTTGGGAAATTCTGCTTTGAGAAGTGAAAGCCCATGGAAAGATTTTGAGCCATTTGCAGATATCAGATTCTCATTTAGAAATTCATTCTGGGGAATGAGGAGTGTGGGAGGGATGGGGAATGAGAATCAAGGACACCAGTTGGAAGGAAGCCTGTTACAGCCATCCGGGGTGGAGGAGATGCTCCATGAACCACACAGGAGGAGGGCGTGGAGAGATGGGGGGATTCGAGAAACACTGGAAGGTGGAATCAACAGACTGAGCTGCCTTTGGAGGGAGGAACACACATCAGTTCCCTGGCTTCTGGCTTTGACCATGTCTAATCACTCTTCAGATATAACTTCTGGTGTTCAGGAGAGGGTCCATGCAGGGGATACCTTTGGTGTGAGGAATGACTGTATGAAGGCAATGACGTCTCAGGTGGGTGAGCTCATCATCACCAGGTTCAAAGTCTAAGAGGGAGAACAGGGCTGCAGACAGAAGCAGGGAACATCATGTTTAAGAATGGGTGGGAAGGAGTAGTCGGGAGGAAGGAGTGAAACGGGAGAGCAGGTGTTCTGGGAGCCAAAAGGGGAGAGGGTTTCAAGACAGCAGTCAGTAATCCCTCTACATGCAAATTATGACAACAGAGAGGTGGTTTTACCTGTCAGATCAGCAGAGATTTATTTATTCATGTGTTTAACAATAATACCTAGTGTTGGCAAGGGTGAAAGAAAATGGGCACCTTCACACTATTTGGGTAACAGATAATATGTAGCAAAAACCTTATAAACTGTGTATGTCCTGTGATCCAGGTACTCTACCTCCAGAAACTAATCTTAAAGAAATTACCAAGCATTGCATATAATATTAAAAATATTAATTAATAAAATATTTAAAAAAATTTTTTTAACGTTTATTTATTTTTGAGACAGAGAGAGACAGAGCATGAACGGGGGAGGGGCAGAGAGAGAGGGAGACACAGAATCGGAAGCAGGCTCCAGGCTCTGAGCCATCAGCCCAGAGCCCGACGCGGGGCTCGAACTCACGGACCGCGAGATCGTGACCTGAGCTGAAGTCGGACGCTTAACCGACTGAGCCACCCAGGCGCCCCAATTAAATATTTTTAAAATTAACATATTTGGGGCGCCTGGGTGGCTCAGTAAGTTAAGCGTCTGACTTTGGCCCAGGTCATGGTGTCACGGTTTGTGAGTTCGAGCCCCACATTGGGCTCTCTGCTGTCAGCACAGAGCCGCTTTGGATTCTCTGTCCCCATCTCTCTCTACCCCTCCCCCGCTCACATTCTCTCCCTCTCTCTGTCTCTCTTTAGCTCTCTTTCTCTTCCCAAAATAAAAAAAAAACAAAACATTAAAAAATAGTAAAATAAAAATTACATATTATTCAATTACATGGGCCTGGCTAAATACATTATGATAGTCATATGATGAAAAAAATACCATGAAACCAGTAAAAAACTCTATGTGACATAAATAATGGCATGGTGAAATGCCATTTATGAAATCATTTAGGCCATTTGTGAAATCAATAAAGCAAGCAAGATCCTATTTTTTTGTACTAAAAATATACACATGTATATAAGAAAAAGAAATACCAAATATTGCCAGTGTGTACTTCTAGAATATGAGTTTGGGTGATTTTTGTTTTCTTTTTACTTTTCTATATTTTCAAAAGTTTCTGCAATTAAGCAAGTTATTTTAGTAATCAGGAAAAGGCATTTTTTAGTACTTTGAATAGTGTAATAATATTTTAATA
Organism: Panthera onca; assembly: GCF_046562875.1. NCBI lineage: Eukaryota > Metazoa > Chordata > Mammalia > Carnivora > Felidae > Panthera > Panthera onca. The sequence continues at coordinate 190,831,944 of NC_138346.1, forward strand.
ATAACAATAGCTAATGTTTATTGACTGTTTGTGATAGGCTACTGTGCTTAGTGCTCTATGCACAAACCCAACATCGTGACCCCATTCACGGATGAGAAACAGCCCGAGAGGTTCAGTAACGTGCCCAAGGTCACAGCATTACCAGGTGGCTGGGAAAGCCCTTGTTTAACACTATCTCTCAAGAAATCTTCCCCCCCTCAGTTCCCTTCCAGGGCCGGAGTTCCAGGATTCCACTCACATCCCCACCCCCACTTCCCAGCTCCTTGTCCTCTGCCCATCCAGGCACTTTACCGGGCCCTCGGTGGGAGCACAGCCTTCCTTCTGCCTCCCCTTAAGACTGTATATTCATCAGACTGTCGCCCCTGTTGTGGGGGGCCCTTGGAGGCAGGGAACCGTCGGCTTCATCTCTGGCTCAGGGCAGAGCACAGAGCAGCCCACAGCGGTTGCCGCTGAACTGAATTTCAGGGAGACGCCATTTGGAATGACTGAAACCTGATGTTTAGGTTTATGGGAATTTGAGGCCTGTTGTTTAAAGAACACAGCTATCTCTGCTCACCCTTAATTGAGATCAGTGATTTCTGTTATAAGAATCCGCCCAGCCCTGGGCTGCTTACAGTCTAGCTGGAAGCCTAGTGTTGCACAATACACTACCTGAGGACTCCAGGCTAGATCTGAGGACCCGGAGGATGTGGTGTGAACTCAAAGGGGAGTGCAGAGGGCTGGCCAGAGAAGGACAGTGAGGAGGACAGGAGATTCAGAGACCCTGAACTAGCCTGACACAGGGATACCCCCTTGACCCTGCCCCAGTATGCACTCACCAAGCCCTGGGGATGCAGCCTGCTAAACAGCTTCTCCTCTGCCCTCTACCCCGTCACCGGAAAGGATCATGGTCATTGCCCACCCCATTACTGTACTTGCCTCCATCTGTGGGCCCTGACTCTAATCTTCATCCCTGCAATCCCTCCCCTCTGCAGCGGACTCTGCCTTGGGCACTTTCAGTGGTGAAGCTGCCGCATCCTTATGGGGCTTGTAAGCAGTGAGGAAATTTACCCGTTGGAAAAAAGGCAGACTAGGCATGGGCTTAAAGCACCAACAAATGATTGGTTTGATTTAGAATGTGAGAGAAAAGTCTTGATTTTTTTAAAAGTTTGAAGTGATGATGGGAATCTTTAAAGTTCGGTGGACTTCTTGTTTCTTTTGAAGTTTCGTATTGAATCCACACTGGGGCCACCATAACCATCTGTTGTCCGGAGCCCTCATCTAGTCTCCCTGCAAGGTCCTTTGGGTCCGTATCTTGCCAGCCACTCAAGCCTCACCCTCACCCTGGCCATTTGTTTCCCAGGCTTTCCAGGCTCCACTGAACAGCTCACCTGCAAGGGAAGTCCCTTAACTTCCGTGTGCCTCAGTTTCCTCATCTGTTAAAAGAGGGGGTTGAAACGGCATCTACTCTATATGTGCAAGCATTCAAGAAGTGACGCAGACCTTGCCTGGCACATGGTAAGTGCTAAGTGTTACCTGCATTGTGCTCCCTGGAGTCCTGTGGCCTCGACACCAGCTGTTTCCTCTGCCTGGAAACTGCTCTCCAGCTCTCCCTCTGCCCTTTCCTGTCATCCCAGGCCGATTCCTTCCAGCCTTCCGAGCTCAGTCTAGGTGTCACTTCCTCCCAGCTCACCGCCTTAGCCATAGATGAATCAATGTAGTGAGAGGGCGCCCAGGAGGAGCCGAGTGTGCAGAAGGGGGCTGAGTCAATAACGAGTTTTCGTGTAGAGTCTTCTTTCTCTTGCAAGCCTCTGAAAGCCGAGACAATTAAGACGCGTAAAGGGCGGCTCCCGGGCGCTCTGGAAGGGCCCCAGAGCTCCCTGGCGCAGTTGGAGGCGGATGCGCGGCTCCCTCCTGCGGGAGGCGGGATCAGCACTGGGGGGGTCCCCCGAGCGTACAGCGAGAGCTGGCGGTGACAGTGCGGTCGCCGGAACATGGGGGAATGGGGGGTCTCGCCTGGGGCGCTAGCCAGGAGCACGCGGGAACCAGGTGGGTGGCACGCACGCTTGGAGCAGAGACTGAGCAGGTGTCGCGAAAGAAGCCTCCAATAGCGCGTGCAAAGGGACAGCGGGCAAGGAGCCGGGTGGCCAGCGAGGAACTGCGGTGGCGGCTGATGGCAAAGGAACGCGTCTCACTCTCCGGGCACGACTGGCACCTCGGGGCCTCTCTACCTCTAGACTCTACTGAGGCTTTTCTTCGTGTCTCGTGGAGCGACATTCCGCGCACTAAGGCGGGACTGCGGGGTCACTCCAATGGTGGGACGCAGGCCCCGGATCCCGCCCGGTCTAGAGTGCTGGAGGACACGCCCTGCGGGAGCGCAGGGCCCTCATTTCTCCCGACTGCCCCGCTACCCTCGTGTCCCCAGGCCGAGGCCCCCCGCCCGCCCGACGGTGCCGGCTGGGAGGGGAGCCCAGCACGACCCCGACGACCCGGCAGCTGGACAGGGGACCCCTCGCCGGACCAGCCCACCACTGAACAGCGGACGGCATGTCGGCGTCACCACCACCTGCTGCACCACCCGCGCCCCACCGCCCCTTCCCCCTGGCTTCGGTCCGGCGGCCTTGGCCCCGCCCCGAGCCCCCATTGGTCGGGAGCGGAGGGGGCGGGGCCCGACGGCGGCACTCGGGGCCCACGGGCGGCGGAGGCGGGCGCGCGGCGCAGACCGCAGCTCCAGCTGGAGAGGCGCCGTCGGATTTGCGTCGTCCCGAGCGCAGACCGGAGCTCGCCCGCCGCCCCTGCAGCTGAGCGGGCCTCGGCAGCAGCCGACTGACGGCTCGGCCACCACAGACAGATTGGCCGCCAGCCCCCAGCTCCCGGAGGAGCCCCTGCCGCGTCCACGCCGCCCGAGCCCAGCAGGTGCTGGGAAACCGCAGGCGAGCGCGCCCCGTGCGGCCGACCCCGAGCCCCGCCCGCCGTTCGCCGTCCGCCGTCCGCCGTCTGGGCGGCCGCGGCCCCGGTCCCCGCCCGGCCGCGGAGCGGATGCGCGCCCGCTGAGCGCCCGCCCGGCCCGGCCATGGCCGCGCGCCCCGGGCCGCTGTGGCTCGTGGGCCTGGCGCTGTGCGCGCTGAGCGGCGGCGGCCCCGGCCCGCGCGCCCCGGCCGGCTGTCCGGCCCGCCGCCTGGGCCCGCGCGAGCGCCGCGACATGCAGCGCGAGATCCTGGCGGTGCTCGGGCTGCCCGGGCGGCCCCGGCCCCGCGCGCCGTCCGCCGCCTCCCGGCTGCCCGCGTCGGCGCCGCTCTTCATGCTGGACCTGTACCACGCCATGGCCCGCGACGACGACGAGGACGGCGGCCCCCCCGAGCGGCGCCCGGGCCGCGCCGACCTGGTCATGAGCTTCGTCAACATGGGTGAGTGAGGCCGTCGGGGTGGGCGTCCGGGGCCCCGGTGACCGTACGACCAGACCACCGGGTGGACGCGCGGGTGCGGACGGGTCCAGGGGACCCCCTTGGCCGGTGCGCGCCCCTTTGATCGCGGCCACGCCCCCACAGAGGGCTGGGAATGCGGAGCTCAGGGCGGCAGAGTCCAAGGGCTGTGGGCCCCGCTCACTCCGACAGACAGACGCGGATGTGACTCCCATCGATGTGCGCGTTCGTCCCGCCCCTGGAAACACCCAAGGGTAGGAATCATCTCATGTCGGGTGGACCGGGCAGTGCCAGGAAGACAGTGTGGTCCTGGGGAGACGGATGAGTAAACAGGCCGGGATGCTGCCACAGTGATAAGGGCAGTACTGGAGAAAGGGACAAAGTTCAGCATGGAAAGCCCCGGTGACATCATCAGAGTGCCCAGAGCTGAGATGAGAGCCCAAGATGTCATGAGTCCACAGCAGCCCGTTCCCTGGCCAGAGCCCCAGCCCCTGTAGGTGAGGGTGTGGCTGTCAGGGCAGGGGGTGGGGAAGGAGTGGACTCTGAGCTCAGTGGGGCCGTGGGCGGTCTTGTCACCCTGAGCGCAGCACCTGGGACGTGGCTTGGCATGCTGTGAAGGTCCAGGCTGTGGAAGGACATGGTGGGCAGCTCAGAAGCCCCTCCTTCTCCCACACAAAGCCCAGCCCTTCCTCTCTGCAGAAACTCTGTACAAGTCGTGGAGCCATTTATGGTTAGTTTTCAAAGATGTCTTTCCTATTATTAAATGCTCTTTAATCTGCAGTCCTGACTATCTGTCCCCTATCCGCTTTGCCTCCTGTCTGTGGGGTCAGGGCTGGAGCAGACACCAGACTGGATCTGGGGGCGCAGGGACTACAGCTCAGGCTTAGATGGGAGAAGACCTTTGCCAAGGCCAACAGCCTCCCTTCACCCACAGCGTCACTCTTGACCTTCCCGACAGCCCTGTTACCAGACATGATCTTCATCCCCATCTCCCCGATGAGGACTTTGAGGCTCAGAGAGACAATGTTATGCCCAAGATAGCACAGCCTCTCTGTGGCCCAGTCAGGACAGGAGGTAGCCCTACATCCACCTCCTCAAGGAGCTGATATTTCTTTCTCCTGTCAGGAGGGCAGGCTTTCAGGGTGTAGAGAGCTTCCAGAGGGGTTTAGGCAGAGAAACCCAGGGGATGGAGCAGCGGCAGGTCTTGTGGGGTCTTTAGCCATTTGCTTCCTACACTGGGGCAGGCCGAGGGGACAGCCAAGGAGGCCTCTGTCCCCCCCCAGCCCCGAGCTGGTGGGTGCCTGAGGTGAGGGAACAGCAGGAAGTGGCTGTTAACCTCTGCTGAGAGCCCGGTGCCAGGCACAGGAATTGGGCCAGTGAATGCCACCTTCCTGGTTAGAGGGCAGGGTGGGGGACGCGGGATAATGGAGACCATGTGTAAAACTGAGGCCTGTCCTCAGAACAAGCTGACCTGGGGCTCAGAACCAAGAGGGGCTGTAGATACAGTTATCCTGAGAATGGACCCCATCCATTAGTGAGTCACTGCCCGGCCAATGTCCTGCTTCCCCAGCATCCCATGGTCAAGGCGCACACGGCCTTGGTGGGAGCTGCTGTTGTGAATCAAGCATCACCCTTAGTTCAGACACATCTGATTCCTCTTGTGCCTCTGCTGTGTAGTCTTAGGCACGTCCCTTGTCCTCTTGGAGCCACAGATCCTCCTTGTAAAGTGGGGCTCCTAGAGATCAACGCATCGTCAGGGTTGTTGTGTGTTCAGCTGATAGATGGGAGGAACAGAAAATCATGCCTCTGGTTGGTGAGCCTGGGCCTGGTTGCTCCCGACTCCGGTCCCTCCCAGCTGCTGGCCAGCCTTGGTTGGATGTGTGGGAATGTCCCACACTTCTTTTTTTAACGTTTACTTATTTGTTTTGAGAGAGAGAGAGAGAGAGAGAGAGAGAGGGAGAAGGGGGAGGGGCAGAGAGAGAGGGAGACAGAATCTCAAGCAGGTTCTGAGCTGTCAGCACAGAGCCTGATGCGGGGCTCGGACTCACGAACCATGAGATCATGACCTGAACCAAAATCAAGAGTTGATGCTTAACTGACTGAGCCACCCCAAGCCCTTTTCATGGGCTCAGAGAGGTGAAATGGCCAGTCCAGGGCCACACAGCGCATCCATGACATCATCCAGGGGCTGTGGATTCCAGATGCCAGCTTCTTCCCACGCCATCTCTGTGTGTTTCACGAAGATCGAAGGCCTCTGACGCTGTGGGATTAACAAGCAGATCTTTGTTCAGTGGAAGCCCGGTCTGTGGGCGGGCCCAGCCAGCTGTCAGAGGGCCTCCTTTATTCTGATGTGCTAATTGCACTAGTACAACTCCTTCAATTTGAGTAGTTTTAACTGGTAATTACCTGGGCTGTGGGGGCGGGGGGGATTAGACACCTACCAGGATTCTTTCCTTGTTTGGAGGCCCAGGCCCCAGGCCCCTGAACCACCACCGAGACTAATAGCAGAGTCGCTATGGTGTCAGCACCCACGCCCAGGCTCCCACACCTGTTGCCTCCAGCTCCACCTCCTGTTGGCCTCATCCGGGTCCTGAGAAGCCAGACCTGCTGCCTGCTGGGCCCCTGACCGTCCATGGCAGCCTGTGGGACCCAGAGACCTCTAGCCTCCCACAGGCCTCTGGCCCGTGGGTCAGGCCTCTGTGCCCAGGCAGGTGCTGTAGGAAGCCCGTGTCATGGCTGACAGTGTCTCTTTAGGGAGGCCAGGACTATGGTCAGAGCTGGGGCCCCTGCCTGGCCTGTCAGTGAGTCTCCACCTGTATGCTCTTGGCTGCCCTTGGTCAGGACACGGTAATGGGGGCCGATACCTGTCCTGGGTGTCCCCTGTGCTCACGGAGAGGAGAGGCCTGAGCTGGGAGGCAACACCCAGGTTCTTGTACCGCCTGGGCTCGCCACTGAGTCCTTCCTGTCCCAGGTCACCTCCCTTCCCTCTCTGGACCTCTTTTCTCATCCAGTCCACAGTGATGGTGTCAGAAAACACAGGGCCTCCCGGCCCTGACCCCGTGGCTCCGTGTTGGAGGCACCTCCTCATGGCACCACCCCGTCCCCTGGGCTGGAGCGTGGGTCTGACTGGCTGCTCCCTGGGCGCCTCAGGCTGGCCCAGCCTGCGGGGAGGGAGGAATGAGGCCAGAAAGACCAACTCTGCACGTTGGTCCTGGTCCTTCTCAACCTCGAGCCGCTGGGCCAGCAGATGCCGTGTTCCAGGTTGAGAAACTGAGGCACAAACAGCCCTAAAGGCAGAGGTCTAGCTAGAAATGCATCAAGCCATCTTCACTTTTGTCGAGACCCTTTTCCGACCAGACTAATTTATTCCCGTGCCTCAGGCAGCCGAGGACAGGGGGTGTTGACCTGAGGCGCTGGATTTGGGCGAGGCAGGGCTGAGTGGGAATGAGGGACCTGGCCCACGTCCTGCTCAGCCCTGTGACCTTGAAGGTACTTCCTTTGGTTCTTTACTAGGGAACTCTTTCATTTTTCACGAATTCACTCAACAGATAGTCATGTGGTACCTGCTCTGTGCCAGACATAGTTCTTTCTAGTTCCTGGGATAGGACAGTGAGCGAAACAAAGTCCCTCCCCTTGCGGAGCTGGCCTCCTAGTGGGGAGCAAGGAATACTTAAGCCACAAAGATGGTTGTCTAGACCACTGGTCTAGACAGTGACCCCCCCCAGGGGGGGCTCTGGAGCCCAGGAGCGGATGGACAGTGGGAGGGCAGACAGGACCTGGGTGGGGGGCTCTAACCTGTGCATCTTGATGCCACCACTGAGTCTCAGTGTGATCTGGGCTCTCCAGGCCACTTCTTAGAGCCTCAGTTTCGTCTTCTGTAAAATGGAGACACTCGTGTAAAATAGCCCACCCTGCAAGCTGTTCGTGGAGTGTGTAAGATGGCACCTGGTGAGGACCCTGTGCTCAGAACCTCTGAGTCTGTCTCTTCATTTGCATCACACTTAAGGTCACATCTTTGTTTTGAAAAGAGGAGAGTGAGGCTCAGAGAAGTTAGGTGGTTTTCCCAAGGCCACCCAGCAGGTCAGCTTCCTGTCTCCTCTGCTCTTCTCCTACATAGACTGCCTCTCTGCCCAGACCTGGGCCTGGCCCACCATTAGGTGCAGTAAGTGTTGCTGAATTGGACTATATTGAATATATATTGGAAACTGAGAATCTTATTTTTAAAATTTCCTTGTTTTAGGATTTATATACATAATGCAAAAATTCATACCATATAAATTCATTGTAGAATTTCATTATACAAAATTAGACCATATGTTCAAAAATATACAATATGGAAGCCCCTAGTAATCCTCTCTCCACTTCAGAGAAAACCAGCATTCTAATTCTTTGGTGTAGAGTTCCCAACCTGCCCTGACATTTTATCAATACAGATTCTAACATTTTATTATTATTTTTTTTTTACAAAGTATGACATAAATGTCCAGTCTTGCTACTTTGTCTTTCATTTAACAGTAAATCCTTTGTCCATCTTTAAAGCTATTAATGTGACCATATGTCCAAAGGTAGCATCTCTTATTAAAAAGTAATTAATCTAGTTTTTCTGATATATAATTGATATATAAAATTCTTTAAAAAAATTTTTTTTAACATTTATTTATTTTTGAGACAGAGAGAGACAGAACATGAACAGGGGAGGGGCGGAGAGAGAGGGAGACACAGAATTTGAAACAGGCTCCAGGCTCTGAGCGGTCAGCACAGAGCCCGACGCGGGGCTTGAACTCACGGACCGTGAGATCATGACCTGAGCTGAAGTCGGACGCTTAACCGACCGAGCCACCCAGGCGCCCCAGATATATAAAATTCTAAGATATCAAAAGTATACTACATGGTGATTTGATACACATAGACATTGTTCGTGGATTCTCCTCTTTAGTTAATTAACACGTCCCTCACCTTACAGATTTCAATTTCACAATACTGTGTTATCAACTATAGTCCCTATGTTTTACATTAGGTCCTCAGACCTTATTCATCTTATAGCTGAAAGTTTGTACCCTTTTACCAATGTCTTCCTATTTGCCCCACCCCACCCAGCCCCTGGCAACCACTTTTCTGCTACCTGTTTCTGTGATTTTGACTTCTTCTTCTTTTTTTTTAAGATTTCACTTAGAAGTGGTAACATGTAGTATCTGTTTTTCTCTGTCTGGCTTATTTCACTTAGCATAATGCCCTCAAAGTGCAGCTCGTGTTGTCACAAATGGCGGGATCTCCTTTTTCATGGCTGAATAATATGCCATTACATCTACATACCACATCTTTTTTGTCCACTCATCTGTTGACGGGCACTTAGGTTGTTTCCATATGTTAGCTGTTGTGAATAATGTGCAGTGAACATGGGGTGCAGATATCTCTTTGGGGTCTTGTTTTCATTTCCTTTGGATGTATTCTCAGAAGTATGACTGCTGGGTCATATGGTAGTCTTATTTTCAATTTTTGGAGGAACCTCCGTGATAATTTCCATAGTGGCTGCACCAATTTACATTCCCAGCAACAGTTGCCAGAGGGTTCTCTTTTCTCCACATCCTCAACAAGAGATTGTTATCGCTTGTCTTCTTGATGACAGCCATTCTAACAGGTGTGAGGTGGTATCTCGTGGTTTGATTTGCATTTCCCTGATGCGAGTGATTCTGAGCACCTTTTCGAGTACCCGTTGGCCATTTGTATGTCTTCTTTGGAAGTATATCTATTCAGTTTCTCTGCCCATTTTTAAATTGGATTTTTTTTTTTTTGCTCTTGAGTTGAATGAAATCCTTATATATTTTAGATATTAGCTCATTATCAGATATGTGGTTTGCAAATATTGTCTTTCATTTCACAGGTCACCTTTGCATTTTGTTGATGGTTTCCAAAGGTTTCTCTTTCCAAGAGTTGAAGGTGGGTCCCTTTTCTCTAAAACCCTGTCTGTCCACCAGGCTGGTGTCCCCTGTGGATCCCTGACAACTGACTCCTTACGTCCATCTCCTCAGTGTTTTTTTTACCCTTCTGAGGTAAATGACTACTACCTCCCCCAGCTGACAGAGGAGGAAATTGAGTCTCAAGGAGTATTAGTGACTGGCCCAGTTCCTGGGTACCCAGATCCACAGGGGCGGATGTGAAGAGTGGATCACAGCAGTGAGGAGGGTCAGCCCTGCAGGTGGGAGGCCAGAGTGGTGGGTTACTTTGGAGGAGGACACATGGGGCTTCAACCCTGGCTCTGCCGCTTGAGAGCTGTGAGACACTGAACAGGTTATTTAGAGTCTCTGCGTCTCAGTTTCCTCACCTTTAACATTGGGATCATCTACCTGTGTCCCTAGTGCAACACTTAAATAGGTTAAGCACTTAAAAACTTAGCAAGTGCCTGGCAGTGCTCGGTACTAACAGCCAGCGTTATGGGGGAAGGGCCTGCCATGTTTCTCTGCACCCTACCTCGCCCCCCCCCCCCCAAACCCAGCCCGACCATTTACTTAGGGACCTGCAGCCCATTGGTCAGCTCAGGCTGCCTAGGTTTGGATCCCCATTCCACCACTTGCAGTTTGTAGTGGGTGTCGTGATGTTTCGCACATCTTCTCTTCAGGAGTGAGTCATCCATTGCCCAGCTGCCTGGAGGGTGGGCTGCTGGCAACCGAGTCCTTCTGTAGGCACCCATCAGCTAGGCCCCCAGGAGCTTTTTATCCGATGTTAGCCACCCTCCGTGGCGGCACCCCACATTTAATGGTTGGTTTATGGGGGCGTACATGTCCAGTCCCTTGTCTCCGGGAAGGCACCAGCAACCAGCCCCAGGGCTCCCAGTGCACGTGGAATGGGCTGAGCCTTTGTGTGGTCAAATCACTGTTCACCCATGCTTGGTGCTGCTCCCTCTGTTCCCTACCGAGAACACTCTCCCACTGAACGTCTTGACTCAGTCTTTTGCCCAGAAGCCTGATACTGTTTATATGATTTTTGTGTAAGTTAGTGAATGCTCTGTGCCTCATTTTTCCTCATCTTCAAAAGGGGAGACATAATAAATAGTTCCTGCCTCACAGGATTGCTGTATCACATGAGGTAATCTGTGTAAAATGTTGAAACAGTACCTGTTAAATGCTCAATAAGTATTAGCTTTGTCTGTTGGCTTTTAGCCCAAGGGCAGCTAGTTGGTAATAAGACCAGAAGTAAAACCCAATTACTTCCTTTAACTGCTGCCTCTATACCCTGAGCAAGCAGCTATTTATTCCCAGCAGCCTTGGGCTCTGAATACAGTAAGGGTTGGGGGGAAGTTGAAGGCTGGGAGACCTGGGGATGGAGAAAGTTGGGTTGTTCAGTCTGTGGCCATTCCTTAATGAACACTACTATGAACCTACTGTGTGCTGTTCCCTTTCCTGGTTATCCTGGGACCTCCTCCAAAGTAGAGACCCAGCCCGAGGTCTGCTCATTAGAGTGGGAAAGGTGGGCCCAGAGACAAGTCCATATAAATTATGGCAAAATGGGAGGAATGGCCTTTCACCTACTCAACAAACAGGAGCATGGAGGTTCAGTACAGCACAAGAGAGACACGGTGTTTCATTTTGTGGGAGACGAACAAGGCCCAAAGAAGAGGAAGAATGGTGTCCTGGCTGGGGGACAGAGAGGGCTTGGCAGGAAGTGTCATTTTGCTGGACCTTGAGGGAGGGTAGAATTTAGTCAGAAAGAGGTGGGAGGAGAAGGTGCGAGGGGAGGCAGGGAGGTAAAAAAGCTCTTGGGGTTTTGGAACCCCAGTTCCTCAAGTGAAAATCCACTCCTAGCTTTCCCTGCTCAGAATCCTTCTGTGTGTTCCTTCGTGTCACAATTGAATTCAGGTTCCCCGAGTCTGCCACTCAGTGTCTAGTGTTCTGGCCCAGCTGAGCCACACAGTATTCCCTTGACATGTCTCCAACTTGGTGAGGCTGTGGATGAAGGGAAAATACAGACTTTGGAATCAGACAGACCTAGACTCTCACCCCACCTTGGGTGCTCCTGGTTGTGAACTCATGCAAATCAGTTACCTTCCCTGATCATCAGTGTCCTCATCTATAAAATGGCGTGAATAATATCTCTTTCACTGAGTTGTCGTGGCCTCCAGTCTGGTTCTCAGTGGTCACGCCTCCTGGTGTTCATGTTCTTGTGTAGGCCCCTTTCACACTCTGCCATTGCTGGTCTGTGTGACCAATAGAATATGACAGTAGTGATGATGTGTCACTTCCGAGATTGGGTTATAAAAGACTGCCCCTTCCATCTTGGGTCCTATACCCCACCACTCCTCCACGCCCCAGATTGTGGAGTCTGGGGAAGTCATGCCGGGAATGCTGTGAGCAATCCCACGGAGAGGCCCACATGGTGAGGAACAGAACCCTGCCACCAACAGCCACATTAGTGAGCTTAGAAGTGATGTGTTCATTCCAGTCAGTTCTTCTGAGACCACAGCCCCAGCCAGCGACTTGACTGTCACCCCATAAGGGACCCTGAGAGGGACTCACCCAGCTAAGTGCCTAGATTCTTGACCCTCAGAAATATGTGAAATAATAAATGTTTCTTGTTTTGAGCTGCTACATTTGGGTTACTGTGTTACATAGCAATAGATAGCTAATACAATTATGCATTAATAGAAATGGCATGTGTGACATGCCCAGTATGATGCCTGACACAGTTCAGTGCTTAAAAAATGGGAGCTGAGGGAAGCCTGGCTCAGTCAGCTGAGTGTCCAACTGTTCATTTTGGTTCAGGTCAGGATCCCAGGGTCGTGAGATGGAGCCCTGCATGGGGCTCCACACTGAGAGTGGAGCCTGCTCAGAATTCTCTCTTGCTCTCCCTCTGTCCCACTCCCCCACTCGTGCTTGCTTGCTCTCTCTTTCTCTCTCTATCAAATTAAAAAAATAAATAAAAAGGGAGGTGGCACATTATTTCCCACCTCTGCGCCTTTGCCTAAAATACTCTCCTCCATTTCTGTTTGTCAGAATTCTTCCACCACTCTCAAATACGTTTTCTAGAAAAGTGTTCTCTGACCCCTGCTCCCAAGGCACCCTCCATGATTAGAGCCTTCATCCCCATCGTGTGTATTTCTCTTAGGATTTGAGTCACTTTCTGCCAGTCTCATTCAGGGCCATGTCTCGCCCCTGTTTTACTCCCTGGGAAACCATGAACGACCTGAGAACAGGGACAGATCTGAGTCTTTGGGGCACCCCCACCCCATGCACCCCATCCCCTGCATGGCAGGCACTCAGGGCAGACTGGAAAGGTTGAGGGAGGACGATCACAGCTGGAGGCAGGGAGCTGAGAGCAGGGGCAGGAGCCTGGGCCTGGTCGGTGCAGCAGAGCAGGGCCGCCCTCACTGTCTTTGTGGAGGCTGACAGCGGGTTTGGCATCTCCCTGGGCGCTTCCTGGGACCTCCAGTGCCCCCAGGGCCCTGCCTGGAAGAAGGTGGCTTCAGCAGGCATTCTCAGGGGGGGGCCCCATTGACAGGAGAACCTCATTGACAGGTGACCCCCCCCATCCCAGTATCACCACCTGGAGGGAAGCTAGGGCCACTCATTTTACCTCAGCGGCAGGTCTGAAAGTCCACACGAAGGGCTCTCACCTGATGTACGACCCCTGGCAACTCTTTACCCCTCTGGGCCTCAGTTTCCCCATGTCTGCAGGGTTGCCCTGGAGGCCTTTCCAGCTCTGACCAAAGAATGTGCCCACCCCTGCCCACTGATGGGGGCTCCTCCAGGGGTGAGGCCCAGGGCAGGGAGGTACACCCAATCCATCTCCTTACGGAAATCCATTCCCTACGGGAGAGAGGGATGTGTCACTGTGACCGCATCTTTCCGGAAAAGTCCCACAGTTCAGTTCTTCCCTCGGGTTTGCACTGGGGAATCGTATCCTTGCTCAATCTCCTCGGATCTATTTTTTGGCCTTGACAGACTTGATGTGGGGGAGTGTGTGGGTGTTCCCTTTTAATTTGGGGTCTGAAGCCGTCGGAGGCCTGGACCAGCAATCATGAGTGCAGAACCATTTATGGAAACAGCTCTTGAAAAAAGTCGGTAATGAAAACTGACTAAAAATACCTTAGAAATGGAGCCTTGGCCTCCTCTGGGAAGCACCGAGATTTTTGGGTGGGAGGAAGAAGCCCTTCAGCTGCAGACTTGGTAGGTGGTCCATTCTGCAGCCCCTTGGTGGGCCTGCACCGGCCATGGAGACCTGGGTCTTGTTTTAGGTCTGAAGGGGCAGGGGCCCTCGCCCTTGTCACGAGCAAGACCAGCCAGACAGGACCCACACACCTGCCTCTGGGACCCTGGGGAGCCTGCCCTCCCCCTTAGCAGCCTGGCCATGCAAAGGGGGGCCAGTCCCAAGGCAAAGTGACAACGTGAGTAGCTTCTGATGGAGGCACACTCTGACACGGAGGCCACTCCAGACCGGCAGCATGGCCAACCCAAGGGGCAGCGGCTGCTGGATGATGAGCCGCTGTCCCAGGGACCTTGGGAAGAACCAGCAGACACATCCCCTCTCTGGGCCCCCAGAACACAAGGAGCTCAGTGGAAGTTCACTGAGAGCTTCACGTTTCCACCCCACATTGTGCAGTCCTGCCCTCAATTGTGCACCATCCAAAAGGGCACATGGAGCAGAGATGGGGACCCCTGGGACTGGGGAAAGGGAGAGGCTGGCAGGCTGATCTGTGTGGGGTCGGAGCAGGATGAGGGGGCCTTGACAGCTGGACTGAGAGGAGAGTAGCCTTTGGACCAGGTGGGATGGGGGCAACTCAGGAGAGAGCGCTTTGGGGAGGGTGTCCAGGGAGGGTGTTTGCAGCCAGAAGGCCGAGGAGGCCATGAGGTTGGGCCAGGTCAGCTCAGGGGGTCCTGGAACCAGAGCTTGGGCTCCTCCCAGGGGCCCTGTGGGGCTGGGGAAGGGTTTGAGGGCAGACGAGTCAGATTTTCTTTTCTTAACAGCCACTCTGGGTGGCTTACTTATGGTCAGAAACAAGACAGATTTAGGTCTTCTGGATGACTCTAAATTTTGTCCAGGGCACAAAAATAGCCAAAGTTTTTGTTGGTGTAGGACTGGTAGACTCCGGGTGTGGCATCTGGAGACCTGGCCCATGAGTGGTGCAGGGCCTCAGATGCAGATTGTGGGTGGCAGTCATAGAGGGCGGAGGCCACAACCTCCCCACAGAAAGGGCCTTTCCCAAACATGGGATGTGGAGGTTGGTTTATCAGAGACTGAGGGAGAAGGCCAAGAGTCCTATCAACACATGTTGGTGATTCATGATTGTTTCTTATTCTGGAAGCCACATTAAGGTGAATCAGAAAGTAAATTCATTTGTGGTTCCCCAGACCAGCTGGTCCAACGTTTGATCATTTTTGGCAGTTTTTATAATTATGTAGAAAATAAACATTTAGAAGTGCCAGGTGTCGCTCTGTGTGTTCCCTATGCCCAGTAAATACTTGGTGCGTGGCCTTTCATGTTTTTGCCAGTGCGACAAAGGGTTGTGTTGTTAAAGGGTAAATTCATATGTAATTTTGCCATGGTCCTGCAAAAGGATATTGCCAAATTCCTCTCCAATGCATTCCTTTTTTTTTTTTTTAATGTGTATTTATTTTTGAGGTAGAGCGAGCAATAGGGAGGGGCAGAGAGAGAATCCCAAGCAGCCAGCACAGAGCCTGATGCAGGGCTTGAACTTACAAACTGTGAGATCATGACCTGAGCTGAAATCAAAAGCTGGATGCTTAACCAACTGAGCCACCCAGGCGGGCATCTCTATCCAATGCCTTCCTACCAGCAACGTGTGAGAATATTCATGTTTGCTCTCACCTACCTCGCAAAGGCTGTACTGAGCACCCTATGAAAAGTACCCTCTCCCTGTTGCCATTACTTTTGAGCCTATAACCCTCTATATTTCACTCACAATGTAAACAGCATCCCCTATCTTACTTGTTTTGTTGTTCATATTGTGTCTTCCCCCTTAGATCGTAAACTCCGTCAGTACAGAGACCCAATTTACCTGTCTTATTCACTGTATTCCCAGTGCTCCGAACAGTCTTTTTTTTTTTTTTTTTTTTTTGGCTTAAACAGAAAAGCATTTATTTCTCACAGTTCTGGAGGCTGCAATTTGAGATCAGGGTCCCAGCATGCTCAGGATCCAGCTGAAGGCCATCTTCTAGGGTTTTTTTTTTTTTGGTTTTGTTTTGTTTTTTTGTTTTTGTGTTTGTTTTGTTTTTAATTTTTAAATTTATATCCAAGTTAGTATATATTGCAACAATGATTTCAGGAGTAGATTCCTTAAAGCCTCTTACCCATTTATCCCATCTCCCCTTATACTACACCCCCAGCAACCCTCTGTTTGTTCTCCATATTTAAGAGTCTCTTATGTCTTGTCCCCCTCCCTGTTTTTGTATTATTTTTGCTTCCCTTCCCTTATGTTCATCTGTTCTGTGTCTTAAAGTCCTCATGAGTGAAGTCATGATATTTGTTTTTCTCTGACTAATTTCGCTTAGCATAATACCCTCTAGTTCCATCCATGTAGTTGCAAATGGCAAGATTTCATTCTTTTTGATTGCCGAGTAATACTCCATTGTATATATATACCACATCTTCTTTATCCATTCATCATTGATGGACATTTGGGCTCTTTCCTTACTTTGGCTATTATTGGTAGTGCAGCTATAAATGTTGGGGTGCACGTATCCCTTTGAAATAGCACACCTGTATCCCTTAGATAAATACCTAGTAGTACAATTGCTGGGTCGTAGGGTGGTTCTAGTTTTAATTTTTTGAGGAACCTCCATACTGTTTTCCCAAGTGGCTACACCAGTTTGCATTCCCATCAGCAGTGCAAAAGAGATCCTCTTTCTCTACATCCTTGCCAACATCTGTTGTTGCCTGAGTTGTTAATGTTAGCCATTCTGGCAGGTATGAGGTGGTATCTCATTGTAGTTTTGATTTGTATTTCCCTGATGATGAGTAATCTTGAGCATTTTTTCATGTGTCGGTTGGCCATCTGGATGTCTTCTTTGGAGAAGTGTCTGTTCATGTCTTTTGCCCAATTCTTCACTGGGTTATCAGAACAATCTTACATATAGTAAGAACTTAATAAATTTGTTTATAAATTGAACTTGATAAACTAAGGAAAATTAAATGGGCAGATTAATACATTTATTTGGGAAAAGATCATTCCACTTCTTCCTTCCCTCTCCTCCCCCCAGCTTTGAAATTTCTGACATGGCCTCCTGAGGGTACCAGGGTACCACATCTTAGCACAATGTAGGGAGATTGCAAGTCAGGCTCCTCAAGAACTCTTGTTGAATGGCCACCCCTCCCAGTCCATTGTCTGACTGTTTATAAAGTGAGGAAAGCTGGGCAGTACCCTTATTCTCAGTTCACAGAGGAGACGAGGCCAAGTACGTACCTGGTTGGTGCAGGGTCAGGCCTGCAGTGAATGTCCTGACCACTGGTCAGAGCTCCCTGTGCTGCCCTAAGCTACCTCTTTGGCTAAAGTAGGCTTGGTTTGCACTGTTAACAAAGGGGTCATAGAGGTCCCCGAAAATGCTTTCCCAGAGCACCAGCTTTTGGAAAGTCTCTCTACTGACTCAAAGCAACAGCCACAGAAAAAGAGGCAAATCCATAGGTTATCTCTCCGCATCCTCTCAACTGTCAGATGAAGGAGTGTTCTTTACCCTGTTCCACACTTCAGGAAATACCACTAATTACTGATGAAGAGCATTACTTTCCTAAAAATGTCCCTTCTAGTGCTTACCTGGAACAGCCAGGGTGGGGAGTTTCCTGTGCCGAACTACTGGGTGCCTCATCGATTTCACAAACCCACAATGGAAGCTGGGAACTGGGGTCAATGCAGGTACATGAGGCTCTCTCGACCCAGCGCACCTGGCCCCCCAGGTCAGCACGGGAGGGAGGCCGCAGGGTGAGGAGCTGGCGGGCTCACGGGTTGTGCCCTGAGTCCCCAGATCCAGCATGAAATCAGCGTCAGGCCTGCACACGGAGATTCCCAGTGGCCCCAGGACCCGCCTGTCAGCCGCCACTGGGCCTTGGGAGCAGATACATCTATGATGCTCTGAGAGGACACAGGTGAAGGGTGTGACTGAGCCACCCTCCTTCGTGCTCTGTGCTGCACCCTGTGACAGCCAGCAGCCTAGACTTACATCATCCTGCACGACCGGGATTACACAGCCACATAACAGGGTGGTCAGTGCAGTCCTCGAGTGGATGGAAATTGTCACCAAAGCTGTGCGTGTGTGTGAGTGTGAGTGTGTCTGTAGGGGGGAGGGGACATGTGTGTCCATATTCTTGACGTGCATCGCTCGGTGAGGGTCCAGAACCCTGCCCTCCGCGCCCTCTGCCTGTGTGGGAGGACCCGCATCCGCTCTGGGTCATGCTGCCTCCGCAACAGCCTGGGCCACGGGTGGGCATTTGCCGCGTGTCCGGCACGCTGTCAGAGGATGGACGTTCTGTTTCTTCTCCTCCTCGGCTGGGGATGAGAAGCCCGTCTCCTCCTGTCCAAATGTGCGTCCACGGGCCCCACCCAGCCCAGCTGTTTGTCCATCACCAGATCAGGTCCTCACCGTGAGGACGGGAAGGGCTCCCCACATCCGCCTCCGCCACCGGCCCGGTGACTTGTGGTCACTGAGCCCAGTAGCCGGAGAGAGAGAGTTTTTAAAAGACTCAGAGACATGTAATTAAAATCTCAGTGTTGGGTTTTGAGGACGGCGCTGGGCGGCTCCCACCCCTGCTTTCCGGAAACACAGATTTGTGGTGTTTGAAAGTGACAAGAGGCTAAAGTAAGACGGTACTAAATATACTGTCCTGGGCACTTCCGGGCAGCTGGGGAGATGTGGGATTGACTCGCCACCCACAGCCTCCTGCCCAGACAGTCCAGCCTCGCCACCAGGCCGCCCTGGCTCCCCCTCCAGCCTGTGCTTCACCTGCCCCTCCACACATACCTTCTTCCCCACCCCAAACCACACTGCGCCCCTGCTGCCCAGAGCCCTGAACCCCAGCGGCCAGAGGCACAGCCCACGCTCCTGGGCCAGAATTCCAGCCCTCCGCAGTCAGGCCACAGCCACTCAGGGCCCGTCCCCCACACTGCTGCTCTGTGGACGCCCCAGCACCCCACACCGGTGCCTCTGGGGTCCCCTCTGCCTAGGATGCCTTCCCTGCCACCTTCTCCACCCGACAAGACTCTGTCCCATCCTTCAAGGCCAGTTCAGATGTCCCCTCCTCCGGGAAGCCTGCTCAGATCCCACCACACCATGGGACTGTCCAGCTTCCCCAGGCCCTGACCAGGTCTCTCCAGGAGCTGTCACTCCTACCTTGCTACTCCTTGTTCCTTTCTGAGTCTCCCTCCGGCACTCCTTCTTCCTTCCCCTTGTCCCCAAACGGGGCCTGCCATCATCTCACCCTTTGCTGTGTTTTATGGCTGTTGTTTCCCCTACTGGCACAATCTGTTCCTCAGCCCTAGGCCTTTGCTGAGGCTGGCCCCTTTCTTGTGCAGTGTCCTTCTCTCTCAACACATCCGCTCTCACCCCTCAAGGCCCAGCCCGTGTCAGCTGCAAAGGCTCCCCCTCCCCAGGCTTCCATGCATGTACATCGGCAGATTCTGGACAGCCCCTGGCTCAGAAATGTACTCAGTTATGTCTGCACCCTTACGTGGCCCTTTTCTGCCTTGGCTCTGATGTCCGTCTTCCCAAAGGAGGGACCTGACCTCTACTTCACCCTCGGGTCCCAGCGCCAGCAGGGAATGGGAATGGCAGGCCGGGTTTGGGGCTCAGGGGCCAGAAGTGAAGGCTGCTCTCGTTGAGCTGGTGTATGCTGGGTCCTATGCAGACGCCTCACCATGTAGCCCCACTGAGCCTTCTCAGCACCCAGCGGGCGGAGCCTGGGAGCAAGCCCCTTTGCAGAGGAGGGGGCCGTCACCACCCAGGCTGCCTCGGCCCCCAGCTCCCACCCAACTCCGCCCACCCCCAGCCCGAGCCCAGAACACGAGTGACCGCCGGTCCTGCTCTGTCTTGCAGTGGAGCGTGACCGTACCCTGGGCCACCAGGAGCCCCACTGGAAGGAGTTCCGCTTTGACCTGACCCAGATCCCAGAGGGGGAGATGGTCACAGCTGCTGAGTTCCGGATTTACAAGATGGCCAGCACCCACCTGCTCAACGGGACCCTGCACGTCAGCATGTTCGAGGTGGTCAGAGAGCAGTCCAACAGGTGCCTGCCCCACGCCCCGCCTCCCGGTCGAGCTTCTGTCGGTGTATCGGGCCCAGCCCCGGAGGGGACATGTCCCAGAGGACAGAAGGGGAGCTCCCTGGAGAGCACACCCCCAGACTCAGAAAGATACTTGACCCCAGGCCTCGTGTCACTGTGGGGAGTGACCCAGAACCAGTCCTGCTGCAAGTCCGTGCCCCGCTGTCCTGGGGCAGGACCTTGGGCAGGTCACTGAGCTCCTGAGCCTCAGTTTCCACATCGATGCGTGGGCGCAGTAACACCTTTGTGGGGTAGATGCAGTGAGATGAGGAGAGTGAGGCACCTGGCGCGAGGGTGGGCAGGCGCCCACTCGTGGTCCACAGGAGGGCCCTAGAAACACAGAGGCAGCTGTGCCAGCCCTCGGTTAATTGTTCTTTCGTGTCCACAGGGAGTCTGACTTGTTCTTTTTGGATCTTCAGACGCTCCGAGCTGGGGACGAGGGCTGGCTGGTGTTGGACGTGACAGCAGCCAGTGACCGCTGGTTGTTGAGCCGGAACAAGGACCTGGGGCTCCGCCTCTATGTGGAAACGGACGATGGTGAGGCCCAGGGTTGGGCGGCAGACCTTCTCCCGGGGGCTCCTCTGGCGCTGCTGGCAGCCGAGAGGGCTGCAGCCCCCTCCCTGGGCCCTGGAGGCCTGGCCTTTCTCAGCCCTGCACCTGGGGTGACGATCCCTGCCCCGCCGTGGGGGTCAGCGGGGTGCAGGGGCCAGGTTCCCGCAGCAGGGGGCCCCCTACTCCAGTGCTCTCCCTCCTCTCCTTGTGCGGAACCCACGCTTGAGCTGCTAAGAGAGAGTCTGTGTTTTCCCTCTCCAGGAGCAACCGTGTAGGCTGGGAGGTCCCCTACTGGGCAGGGCAGGAGGGGAAGCGGATATACCCTCAGACTTGATCAGAGAGGCCTGGGCTTGAATCCCAGCCCTGCAGCGCTCTCACTCGGTGACCTTGCAGGATACTTACCTGCTAAGCCTCCGTTTCCTCATCTGTAGAATGAGGATCACGCCTTCATTCGTGCCATAGGTATCTGGGGAAGAGCCTCCGTTATGGCAGGAGGTGGGATGGAGAGGCCAAAGGTGGGCACAAGATTGGCGTATCTGAGCTGCAGGAAGGGGTGGCCGTGGCTGGAGCAGGGGGGGCCAGGGCAGATGGGAGAGGAGACTGAGAGCTGGCAGGGCGCGTTCTTTTTTTTTAAGATTATATTTATTTTTTAACGTTTATTTATTTTTGAGAGAGAGAGCGTGAGCCAGGGAGGGGCACAGGGGACAGAGGATCCAAAGCAGGCTCTGCACTGATGACAGAGAGCTGATGTGGGGCTCAGACTCGTGAACTGAGAGATCATGACCTGAGCCAGAGTCGGACGCTTAACCAACTAAACCAGCCAGGGCCCCCAAGATTTTATTTTTAAGTAATGTCTGCACCCAACGTGGGGCTCCAACTCACAACGCTGAGGTTAAGCGTCGCATGCTTTACCAACTGAGCCCGCCAGGCGTTCCGGGCCCTCTGTGGGTAAACCAGGGCCTGGTGTTGGAGCGTGGGGGGTAGCTCCCTGTATTTCATAGCAGTGGAGGATGGCAGGATCTGAAAAGAGCCCTCTGAAAACACCCCCCCCCGCCCCCCCAAGGAGGACATCACCCCTCAGTGTGACAACGCTTAGCGACCTGCTTCCCAAAGTACAGTCGGGACGGGGTGGGGGAAGTAAGTTCACAGAGGAGAAAGCTGAGCGTGCTGCCTCGGCAGGTGATCAGGGTTCACGTGAATGTCACGTACCTCCCGTGTCCCCTTGACATGAAGGGATGGGAAGGGCCCTCCATCTCGTGGTCTTCCCCCCAAAACCCACACCCCGTCTAACCGTGAGAAAAACCCAGACAAACGGAAACGGAAGGTCTTAAGGCAGAGTGCCCTTCAGGTCCTTCTGCAAACCGTCATAATTACAAAGCAAGTCTGAGCTCGTGTGAGAGCGCAGAGGCGCCTGAGCAGTTGTAGCAGCTGATGGCCATGTGGGATCTGGGCGGGGACCCTGGAAGAGAGAGAGGACATGGGGAAGACCGGCAAGATCCGAATATATATCGTGTTAATTTATCATATTGGTTCATCAGTTGTGACAAATCCACGGCCCTAACTTAAATGTTAACATTTCCCAGGGGAAACCGGCTCTGGGTATCCGGGGACTCTGGGCTGTCGGTGCAGTTTTTCTGTAAATCTCAACTAGGATAAAATAAAACCTTTCTCCGTATGTATCCAGAACGGCCCGCCCCTGACGTGAGCAAGGAGGGTGGTGTGTGGGGGACAAGAGCGCCGTCACAGAGGCTCAGGAGCCACCCAGTGTGCGGGTGGAGTGGGGAGAAGCTTGTCGGTAGCGGCAGAAATGGAGAAAAGTGGGCAGCGGAGGTATCACGGAAAATGTGGAGTGAGCCAGGGGCCCATTTTTAATAGATTTGTGTCTGAGTAAAAGAAGAGGAGGGGGCAGGTCTGAGGCAGCAACCCCAGAGCACTTTCTTTGGCAGTGAGGTCATTGGGAGCCCTGGTAGACGTCCAGATGGCCGGTCATCCAGGACAGATGAGCGCGGGGGCGGGCGGCGCAGGTGTGGGAAGCGCGGCCGTCTTCGTGGCCTGAGGGCCAGGGGACTGGAGCAGGTCACCCGGGAAGGGTGTGGTGACGGAGAAGGAAGGGGACCACCCAGAGTTGGGGGTGTCCAACAGGGAGAGGTGTGCCCAGAAGGGCTCCGCGAAGGACCTCCCTTGCCCCCGGGGCTTTGGGCTGGACACGGGTGGCCTTGCCGCCAACCCCGAGGACTCAGTGTCGCGTCTTCCCCTCAGGAACGCTGCTGCCTCCGCAGCGGGGAATGCAGGGTCCGGAATCCCCTTGCGGGAGGGGCCCCTCACTGTGGGCAGGGGCGCAGGGGCCACCCGGTGTGAGCGTCACTGCCCCACGCGCCCTCCCTGCTCTGTGACGCTGTGGGGTGGCCGGCGTTGGCCTGTTCCCCGCCGGTCTCAGTCCGGGGCCCAGAGCTGGAGCACACGATGACCGTCCTCCAGAGGCTCACGCGCGCGGGCGCTCGGGCACCGCGTCCCCGCCAGCCGCTGGGGGCCCACGCTGGCCGAGGCCGAGGGCGGTGTGCGCTGCCTGGCCACCAGCGCTCGCGCCCGCGCCAAATTCTACGCGGATCCCGTGGAGGCCGTCAAAGACATCGCGGACAGGGCCAAGATCATGGTCAGCGGCTTCGGGCTCTGCGGGATTCCAGAGAACCTGATTCAGGCGCTGCTCCGCACGCGCGTCAAAGACTTGACCGTGGTCAGCAGCAACGTGGGCGTGGACGGCTTTGGGCCAGGCCTGTTACTGGAGGCCAAGCAGATCGCGCCCGCCTCATCTGCTCCTACGTGGGGGAGAACACGCTGTGTGAGCGCCGGTACCTGGCGGGCGAGCTGGAGCTGACACCCCAGGGCACCCTGGCCGAGTGCATCCGCGCTGGGGGCGCCTGGGTGCCCACCTTCTACACTCCCATGGCCTACGGGACCCTGGTTCAGGAGGGAGGCGCCCCCATCAGGTCCGTGCCCGACGGCCACATCGCCATCATGAGCCAGCCCCGAGAGGTGAGGGAGTTCCACGGGCACCACTATCTTATCTGGAGCAGGCCATCACCGCCGATTTTGCTTTGGTGAAGGGGTGGAAGGCCGACCGCGCCGGGAACGTCATCTTCAGAAAAAGCGCCAGGAGTTTCAACGTGCCCATGTGCAAAGCTGCGGAAACCTCCGTGGTGGAGGTGGAAGAAACCGTGGATGTGGGGACCTTTGCCCCCGAAGACATCCACGTTCCTAACATTTATGTCGACCGCGTGATTCAGGGAGAAAAACACGAGAAAAGAATTGAGCATCTAGCCCTCAGGAAGGAGCACGATGAAAAAGCCGAGTCTGCAGATGACCCCGGGGCCCGAATTGTCAAGCGGGCAGCTCTTGAATTTGAGGATGGCATGTATGCCAATCTGGGCATAGGAATCCCGCTCCTGGCCAGCAACTGCATCAGCCCGGACATGACTGTTCATCTTCACAGTGAACATGGCATCCTGGGCTTGGGGCCGTTCCCACCCAAACATGAGGTGGATGCAGATCTCATCAACGCGGGCAAGCAGACGGTGAGCATTTTCCCCGGGGGCTGTTTCTTCTCCAGTGATGACTCATTCACCATGATTCGAGGGGGGCACCTTGACCTCACCATGCTGGGAGCCATGCAGGTCTCTAAATACGGTGACCTCGCTAACTGGATGATACCCGGGAAGAAAGTGAAAGGCATGGGGGGGGGGGGGCATGGACTTGGTGTCCGGTCCCAAGACCAGAGTGGTGGTCACCATGGCGCACTGCACCAAGGCCAACGAACCCAGAATCTTGGAGAAGCATACCTTGCCGCTGACCGGGAGGCGCTGTGTGGACCGGATCATCACTGACAAGGCCGTGTTCGACGTGCACAAGAAGAAAGGCCCGACGCTGATCGAGCTCTGGGACGGGCTGACCGTGGACGACGTCACAGAGCACGGGCAGCCCTTCGCCGTGTCATCGAACCTCAGACCCATGCAGCAGGTGGCCGCCTGACCCGGGAAAGGAAGCCCTGGTCAGAGGGTGTGTTTCATTTTCGCCACTGCCTCTCACCCAGAAGGGGTGTCATCACGCCTGTCCATTCGTCTGACCGGTTCTCCTGGCGTCTCAGACTCGGCTACCGCCAGACAGACTATTCTCTCATTAGGAATATAGCTTTAATTAAAAACAAAAGGAGATCATTGGTGTTTCTCTTGCATGTTCTGTGAGTCCTGAGTTAGGTCTGGTTCCGTCATCGGGCAGTCGGACGCCCTCCTCACTGATGTTTACGTTAAATTCCTGCAGCTCGGATGATCCCACAGGAAGGCTTTCACCGAGGAGCCTTCTCTCGGGAACGAGCCACGAAATGTGGGGGGAAGTGAGGGAGGAGTAACCACGCCCGTATCCCCAAGGCTCCTTCCAGTGTCAGCCCCTGCAGCTGACCCCCCTCCCGTCCCAGCAGGATCGTTCCTGAGCGGTGCCTCTAACGTGTCCGGTGCATTTGTTTGTGGGAGGTGATGTCATAGATCAAAGTTTAGTCTCTGGACTGATTAGTTCAACCAACTTGGCCCGGGGCCCCAGGTCTAGAGCCCGGCTGTTTAAGGGCTGACCTTTGCCAGCTGAGCAGGACTGGGATGGTTTCACAGTGAATCAGACACCCGCTAATGGAACAGACACGTAGCATCGTGTATGTGTATGTGTATGTCTGTATCCTGTATGAGAAGTGCACATGTGTTTCCATACGTACGTGCGTACATGTGCCTGTGCGTGTGTGCGTGTGTCAGGGTGGCAACACTGAGGTGATGTACAGGAAGTAGAGCAGTTGGCACTGTGTTTTAAGGAGCATAAAAGTCAGCAATCACCTCCTGTCGTTTGGTTTAAGAAAACACCGTGGGAGGGGCTCTTAGGTGGCTGAGTTGGTTGAGCATCCGACTCCTGCTCCGGTCACGATCTCACAGTTTCAGTTTGTAAGTTTGAGCCCCACGATGGGCTCGCTGCTGTCCAGCACAGAGCCCACTGCAGAGCCTCTGTTCCCCTCTCTCTCTGCCCCTCCCCCACTCACGTTTCCCCCCCCCCCCCTGAAAAATAGAAACATTCAAACAAAGAAAAAGGAAAATTCCACAGGAAATGAGAATGAAGAGATCTACGCCTTTCTCGTCTTTTAATGAAAGCCGGGAAATAACCTAAATGTCTAAAGTTAAGCTAATCTCTAAATATTATGGTACATTTTCTCAAAGGAATTTTATACATTTGAAACGTTCATAGTGGAGACATTTTAACAGCAGTGAACATGTTTATGTGAAAAAGTTGGAAAACATACAGACTTCTTTGTTAAGATGACCATTGTGTAAAAGTTCAGGTGACATGAAAATATTCCAGAAAGATGAAAATGATGTGTTGGGGTGGGCAGAGGTTTCTGAGTGATATTTCTTCCCCAGAGGTTACCTTACAGTTGCCCTTGTGTTACTTTGACAGTTAAGAAATCAAGAGGTCATTTGGAAATACAAAGAGGTACAGGAAGTTGGTTTCATTGGTGGAGTCGACATTTCCAGGGATCGTGAGTGTGTTTCTCAGGGCATCCTCATCTCTAAGCAGCTGTGGGGTCAAATCCCATTTTCAGGGGTGTCCCTCTTCCAAGCCGGAGGTCCCCATCATGTCTCGCCCACACAGCCTTTTCTCTCTTTTTTAACCCACAAACTCGGGAGTAAGACCTTCAGTGGGTAAGAACTTGGGATCTGACTGAACCGTGGCTCCAGGACTTTGGCCAGATGTCTCTGCCCCACTGAACCCGGGGTCTCGTTTGTGGATGTCAGGGGACAGTTAGTGCCCTGCTCTTGGCAGTGCTGGGCAGAGCAAGCCCTGGGTACATCCTGGTGGCTGCTCCAATCTGCTGGGTCATAAATCCATCCACACCCCCAGAACGTATGGGGTGGAAGGGAGAACTCGGGCCTCGGAGCGCTCAGATGGACATGGGAACCGTGGTTCTGCGAGCCCCCGGCAGAGTGGCTGTGACGTTTCTCAGCAAAGCATGAGGTCCAGGGGGACTGTGGAGACACATAAGGTCACGCGTGTGAACTAACTCGAAACCTATAAAGTGCTTCACAGATGGCATTGTTCACCGTTATCACGAGTAATGACCCTGTGTTCGCGAGGCCCCCCTCCCTCCATCTCCCTCGGACCTGGGACTCCTGTTTCCAGAGGAGCAAACTGAGGCCCTCTGCCTCCACACTCCTGGGCCCGAGCAGGCCCTGGCAGGAGGGTCCCCGCTGTCCCACGTGCACGGCCCCTGCCCGTGAGTGATCGCCCTCTCTCCTCTCTCCGTCTCAGGGCACAGCGTGGATCCTGGCCTGGCCGGCCTGCTGGGGCGACGGGCGCCGGGCTCCAAACAGCCTTTCCTGGTCACTTTTTTCAGGGCGAGCCCTGGTCCCGTCCGAGCCCCTCGGGCAGCGAGGCCCCTGAAGAGGAGGCCGCCCAAGAAAACCAACGAGCTGCCACACCCGAACAAACTCCCAGGGATCTTTGGTGAGGTCCGGGAGGGGCCTGGGGCGGGGCCTGGGAGCCACCTGGAGAGGACAGAACCCTCTGGGTCCTCAGTAGGTTCAGGCCGGGGGTCACCCCCCAGCACTGTCCTGTGGACCAGCCTCTGCCCTCTCCGTCCCTGCCACCCAGAAGTGCTTTCTCTGCCCTCCCCTGGCTCCCAGGGCTTTTTCCAGAAGTCTCCATCAGAATCAGGTGCCCCATCCTCCGGGCAGCACAGCCCCTGGGGACCCTGCAGGATGCACAACTGTTTATGCGGAGGTCTCCCCCGCAGACTGAGGCCCTCAGGATCAGGAGTGGGCCTGCTCTGCCCTCCTGCCCTCCTGCCCTCCTCTCCTCCACGGGGAGTCCGCCCTTTGGCTTCCGTGAGCCACTCGATCCCGGGGAATGGGGGCGGCTGGAGAGGTGGGATGAGGTCAGTACAGAAAAGGAGCCACTGATGGCCCAGGGTCCCCTGGGCTGTTTACTGAAGCATCGGGAGGGCCCACAGGTTGGAACTCAGGGGAGGCTGGGGTGAGTGCAGGGTTCCTCTGTAGCTATCGGACCCACCTGGAGCCATCGAAGTTTCTCGAGCTGGGTCATGACACCAGCAGAGCTACAGGATGGGCTTAACGAGATCAAATGCGTCTGTTTCCCTGCATTCATTTATTCCCCAAGTGTGCCCGGTGGGGTGTCCCCCGCCCTGGGAGCTCCCTGTGGAAGCTGCCCAGAGCAGGAACCCCAGAACAGACCTGGCTTCTGTCCCTGCAGATGACGTTCACGGCACCGACGGCCGGCAGGTTTGCCGGCGGCACGAACTCTACGTCAGCTTCCAGGACCTCGGCTGGCTGGTAATTTCTGACTCTCCTCCTTCTTACATGACGGTCCCCACCCAGAGATGATAGGTGTATCTCCAGGGGCATCTAGAATTATGGGTGACTTTAATTTTCTCATGCATTAGGTTCTTCAGTGTTTTCTGAAGGCAATAGGTCTTTCTTTTATAGTGAGGAGGTGCTTTTTGGTGAAAACCATGGAAATGGGGATAGTCTGAATCCTCAGCCAGAACATGTCAGGGCTGCAACAGGGAAACCGAGGCTGGGAGGGCAGTGCGTGTGCACGTCTGCTGGGACAGCAGCTCCAGAAGATGCAGGCAGTGGGGCGGGTGGGGAGGATGATGCCCAGTGCACGTGAAGGGGACAGAGCTGTGCCCAGCCCTGCCTGCAGAGGGTCTCCCGGTGGATGACCGGCCTCTTGGGGGAGCCTGCCTGCAGGGACCCTAGGCTTGGCTGATGGGGCTGGGGCTGCAGGTGGGTAAGGGGCAGCCCTGAGTCGTCTTGTGCCGTGTGCTGGGTTCAGGGGCTCAGTGTGTGTGGGGGGGGCATCTGGATGGCACTCACTTTCTCCTCTTTCCCCCCCAGGATTGGGTCATTGCTCCCCAAGGGTACTCGGCCTATTACTGTGAGGGGGAGTGCTCCTTCCCGCTGGACTCGTGCATGAACGCCACCAACCACGCCATCCTGCAGTCCCTGGTCAGTACCGCGTCCATCCTGTCCCCACCCACGGGGAGAGGGCTCGTGCAGCCAGGTGGATGGAAGCGTCTGCTCGGGTCTCAGGGAGCTCTCCCCACCCTTCACTGTAGGCACACGCAGTTAACTTCCCATGTCTGTACAGGAACTGGTCCGTATGTGGCCACGTTCACATGTAGACCCCTAGGCATCTGAACCCACACACACCCGACTTACCCTGACTGCTTGTGCACACCCAGATTCGTGCCCTGCACATGCACGTGTAAGGCATTCACGTACATATGTGGGCACCCAGATTTACAAGACATGCTTGCTTCTGGTCACACATCACACCACAACACACACATAACATGTGCATCCCACCTGTGTACCTGTGTGCTCTAAACACACATCACCGTGTCCCCTGGCACCCTCGGCCTCCCGTCACACAGATGCCTGTGGGGTGAGTGACAGGCATGTGCATTCAGCCACCTGCTGCACGGTGTATGAGGAGAGCGTTACAGGTGTGGCCTGGGTGACGGGCTGGGCTTTGCCCCCCCCTTCTGTTCACCTCCCCATTGTCTTTTTCCTGGTCCCTTAGTTCTTTGTGTCTCCCACAGGAAGTAAATGCTTTTGATGCTGTCTGGGGTACCTTTAAATGCCGAATAATAGCTTCTGTGAGGAGCATTGTTGCTGCTGTTGATTGCTAAGTGTTTTAAAAGTTTGTTGATAATAGGATTGAGATTTCTTTCTAGAACGTTTACCTAGAAGCCTACTTCCTGGTGTCCCTGCCCCTATGTTAATCTAGTAAGAGGTTAAGTGATGCCCCTGAGTGAGAGTAAACATCACTAACAGCAGCTTTGACCCTGTGGTCACACTGCCTTTCTCACATCAAGTGGGAGTTGCTGCCCTCAGGGACTGCTTTCCTGGGAAAAGCTTGGTCGTGATGAGACACACATGGTTCTCCTGGCCCACAAGGGTGTGCAGCTCCCAAGTCAGGATAGCTGGGTGGGCTTGGGCTGCAGGGAGGCATGGGGTGCTGGGAAGGTGAGGTCAGAGGTGGGCCTGGGAGGGAAGCGGGACCTGCAGGTCTGAGGAGGGGCCGGGCTGAAGCTCTGGATGTCAGAGTGGCATGGGGCCGTCCCTCCAGTCCTGAGAACAGGTGAGCTTCTCTGGGGAGACGGCAGATGCAGGAGCGGAGGTGAGGACTGGCCTCCTCCATGGGGAGGCCGGGCAGTGATGGGGGACTTGGGGTGTCGTGAAGGCAAGAGAAGGAAGCATTTCCCTCTAGGCTCATCCTCTTAGCCCTTCTCCACACAGCAGCTGGGGATCCCACTAAAGCACAACCTAGTACCTCGTTCTCAGTTGAGAAACTTGGTCTCGCTTCCTACCATTCCCAGGAGGAAGGTTGAGCCCTTGGCCTGGGACGCAGGACCCCTCGTGAGCCACCCTGCCGACCTCACCAGTGTCCCCACATGTTCTAGTACCCTCATCTCCCTGCATAGGCTGTTTCTCACCTTCCTGCCTTTGCACCTGCTGTGCCCTCCACTTGGAGGGCCTCCTCCCCTGCCCTGGGCCCAGCCACCCCCTGCTCCCCTTGCACGCCTCATGTCTGTGGCCCTTCCCTGCCAGGGGTCATCACCACGCTCATGCTCCCAGTGCTGAAGGCCTGCTTTGTTGTGCCGCTCCGGTGGGTCCTGGTTGTCTGCTGGAATATTCCCCGTCTCCCTTTCCCTCCCCACTGAGTCTGTGAAAGCAGGGACTATGTCTGGGACATTTCTGTGCCCCATGCTGGCAGAGCTGGCACAAGGCACATGTCCTAGATACATTTGTGTTGGAAATGAGAAAAGTACCATTCTACCCATTTGGCAGAGGAGAAAACGAGGCCCACAGATGCGCGATTTGTACCCAAAGATGCACAGCCAGTAAGTGACAGACCCTTGGATTTGGTCTCCCGGTGGCTCAAAAACGAGCTGGGTGGAATGGCACATTAGCTTCCCCAAGTCATCCTGTTTGGTGCCAGATGGAATAAAAGACCTTCTTTCTGTCACTCATCTGACAAAGCTCTCATCTGGGGCGTGGGGGAGGTCTCAGAAAGGCCGTACCCCCGCGGTGCCCAACTTCTCTCCAGCACCCTGACTCGGGCAAGACCCTCCCCTGTTCCCAGTCATTCAGAGCCCATGGCTGGGCGGGCAGGCAGTGTTGCCTAGTTTTTCACGTGGGCCCATGAAGGCCAAACCGGGCCACCGCATTTGGAGGTGGGGAAGTTGGGAGCAGTGGCACCCAGGTCCTGTCTGGCTGGACATCCCCACAGCGGCCTCGGCCTCCCCCTGGGCCCCTGAGAGGCTGTTGGGCCCTGAGCCAGCTGGTGTCCTCCCGGCAGGCTGGCTCAGAGCTGGGCACAGGGGAGTGGGGGCCAGACAGATTCCCCCACCAGACAGCTTCATCCGGGTCCTGCTTGGCTGCGTCCGAGAGGGTGGGGGGCCCTGGGCTGCACGACACAGGGATGGAGCAGGTGTCCTCTTCTCTCCTGCCTCCCCACAGCCTCGGGCCGCCTTCGGGCCTGCAAGTGGGGGGCCCTGACCCGGAGTTCCGTGTAAACTGCGGCTCGTCCTGCCAGGGCTTGGGAGAAATATTTTTAGGAAGCTGAAAATGGGCCGTTCCTCAGGCAGGCTCTCTCCTGGCAGTAAGGCTGTTCAGAGGGCAGCAGGTCAGCACACCCCGTCCAAGTTCCGCCACACCTGAGAGCCATGCGACTCTGGGCACCACGCGGGGCCTCCGTGCCCTCCGTCTTGGTCGGCCCAGAACAGTAGTTGCCTTAGAAGTTATCAGGGGTGGCAAGTGCCTTGAGGAGTAACAGCACTGAACACGAGGATGGACCTAGGATTCTAGGTCTCTCCTGTTCTGTGATCGTTCACTGGCTCACAGCTGGGAGGGGAGACAGATGGCAAACAGCTAATGGGGACAAGATATGATCAGGGACGTTACAGGAGCACATGGGAGGAGCGGAGGGGACCCCAGAGGGGTGGAGCGGCAGAGGGACTGGGCACCGGGCACGCCATGTGCTGGAGACCAGTGAGCGGGTCGTGGCCTCTGAGGGGAGTGAATGTGGAGGGAGGGAGCCAGCTGGTGCGGGGAAGGGGTGAAGCGGGGCGGGGTGGGGAACATCTACAGGTTAGCGCCAGCCCGGGCTGCAGAGGATGGAGCCGGGGAGGGTGAGCAGCTGGAGACTCCGGGGTCGGTGGGACCTGGGAGTCGTGGGAGAAGGCCGCGGTACTCACACCTGACTGCCGTCCCTCCCCTGGCCAGGTGCACCTGATGAAGCCGGACGCGGTCCCCAAGGCGTGCTGCGCCCCCACCAAGCTGAGCGCCACCTCCGTGCTCTACTATGACAGCAGCAACAATGTCATCCTGCGCAAGCACCGCAACATGGTGGTCAGGGCCTGTGGCTGCCACTGAGGCCCGGCCCCGCCGCTGCAGAGCCTCCCGCCTGGATCAGGCCCCTCTCCAGATGCAGGAAACTCTCAGACCCAGCCTGACCTCGGGGGGGTGGGGGGGATGGAGGGGTGGGCCCCCAGAGATCAACATATCTATGCCCTTCTTTTCTTCCTGCCAGGGCTGGATCTTCTCCAGGCCTCTCTGCCCCTTCCCTGCCTGAGGTTTGTGAAAATCTTTTGGCCTCCAGGTCTGGTGGTCTGAGTCACTGAGCAGGTTCTCTCCCAGCCTCCTCCCTGAAAAGCACGTGCTGACCAGCATTTTGGGGTTGACACAAAAGTCCCATCTGAGGACCTATCCGTGTCCATTGCTGGTCCAGGCTTGTGGTGATTTGGGGTGAACTGAGGGGCACCTAGAACCCAAAATGGCTACCTCGGGCTCTTTACTATCCATTACAAGGCTTGGATGTGTGTAGACAGTCTAGTCTACCTCCGGTTGCCTGCCCCTCCCAGGTATTTCTGGGCACTTTTGTTAGAGTGTGGACTTGCCCTCATTGCTGTGTAGTTGTGGATCTGAATCATCAAACTGCTAGCCACAGGTAGGCACGTGTGCCAACTCAAGAGCTGAATGAACCACATGACGTAGGGCTCAGGCCAATGGCATTTGTCTCTCCCGATCTTACTGCGTTGATCTGCCTCTGCTATCCGGGGAAGAGCTGCGGTGCGTGGATTTTGGCCTTTGTAGAAACAAAAAACTGGGGAGGTTTCATTCACCTATCTATCTGTCACCATGCTGAGCTCAGCTCCATGGAAAAGTTCTCTTTTTATTGAGCCTAGCATGGTAGAGAAATTGGGTGGCTCAGGATGACGATGCTGAGAACAGATGACATGACTACCCTTTCCCTTTGGCATGGCAAACATCAATAATCAATCTTGATTTTTTTTGCTTCCAAATCTGGATAGAACTTCAAAATGATTGGTATTAGAACTCCACTGTTTGCCATCTTCTGCCATAAGGAGCAATCCATTTCACCCACTGCAGTGCATCTGGGACACTGGGCAGCCTGGGGCCAGGTGTGGGGCAAGGGCAGGGTTTTCTCAGCACCTGCTTATGTCCAGTTGTCAAAATCAGGCTGGTCACCATAATCTGCATCACCCTGTGTGCCCAGGAGTGCCGTCCTGTCTCTCTAGGCCTGTGGACAAAAGAAAAGGTCCCTGTCCCACAGGAGTGACAGGCAGTAATTAGGCTGACCTGGGTGAAGGTTCCCGGAAACCACTGTTCTCCTTGGAGCAGCCGCCACAGGCAGCTGGAGTGTTTATTTGATTTCTGACTTGCTAAGCCTGTAATTTACCTGCTGGAGCAGACAGAGTCCAGCTGCCAGAGCCCTGAAATACTGTCATTAAAAGCAGATCCTGGGCCCGCCCAACCCACAGGCACAGCCCAGCCGAGGCGGAACCACCCCTGTGCCCAAAGACGCGCATCTCTGCCATCACTCTGCACCTGAGGAGGGGCCCCGGACATCAGGCCTGGCAGCAGGTGTGGAGGCCAGGGGCCCTGCTGCAGGACAGCAGCCCCTCCACAGGGACCTGGAAGGGACTGTGGAACAAGTACAGAGAAAGAGACTCTGGGATAGAGAGCAGGTCCAGACTGTCTGCAAGGTGGAAAGTTCCCCATCAGTTAAGGATCTAAACTCTGGCCTAGATGTTAAGAGAGCTGACCGGGTAGATGGTTTCCTCCTCTGGGTCTCATTTTCCCATGTGTACATGAAGGCATTCGGCTTTCTGGTCTCCAAAGGGCCTTCTGCTAGAAATCTTGTCTGCCAGCCCTTTCTCACACTGAGCCCAGATGCTGCCTCACAACCTTGAACTGGGGGCTCAGGTGGTGGTCACAGATCAGAGCTGGATAAAATATAGAACTGTTTGCCATTCTAGTCCTTATCTAACACTTCCATCTTCCTAACATCAAAGATGACCTTTTAGGCTAATGTAAGTTTAAAATTAGCCAATTATTTTGACAATTCTTTACTTCACCCTCGCATCTTTTGTGCCCAGCCAATAGCCCAACACAATTAGGGGTACACCAGGAATGTCTGTCAAATCACCCAAAGATTTATAGACAGGGATATATATACCTCACCTGTCAGGCTGGGCACAGCAGGAATGACTGGAGGTTGTAATCTTCCTTTTTCATGCACAACTGAAAAACAGGAAGCCTCTGCCTGCCTTCCTGGGTCAGACTTCCAGCAACTTCTGCCATTCAGGCAAATGAGATCAAATGGAGAAAGCCCTGAGCAGTGAAACCATTGTGAATGGACACAAAGCTCCTGCATTTTATGCCCTGTTTATTGCATGATACTGCATGCATTTATCGCATATGTTAGATTTCCAGTTATCCGTTTGCTGAGCCAAGCACGGCAGCTGCAGGGGTGGCCCAGGCTGGCAGATACACAGCACAGATGCCACCATTTCCCTTTCTCTTGCTCAGGGCATGGCTGGTTTATCTGGTTGCACGGGACCCGAAGGATACATATGGGTGGTTGGTCAGGCCCACTGACAACGAGGAATCAAGGACTGTTGCCAGAAGGGAGGGCATGTGGGAAAAGGCTGAGGACACGTGCAGAGCAGTCTCGGCTTTGGCAGTGCAATGCTGGCCTGGAGGCCAAGTTATTACAACATCTGTGTCCAGGGTTTTCTCAGGTGGGGAGGTAACCTGTCCTGGAAAATTACCAAAGGAACAGAGGCAGCACAGCAAGAGTACAGCATTTTGGAGCCAAATGGATGTGAATCTTGGGTCCTTTTCTATGGTAGGGTAGGATATTGGTTCTTTCCTTCCAAGGCTATTGGAAAGATCAGATATGTACATACACATTTAGGACAATGTCTGCCATAAAAACACTTAGCAACTGGTACCTGTTGACATTACAAAAGGATCTGCTGATCTCTTTCTGTGCTTGTCCAGAATGTGTTCTGCAGGTGATGGTGTACTTATTTCAGAGTTGTGCTTTCTCCTGAAAATCTACACCCTGCAGTCTCTGGAGGGAGGACTTTGTGTTCCCACTTACTTTCAAGGCCTGAGGAAAGTGCCTGGTTATGGCCAAGGCTGTGAACCTTTTTCCCATGTTCCCAGGGGCAAGGGGATCCCACCAGCCTGCTTAAAGGTACAAAGCACTCAACCCATCTTTTAAAAAACAGGTTTTTCATTTATTACAAAAATAATGCAGTTTTGGAGGACAAATTGGGGAAAAAAATCTGAAATTGTCACAGTTGTATGATTCATAAACACAGTATTTTAGTGAATTTGTTTCTAGGCTTTTTCCTTAGGATACACATGTTTAGAGGTTTACATGTTATAGATAAGTATTTTTACAAAATTGGGATCACACCGTATCATATAAACTGCTTTGAAATATGCTTTTCCCACTTCATTATGTAGTAGAAATTTTCCTGTTAATATTTTTTGAAAACATGGCTTTCTTGGTTTTTAACACCCGCAGCCTACAAGACTGTGTTCACAACTAAAAAGTAGGTCCCAAATCCCTTCCTGGAGTGTTGCTGCAGGCTTTTGGGACTGTGACATCACAGCCAGCCACACAAAGAGGAAACTCCAGCAGCCACGGGACCAACTCTGGGGCCACAACCTGAAGGAGTCAGTGCACTGGCAAAACCCAGCCCTGTTTGAGGTGCTGGGGCTGAGGCAATCCACATGCAGACCAGGAAGCTACCTCAGACACCCTTGGGTACACTTCCGAAGGACCAGAGCCTTCCCAAGTAACAGGTTTGGTAGTATGCTGTGAGGAGCTGATCAGGTAGCCAGGCCACTGCTCCCCAGGCTCTGGGGCACCTCCTGTCTGGCAGGGAAGAACCCTGTTTCCTTAGGTCTCCCCAAAGGGTCCAGGCCAACTATAGGGACTATGTGTCTCCCTGAGGGCCTTGGGCCCCCTGCCATAGGCCGAGGCTAGAGCCCAATAAACCTCCCAGGACCCCACTTAACTACGGGGAGGTGGGCTGAGCTTCCTATCCTGCTCTACCATGTTCTGGGACTTTGTAGCCATGTCACCCAGGCCTTGGTTTACCTCTGTATAGGGTTCTGCTGTGGATACAGGGATAACACCTGCAGATGGTCCGTAGCACACTGGGAGGGGCACTGGCACCCAGTGGGTGCTACCAAGGAACAAGAGAAAGCAACAAGGTCATCATAGGAGTCAGTCCCCTCTTGGGAGGTGGCTGTGCTATACCCTTTTATACACATCCTTTCCTGGTGGCTGACCTGTGATGGCCATAGTTTGCCCTCAGAGTGGGGGCCTGTGCTTTGAGGGAAGGTCTCTTTTGGGAGCTCTGTAGGGTCAAGGGTAACCATGTGGTACATCCTAGCCACAAGGAAGACAGAAACCCCAAGTAGGAGCTCAGCCAACATCCCTCACAGGAGCTATCCTGGGGTCACCAGGGCCAGGAGGCACCAGGCTCGTCCAGATCTTAACATCAAAAAGCCCAGCCCCATGGATTCTGAATGGTCCTAGCAACCCAACCAGAGAGGTGCCTAGTGGCCACAGGGCTCGTCCCTGCTCAGGCCTTCAGCAGGTGAGGGATGCTTGAAAGCCACCTGGCTGAGCATGGAGAGAGAAGCTTGAGCTCCAAGCAGTGGCTGCATTAGGAGGACCAGACTGTGAGCTCGGCATGAGGTGGGACCGTTTGTTTAAGCCATCAGCAAACTTTCTGCAAAGGTTCATGTCATAAATATTTTAGGCTTTGAGTCTGTGTTGGTTAGTTTTGTGTGTCAACCTGGCTGGGCCACCACGGCCAGTTTTTGGTCAAACACCAGTCCAGATGCTGCTGTGAAGGTACTTTTCAGATGTGATTAACATTTAAAGCAACAGGCTGGAAGTAGAGCAGATTACTCTCCAAAATGTGGGTGGGCCTCATCCAATCAGTCGAGGGCCTTTAAGAGAGAAAAGACTGAGCTTGCCAGAGGGAGGAAGAATTCTGCCTCTAGACAGCCCTTCAGACTTGACCTGCAACATCAACTCTTCCCTGGGTCCCAGCCTGCTTGCCTGCCCGGCAGAGTTCTGACTTGCAAGCCCCACGGTCATGGAGCCAAGTCCTTAAAATAAATCTCTATATATACACATGTCTACACACATCCTATTGGTTCTGTTTCTCTGGAGAGTTTTAACATGGGGACCATATAGTATCTGTCACCAACTACTCAGCTCTGTCACTGTGATAAGGAAGCAGCCATAGAGAATATGTAAACAGATGGATGTGGCTGTGTTCCAATAACTTTATTCACAAAAAAGGCAGCAGGTTGGTTAGACCCAGGTAGCTGGGTGACATCCTGTCTCCAGACAAATAAGCACAGTACGTGGCACAAAGAAGGCATTTTGAGTTAAAATATTGTGTGAAAAATTCTGTAGAATGGGAGCACCTGGCTGGCTCAGTCAGTAGAGCATGTGGCTCCTGACCTCTGGGTTGTGAGTTCAAGCCCTACGCTGGGCACAGAGCTTACTTAATATCTGTAGAGTGAATATGAAGAAATAAACACATGAATCGCTGAGAGTTGTAACTATGCTTGCTGCCTACAAGACTAGCCAGCATGAGTTTAGGAGCACAGGCAGCAGAAGACAGGAATTTCTCCACTCTCTTTGATTTCCACCGTTCTGACAATGATCTGACAAGGGAACCTGGCTTGAAGATCTATTACTTGGCATCTCAGGGAACTATCCAAGGGAGTAGAGAAAAGCTATGCCCCATCCCTTTGCCAGCCTAATTCAGCAGGACAGCTTAGCCACAGACATAATCTCTGACAACTGCTAGGAACTAGCTGGACTCGGCAGTACAGGAACTAGGATTTATTTTACTAGAAGAAACGTCCAGGAGCCACACTGGCAGGCCAAGGAGAAGCCATGGCAGCAAAGGCCGGAAAAGGCCACGCACAGCCTGTCCAGTGGGGAAGGCGGCCCCTGTGCCGGCTCCCAGGCCCACGGCCACGCCTGGGAAAGAGCCAGAGGGAGCCCAGGCCGTACCTGCAGAAGAGTTGCTCCGAGCTGAGTCCAAGAAGGGCCATGACACAAACCCCTGCTTGCCACAAAGGGGACAGACACCCTCAGGTGCTGGTTCCCAGGCTGACAGTTCCTGGATACGCAGGGGCAGTGCCGAGACTTTGCGGACTCACACGTACTCCCCACAGTCGGCAATGATTACCTTCTGCTTTGGCTTCCCATCCTTGCTGCCCTGGGCCTTTGTGGGGACAGAAGAGGGGGAGAAACACGGGAGGGTGGAGAGTAAGGACTGG
The DNA here is from genome assembly GCF_046562875.1 of Panthera onca. Classification (NCBI taxonomy): domain Eukaryota; kingdom Metazoa; phylum Chordata; class Mammalia; order Carnivora; family Felidae; genus Panthera; species Panthera onca. Next base: position 190,869,910 of record NC_138346.1, read on the forward strand.
CTTAGGGATACCCTCCCCATCTGCCCACCCCTGCCTGAGCAGAAGCAGCCCTCCTTGGGAGCAGCCGTGGCCCCTCTCCAGCTCTCCCACAGGGCTATGCACCCAGGGCCCGGGGAAGCCACCCACCTCAATCTGCCGCAAGACATCCAGGCCTTCTGTGATCTCCCCGAACACCACGTGCTTGCCATCCAGCCAATCCGTCTTGTCACACGTCAGGAAGAACTGGGAGCCGTTGGTGTTTGGGCCGGAGTTGGCCATGGAGAGTAGGCCTGGGGGAGAGAGAACAAGCACGTGAGCTCCTTCTCCCCTGGCTCCTGGCTGTCGGAGGGATGTCTGTAGATGGCGCAGTGTAAAAGCTGCCGGGAGGTGGCACGAGCTGGCTACTGGCAAGATGGATGCTCTTGGCATCGTGGGAAGGGTGGTTTCAGTAAAGGTGGGGCTAGAAGTCTGGCTGAAGGGGCATAGAGAGAACAAAAGGCAGGGAGTCTACACAACTTTTTCAAGAAGTTTTACTCAAGGGGATTGAGAGGCATGGAAGATAGCTAACAGGGACACAAGTCAAAGGAGTTTTTTAAAACACAGGTACCATATGCTTTTACACAGACGGGCTGATCCAGCGGGGCAGAGGGTGTGGGTTACACAAGGCAGCAGAGGGACAACCACAGGAGCCCGGTTCCCAGGTAGGGGAGCAAGGATGGGGTCCGGACCACAGCTCGTGCCCTGCCCTGAGGGAAGGCAGAGCGGGCCCGTGTCAGGAGACGCAGGAGGTCATGCTTGGAGGGTGACATGGAGGTTTCGGGAGCGAAGGGAGGAACCGTCATCTTTGACTGGGACTGAGCATTAGTAACTAGGGGACTCTAGTAACGCTGCCAGGGGCCCCTGAAGAAGTGTGGTCGTAAGTTTCAAGATGACCATTCAGTACAGTTGTTTTTCTCCAGTTGCTGGGGGACCAACCACTAAGACAGAGAGGAACATCTAACAGAGATGGGGCAGCCAGGCTCAGGGACTAAGAGAGCTCACATGGTGGGCCCCAGGGAGTGCGGACAGGGAGGATGGGCAGTGTGTGAATGGAAGCCGCTTCCCCGACACCAGCCAGGCCACATGCAGGTGCTGGATCATTAACCAGTTCGCCTGCAGACCTGAGCCCTCCACCCACAAAGCCACTGGCCTGGCCCCATGCGCCACCACGCCCCGATCGGGTCCCACCTGGTCCCGTGTGTTTGAGGATAAAGTTCTCATCATCGAATTTCTTCCCGTAGATGGACTTGCCCCCAGTGCCATTGTGGTTCGTGAAATCGCCGCCCTGGCACATGAACTGGGGGATGATGCGGTGAAAGCTACTTCCCTTAAAGCCAAAGCCCTTCTCATGGGTGCACAGGCATCGGAAATTCTCTGGTGGGGAGAAAGGAAAAGATGCTGAGGTTAAAAACTAGAGCAGTTCCTCAGGCTTTGGGCACACCTCGCCTTGCATTCCACGTGAGACGCAGAAGTGTGACCGAAGCCAAGAATGAAATGCCAGTGGCCGTAGAGCCCTATAGACAGTCCCAGCCGAGCTGCTTTGACCACATGAAGATGTGCTTTGTGATGGGCTGTGCAGTGGGCATGGCGGCCGGGGAGCTCTGCACCACCTTCTCCTGTCTCAGGATTGGAATGCAGGGTCAGGAGCTGGTGGGCGGCATTGGGAAAACCATGATGCTGAGCATGGGGCCTGCTTAAGATTCTCTCTCTCCCTCTCTGTCTGCCCCTCTCCCCTGCTTGCACGTTCTCTCTCTCAAAAAAAAAAAAAAAGAAAGAAAGAAAGAAAAGAAAAGAAAAAGAAACAAAACAGATGAACACAGGGGAAGGGGAAAAAAAAGAGTGAGGCAAACCCTAAGCGATGAATCCCTAAGTTCTCCTGAAACTAATATTATATGTTAATTAACTAGAATTTAAATAAAAATTTGAAACATTCAAAAAAAGGAAAAAAAAAAAGGAAAGCTGGCTCTTAAGTCAGAAGAGCCAAGAAGCAACTCGCTTTATGTTGCAGAAATGCCAAAAGCTCAAGTACAGGGTAAAGGTGGTTCTGAAAACAGGAAAGCTGGCTGAAAGCCTGTTAAGAAAGTAGCTAACCCCTTCCTCCCCAGTAGCTGGCTGGAGGTCTACTCTCTCTGGTAGGTTAAGGCAGAGGGTCTCTGGACTGGCTATACTACATGTAGCCGAGGGCAGAGGTACTGTAATGACAAATGGAGATCAAGTGAAAGTTTACATACTGCCCCCGTCTCTCCAGGCCAAGATGGCAAACAGCTGGATGTAAGAGCCTCTAGCAGGAGACTAGACTCTTCTCAGAGGACTCTGTGCTGTCAAAGAGAACAGAAGTCAGGGAACGAACATCCGGGGTCTGACAGAGAAAGACCCCAACCGACTCATCCCACAGGTGGAAAGCCTCAGCCGGCAAGCCTTACTGATGCCTAGGAAGTTTCCAGGCAGATTGTTAGGGCCCCATTCTTAAAGATGAGGAAGGCATCTAACGTGAAAAGCAAAGACCAAAACAAACAGACCAAAAAAGAAAGCAAAACATAACAACTCAGGAAAAAGGGACTTGAAACATAAGCCACAGGAAGACAAAACTTTAGTGATGTCCCTAGAAAGATGAATTATCACCTCTGTGAAATAAGCACAGAACGCCATTAAAAAAACAAAAACAAAAACAAAAACAAAAGACACTTAGAAAGGTTCCTGAAAGAGAGAAGAGAGAAATCAGAGGGGACAAAAGTGAAGAAGTAATTGAAAGAAATTTCCCCAACCAGAGGATAAAACACTGTCCTGTGGGTGTGGTACACAGGAGAAACATCTCTCTAAAGACATCCATACCAGTCCCTGGAACCTGAGAACGTGATATAGCAACAGAGCCTTTGCAGATGTGATTAGGGTTATGGATGGACCTCGGCCCCAGTTATCCAGAGGGGCCTAACAGAATCATGAACCTGTAACAGGGGAACTTTTCCTGGCTAAGAGATTCAAAATGTGAGAGGGACTGGATCACCACTGTTGGCTCTGAAGATGGAGGAAGGAAGTGGTGAGCTTTCAGAAACTGGGAATAGCTTTCAGTTGACAGCAGCAAGGATGGGATACCTCAGTCCTACACATGCAGGAAACTGAATTCTGCTGACAACCTGAATGCCCCTGGAAACATACTCCTGTAGGGCTTCCAGTAAGGGAGTGACCTGGCCTCCAGATGGGAGATAATAAATTTGTGTTGCTGAAAGCCACTAAGTTTGTGGTAATCAGTGACAAAAGCAATAGAAAACTAATACAGTAGGCCCCCCACTGAATATCCAGCATGATGGATGTAAGATCTATCCAAAGGCACATGGTTTCAGAACACAGCACAGACACCCTAAGGGCCTCTAGGCCAGGGCTATCTAACAGCTCTTAAGCACTTGGCTAGTGTAGGGGCACTCGGGGGTGGCTCAGTCAGTTAAGCATCTGACTTTGGCTCAGGTCATGATCTCTCATTTTGTGAGTTCGAGCCCCGTGTTGGGCTCTGTGCTGACAGCTCAGAACCTGGAGCCTGCTTTGGATTCTGTGTCTCCGCTCTCTCTGCTCCTCCCTCGCTCATACTCTGTCTCTCTTTCTCAAAGACAAATAAACATTAAAAAAAAAATTTAAAAAAAAAAAAAAGCACTTGGAGGGCACCTGGGTGGCTCAGTCGGTTAAGCGTCTGACTTCAGCTCAGATCTCACGGTTTGTGGGTTCAAGCCCTGCGTCAGGCTCTGTGCTGACAGCCTGGAGCCTGCTTCTGATTCTGTGTCTCCCTCTCTCTCTGCCCACCTCCTCAGCTCACACTGTCTCCCTCTCTCACAGAAATAAACAAATATTAAAAAAATATTAACAAATATTTAAAAAAATTAACAAATATTAAAACATATTAAAAAAAAGAAAGAAAAAAGAAAAAGAAAAGCACTTGGCTAGTGTAACTCAGGAAATTAATTTTAATTTTATTTAATTTAAACAGTGACATGTGCCTAGTGGCTACTGTATTGGAAAGCTCAGCACTAGAGAGAAAGAAAGGGCTTTATATAAAGGACCAAGAATCAGAATGACCTTAGACTCCTCTAGAATTCTGTACCCTATCAGTCAAGTGAGAAGGTACTTATGTTTAGATTTCAGTCTCAAAAAACTTACCTCCCAAGCTCTTTCCTGCAGATGCTACAGAAGCATGTCTTCTACTAAAATGAGGGAATACACCAAAAAAGAAGACAGCAGAGAACACAGGAGAGCCCGTGACACTAGCTGTGCAGCAGGCTGGGAAAGCAATGGTCCAGGCTAAAGAGAGTTAGAAGGCTCTAAGGAGGACTTCTACAGGAGAGGGAAACCGACAGAATATCTGGTGTGTGTGAACATGAGGAGAGATTTACGCAGGCAGCAGAATTTGGGAGAGCATCAGGAATAAATGCATAGACAGAGCTTGCGTGAAAACAAGACAATTACAGATCCCAGGAAAACAAAATGCTCTGTGTGAATGGCAATTACTATAGTATGATGTTAAATAGTTAAAATAACCTCCAACTTAACCAAGCTTATGGCAACTATATATGTCAGGAAGATAACGGGGCAGGGAAAGGGATTTAAAAAGCTGATTCCTTATCTCCTGAAGTAGAAGAGCCAACAGATGTCTAAAATGAAAAAATCAGGGAGCAGCAATATAAATCTCTCATCTACTGGGGCACCTGGGTGTCTCAGCCAGTTTAGCGTCCGACTTGGTTCAGGTCATGATCTCCAGTCCATGAGTTCAAGCCCCGCGTCGGGCTCTGTGCTGACATCTCAGAGCCTGGAGCCTGCTTCAGATTCTGTGTTTCCCTCTCCTCTCTCTGCCCCTCCCCTGCTCACGCTCTGTCTTTCTCTGTCTCAAAAATAAATAAAAACATTAAAAAAAAAAATCTCTCATCTACCAATACAAAAACCAAAAGAACCAGCTAAGAGTTGAAACTGGCTGCCTCTGGGGAGCAGCAGATGGTGTTGGGGGGGTGGAGGGAGGTGCCCAGGGCAGGGGCACAGTACCAGGGGAGTGCGGTTTTTCATGACAAACTTTGTGAAACTGACGCCTACATAATGAAACTAGATGTAAAAAAAGAATAAACAGAAGTCAATATTTACACGAGAAACTCAAGAAACTGTTCGTTAACAGTAGTTAGTTCTGGAGAGTAAAACTGGATGTGGAGAGAGGGAAAAACATTTAAGTTTTCAACTTACTGCCGTCAGTATTGTTGCAGTACGTGTGTATGGTACTTGTTTTTTGTTTTGTTTTGAGCATGGATACATGTTTACTTGTGTTAAAAACAAAACAAAACAAAACAATTATTGTTAAAAAAATAGTAAACCAGCACCTATAAAGCTTCAAAAGTGCCTGCTTCGACTCTTTTGTTCCTAGATCCCAGGATCTGAGATGCCTCAAGTCAACTCAGGTCAGAGACAGTGTCAAGGGCACAAGAACTGTGGCAGTGAGGACCTTGGGAAGGCCACTGCTCAGCCACCGGCATCCTGCCCGAAGTCCCACTCACCTGCCGTCATGGGGACAACGTCTGAACGCAGGAGCATCTGGATGCGACCGGCTGGCTTGTTCCCAATCTTGATGTCCATGTACACCTGAGGATTTGATCGGGCCTTTTTCGCAGCAGGCTCTCCCTGGGTGCAGGAGAAATCATTAAGTTGGGGAGAACTCTGACCCCCAAGTAGGAGAGCAAGTATTCCGAATATGCACCAAGAACCCAACAGCCGCGAGCGGGCTGCAGCAAGATGCTGGCAGCGAAGGCCCTGGGCCGTGAAAGGGAAGGCCACGGCCGCAGCCCCCGGCCGGACACCCAGTGACAGGACACCTCAGCACCAGCTAACCTGAGCCCCACCCCGCAGGCTCATTACCTCATCACACTTACCCTCAGACACGCGAGCTCACTTCACCCTGCCCTGCGGTCATGGAACACTTTTCTGGCCCACAGAAGGTAGCTCTCGACACGTTCAAACCCACCTCACTCCAATTAAATAAGACGCCACCTCCTCCCTTCTATGCTCAGTCCTGCGCACCCACAGGCTGGCTACAACGGAAGCCGGGAGGGCAGCCCTCTGGTGTGCTCAGAAGACAATGGGGGAGGCAGGGGCCTTGATTTACACCCCAAGGAGACAAGGCTAAGAAGAGGATAAGGAGACATTTGCTGGGGTCACATGTGTTCCAAAGAGAAAAGTCAAGCAGTGCACTGAGGTCGCCCGCTGGCACTGAGGATACTATTACTATTATTTGCCACTAGCAACCACAGCGGCAAACATTCACACAGCACTTGCCGAGTACAGGGTACTATTCTCTGAAGGATACATATACTAGCTCATCAGGTCTTTACCACCACCCTAAAGATCAATCAGTACTGCTATTTATCCCCATTTTAGAGGTGGGGAAACTGAGGTACAATGAAGTTCAGTAACTTGCCCAAGGTCAGAGAAGTGGTTAAATGGTGAAGCCGGAATTCAGGCCTAAATCATCCCACCCCACCCCACCCCCGATCCCGCGCTCTTAACCACATTCACCCACCTCACTTTTTAATTAATAAGATACTTAATACAAGGCCCCTACACTCACAGAATTACTGCCTAGAAAGGGACAGGCAAGAAACACCGGCGTAGCCTGCACAAAAGCAAAGACGTACAGTGAAACAGAGACTGGTTTTCCTGAGCTTGAAGTGGGGACCGGAGCGGGAGAGTGGAAGGGAGACAGATGGTGAGGTGAGAGGACAGGAACTGGGGAGCACACCCCAACTTTCTTCCTCGGGACAGGCAATGGGAGCCACTGAAGAAGTCTTAGCAGGAATCAGGGGCTCAGTCTGTGCTTTATTTATTGATTTTTTATAATTCTTTTTTAATGTTTATTTATTTCTTGAGAGGCAGAGCATGAGCTGGGGAGTGGCAGAGAGGGAGTCACAGATTCTGACTCAGTCTGTGCTTTAAACAGGTCATTCCGTCTGTCTCAATGAAGGACTAGAGAGAGGTCAGCAGCCAGAAGACTAGTTAGGGAGCTTCTGCAATTATCCGCACAAGGAGAGGCTAACTGGGGCAATGGGACAAACCAAGGAGGGGGACTCAGGAAAGTCTGAGAACACTTGGCAGCATTTGATGATGTGCTGGCCGTTCTAAAGAGGGGGATCTAAGGTTACTCCTTGGACTGTGAAGGCCATGTGTGTGCTCTGCTTTGCAACCAAATTTCTGGCTTGGGACAGTGTGTGTGCGGCTGGATGGTGGCAAATTGACAAGATGGAGAGCAAGATTAGAGAGAGGAGGGCACTCATGCTGGGCAACTCTAAGCTGCCTGTGAGACTTGCAGCCGAAAGATCTGAAAGCTGGACACTAAAAACAGAGGCCAAGAAAGGTAACAGCATGGGAGAGGCTGCAAAAAAAAATCAGTGACTGCTGGGGTGCCCGGGGGGCTCAGTCAGTTAAGCGTCTGACTTTAGCTCAGGTCATGATCTCGTGATCTATGAGTTCGAGCCCTGCGTTGGGCTCTGTGTTGACAGCTGAGAGCCTGGAGCCTGCTTCGGATTCTGTGTCTCCCCCTCTCTCTGCTCCTCCCCCGCTTGTGCTCTGTCTCTCTCTCTCTTTCAAAAAATAAACATTAAAACAAAAAATTTCAACCAAGGAGAGGAGGGGAGATGGAGAGAGGGAGACAGACACCATGAGCCAAGAATGAAATCCAGAGAACAACAGTCACAAGGAAGAAAGGGGAAGCCCGGGGAGCCAGCCAGGGAGGGATGCTTAGAGTCAGGAGGGAGTGTTGGCAGGCTCCTCCTGGGAAGGGAGAGCCTCGAACCTGTGTACAGACTGAGGGAAGGAGGCTGGCCTGCCTCCTCTGAATCAGGGCAGCGACAGGGAGACAGTGAGCCTCTGTAAAGCACTTCAGTGAAGGAGGGACTGGGCAGGAGGGGTGAAGAGGACCACTCGTTCACCTTCCTCACCTCAGGCTTCCCCCTCGTCAGTAGGCAATCCCAACACGGGACTAGGCAGACCAGAGCAGCTCATTATGACACAGGGCACAAGGCTAAAAGAACTAGAGCCTCTCACTCACTCACTCAATACCACCTTCGTCACAACACTAAGAGTCTGCTTTTCATTCTCTCTGCTTTTGTGTATATATTTGCAAATTTCCATAAAAACTTAAAAAAAAAAAAAGTCTCCTATAGAAGCGCATGCCTTCACTCTCACCTCCTGGGTCTCCACTTTGGGAGGCTCTGACCCTTCTTCCTCTTTATTCTCTTCGAGAGTCTTCCCAGAGAACTTCTTCAACCAGTCATCATCTGACCACACTGAAAGGAGAAGAATCGAACAAATGCTAAGAAATTCAAGCTAACGGCCAGCTGCTCACTAGCTGTTTTGGTCGGCAAAGTGGAACATACTCCATGGCCCTCTGAGCCAGACACTTCTGCTGAGGAACTCCCAAGGGTAAGGAAAGTTCCCAACAGGAATGTCCGCCCTGAAGTCCAGCTCGTACGAGGCTAAGTAAAAAAAAAACGACATCAAGAATTAAGTAAAAAAAACTACATCAAGGGTGAAGGCACAGCCTTGCCAGTTCCAGCCTTGATGAGCAAAGTGCCGAGAAACTGGGGAAGAGAAGAGATCGGGCAGGGTTTCTCTTATAATACAGACAATCACTCTGAGAAGCTCAAACTCTTTTCATTCCCCACAAAGGTGGCGCATGCCCTTTGCCAACGTGAACCATCCTCTACTATCCATCTGGAGTGGTATTCAGTGCCTACTTCCAAGTAAACAGGAATAAAAATGTGACTAAGGCCACAATGGAGGATGTGATGTGGAATCTGTGGTTGTCCCCGCTCACCTGGTCTGGAAGAGCCTTCCTTAATCCTCATTGGTTTTGCCAAATTGACACGAATTGTCCGTCCAAAGAGCTCAGATTCATTCTGAAAAGATCGAAAATCCAGCTGCTTAAACTCTTGTCAGGTTAAAAGAGAGTCAGACAGCTTTGCATTTGCTTCTAATACATCTGAGACATGCTCATGCTTTATTCTCCCTGAATCCCTGACCACTAACAACAAGCTGTGTGCCTACCACACAGCAGCCCAGGGGCTGCAATTCCCACCCCCCCCACCCCCCCCCCGCCCCGGGGGTGCTCCTGAAAGTAACTCCAGAATGCTCTGGAATTACACAGGTAATTGCAGTTTCCAAGTACTTGGGTTCACCTTCAAAAGTCAAGATCTGCTTTGAAATGGTGAGAAATGATCTCTGAGGGCTAAGGAATATGTTCTGTGAATGGGTACCAGAACAGGAGTAAAGGAGAACTTTATCATCCAAAGATAACTAGTACTGGGAAAGGTCACTTATCATAAATCCATTTAGAGCAGTGAAGACAAATTCAGAGTAAAAAGAGAAGGGGGGTAAAAAAAAAAAAGGACCAGGATTTTGTTGTGGTGAAACTAAAAGTAAGGGAAATAAATTTCTTATAAATTTCAGGTTTAATTATGTACTAATTTGTAGAGCAAAGACGTAACGGGTGCTGATGAGTTTGCAGTGGTTTTCCAACAAAATTCTGTCAACAGTATATGACATTATTGCACGTCATATCTGATATGAAAATCACAAAGACGCCACAAATACTCTAGAGATTCATCATTATTCCCAAAGTCTTCTCCAGGGTATTCAAATCTTCCACAGCAGTAGTACACCCTGCCATTACCCTTACTGAACTTCTCTTCTTACTTGTCACTGGTCCGATGTTTCATGAAATTCTGCCTCTTTTGCAAAACGTGTGATTTCACCGTGCAACCAACTTACATAGTGTTTGCGATTATCCCAGACATGGGGCAGTCAGTGAGAGACTGGCCAATAGGGATGATTAGAATTTATATCACTGGTAAATGGGGAAGGCCGTTTGAGTAAGGACCAATCTTACAAGTGATCATTTCACAGCAAATATTTGCATACGATGACAACTTTTACTTCCCCGTGCAACCCTGTAACTTTGGAGGTTAGGCAAACCAATCTAGGCATAAGGACTCTCTGTACCACCAAAAAGCAACTTCAGTTAGGAATGAAGATTCTCAGCCATACCATGTTGTCAATAGCTGCCGCAGCATCCTGCCGAGAAAAGACAAGGTACAAGTTTAGCTTCCTATGGTGTCTAAATGCATACATGGCAGCAGAAAAACAAAATTAAAACAAAATAGGAAAAAGTCACATCTTATACCTCCTGCCTTGGTTGTATGTGTGTCTAACAAAGAGCACTTCAGCAATTTGCCATCTAGAGGAAGACCTAAGAAATGATCACCAGTGTGGCCAGGCAGGAATGCTCAGTGAGCAGGGCTGTAGGAGCTGTGCAGAGCAAGAAGGGCAGGTCTGTGTTGTTAACTCTCTAAATGTTATTAACAGATGGGAAGCTTTCCATTAAGCAGCACTTCATGTCTCTATGGAAGCCTCAGCAAGAGGCCTAGACACCTAACCAAATGGAGACTGGTTCCCTTTGTAATCAGTAACAACATTAACACAAAACAAAGACTAATAAACAGAAGTAACACAGAATTTTCTCACCTCTGCCAACTCAAATTCAACAAAAGCAAATCCTCGGTGCTTTTCTGAAAGGAAAAAAAAAAAAGGGAAAACAAAAACAAGTAATTACCACTGGGGGCAATGGGAAGAAATATGGTCACAAGGACAGGGAAGTCAATCACATGCCATATCCCGACATTGGAAATTCTACCCAATCACTATTTTGTAAGAAAGAATCTCCTTCTTTGATTCTTCCTGGTTTGAACAATATTTCCAATAATATTGAACTCTGTCTTTTAGAAAACATGGCTAAAGAATGAACTGTACTTTTATTTTTTTATTATTATTATTATTTTTTTAATTTTTTAAATGTTTTTATTTATTTTTGAGACAGAGAGAGACCGAGCATGAGCAGGAGCGGGGCAGAGAGAGGGGGAGACACAGAATCTGAAGCGGGCTCCAGGCTCTGAGCTGTCAGCACAGAGCCCGACGCAGGGCTCAAACTCACGGAGCGCGAGATCATGACCTGAGCTGAAGTCGGACGCTCAACCGACTGAGCCACCCAGGTGCCCCTGAACTGTACTTTTAATCTTTAAGGCATTCAATTCTTACCAAAGCCAAATTAAAGCCTTAACCTCTGCATAAAGACAAGTAGAAAAATTAAGTTATTTAACTTATCAATTATTGGTTCCAAATACACATTTTGAGCATCAACTGTGCATAAAGCATGAATCTTAAAACCTGGATTAGCATGCTCACTCTTTACCCTCAGAAAAATGTTGACCTAACTTAAAAGGCCAAGCACAACAGTGCTAACTTAATTAAACCAACTAACTTTAGAGAACCACTATAACCTTACAGGTATACCTGGTTTTATTACACTTTGCTTTGTTGTGTCTCATAGATATAATCTTTTACAAACTGAGAAGGGAACCCTGCACCAAGCAATTCTGTCAGCACCAGTTTCCCAACCACATTTGCTCATTTTGTGTCTGTGTCGCATTTTGGTAATTCTCACAGTATTTCAAGCTTTTTCGTCATTATTATATTTGTGATTAGGGATTACAACTCTCTGAAAGTTCATGTTATGGCTAGCATTTTTCAGCAATAAAGTATGTTTTCATTAAGGTGGTACATTGCTTTTTTAGACATGTTATTGCACACTTAATAACTATAGTATAGGTTAATGTAACTTTTATATGGAAAAGCAAAAAATTAACTTGATGCATCTTACTGCGATACTGGTTTGATTGTAGTGGTCTGGAACCAAACCTGCAATATCTCCAAAGTATGCCCATATTGATTTTTACAGATAAAGATCCCAGACCCAGAGAGTTTAAAGACCTTGCTAATAATCGTGCAGGGTCGATGACTGATCTAGGCCTAAAACTCCAATCTTAAAAAAGACAAGAAAGGGAAAGTAGAAAAACTGCACTGTACCTGTGATAGCAATTGAAGGAAAACTCCCCCAGGTAAGTAGGGGCCAAAGTCCCTCAGTTGAGGCTGAGCTTCCCTGGTGCCCTGATTAACAGTGCAGCTGCCAAGAAAGGAGCAGGGGTGGTAGGGTACCCAGCAGGTAGTTTGAAAGAAGTCTGATCGCCCCGTAGCTCAAAATCTATCTTCCTACTGGGCTATTGAAAATTTTGTTATCTCACACTCAACAGATGGGACTCTGCAAGTTATGTTACAGCTTACAACCACAAGACTCAGAACATTCCTTCTCCATCAAGATCACTATTATGCTGCCCTACTGAGGCACCCTCTTGAACTTTTCTACATGTCAACCATATTTAGAATTTTTTCCTCTTAGTATTCTGAACATGAAAGGCATGAAAAGGACTCACCTGTTTCATAATCCAGAGGAATCTGAATATCTGTGATGTCTCCAAATGGGATAAAAGCAGCATGAAGAACTTTGTCGTCCACCTCCTCTGCCAGCCCACCTGCAAAGAAGCCAAGTGCCTTCTGAACCACCGTCTTCCATTCTCTTGAGAAGTCCCTGCAGCCCAGTTAGCATGCGACAGCCAAGGAGAGGGGCTGTTCCATCCAGTCCTTTGGGTACATAAGCACCCTTCTCATTTGCTCCCTCATCCATACTTAAGGAAACACACCTCTTTACCCTTTTCACAGACGCCCATCTTAGCGCCAGGATTACTTCAATAGCTTCTTAACTGCCCTCCCTCTCTTCCACACAGCCAACTGGAGCGATCCTGGGATCATGCAGATTTTAACCCATTACTTCACTGCTTAAACTGCTTCAAAGATTTCCCACTGTCCTCAGGATAAAATACAAACTCCTTAGCAGCGTACACAAAAGACTCTTGATAACCGAGCCCGGCCAACTTTCCCTTTGCTTCCTCAATTCCCTGGGTTTCTCCCAAGATGACCCCTTCGTCCCACGTATAAGTCTCTTTCACATCTTCGGGGTTTTGCTCTTGCTGCTCCCTTTCGGTAAACACAACTGCCCCTACTTGGGCTACAAAGCGCTCATCAAACTTTGCTACTGAGGTTATTCTCACTGCTACCGGTTAGTCAGGGAACCCCTTCCTTTAGGGCAGGGGCCGGGACTGAGCCAGAGCTGCAGTGAGTGTCTATAAAATGAATGAGCGCGAGGATCTGGAGCCCCATAATATTCCTCCACCAATCCTCCGGGTCCAGTGGGTGAAGGGGTTCCTGTTAGAGCTCAGCCGTCCCGGAAGGGAGCGGGAAAGACTGTTATGTCTCGGGCTAACTCCCTGAAGCAAAGCAGTACCGCCATCGATCCCGCCTAGACAGCTGCTCGCTGCCCTCCGCGTTCGTAGACGCGTCCTGCCCTACGCCAGGACCCACTCCCTGCGGGTTCGCCCCGAATTCCACCTAACTCCGGGCCTGCTCACCCACGTACAGCACGCGCTTGGTGGTGGCCATCTTGCTACCGCGCTCACCTACCGGAAGCCGGAGTTCAGCCCGCCCCCTTCCGCAAGGCCCCGCCCCTCCGGGCCCGCCCCCGCCTCTAGGCGCTCACAGACCTCGCCCCTGGCTGTCAGTCAGGCGTCCGGGGCGGTGGGAGGTGCCCTGCCGTGAGTGAGCTGCAGCGCCCGGGCGCGGTAGGCGGTACTGGGGCAAACCGAGCTCGGAGGAATCCTCCGGCTCCGCGAATAAAAAACCGCCAGTAAACTATGGGCCACCCTCGCCTGCGTGCCCTTGGACAACCTGCTACAGACACGAGACAAACCCATTTTTAAAAAATCTTTGTTTAATATTTATTTATTTATTTATTTATTTATTTATTTATTTATTGTGTGTGTGTGTGTGTGTGTGTGTGTGTGTGTGTGAGAGAGAGAGAGAGAGAGAGAGAGAGAGAGAGAGAGAGAATCCCAAGCAGGCTCCCTGCCACGAGCACAGAGTCCACAGGTGGGGGGGGGGGCAGGGGGCTCTCAGGACTGAAACTCACTAACGGTGAGATCATTACCTGAGCCCAAGTCCACTGCTTAACCGATTGAGCCACCCAGGTGCCCCAGAGTTGGTGGCTTTTTACCTCCACTCCACCCTCCAGCTTTTTCCTAGGGTGATCTTTCTTCAAAATACATCTAAACTCTCCAGAGCTCCTTCTTAAACCCTGCTGCTGATGGTTAACAAGGCTCCTAGAGCCCTTGACAAGGGGCCTTGGATGTAAGTCAACACCAACCTCCATACCAATTCTGGCCCTTACTACATGCCCTTTTCCCTCGCCTCTGCCTCTGCTCTTCTGGTTTTCTCTTTCCTCCTTCTGGAGGCATCCACCAGTCCCTGTTAAGCTTCACACCCACCCCCGCCCCTTTAGAAGCCATAGCTGCCAAATCCAGAAGCCAGCTGGACCACACCCTGTAACTGTGGTCAGGTGTGTCTGTCTCTCCCACTTTGACACCAAGGCCTGTGCCCATTGGCCTCGCCCGTCTCAGGCCAAACCAGGGAGGTGATCATAGAAATGAGGCTGTGAGATCTGATTATGGGATCTCCTCGGGTACCTGTCACTATTCCAGACCAACAAGGTCACTCTCAAGAAGAATCTGACCAGGCATCCTTTAAGTGGGTGTGGTATAATTAGAAAAAAAAAAAACAAAAACAAACTATATAGGGGCGCCTGGGTGGCTCAGTCGGCTGAGCATCCGACTTCGGCTCAGGTCATGATCTCAAAGTTTGTGAGTTCGAGCCCCATGTCGGGCTCTGTGCTGACAGCTCAGAGCCTGGAGCCTGCTTCGGATTCTGCGTCTCCTTCTCTCTCTGCCCCTCCCCAACTTGTGCTCTGTCTCTCTATGTCTCTCAAAAAATAAATAAATGTAAAAAAAAAAAAACAATATGTATACACACACACACACACACACACACACATATGTATGTATATTTGATTTTTGTCTCTAATACCTGGCACAGTTGGTCTTGCACCCCTGTGCCTCAGCTACATAACAAATTGAGAAGTGTTTATTCGTGAAAAACTGGTGAATTTCAGGTAAGAGCAGTGGGAACCCGTGGTGTTTAGCGTGGGGCTTGCTCTCACATCTCCCTGTCTTCCCTCCCGTTCACGGAACTCCAAGGCCCTTGTGTCTCAAGTGGTGTGAGCTGAGGGAGAGCAGCAGGAGGTGAGGCCAGAAAGACCGCCGGGAGGTCAGATCACGTAGCGCTTTGGAGGTGATTGTAAGAATCTTGACTTTCATCCTGAATAAAGTGGGAAGACACCCCAGGTTTGCTTGGAGGAGTGACAAGACCTGATGTGTTTCACTGGCACCGTTCTGGCTTCTGTGGCGAGTGAGGTCAGGTAGCAGGCTGTTACAGAAATGCAGTTGAGAGATGGCGGCGTGGACCATGGGGAATAGCCATGGAGGCGGTGAAAAGTGGTGGGATTCTGGATATATTTTGAAAGTAGATGTCAAGGAATGTGAGAGAAAAGACTCATGCTATATGCTTGTTTGTTTGTTTTATACACTGCTGGATTCTGTATGCTAGCATTGTACTTCAGGAGTTTTGCAAATATATTAGCAAGTTTGGGCTAAATTTTCTTTCCTCATACTAGCATCCCAGGTTTGTTTGGCATCCGTTCCTTAGTAGGCCCACGATCTTTACCTGCAATTCTAAAATTCAAAGAGTTCTGAGAACTAACAATAGGTGTCTTTTTTGGGAGAGCACTTTTCCAGCAAACTCAGTTGGCAGCAAAGCCAGATCTGAATTGATGCAAGCCGATTTATAGCATTTATTTACCCCACTTAGTATGTTATACCGCAAAAATATTAACATATTTGATTGTGGGAGCTGGTTCAGACTTTGCTGGAGTGTTATACACAACTTACATATTACACTATCTCTCTAAGCTCCCCAGCCCCAAAGAATTTAAGATAAAGGATTGTGGACTTAGTTTAACCTAATAAAGTTAATTGGTCAGCTTTCTTTTCTTTCTTTCTTTTTCTTTCTTTCTTTCTTTCTTTCTTTCTTTCTTTTTCAGTTTATTTATTTTGAAAGAGAGTGTGAGCTAGTGTGTGTGGGAAGGGCAGAGAGAGAGAGAAAATCCCAAGCAGGCTCTGCACTGTTAGGACGGAGCCCAACTCACGAACCATGAGATGGGCTCGAACTCACGAACCACGAGATGATGACCTGAGCCGAAACCAAGAGTTGCCACTTAATACAATGAGCCATCCAGGTGTCTTTTCCTTCCTCCCTCCCTCCCTTCGCCCCTCCCTGCTTTCCTCCTTTCCTTCCTTCCTTTTATTGTTATTCGAAGTAGTTTGTGTATGGTGGGGATGATTTCCTTTTCTTTGAAATGTCAGAAATTCATTTGTAAAGATATCTGGGTTTGCCTCGTGTCTTGTGTGTGCTGTTGTTACTGTTGATAGTGAGTAACTGACTTTTCGTGGGAGTCACACTTCTCTGGTGCCATGGTGCCCTGCAGTATCCAACTTGGCCAAACTTTGCTGATTCCGTTTTGTTTTGTTTATGTATTTATTTTGAGAGAAACAGAGGCAGCGTGAGCAGGGGAGGGGCAGAGAGAAGGGAGAAACAGAATCCCAAGCAGGCTCCACGCTGCCGGCACAGAGCCAGACACGGGGTTTGAACTCATGAAACTAAGATCATGACTTGAGTCTAAACCTAGAGTCAGACGCTTAACCGACTGAGCCCCCCAGGCGCCCCAACAAGCCTTCCTGATTACATTTGGAGAAGCCTGATATTGCAACTCAAGGAGATCAGAGACACCACAAACCAGTGGTTATTGGACCATTTGATTTGCAGACACTACTGGCTTTTCTGCTGGACAGTTTGGGAAGGAAGAAAAGAGCTTTCCAGGAATTGTATTTAGCATAATTATAGAGTGCAAATTTTTAATTTTACCTCTAGGGGGCAGTCATGGATCATAAATTGGTATGCTTAAAAAAATTATCTGAAAGAGATTAAACTGAGTGCCATTTTAGGTACGTATTGTTTTTCCCATTTTATAGATGAGAAAACCGAGCCTTAAAAAAGCTAAGTAACTTAATTAGTTCATGAAAGTTGTAAAAAGTGTAAGTCAAATCTGGGATTTTAATGTAGATCTATTTAGCACCAGAGTCCATGCTCTTAACAATACTATATTCTTCGTTTCTTTCTTCCTCTCTCCCGCTCTTTCCCTCTCTCTCCTCCTTAGAAGCAGTAGAACAAAGTGGTTAAATGTATCAATTCTGAGGTCAACCTGCCTGGCCAGGAAGGCTTGGTCCACATGAGCACCTGCAGGGGAAAATGGCATCAGGAAATTGATTCCTGTGAAAAATAAGCCACCGACTTACTTACCAATGTCTGGCTCTCTCACTGACTAGCTGTGTGACCAAGGGGAGGCTACTTAACTGCTCTGTAGCTCGGGTTCCTCGTGGTAGAAATGAGATGATAAGGAAATGTTTGCTAAGTCTTGAGCGTCTGCAGATAGGCTTACCTGCTGCAAGTCTCTGAGACTATATTGCTAATAAAAGGCAAGAAGGCATTGGTCAGGGCTCAAAGCAACTGCTTCTGGGAGAAGTAATCAGAAGCAGCAAAACGAAGAGCCTGGCGATGAGCCTGCCATACATGTGATCTGTGTCTCAACTGTCCTATTTGGACTCAACCTGATGACTTTTTGGGTCAGTAAAGTTCCAACAAGTCACAAATGGAATGGGGGCTCAGGTCCATTCCACACCAAACAATCTTGTGCTGACAAGCTAGAGACTTACTTGAACCAACCAATCACTTTTCCTTCTGAAACTGGGGCTGTTGCCCTTAGAAGCTCACCTTTGCCTTTGAATGGAGTCAGTTTTCACAGGGCCTGTTCAGCCCTTGTACATTGTCTACCTCAAAGTAAACCTTTCCTGCTTCCTGAGTTGTTTGCTAACACTTCATCTGAAGATACAATCTCACATGGCCTAACTTCTTTTGTTTGTTTGTTTGTTTTAAAAATTTTTTTAACGTTTTTTTTTTTTTATTTATTTTTGAGACAGAGAGAGACAGAGCATGAATGGGGGAGGGGCAGAGAGAGAGGGAGACACAGAATCGGAAGCAGGCTCCAGGCTCTGAGCCATCAGCCCAGAGCCCGACGCGGGGCTCGAATTCACGGACCGCGAGATCGTGACCTGAGCTGAAGTCAGCTGCTTAACTGACTGAGCCACCCAGGCACCCCTGTTTGTTTGTTTTGAGAGAGAGAGAGAGAGAGTGCACTCGAGCAGGGGACGGGCAGAGAGAGAGGGGAAGAGAGAATCCCAAGCAGGCTCCACACTGTCAGTGCAGAGCCCAACACGGGGTTGGATCCTACCAACTGTGAGACCATGACCTGAGCCAAAATTAAGAGTTGGACGTTTCACCAACTGAGCCACCCAGGTGCCCCTCCCATGGCCTAACTTCCGTATTGGATCAAGTTGCCCTGCTTTACCTGGCAGTATATTACATTTAATACTCACTACGTATCAGTATTGATTTTTCCTTTTATTAGGGCTAATAGTTCCTATCTATAAGATTACTTTGATGATGAAATGAGATATTGCCTGTAGGGCACTTAGAACAAAGCCTGAGGTCGTAAGAACCCACTAAGTGTTATTGCTAGTCAACAAATGTTTTTCAGTGCTACATTCTAAGGTATGTGTATTGGGAAGGGTCTGATCAGGATACAGAAACCACACTCTTTGAGCAGAGAGAATTTCATCTAAAGGACTGTCACCGAGGTATGAAGTTATTAACCGTTTAGCTGACAGGGCACGAACAGAAGAAGGTGTCTGGGAGGAAGCAATTATTGGAAGCAATACCACCATCGGGGCTAGGAGAGCAAAGGGAAGGTTTAAAACTCAAGCTTAGTGGAGGGGCCAGGCAGAGCTGAAACTCAGATCTCTGAGTAGGGGTACTGGTCAGCTGTGGTTGGGGTTTCTGAGTGAAACACAATAAGGCTAGTGTCCAAATGTTGGGAAAACCAAAAACTGGATTCACAAGCCCCACGGGATCTGCTGTGGCTGTGGTGAAGAAGTTTGCTGGATAATAAAGGTTGGGCCACGCAGGAGAAGAAGCCAGTTCCTTCTTCCTTCAATCTTGCTATCCCTCGTATCCCCTACTGACAAAGCCCATAGGGAGCCTGCTTTCGACAAAGCAGAGATGTGGTTGGCAGGGTCCCTGCCCCAGCATCGCAGGGCAGAGTATGGAAGGGTGAGTTGGAGTTAAGAGACAACAGCTTAATGAATGGCACCATCCCTCCCTTTGGCTATTCAGCATCCCTACACACACATCTTCATGTATTTGAGCTTCCTATAAGACAATGAAAACAACTCTTTCTACCTAACAAAATAAAACCGTCCTTCATACAAATGGAGACATCTAATCTTCTCCCCCAAATGAGGAGATGCAAAGTTGCAGTAATGGTTGTATCCATTTTTGAGACATTCACACATCCATTTTTAAGATATGTTAATTACTCCTTAAATGCAGTCATAATTCCAGCTGAAGATTCATGTGAGCTCATCATCTTCTTTCTGTAAGCACTCTGGTGCATTCAAAAGAATTCTTCTGCAACGCCCGGGTGACTCAGTTAGTTGGGAGTCTGACTTAGGCTTGGGCCATGATCTCACAGCTCATGAGTTCAAGCCTGGTGTCAGGCTCTGTGCTGACAGCTTGGAGCCTGGAGCTTGCTTCAGATTCTGTCTCTCCCTCTCTCTCTGCCCCTCCCCAGCTCATGATCTGTCTCTCTCTCTCTGCCCCTCCCCAGCTCATGATCTGTCTCTCTCTCTCTGCCCCTCCCCAGCTCATGATCTGTCTGTCTCTCTCTGCCCCTCCCCAGCTCATGATCTGTCTCTCTCTCTCTGCCCCTCCCCAGCTCATGATCTGTCTCTCTCTCTCTGCCCCTCCCCAGCTCATGATCTGTCTCTCTCTCTCTGCCCCTCCCCAGCTCATGATCTGTCTCTCTCTCTCTGCCCCTCCCCAGCTCATGATCTGTCTCTCTCTCTCTGCCCCTCCCCAGCTCATGATCTGTCTGTCTCTCTCTCTCAAGAATAAACATAAAAAAAATATTCTTCCTATACCATGGTACTTGTGGTTGTCATTACTGCTGTAATGACCAAGTGAAACAGCCACTTTGTCCCCTGGTATTTTCTCTTTTTTTAAAGTTTGTTTGTTTGTTTATTGAGAGAGAGAAAGAGAGAGAGGGTGATGGAGGGGCAGAGAGAGGATCCCAAGCAGGCTCCACACTGTCAGCGCAGAGCCCAAGCTGGGCTTGAACTCATGAACCATGAGATCATGACCTGAGCCAGAGTCAGACACTTAACCAACGGAGCCACCCAGGTGCCCCACTGGCATTTTCAACAGTCATTTGACTATAGTCAATAGTCAATAGTCAATAGTCAATAGTCAGTTGACTGTGGTTCATAGTTTGTTGAATTGTGAAGTCTTCTCATGCCACAGATTGCTATCATGCCATTGTCTGTGGGTAAGGTTAGCACTGAGTTCTATCCAAAAACACAACCAAAGTAATGCCAAAAAAAAAAAAAAAAAAAAAATCCCCTTCTGGCACATTTTCTCAGTCAGCCAGAGTCCAATCCGGAGACAGAACCCACCAATTATTTGAACAGAGAGAACTGAATATAAATCATGGCTAACTAAGTATAAAGTTGTTAATGAAGTCAGTAAAGGAACAGTTAAAAAAAACCATCAAGGTACGAGAGGTAGCAATTGCAGGAAGCAGCTACCACCCCCAGGGCTGAAGGAGCTCAGAGAAGAGGTGTGAGTAATCGAACCTCATGGAAGTTTGGAGGAAAGCACAGCAGAGCTGGAACGCAGGCCTCAAAAGGTTGGGCACTACTTGGAGGATGCTGGTGTCTCTGAATCTGGAAGAGGGTTCCATGGGGCTGAGACCCAGACCTCTTGGGGACAGGGCGCTGACTCCCTGGTGCTGGTATCTCTGAGACAGCACAATGGGGCTGGCTCTGCAAGTGACAGGAGATTGTAAACTGGACTCAGCTGCTGCTGCGGGGAGGCCCTGCTGTTACCAGGGAGTCAAAGCGTCGCTGGAGTGATACAGAAAGTGGAAGCCATCAGGAGAGCCCATGGGAAGTTCACAGGCCAACAATGCAGGGGAGTTTCTTCTTCCACCCCCATCCTTGCACACTCCCTCCCTGTACAGGCACGCCTTGGACCCGGTGCTGACTCGGTTCCAGACCACTGCAATAAAGCAAATAGCATAATAAAACGAGTGAAAGGAATTTTTTTGGCTTCGCAGTGTATATAAAAGTTAGTTTAGGGGCACCGGAGTGGCTCAGTAGGTTGTGTCCTACTTCAGCTCAGGTCATGATCTCACAGTTTGTAGGTTCGAGGCCCGCATAGGGCTTTGCACTGACAGCGTGGAACCTGTTTCAGATCCTCTGTCTCCCCCTCTCTCTGCCCCTCCCCTAGTCCTGCTCTATCAAAAATAAATAAACATTAAAAAAATTTTTTTTAAACAATTAGTTTACACTGTACTGTAGTCTAAAAACAAAGTATATGCCTTAATTAAAAAATACTTAATTGCTGGGGCACCTGGGTGACTCAGTGGGTTAAGCGTCCAGCTCTTGACTTTGGCTCAGTTCATGATCTCACAGTTCACGGGCTCAAGCTCCACACTGACAGTTTGGAGCCTGCTTGGGATTCTCACTCTCTCTCCTCTGTCTCTGCCCCTCCCCTGCTTGTGTGTGTGCATGCTCTCTCTCTCTGTCTCTCAAAATAAACTGAAAAAAAAAAAAAAAAACCTCATTGCTAAAATATGCTAACCATCATTTACCTTTCAGGGAGTCATAATCACTGATCACAGATCACCACCACAAATATAATAATAATATATCACGAATACATCACAAATATAATAATGAAAATTTTGAGATATTGTGAGAATGACCCAAATATGACACAGTGATGCGAAGTGAGCAAATGCTGTTGGAAAAATGGGGCAAACAGATTTCGTTGATGCAGCATTGCCACATTTGTAAAATAAAAAACAAACAAAACAAAAACAAAAACAAAAACAAAAACCCACAATATCTGTGAAGCACAACAAAGCGAAGTACAATAAAATGAGATATGCCTATATTAATCATGCCTTTTTATTTTCTTTTATTTGATGCTTTGGTGTCTTGGGGCCTTACTGCCTCTGGAGGGACTGCCCCTCTCCAGGCTAGCTTACCCGCCTTTAGAGATAGCACACAATTTGCCCTAGACCATGCCTTTCATATGCAAACCAACCATGAGTCTGGAGCCTTGAACGCCAACCACGTCCTCCAGTGGGCTCTCACACTCCGGGCCACTATTCACTATCCACCTGCTCTAATTGCCCCAGGGCCAGGTACCAGACAACTAAGGACAGCCCCAATACCCCAGAGCCCACTGAAATTATTCACACTAGCCAATTCTAGACCCACTTGCCCTGCCTTGCCCATCCCTTCCAATGAAAACTGCAATCAATCAATACTCCTCCCACATTTTCCCCTTACTCCCTCTCCCTCCTGACCCACCCTGGTGCTTCCCCCACATGGCCCTGCATGGTGTGCCTTGTCTTCCTGTTTCTAGGGACCGTGACTAAGCATCCTCCTTCATGACAGTCATTTCTGTGTGTGCACGTCCCACCTCATCTGATTAAACAAACCCCAGATCCCCTTAGGGCAGTCTGTAGTGGCCTCGTTGGCAGACCCCAACAGGGAGCCAGCTAGCAAAGCAGAACGTGGGCCTCAGAGTCCCAGCTCCAGCCTCACAAAGCCCAGGATAGAAGAGGGGTGGGGTTTAAAGCAGAGAGATTACAGCCAAAGCACTGGCCACTGTCCAAGTTAGATAAGATCCTTTTATTAAGGAGTTTCTAGTCCAGAGCAACAAAATTGTTCACAGTGAGATTGTACTAGTAGAAAGCTATGCCTTAGAGACAAGCCTCACCTGAGACCTCCATACAGGGAAACCAGCACAGGAACCTGGGAGCACTGGGCTGTCAGAGGAGGTGTCACTAAATGACATCCAGCAAAACCCATAGAAAAGGAGGGAGGAACTTCTGGATATCCAGGAGTCATGGTGGGTATCCTGGAGCAGAACATTCGGGCAGAGAGAAGAGTGAGGGTGAAGGTCCCGAGACAGGAAGGTGCCCGCCTTCAAAGAATGGCAGAGTCGCCATGATGTTAATTTTATGGGTCAACTTGGCTAGGCCGTGGTGCCCAGTTCTTTGGTCAAACACCTTCTCGCTGTTGCTGTGAAGGCACTTTCTGGATGTGATCGCTGTTTCAGTCGGCGGACTTTGAGTAAAGCAGGTTACCCTCTATGATGTGGGTGGGCCTCATGCAATCAGTAGAGGCCTTAAGAACAAAGACTGAGGTCCTCCTGAGGGAGAAGGCCGTTCTGCCCCCACACCGTAACACAGAAATTCTGCGCGAGTCTCCAGCCTTCGGACTCCAGACTACATCAACTCTTGCCTGAATTTCCATCCTGCTGGCCTGCCCTGTAGATTTCAGACTTCCTGCCCCCATGCGATCCGAGCCAATTCCTTAAAACGAATCTCTCTCTAAATACATAATGTGCATCCTATTGGTTCTGTTTCTCTGAAATAATCAGACTAATGCAGGCCAGGGTAGCACAAGAGGGCGGTGACAGGGAGAGTTCTGTGCGATGGGCCTGGGGTGAGGCGTGGGGTGAGGAGCTGACGATGTGGGGCCGTGTGGCCGTGGGGAGGGCTGTGGGCTTTCGTGGGGGAGGAAGCCACAGAGGGTGCTGAGCAAAAGGGTGGCCTCATCCTTGCATGTTCAAAGCTGCTGGGGCTGCTGTAAGGAGAATGGGCTGTGGGGCAAGGGCAGAGCAGGGGGATGGTGAGGAGGTGAAAGCTTGGGGGACCTAATGGAGAGAGTGGACAGGTGCCTCTTAGAGATTTGGCTGTTGGGCGCCTGCCTCTGGACTTTGGGGGCTTGGGCTAAGAAGCTCAGAGCCTGGAGCCGCCTGGCCCTCGACCACACAGGGAGGCCGGCAGCGCTCCGCCTGGGACTCGGGCCTGTGTGCTCCCCTCAGCACCTCACCGTGGGCTATGTCCTGGAGCCTGCTGTAGCTCCCCACGCTGGTCCCACCCGGGGCAGGCGGGTAATACCCGCACCTCTTCCAGGCTGTTCTCTGCACCGCGTCCTCACACTGCAGATCACCGTTTCCACAGAAAACAGGAAGGAGCCCGGAAAACCCCAAACCTGGTTACCCATTAACCCAGCCCTGAGCGAGGGCCAAGTGGACGGGCCTCGTTTTCTCACCAGAGCTGGTTACAGTTAGTCCAGGGGAGGCACACGGGTTTCATCTTGTGGGCCAGTCTTGATTAGTTAAGTTCTGGGTAGAGTGTCATAACGAGGGGGAAGTGGGCAGTAAGCTATCAGTGATGTTTCCAGTAATCAGTAAAGGGGCAGGGGAAAGGAAAAGCTGTTCTTTAACTTCCTCTAACATGGGCCTAATATTTAACAAGTTTGAGGATCAGCACAAGGGTGGTATATACAGCCGAAGCAGTCGTACAAGTAGCTTGTGTGGAGTCCATCCATTTATTCAGGAAATAATTTCCCCGTGCCTACCATGTACTAGTCACTGAGCTCAGTGTGAGCGATCAAAAAATGGAAGCAAACAGGTTCTTTAACCCTCCTGTCCTATTCAGCTGGCGCCGCCATAACAAAACACCACAGACTGGGTGGCTTCAACAGAATTGTATTTTCTCACAGTTCTGGAGCCTGGAAATCTAAGATTAAAGGCCCAGCCGATTCAGTTCCCAGCGATGGCCCTCTTCCTGGCTTGTAGACAGTCACCTTCTCACTATGTCCTTCCATGGCCTTTTCTCTGTCGGTATGCTTGGTGTGGAGGAAGCGGGGAGAAAGCTGTCAGCACAGACCCCAATGCAGAGCTTGAACTTACAAGGCATGAGATCATGACCTGAGCCGAAGTCAGACGTTTAGCCGACGGAGCCATCCAGATGTCCTGAGAGAGACAGAGATTGAGAGAGAGAGATCTTTCCCTTCTAACGCCATCAATCCTACTAGATTTGCACCCCATCCTTCATTTAATCTTAATTACCTCCTAAAGACTATATATCTCCAAATACATTGGGGGTTAGAGCAACTTATGAATTTTGGTGGGAGGGGACACAATTCAGTCCATAGCACATGCCCTTATGGAGATTATCGCCTCATGAAGGTTGACGATTCAACAGTATAAACATGTAAACAGAAATATAGTTACAAGTCCTACTGAAAAATAAACAGGGTGCTGTGATAGAGCACAGCAAGAGGGAGAACCTAATTCATACAGGGTGATAAGTGCTCTCTGGGGATATGACATGCAGTTTTGGACCTGAAGCATAAGAAATAGCCATTCAATGAGAAGGATGTTCCTGGAAAAGAGACCCACAAGTGCAAAGGCCCTGGGGTAGGAAAGAATTTAGTATGTTTAAGGAATTGAAAGGATGGCTTCTGCTTCTAAAGATCTTTCTGGTTTCTTTGTGGAGAATAAACAATGTGGAAAGAAGGGTGGAGGAGGTAAACCAATTCCAAGGCTTTTCTGTCTTCCAGGCAAAAGATGACGGTGGTTGGAAGTAGAATAGTAAAAGCAGAAACGGTGAGAAGTCGATTGATCCTGGTGTATATCCCTTGAAGTTGGAGTCGGTAGGGTTTGTTGATTGATTAGAGGTTGGGGGTGTGAGAAGGAGGCAAAAAGCATGATTCCTGGGTGACCAGCCTGACCACTAGGTGCAGAGTGGTGCTATGGATTGACATGTGGATGCGTGTGGGCGCCCTGGATCTGGAGGGGTTAATCAAGAGTTTCTAATTGGGCTTGTTTGATTTCAGATGCCTATTAGTATGCCACTGAAGAGCCTGCAGAAGGAGCCGTGGTGAAGCCAGCAAGTTACAGGAAAGGTGTGTTATAGGAGGCAAATGAAGAAAGTGTTTCAAGGAGGAGTTTGTTCAACTGCCTTATTGAGGGGATTAAGAGGGGTAACACCATAGAATTACTGTTGGATTCGGCAAGGGGGAAGACATTTGTACCCTGGACTGCCTTTATATGGGAGGTGAACACTTCTCCATGTTCATGGGAACAAAAGAGATGGATCCAGATATCAGCTCTTTTATAAACTTAGCGATGGAAGACAATGGAGATTGCCCTTTTCCCTAACAAAGCGCCAACAAAACAAACTCATGAGTTGTGACCATTGTCAGAAAGAGGCATATGAGATCATCAAAATTCCTTCAAACACGTGTTAGCCATTTGGAGTTACGAGACCATCCCTTGACACGGTGACCGTGCCAAGGGCTCTTGAAATAGTGGGGATGCCGACCTCAACCACTAGAGATGTTTACAGCTCACCGGATCTCACCAGATGAAAACCTCTGGTTGTCTGTAACTAGTAAATGAACAGAGATGGTTATTAGTCAGGGTAATGAATGTTAGCTGCTGTAACACACAGCTCCTAACTGTAGATGGCTTAATAGGAAGTAATCTCTCATTCATGTCACAGTCCGGTTCAGGGCTTTGAGGGCTTTGCTTTACACAGTCCCTCAGAATCCCGTACTTCTTTCACCTTTGGGTTTACCTTCTTCTAGGTCTTTGAAGTCCTGTGCATTCAGCTGACAGATGGAAAAGAGAAAGGATCATACGAGAAGTTTGTATGGGCCAGGCCTAGAAGAGACAGTATCACTTCCACTCATATTTCATTGGCCAGATCTCAGTCTCATGTCTACACAACAGCCCCAGCTGAGGTCCCCACTGACACCAGGATCAAGCACCTGATGTATGTGTGAAGATGGTTCCAGATGATGTTAGCCCTCAGTGTCAGATTTTCCCAGACATTGGGGAACAGAGAGAAGCCACCCCCCTCAACCTTAAGGTTGAGGTTCCTCAACCTTAAGGAAACCCTACAGTTGCATAAACTCTAATCCCTTGATGAACTCCTTTTTCTATATTATTCATACTGTTTCTGCTTATTTGTTCCAACCCTGACTGATACAAACCATGAACTTCGGCCGAACATGCTTGCCATTCTGAATGGTACAAGTGCCACAGAAGGTGGGCGCCTTTAACTTCTAATAAAATTGGGGTTCTTTTTAATTCAACATTTATATTACTAGTAATTACTAATATCTTTAAAAAAATTTCTCCCCCAGATTCAGAAGACTTTTCTTTCTGATATTTAAAAGAAACATTTACCCTTGGGGCGCCTGGGTGGCTCAGTCAGTTAAGCATCTGACTTCAGCTCAGGTCACGATCTCATGGTTCATGAGTTCGAGCTCCGCATCAGGCTTTCTGTTGTCAGCACAGAGCCCTCTTTGGATCCTCTGTCTCCCTCTCTCTCTGTGCCTCCCCTGCTCGCTCTCTCTCTCTCTCTCTCTCTCTCTCTCAAAAATAAGTAAATAAGCATTAAAAAATATATAAATAAAAGAAACATTTACCCAAACACCACTGTCCCTTTCTTCTGGATGTTCATCTTTAAAATTTTTCTGTGGGGTGCCTTGGTGGCTTAGTCGGTTAAATGCCTGACTCTCGATTTTGGCTTAGGTCATGATCTCAGTTTGTGAGTTCAAGTCCTGCATCAGGCTTTGTGTTGGTAGTGCAGAGCCTACTTAAGATTCTCTCTCTCCTTCCCTCTTTCTGCCCCTCCCCTTCTTGTGCTCTCTCTTTCTCTCTCTCAAAATAAATAAAAATTAAAATAAAAAAAATTTTTTTTCTGTAAGTTCTGGATCTTCTAAGAAAATGTTAAAACCCTGCCCACTTACTAGTTATACAAGTATAATGCACCAACAAGAAAGCCAGCGGAAAGGGTAAACTATTTAGAAGCTCTAACATGTGAGCAATTTGAGGATAAAGATAAACTGATGATTCCTCTAGAGCACAGAGCGCTTCATAAAGAATGAGCAACGCAGCATGTGCTGTCTGCAGAGACGTGGGCGAAGTAGCAGAGAAAGCCACGGGGGTTTCTCAGAAGTGACTATTTTAGGAGGACCATTGACCGATGTTCATGATGCTACCCAATGAACTAACAAATCTGTATTATAACGTATGTTTATAAATAATTTACTATTTAGTGCAGTTACCGTGTACCTTTGGCCAACTAGGGCGTTCAGTTGGCAACATTTCATCAGCTGTCCCAGTTGTAAGGGTGCACACCTGCTCAGCAGCCCTGTGTAGCACAGTGCCTGCCATCGTGGGGGCTGTAGGTGGGGCAGAACTGGGCGATTTACTTAGAAATCTCTCCCCACTTGCAAACTTTCTTCTCAGAATTCAAATGACAAAAGTGTTTTGTTTGTTCTTTTTAAACAAAGGGGAAAAACATTTCCCATTGCAGTCAAAACCTGGGACCTCACCCTTTGTACATCTAATGTATTGCGGGGGGCCTTTCTTTCCCATCCAGTGCTCCTCACCCAAGCACACGCACTCTTCTGCTTTTTGCTTCTCCTCCTTTGGCCTGAGTCTTTCAGAGCCGAAAATGGATAAGATAGACAAGTCAGTAGTCTGCGAACTTCAGTGTACAGAAAATGCCGATTCCCATGAGTCACCCCAGAGTTTCCAATTTTGAGACAGTGTGATATTTTCCGGATCACTTCGAACTCTGCGTTTTTCTGCTCTCCCCCACCCTCCACTGCTATCTCCCCATTTTCCAGATCTGGAGCCAGATTCTCCACCCCATGAGGCTCTGTCTGCAGATAGGGGGTGAATTAGGCCGCAGAGCCCCCCAGGTCATACAACCTGGTCCCAGATGGGGCACCTCTAGTCTCAGCTGGAAACTGGAGCTTTCTCTAAGGCACAGGGAAGCAGCTTCCATTTGTTGAATCCTTGCTATGTGCCTGACACTGAGCGATGTATTTTTTCATGCATTGCCTCATTTAATGCTGACAACAAATCCTATGAGCCCGGGACCATTATTAATCCTACTTCAGAGAGGAGGACACCAAGCATCAGTGAAGGAGAAGTCCCAGCAGGGAGTACAGGGCAGAGTTGGGATTCGAATCAGATTTGTCTTGAGCCCTGCTCTTTCCCTTCCTACATGCTCACCCAAGAGCAGAAGCTAAAACTCAGATCTGGAATTGACCCCAGAATTCAATCTAGCTAGCCATTGTCTGCCAGGAGGAGAGGAATACGTTTAGTGCTTCCCTCTCAGTGGGTTGGCTACCGTTAGGGTTCCCCCCCCCCCGCCCCCACCAAGTACCCTGATACAAAGGCACCTTCCCACACAGCACCCAAGAGGCTCCCAATATCCAGAACGGGGAGTCAAGCTCCCAGTTACCTTCCATGTTATTGGTATGGAAGGCCATGGGAGCAGGTCTGCAGACCCTTGTCCCAAGTTTTACCTGTCATCCCTCTCCATCAGGCTGCTGGCTCTCTAGCCCAGATTCCAGCCCTCCACCACTCCCATTCTCCCACCTCTACTTGCAGCACCCCCCGCCCCCCGCCCCTGCCCCAGTCTCTAGCTAAAAGCCTGAGTAACCCTGAACAATGGAATTCGGGATGTGTAGCCCATCCCCAGCTACAAAACAGTCTGATGGTACTTAGGATAAAATCCAGTGAACTCACTTCTCTCAGCAAACTCATTTCTTTTTCTGCCACAAAGGTCTTCTCTGAGCTCACACTTCCCTGAGCCTCACTCCCTCACCAGAATATTCTTCCTCTTCTTTCCCCTGTCTGTCCACTTCCAATCCTCAACATGGCATCTTCTTGGAGATGCTCCCCCGAACCTGCAATCTGCATTCCATTTGGGACCCGCTTATTTGATCACAGACCCTGTTCATTTGTCTCAGTCACTGTTTTACTTGTTGTGTCTGGTGCTCCTGTCTGACCATAAACTGCATGAAAGGAGTTGCCATGTTGGTCTTTACGATGGTTAATTTCACACGTCAGCTTGACGGGACGATGAGGTGCCCAGACATTATTCTGGGTGTGCCTGTGAGGGTGTTTCTGAGGGAGATTAGCATTTGGATCAGTGGCCTCAGTAAAGCAGACTGCCCTCCCCAATGTGGGTGGGCAGCATCCAATCCATTCAGGCCTACATAGAGCAAAAAGCTGAGGGAGAATTTGCTCTCTCTGCCTGACTATCTCTGAGTTAGGACACTGGTCTCCTGTCTTCGGATGTGGACAAAGACCAGACTGTAGAACATAGGCTCTCCTGAATCCCCAGCTGGCTGACTGCAGATCTTGGGATTTCTCAGCATTCATAGCTGCAGAAGCCATTCCTTCTTCTTATCTATCTATCTATCTATCTACTTATTATCTTCTTTTGGTTCTGTTGAGAACTCAGACTAATAGAGACTCTTTTATATTTCCAGAGCTTAGTACTTAATAGGCATCCAATAAATATGTGATCAATGGATGAATGGTAAAAACTAAAAGAAGACAAAGTAGGACTCACATGACAAAAAAGTCCCAGGCTTGTGAGGGTGGAGAAAGCTGAGCCTCCTCAGCCACCCCCACCACCCCAACTAAGCCCATGGCATGCTTCCCAAAGACTAGAGGCCTGTGTAAGGGGAGGAAGCCTCTTGACTTCCACATCTGTCCCCAGTTTTTCCAGTGTTTCTCCTGATTTCCTTTCCTCTCACCTCAAAGGGGTAAGTGTCCCCATTTCCCTTTTTCAGATCATTCCACCAACCTTTGCCCTCAGAATTGTCCTTCCATCCCTTCTCTTCCTCTTCCTCTGCACCAAGGACCTCCTGATAACATTCCCGTTCTCTGGAATCATCTGAAGTCTGTGACTACTGTCCAGTAGTCTTCTTTTGTGTGCCCCTTGTCATTTTCTGGCTCTATCTCTGGCCCTTTGATTATGTGCTCGGTGAGATGAGAGTAACAATAATAGCTAAAATGTATTAACAGTGTATAGGCCAGATAATGTTCTAAGCACTGAAGAGGCATTGTTCTATTTAATCCTCACGACAACCTCATCAAGCAGCTTCAAGTCTTATCCCAGTTTTACAAATGGGGAAACCAAAGAGGTTACATGACTTGTCCAAGGTCACACAGTGAGATGAATGACATAGATACAATTGCAACAAAGGTCCCGACTTTCCATCTCATCATCTTGTGTGTCCTCCCTACACTTGCTAGGATAAAATACTGCAAGGAAGAGCCTTCCCCCCACTGCCTGGCTCCTCCACCCATCTTCCCTTCAAAGGCCTCCAGAACCTTTGGGGCCTAAGTGAGCGCACAGTGCCCTCTGCTGGCATCTGCCTCTCACTGCACCTCCCGTCTCTGACCTTAAGTGGCCTTTTATTAGTTGAGCCATTTGGCTGAAAGCCATGGAAACCAGCTCTGGCTAACTTAAAAAGGTGTGTGTGTGGGTGGGGGGGAGGGAGGATGAGTGAGGAGAGCATGGGATGAACATTAGAAGGGTCATGGAGTAGCGCATGGATTCCAAGACAGGGTTGAACAACCAAGGCGATTCACAGAAGGGCAAACCTAGAGCGCCCCCCGCAGGAAACCAGAGAACTTTTCTCCCAGAGCACTTCGATCAATGTGCTTCTGCTGTAAAGACACTGAGGTTTCTGTGCCTCTCCATTCAAAATTCCAGATTCCCGGGAGACAACATCTCACTGGTCTAACTTGAGCCAAATGTCTTCCACGAGTACAGACGGAGGCTATGGGGCCTCTATGGTGGGTCTACCTCCTCTAATGGCCAGGCTGGCCCGTGAATGCCTTGATCTGCTCCTGTATTCCCAAAGGCCCTTGGAAGTCTTAAGAGCTGGCCAGGACTGCTGGGGTGTGTGTATGCAGGTTGCCAAAGGACCAGGCATTCCCTGGGCTCAGTGGCTAAGCAAACCAGAGCCAGGGTAAGGAAGGAGCTGTGCCAGGGATTGGCAATGGCAGACAGGAGAAGGAGGTCACTAAGAAGATCAGCACCGGAACAAGGGAGTTGATTCCTCTCACCCTCTCACTCATCCCTACCCCAATCCTGAGCCCATCATCTCAATCGCTTTTGGTTCTTGAATTTCAATTAAAGTTTCCGTTTCACATTTGACTCAAAGCTCTTTCTCAGCCCCACCCCGTGAAGGGCAGACTTAAGGCTCCAGCGGCTGGAGGCAGTTAGGGAGCTCTTAGGCACTCACCCCCTTCCTTGTGATTGCTTCTCTGGTGTGGGCTTTCGGGTGGAGGGAGAAAGGAAAAAATAGGTTCTCATGTGACTGCCCATAGTGAGTTGGAGTAGGCTTCTTCCTGTGGGTCATAACCGCCATTCCCTGCACGAGTAACCACACGTTGGTTGCTGTGCTTTCAGTGTCCAACAGCAACAGCAAGTGACTTCAGACTTCCAGACTGTAGCATCAGCCAAGAGGGTGAGTTCCTGGCTTCCTTCAGGGCAGCAGCAGTGTTGGCTCTGGTGATGGCAGCAGCAGGTGCAGTGAGCATGGGCTCTGGCTGACTTCATTTTCCCTTCTGCCCCTCCAGCCTAGGTGGGGGTAGTGGCCTCCTCCAGTTAGAACTCTCTGGGCACCCTCACTGTCTGCTTCCTCCACTCTCTCTTTCCCTTTCCACTGGCTGGAGATCCCAGGGAATGGTGGAACCGCACGGTAGATGGAGTCCCAGTCCCAAATCCCTGCAAGAGGGAGAGCCACCCATCCACCTGACAGCGACCCTAGACTCTATGTAAACAAGAAATAAACTTCTCTTTGAGTTATTGTATGTTGGGGTGTATTTGTTGCAGCAGCTTAGCCTTTGCTCCAACAAATCCAGCACTTTCACAGCCATGGTTCATATGCTTATGTGAATGACAGGCACTTCAGTAAAGACTATCTTCACTGGACCCTCACACAACAAGTAGTTCATTTTATTAGTCCCACTTACAGACTAGGAAACTGAACTGCAGAGGGGTGAAGTGACTTGTCCAAGGGCTGTCTAACTTGAAAGCCTAAGCACTTGGATAGATATATAGATACTTTACATACAAATACATAATGTGTGTATACAGAGAGATATAGGTATAGGCATCATCTATTCCTGTTAGGTTTGTTTTCTGCTTGCCTCCACTCTCTGCCCTCTGTGTGCTGCTCCAGGAGGCTGCTGTGGGGACTGCATCAGTGGGGCTTTTTTGCCCTCTGGCTTCCAGTTGGGTTTGGCCAACGGGAGACATAAGTAGGAGACTTCTGGGATGTGGGAATAGAAGGAGATCAAGGTTGGGGCGCCTGGGTGGCTCAGTTAGTTGGGCGACCAACTTTGGCTCAGGTCATGATCTTACAGCTCGTGAGATCGAGCCCTGCGTCCGGCTCTGTGCTGACAGCTCAGAGCCTGGAGCCTGCTTCAGATTCTGTGTCTCCCTCTCTCCGTCCCTCTCCTGCTCGCACTCTGTCTCTCCTCTCTCTCTCTCTCTCTCTCTCTCTTTCTCTCTCTCTCTCAAAAATAAACATTAAAAAAAAAAAAGGAGGTCAAGGTTCTTATTCTACCCACCCTCAGTCTCTCCCTATCAGGCTATGTGCTGGCAGTGCTGTGTTTCCTTACCAAAGACCGTAGCTTCCCTTGAAGACTCCCTTCTACAACAACAGCTCTGCTCCCTCTCCTTGCCCCTTGGGGTCTGGAGGTGGTAATGGCTCTCCAAGGGTGCTAGCCCCAGTGTTGGATAATACCTTGTTGATTTCTCTCAACCCTGCCCATATCTGTGCAAATAGTTCCCTCACTGACCTATCTTCAGTCATCTCTTTGAGTGCCATCTGTTTCCTGTCAGTACCCTGATAGTAGAGTTTGGATGTGTTTTTATAATTTGGCAACTTCTGCTGTCCTTGGTAAGAACACCCACCTTTCCCTACTCTGGGTACACACTCTTTGGGAGGAGTTGACCTTATCTAGGGGTGAGCAAGTGACTCAGCCTTGGCCAATCAGTGCACTGTATCCCCTGTTTTCAGTGACTGTTCTGAGCTTAGCATGGATCCCAAACCAGGCCAGTGAAAACCATCCCAGAATGCTGGTTACCTGCACTGGGGGAAGAGAAACTCTCTTTTTTTCTGTGGCACTCCAACCTGAGAGTGTGTTGGCCCAGAGATGTTGGCAGATATCTTGCCTTTATGTGGATCTCAAGAATGAAGTCAACATGGGAGAGCAAAGCCAAGCCCTGGAAAGGGGTCGGATATTAATCACACTGTATAAACCCCTGAATCAAGCCATCCCCAAAGTCCAATCTCCTCCTGGGTTTTCTCTTACTACAGTTACTTTTTGCTGAATCCATTGTGAGTTTGGTTCTGTGTCACTTGCAAGCAAGAGTCGTAACAGAGAGAAATATGCCAAGCTCATACATGTTTTCTGCAGGCAAGTAGAAATCTCCTCTAGATAATGAAAGAAGGAAAGAAAGAAAGAAAGAAAGAAAGAAAGAAAGAAAGAAAGAAGAAAAGAAAAGAAAAAAGAAAAGAAAAGAAAAGAAAGAAAAGAAAAGAAAAGAAATTTTGGGGAGGGATGTAGGTGGTTCATAGAACCAAAGGAAAAGCCGAAGTAGGTCTTGTACATGGGCGTGTACTAGAGTCACTCCCGGGGATTCAGATAGCAGGAATGAGTGGACAGTCATCAGAGCACTTCCCTGGCATAAACCAACGGTAACCATCTAGTGTTCTTGAGTCACTTTACTCAAGATTCAGATTCGCTTGGGCGGGGTTGGGGGTGGGGGTAGCCATTTAACCCTACTGGGGTCTCATGCCCAACCCTGTCCACAGGAAGGCAGGGCACCCGGGTTGATAATTTCACCAAGACTGTGCACAATATGGGCTGTGTAATTCCCCAAAGCAAAATCTGTTCTAAGCACTTTGCATATACTAACTCATTTTAATACTGAGCAGCCCTTTGACATAGGTACTGTTATTATTATCCCTTTTTTACAGATAAGGAAATTGACACACAGAGAGGTTAAGTAATTTGCCCATGGTCACACAGCTGGCGAGTGATAGAGCTGGGATGAAAACCCGGAAAGCCTGGCTCCAGAGTCTGCACATCTAACCCACTATGCTATAGGGCTTCTCCAGAGGAAGGGGAATGAAGGGCAGACAAAAACGCAAGGTCCCCTGCATGGAAATGCTCAAGGGAGGAATCGGGGGCGGGGGCGGGGGGGCAGGAATTTCCACTCTCTCTGTATCATTTGTTTAGCCATCATGTATTAACAGGAAAAGAAAAAAGATAATAGATTTCTATTTTGGAAAAGAAAAAAAAAAAATGTCCCGCTTAGCCAATAAGGGAGAGGAAGGAGCCCAAAGCTGGTGATCTCACTCTCTCCCAGCCACAAAAAAGACTGAAATATCTAAGACCCAGGGGAATTCTAGCTGTCACCAGACTGCAGGAGCCAAGTCTGAGGAAACCCAGGGAGTGAGGAAGGTGTTATCCATCATAAAGGCATCCTTGTTGTTGTCGGTACCCGGTACCCGATGTGAGGAATGCTAGCACTCTGGTGAAGCAAATTGAAGTGTCCACTGCCTGCAGACCTCTGTCCTCATCAAAACCCTACTGAGGCTTCCCTCTGTGTCCGCTCTTGGGGTCTCCCACACATGCACGCTGTCCCATACAGCCTGCCCTCCTCACTCTGCAGGGGCACAGCCTGCTCTTTTCAACAACATGGAACAGGTGTTGCCAAGGCTCCAAGCCTGAGAATAGTAAGGCCACAACAAAGTCCCAGAAGTTAAACCACATCCCCCTGGCTCAGCCTTTAGCTGCAGAAAGTGGAAACCCCAGCTCTCTCTTCCTAGGAACACAGGTCAGTCAGTACTAAGAGTGTGGGTTCTGGAGTCAGACCTAGATTGGAGTCCTCTCTGTCGCTAATGAGCTGTGTTACAATGGGCAAATTGTCTAAGCTCTCTGAGCCTCCATCCACTGCCATGAAATAAAGTATGCTAGGGCTGAAATTCAGTCCCCATGCCTGGTACAGCTGAACTGGTTGTTAAAACATCAAAATACTTCCAAATTGATTGGTAAATAGGTAATCATAGGCCTTGGGCGCCACCCCACCCCACCCGACCCCGCCCATCCCTAGCTTCTCTGCTGACTATTCCCCTTGATCCAATAACTAAAGTGTTAACTCTTGGCAGAACGAAGACCTACTAAGTCTTTGGTCTAGCACTAAGGTCAGCATCCACTTTGATTGGTGATGCTCATGTTTGAATGGATTGTTAGATATTTTTAATGGCAGGGGTCATCCGTGGGATTATGTGAGATGATGCAGATAAAGGACTTGGCAGAGAGTTTAGTACATAGGGAAGCAACTCGGTAACAGCCACCATTATTGCTTTAAACACCAAACCTAAAGGCAGAGACAGGATCAAGATCAGGATCTCAAGTGTTATAAGCAGGGGAAGATGGGTTATGACCGGCAGGTCAGGAACAGTCACAGGGCCCGGGATGATTCATGGGCGAGGCTGCATGAGTGGTCCTGCCTGGTTTAAACAGCCAGAGAAGGACCAGTATATCCTGTTTCACCGACTGCCTTTGCCTTCCTTTCTCCGCTTACCTGGGATTCCTGGATCCCATGCTGATTCCAGGGTGGGGGATGGGGGAGTCAGGTGCAGCCACATTCTGGCCCTCTTGCAGTCCAGGAGAGCTTGGAACCCTATGTC
The DNA here is from genome assembly GCF_046562875.1 of Panthera onca. Taxonomy (NCBI): domain Eukaryota; kingdom Metazoa; phylum Chordata; class Mammalia; order Carnivora; family Felidae; genus Panthera; species Panthera onca. The sequence goes on from NC_138346.1 coordinate 190,906,419, forward strand.
TCGACCACTTCAGAGTTCGAGAAGCTGCTCCCAGGAGGCTGGGCTTTGTTTGCCTTTCTCATGCCTTAGAGAATCAGATAAAGCATATTCCAATCCAAGGTCCCTGCCATTAAGGACTTGAAAGATCTTAAAGAGGCAGTATTTTTTCTGTCTAAGAGTGTATTCTGGAGCCAGCCTGCTTGGGTTCAAATCCCAGATCTGCAGCTTTACTAGCTTTGTGAGCTTGGGCTAGTCACTTAAGGGCTCTGAGCCTCAATTTCCTCATCTGTTACGTGGAGTCATAATAGTACCTGCCTCATAGAGTTCTTGTGAGGAACAAATCAGGTAACACATATAAAGTGTTAGGATATAAAATGTACATCATATTTACATAGTGCCAATGCCTAGCACAAAGTAAGCTCTCATCAGTATATGTTAGTTGTTGTTAAGGAGCTCACAAGTGTAGTGAAACAGTCATGCCCACACAATTCTGTCCAGGGCTGCAAACAGTCTGTCTTCACTCTTCTACTTGAAATTCTTCCCTTGCTCCCCTGGGCCTCTGGCACCAGCTCCCACAACTTCCCGTAGACTGGGAAGCCCAGAGAGAGAATGGTCTTGACTTTGGTAATACGTAGCATAACTGGCAAAGGTAGGGCCCCATTTTAGAGTTTCAGATACCACTTCCAGCAACCCATGCTGCTACTTCCCACTTCCTCATGCTTTGGATTATGGTTATCTGTGAGCAGGGATGAGTTCTTGCCTGTCTCCGTGTCCCCAGGGCAGGTGAAGGTGCTCAGGAAGTGATAGTGTCAGGACTTTCAAACACCTGTCCCTGTGAATCATCAATCAAGGGGCCAGGGATGTGCCAGCTAACTGGAGGCCCAGGTAGTGCTGTCATCCTGTTAGGGCCCCAGAGAGAAGACAGTCCGGAGCCGTAAGAAGGGGACAGCAAAACGGGGGTTCCACAGGAATGGGTCGGGTTCCCACAAAGAGACGTCCATGGGTTCCTTCCGCCGGGAGCCTGGCCCGGGAATTTTGGGGACCAGTCGTTGAAGCCTCGCCTCCATTCTTGGCTGGCCTGTCCTCATCCCCTATAGCCGGCGCACCTCAACTTTTGCTCTTTCGGCAGAAGCCTCACCTCTTCCCCCCCTCCCCCGCTGCTCTTCAGCATCCCCGCTCCCATTCGGCCAATCCCCAGACGCCCCGCCCCACTTCTGACAGATGCCTAGAAGTCCCTCCTCCGCACGTGGCCCAGCGGGAGAGATACCTGTTCCCCTCCCGGCCAGCCCCCTCCCAGTTTGGAATAAAAAGGTTCCTTCCCACCCCCTTGGTGGGGAGCTCTCAGCTGCCAGGGCAGCCAGGGCAGCCTGTCCGGGCTTTGGGGAGACCCCTAAGTGCGGGGAAGAGGTGTTCCCGGGGCCCTGAAACCTTCCAGACTCACTCAGTGTAAACCACCTCGGGTTTGTGTCAACATCCGAGGCCGGAGACTGGGAGACTGGCGGCGGCTGGGGACCGGCTCCGTCTGCGGGACGGGAAGATGGGAGGGTGGAGACTGGAAGGTGCATGGGGTAGGCAGGGGGACCTTCTGGGGGAGATCCCGAGAGGCCTCTTGGGGGTCCGTGAGCAATAAGGAAGGCCTGTCTGGAGAGGATCGGAATTAGGGGCTGTAGGGAGCCCAGGACTAGCGTGGGTCCAGATAGAGGTTGGGCGCTTCGCCATCGGCGCTGCGTTCTCCGCGCCCGCCCACCCTCCTCTCAGTTCCCCGCCGGCAGCGCAGGGCGTGTGTTGAGGGGGCGAAGCGAAGGCGTGGGTGGGCGACCACCCCAGCTCTTCCCTCCACCAGTCAGCTTCTCTGCAGCTCCCCGTCGCCCTCCTCCAATTTCGGGTGGGACTTGGAGGGGGTCGCATCTTGTGACTCATCCCCTCTTCCATCCCCACCCCCGGCTGGGGCCCTGGAAGGGAAGGCTTAGAGACTCGGCTGTGGCTCTCCCGTTTCCACAGCAACCGTGCGGTTGTTTGCGCGAATCCACTTCAATCATCACCTTTGGCCGCAGACTGAGGCCCGGAGTCTGAACCCTAGGGCGGGGTACAGTCGGGGGCACAGCCCTTCCCCCTTCCTCTCGACTCCGAGAAGGTCAGCGCGGGCGGGCGGGGCGCGCTTCGGCAGCCGGGCCTCACTGGCCATCCAGTCCCCACCTGAAACCCCGCCTGCCACTCCGCCCCAGCGGAGCCAATCAACGCCCGATCTGCCCGGGATGAGGCGGGGCTTATGCAAATCGTGTCGCCTCCGAGAGACATAGTGATACAAGAGCTGGGAGGCGGCTCCGGTGCGGACCTCGGAGAGCCTGGCCTCCAGCCCGCCAGCCAGTCTCGGTCCCCGCGGCCCGCCGAGGCTCAGAGCCATCCAGCGACCCGGCGAGCGGCCTCAGGTAACGCGGGCGGGGCCGGGCAGAGGCCCTTGTCCCCTCCCCCTCCACTCTCCATTCCCATTCTCCTCTACCTGTTCCCCTCATTCATCTCCTTGACCCCTGGTTCCTCCATAAGCGGCAGCATCTGGAGGGCTGCCCCCGGGGAAGGGACTCCCACCCTAATCCAGGCCCCATGGGTCTCAGGGAAGGAGGCAGAGCCGCCTTCTTACTCCCAGATCAGGTAAGAGCACCCACTGCTCTGGCCCCCAACACACACAACACACACCCACACCCACACCCACCCACGCTGGGGGTGTGGTGTTGCTGGTGCTCAAGGAGGCAGTAATCACCCTTCCCCTTTGCGTATGTGTAGTTGCCCAGCACCATGGCAACCTCCCACCTCCACAGATAGCCCCCACCCATGCCACCCGGCCCCACCAGCAGCTAGCTCTGCACTTCACATCACAAGGTCCCTGTCCCCAAAGACAGCCCCCACCTCCATGGAGAGCCTACTCCCACCTCACGTTGTCCCCTCAGACTGTCCCCATCTCCCACCCCTCAAGGTGACAGAGCTCACAGCATACCTGGGGGAGGGAAGAACACCGCCCCCCCCCCCCCCCCCGCCCAGTTCTTCTCCTCACACTTCCTCAACAGCACTGCCACCTCCCATGGTCCCAGGGCTAGGCAGAGGTCCCATGTTTGGCCTCTTTCATCCTGGCTGGAGGATGAACCAGGGGCACCACCCCCAGCAGACTACCCATACCTGACTGTCACTGCTGTCAAGGTCCCAGCCTTCTCCTTTCCCCTCACCCTTCACAGGCGCTGAGTCCTGCCTCTCAAACATCTCTAATTTGGATCCTTTCTAGCCTTCTTGCACTCAGTTGCTCTCTCTCTCCTATCTTCCTGCTGCCCCACAAGGATCTGCCAAAGCTCCATATGGACTGTGTCACTCCTTTCCCTAAGGTGGCCTGAATCTGGAGGGCAGAAGAGCTGGGTTAAATCTTCCCTTTGCCCCACCTGCTGTTTGCCTTTGACCAAGTTACTTCCCTTTCTGACCCTTCGTGAAATGGGGAAGGGGGCCGGACAGAGGGTGGACTTGACGAGATGGTTTTGAACGGCCTTCCAACCCTGACACGTTCTGGTTCTGTGGCTAATTATGGGCAGATGGGACCATTTCACTCTTGCCCTGAGCCATTAGGCATTTCAGAGAGGAGGCCTGGGGGGCGTTAGTCCTCACCAAGGGGACATTGCTTCTTACCCAGGCCTCCCCCTCCCACACACTCTCCAAGCCAAGGCCCGGTCTCAGCTGTCCGGAGTCCCCTCCCAGACCACCAGCCCACGTGGCATGGACAGTTCCAAAGTGGAGGTGGTCACTAGGGCCCACGTTTTGTTTGTAATGCCCTGCCCCTCGTTAAGGAGGAGAGGGAGAAGACGTGCCGCTATGGCAGCTGCTTGGTGAGGAGCAAAGGGAGGAGAGGAAGGAGAAAAATCTCCTGACCAGGGAGCTGTTGTCACCATGGCAACCGTCTCAGCACCAGCTCCTTTGAAGCTGGGTGAGGGTGTGGGATTATTGCCTCCCTCAATCCCTCCTACCCTCACTGCCACTTCCCCATTTGAAGCCCACAACTTGGAGCTCTGCCCTCTGGAAGAAGCCTGTGAGCACAGAGGGGCAGCAGCTTTGTGTACTGGGCAGTGCCAGCTCCTTCACAGCTGGAGGGCAACCCTCAAGAGGTAGGCAGGGGAGCCTGCAGATGTTCAGCGGGGCCACAGTCCCAACAGAACATGCCCCCAGGGCCTTTGCCTTGCTACTGGTGGGCTGTAGTTGGCCTTCAGTGAACTCTTCCTTTCCCCGGGTCTGGGTTCCACTGTCTCTGAAGTGGGTGCCATGGCAGGAGAACACAGATAAACAAAAGAGACTGACGCCATTCCAAGGAGGAAGACGAGGTTTCTGCCCCTCTTGTGTAATCCACCAAGGGGCATTCATTGAACTACTCTGTGCCAGACATGGCCTTTGGGTCTCTGCCGGCAGTTCTGCGCAGCCACAGAGGGCAGAGCGGGACTGGTGTGAGGCAGCTACCAGAGGGCAGAACTCGGAATGATGGGAAAAGTGCTTTTCTCACTCTCCGATCTGCCCCAAAGTGGACTTGGTTATATGGCGGAGGGGGATAAACTCTTTGCCATTGAGCAAACAACTTAAGAATATTTTTTGACTTGGGCCAGGGCTTAATACGAAGATCTCTCCCAAATCAGGTTCCATTCTAGAATTCTAGAGCACAAGGTGAGGGTCAGAGAGTTCTGGAGTCCACACGCTTGTGGGGCTCAGTTCCACAGCCCTCAAAGGCTGGGTGCATGCTGCTGACTGTCCACTGTCCAGGCTGGGAAGTAGGCTTCAGCCAGGCCTGAGTGCTGAGGATAGCTGCGTCAGCCCAGAGGGGAAGAAAGGATATTAGGGGAGGGGAAAGCCACTATGCAATAGGGAAATAGGTCCTGTCTGTGTGAAAACTAACTGAAAAGCATGTAGTTGTGAGGGGAGCAGTGGAAAGTAAGGCTAGACAGGTGGGCACCTTGATGCCAGATTCTAGAAGATTCTAGAGTACAAGGGGGCCCATGGGCATATCCACCTCTAGCCTATATCGTATACTTATGGGCAAAACCAGAGGTGAAGCTGCCTCAGAACGGAGAAATCAGAAGAAAGACACTTCCTCTGAGGCAGCTGAGCCCATGGGCATGGCTTCGCATGCAATGCTTCACCTGGATCTCAGCCCCTTTAGCTGTGCCCCTGGCCTTGACGATGGGGGGCAGGGGGAGAGAGGACATGGTGAAGTTTCCAGGAGAGCATCAAAAGAAAGAACAGCAGGGCTTGGTTGCAAGTTGGACCTAGGGAAAAGGAAGAGGGGAAAGTAAAGGTAATTAACATTGCACTTCCACTCTGGGATGGAGGAGGAAAGGAAGGAAGGGCCGATGGAGAGAGAAGATGGCCACAGGTTGAGGGTGTCTGGTTGTAGATGAGGGGAGTCAGAGGAGCTGTTGGGCCACCCCGGGGGGTGGATATTTCCTAGATGTCAGATACAGTGGGCTGGAGCACAGTAAGATGGACCCACTGAGGCCAAGAGGGAGATCAGAGCTAAAGTTTTCCCAGAAGGCAGGCAGGAGTGGGGAAGGTCTGTACTGGACAAGAGTAGTCATAAATTGGAGAGAGTAGTCCAGGCAGGTGGCATGGATTCAGCCTGGGTGTTCATCTGGACCCTTCCACTGACCTGCTGTGTAACTCTGAGCCAGTTGTCTCCTTTCTCTGGGTTCCAGTTTTCACTAAAATAAGGGGATATCTTTTTTTTAAGGTTTATTTATTTATTTTGAGAGAGAGAGAGACACACACAGAGAGAGAGAGAGCTAGTACAAGCAGAGGAGGGGCAGAGAGAAGGAGAGACAGAATCCCAAGCAGGCTTTGTACCCTCAGCACAGAGCCCGAAGTGGGGCTTGAACTCACAAACTGTGAGATCATGACCTGAGCCGAGATCAAGAGTCTGATGCTTAACTGACTGCACCACCCAGGTGCCCCCAAATAAGGCGATATCTTAAAGGGACTGCCAGCTTTGACTGGCAATCCAAGAACGATAGAGGAAATGAAGAGAAATGAAGGAAGAGGCATAATCCTCAGTGGGCCTGGGACCAAACTGGGGCTGGGAACAGGTGTGACCCCAAGAGATAGAGAATTGTGGGAAGGGAGCACAAGGCAGGAAGGAGTCAAGGGACGGAAGGCCAGAGCCACACAGACATCATGACGCACACACGCAGACATGTGTACTCTGACAGATTTGCGGTCTCATACACTGACATGCTCCCGCCCACACCCAGCCCCTCACACAGACGCTCAGGCACATCCCCCAGAAGAACGCGGGAAAGGCTCCACCTCCCCTATTGGACACCTCTCCCTCTGGGTTCTCTAGCTCGCTTGGCTACACCCTGAGCCTGCAGTGTGCTTTGGACTTGGGGAGGGGTCAGCAGGGGATGTTGCCTCCTTCTTCTGCCCATAGGTGTTCCAGAGGCATCCTTGTGCCCAGTGCAGCTGTTTTGGACCCCACGTTCGGGGTTCCTGAGGATGGCATGCCTCCCCCTCCCTGGCTTCTCCTGGGAGCATAGAGGACTCCTCATCCTCTGGGGGTGGTAGGCGGGGGAGGATGTCGCTACCCCCACTCCTGCTTGATCTTTCTCATGGCACACTGGAGGCATGTGCGGCCCAGAGATATCTTGTAACTAACTTGAAGCCACATAGCAAGGGAGGGGGCATGGAACAGACCAGTCTCAGATCTGGTTGTTCAGGGCACCCCTAGCAGTAAGGATTAGAAGCCACAGTGGCATGCAGTGGGCTATGGAAGAGGAATTTCTTCTGCTAGCCTGACAACTTCCTCTTCCAGAGTATCTTCATGACAGGTTACCCTGGGGTCGGAGTCTGGTGCCTTCCCAAAGAGACTCCAGGCAGGTCAAACTCACCTCCAGGGCCAGGTCCTGGAAACAGTTCCTGGAGGGATATTCCTCCCATGGAGGTCAGCCGAGAATGTCTACCTGGCCTTCAGGGCCTGGCAAGGCCTCACTCCTGATACATCTGGGGAGGGCCTGTACCTCCCTCTGCAGAAACTCCTCTGTCACAGGCTGCATGAGGGGCTCCTGTTCCAGTGGGGGAATGGCTCTTCATCCTCCCCAAACCCGCTTCTCAGCAACACCACCTCCACTCATTCAGCCCCAAATCTGAGCCTCTGCCTCAACTTCTGTGTTGCTCTCATCCCCACATTCAGTCACCCGAGTCCTGCCAGCGCCTCCTCCTAACATGGCTTGGTCCATCCATGTCACTCCACGGCCTCTGCTCGGTGTCACCGTCTCTCACCTGAACCATGCAGCAGGCCCCTCTCTTCTCTGTACCTTCCCCCACCCAGGTCATCTTGCACGCTGTAGCCAAAGGAAAAATTCTAAAACACATTCCTACTTTCTCATCCCAGCGCCTAGTTCAGGACCTGACATTTGTAAGCATTCTGTGTTTATGGACTGAATGCTATCTTCCCAGCCCTTGCTTTAAAATCCCTGTGGGTAAAGGCCAAACTCCTTGGCATGGATTGAAGGCCCTTGACAATCAGCCAGCTACCTCTTTGGCCCAATTATGAGCTATTGAGGTTGGCCCGTATCTACTTTATCCCCATCACTGGCATGGGACCTAGCACAGCCAGCCTCAATAAATGCTCAGGGAATGAGTGACTAATGAAAAACAGGATTAGTCAGGGTCATCAATGCTATCAGCTAGGATTTCTATTTGTACAGAGGAGGGGAGGGACAAGCTTCCTGCTGGGGTGGCCCAGAAAACCTTGAGGAAGAACTTGGGAGATGGTGCCGGGGGCGGGACATATGAGGAACCTTCCTCAGGTCCTTGAGCAGAAAAAAGCCTGCAGAGGCGGGTAGGGGCCGAGCGTGGAAAGCTCGAAATAGCAAGGAGAGGGGATTAAGACTCTAGGGGTGTGGGGGGCTATGCCAGGTGTAAACGGGAGAGGGGAGGATGCAGGCTGTGGCATCAGCGCCAGTCAGCCAGAAGGCCAGGAGCCGAGACCTGGGGGTGGTGATCCTGGGTGCCAGGAGGGAAAACCTGCCTCCAGGAGCGGGGAGGGGCCGCTATGGGAGAGAAATGTATGATGAGGGGAAGGGGGTGGGGGAGGCAGGGCGTCCTGTGGAAAAGTGTGTGAAGGATAGAGCCTAGCTGTAGGAAGGCGGGGGAGGCTGTGGAGGGTGGAGGTGAGAGCAGGAGACCCATCCTGCTGTGGAAGGAGGAATCCTGGCTGTGAGAATGTGGGACTTGTTATGGGAGGGGTTGTTGTGGAGAAAGAGAACCCGTCCTATGGGGACCTGGGGACCGCTGGTGAGGCGGCCTTGCCCTGAACCAAACTGAGGGAGCCCCTGTCCTCTAGGCCCTGCCATGGGGAAGACCAACAGCAAACTGGCCCCAGAGGTGCTGGAGGACCTGGTTCAGAACACCGAATTCAGCGAGCAGGAGCTGAAGCAGTGGTACAAGGGCTTCCTGAAGGACTGCCCCAGCGGTATCCTCAACCTGGAGGAATTCCAGCAGCTCTACATCAAGGTGGGCGGGGCCAGGCCATCCCAGGAGGTGGGCTGACGGCCAGGGGCGGGGCCAAGCAACCCCCCCCCCCAGGGGGCGGGCCGGATGGCCGGGGGCAGGGCTAGGCAACCCTAGGAGGCGGGCTGACGGCCAGGGGCGGGGCCAATCAACCCCAGGGGGCGGGCCGGATGGCCGGGGCGGGGCTAGGCAACCCCAGGGGGCGGGCCGGACAGCCGCGGGTGGGCAGAGACATCCAGACTGCGGCTTCACCACAACCCGCGTCCGCGCCTCAGTTCTTTCCCTACGGCGACGCCTCCAAGTTTGCGCAGCACGCATTCCGCACCTTTGACAAGAACGGCGACGGCACCATCGATTTCCGGGAGTTCATCTGTGCCCTTTCCGTCACCTCCCGCGGCAGCTTTGAGCAGAAACTCAACTGGGCCTTTGAGATGTACGACCTGGACGGCGACGGGCGCATCACGCGCCTGGAGATGCTGGAGATCATCGAGGTGCGCTGGGGCAGATCCGGGAGGCCAGGGTGTGCTGGGGTGACGCGCTCCTCGCTTCGGGGCACGTCCTCTCCAGCCATCTCCAGTCACCTTACTGTCGGGCCTCAGGAACATCCCCGCTGCACCCCACCTGCCCCCGCATCCCGCCTCCCAGGACCCAGTGTGGCTAACTGGCATTGGTTGGGCGTGCAGTGTAAGGACTGGCCTTATGCTAAGTGCTTTATCCAATAACCCTATGGAGTAGGTACTGGCAGAAACCCCATTTTACAGATGTGGAAACATAGCAAGTGGTGGTTCATGATTCAAATCTAGGGAATCTGACTTCAGAGCCTATGTTTCTAACTCATTATTTTTTCAACAACTTTGTATTGAGTGCTACCATGTGCCAGGCACTGTTCAAAGTTACTGCTTTTGTGGGGGGGAGGACATTCCTTCTACAGTGAGAATATTTTGAAACAACAAGAAAAAAACCCTGTGCATGTGAAGCAATAAATGTTAGGACATAAGAAAAACAAAGTAAGGGGAGCTAACGCGATGGAGGAGGTGTATATAGGGTGAAATGTGAGAAGCAACCTGAATAAGGTGAGGGAGTTAATCATGTAGATTAATCTGGGGGTGGGGGAGAGTATTCTGTGCAGAGGGAACAGTAAATGCAAAGACTCTGAGGTGAGACTGTGTTTGCAGAGTTCAAGGAGTAGCCAGGAGAGCAGGGTGGTACGAGAGAAGTGAGAGAGGGGAGAGTGGAAGTGGTCAGGTAGGCAGCCAGGATCCTGGTCTCACAGTCTGGGGTAGAGACTTAACTTTATTCTGAGCAAGAGGGAAACCATTTAGAGCTCTCTGTTCTCCGTGTGGAGAATAGACGAAGGGCATGGGAAGGCAGCAGAAGCAGGGAGACCAGTTAGGAGGTTTCCACTGCAGGCCAGTCAGGAGCAGTGCAAGTGGTTGATATGGGACCTAATGCAAAATCTGGGCTGACGAGGTTTGCTGAAGGATTGGACTTGAGGGAGAGTCAAGAACGTCAAGGTTTTTGGTCTGAACAACTAAAAGAATGAATTTGCTCTTTCATGAGAAAGGGAATGCTGGGGGGAGAGCAAGTTGGAGGAGAAGACTTGGGTTTTAGACATCTTTGGTTATGAGATAACCATTAAATATTCAGTCTTAGTGACCATACATCACCTTCCAGTATCCTTGCCATCTCCCAGTGTTCTCTCTGCCCACCCCTGACTTCCTTCATTCACCGCACCGCCCCCCCCCCCCACACCGCCATTGTCTCTGTTCACTGTGGGTGTTCACAGTTCCCCTCTTTCCCCTCCACCCCTGCCAGGCTATCTACAAGATGGTGGGCACTGTGATCATGATGCGTATGAACCAGGATGGGCTCACGCCCCAGCAGCGTGTGGACAAGATCTTCAAGAAGATGGACCAGGATAAGGACGACCAGATTACACTGGAGGAGTTCAAGGAGGCGGCCAAGAGTGACCCATCCATTGTGCTACTGCTTCAGTGCGACATGCAGAAGTAGAGGGTGGTGAGGGGCAGGGCCCCTGGCCAGGAGGGGCGTGGCCACCTCCCAACCCGATGACCTCTCAGGGGGAGGGGTACTCTAGCCTCACTCTCTGGCTCACCCACCCCTCTGCCCAAGCCCTTGCTCCCCTCAGTCAAGATCCTTGAGGGACCACCTCACCCTGGAAAAGAGACAGATCCTCAGGTATTCTGTGGTCTAGCCCCACCCCGCAGTCATGGCCCTGAACACGGGCATAGAGAGTTGGCTTTTGCCCCAAGAGACAGGGTTGAGGACGGGGGGCTGTGGGTCTGCTTTGAAAGTCTATTCTTCCTGGGATTATGCTTTACAGGATGTGGTCCCACAGATCCCAATTAAAGGGCCAAAGTGGACCTGTCCTTTGCTAAGGATGTAAATTCCTTAAAGGTGGTCTCTGCCCTGCCCCCTTGACTCTACCTGGCCCCTCCAGCCCCAGCCTTTGGAACGTTCATTCAATCCTTTCTTCACCTAACGTTTATTGAGCACCTGTTCAATGCCAGGCACCTCTAGGTGCTAAGGTTATGGTATTTTACAGAACACATTCCATGCCCTCTGGAAGCTCATAAAGGAGGGTGAGGCAGTGGTCAGAGTCTCAGATGGAAACGTCACACACAGCTGAGCAGAGGGCATGGAAAGGCTAGTTAGTTCGAAAGGAACTATGAAATCTTTCAGCTCAGCTCCACCCAGAGCTGCAGAGAGATGAAATGAAAAGTGTTTGGAAGTCTAGGAACCATGTGAATGGAAGTTTTAAGAAACACTGATATTTATGTAATACTTATTTTTTTAGAACCCTTTGAAAGAGCTAAAGTCATTTTATTAGTTTAGGATATTAAAACATACTTTATATTACTTAGTTTCTTGTAAAATGATTAAACGAATATAGAAAATGCTAATTTTGCAGGGCGGGGGGGAGGGAGAGCTGAGAAAAAAGAGGGAAAATACCAGCAAACTTACCAAATAACACTTTTTCTTATCAGATCAAGTCCTGAGGTGTCACTGTCAGCAGCTTCTGCTGCTTCCTTTTTAATGACCGTTTTCAATTCAGTGAGCAACTCTCTATTATGCGCTTGCTCTGGTTGGATGCCGACTTCAGAAACAGAAAAGACAGGTTTGCTGAGAGTGAGACTAGTGTATCTTCCACATGTTGGTAGTTCCTTTCCAGATTTGGTCTAGTTTCAAAGAGGGGCTTTTTCTTTCACTGCTACAGAAACAGAAGGACCTAGAAGAAGAGGACCACCTGGCCACTGTTCAGGTTGCCAGACTGCACTTATGGACCAAAATGCCTAAAAAGTGCTGGGGATGTGCTCCATTTGAAAGGCTTTTTCTAACCCCAGATCCTCAGTCTGCCAGGTAATCCATCATCTTCCAGGTGCACTGGCTTTGCTTTCCAATGTCTGCTTTCCGATTTTGGATCCGTGAGCTATACAGCTGCATGCTTTGACTGCCAGAAAATTAATCTTGCTCCTTCAAGCCTTTCACTTTATTTTCTACTGTACTTGTGATCAGAAATTAGCTTTGATATGCAGTGACAGATTTCCTCTTGAGCTGCTGGTGACAACAATCTCGTATACAGGTGCTGTCAGCCCAGGGTAGGAGCAGGGAGTGATTGCCGAGTCAGGAGTACGGGATTGTGTCTCCAGGAAAGAGATGCGGCATGCCTCTTCTGAGTGCTCACCTGTCCTCCCTTCTTTGCAGGTTGCTTGAGGATGCTGACCTTTGGTCCCAAACTCTATTGGACCTTCCTTCTTGCTGCCCTTGGAGGTAGCAAGGCCACTTAGCTGCCACACTCTTTCTGTCTTCTGCCTATGACCAGCCATGTGGTAAGGCTGGAAATTCACATCCTCAGGCAGTAACCAGCAAGTTTTTATCCAATAATGCCTCAAGGAATGTTCCATTGCTCTGAGGAGCTGGTCATTAGGTGTATCTTGTGCTACCACTCAGCACTGAAGATGCATAGATATTCAACAGCCTGGCTTAGCTGAGACTTCCAGTGGAAGACTTTTTACAAACTGGGGTTCCCATCCCCCAAATATTGAATCTAACCTAACTCACGATCGCAAAACTTCATGACTTTCAAAGGCTTGCCATGTACTCCATCTCTTTCTATTCTCCAGCCTAGGAAATAGAAATTTTCATTCTCTTTCTCCAGACTTGGGAAGTGAGACACAGAAAGGGGGGGAATCCCTTGTGCAAGAGCACACGGTCAGGGAGTGGCACAGTGCTAAGGCTCGAACCCATGATCTGAGTCATATGAAGTTGCCTGTAGGGCAGGCTAAGTTAGTTTTGGTCTTGTACATGCTTCCTGCTAAGAAGTTTCTGAGGTGGTGGTCTTCCAAAAATAAGTAGGAGCTTGGTTGAACTCCTGACATTTTTAAGTATCTTGTTGTCTGCTTCTGGGCAGCTCTGTTAACAGGTCAATGCTGTCCTGGGAAGCCCCTGACTCAGATCCCTGGAAGCACCCTGCACTTTCTTTGCACTGTCTTTACTATCCTATTCCTCCCTACGAGAACTGTTTTTGTCTTTCTCCAGTTGGTGGGTAAGTCCTACCCGTGAGAGCATGTTTGATCACTCCAAGCTTCTCAGTGTATCCTGTGAGTGATATTTGCAGTCTGGCCAAACATTGTCAGATAACCCAGTGATGTGAACACATAAAACCAGGCTGGGAACTGGGAACACCATCTTGCTGATAGGAGGAGCCCAGGCAGGCCACGTCTTGCTCCCACATGCTCCTGGATGTCCTACAGGCTGCATGCTCAGGAGTTCCTGTGGTAGAGCACTGACCCTGCCCTGAGAAGAGAGGCAGGCCTCCAATCCCTGTGCCAGTATGAGGGACTTGCCATAAAGCTCAAGGTTAGTGGAGATTGAAGCATGACTTGTAGAGACACAAAAATATATAGACAGTGAAAACAATACATAGAGTATATTCAAACTCTCCTTTTGAAGTTTTGTCTCTTTTTGCAGCAAGTCTGAATTACAAGGTTTCAGAATCTACCTTCTAACTGCATTCTGTCCTCGTTCATCCTTTGGGGCTGATTGATGAGCCCCTTATTTCTTATCTCTAAAAATCATCAGCAAGGTCTACTTCACATGGCCACTCCAGTCCTTTGAGCTATAATCAGGATTATATAACTTACCTTCAAATCAAAAGTTAAGAAAAAGGAAGCCCATAAGCTAAGGCACTGAATCTTTTCCTGACAATTTCTAGAGGTAGAATTTCATCATGCTGCAGAGAGAGAGAGAGAGAGAGAGAGAGAGAGAGAAGGAGGGGAGGGAAGAGAAAGGAAAGAGAAAGAATGAGAGAATAATGTGGTGTTTCTACACAGGGTAGTAAGCTGACACTGTAAATGTTTTTACACAAAAATGTACAAAATCAACACATTTTCCTGAAGATCCACCCTGGGTGAGGTTTTGTTCTGACTTTAGGGATCACTGTGGAAGCAAGAATATATTTCTTACGTATTTTATTTATCATTTTCGGGAAAAAAAGGTCAAATTCTGCAATTGAAAAGTCTCAGAAAAACATGGAATTTTCTTTCTGAAATTTTCAAGGTTTTCTTTTACCTTTGCCAGAATGTGGGGCAGGACCAGGCCTCCCAAGGTGTATGGCCCTTCCTGCTTTGTGGAGGCTGTGGGCATATGGAGACCTGGGGAAATAGGGGTGCTGGGTGGCAGAGGGGGGCATCCCAACTCATTCTCTAGTGTGGCCCCCTGTCCTCTCCACATGTGCTGCTCCCGACTGTGCCCGCAGTGACTGTCCTCACTATTCAACCCTGTGCTGTATGGTGTGTTTTTCCACTGACAGTGAATAAAAGGTGTGACCGTGCTGAGGTCTCTTATTCTTCCCTAAGCTAAGATAGGGTTGGGGTTAGGGACAGGGGAGAAGAGGCCCCGGGGGTGGGGGGGGGGTGGGGAGCTCATCGTTAGGGGTGCCTCAACGACTCCCTTGGGGCCGAGGTCCTTATTCTAGCAACGACTCTGGTTATGTGGAACAGAGACCCACCTGAGTTAGTTCAAAGAAGGGAGGAGCAGATTACAAGGGACCCTGAAGATGAAAAATCAAGAATGGCTGGGCCTCAAAAGAACCGAAACTGGCCACAAGGTCTCTCCCTTCTCCTCTCTGGGCCTCACAGGCTCTCTTCCTCTTGGCAATATTTGTATCTGTGTTCTTTTCCTCGGTTTCTCTTCAGATTTCCTTGGTTTCCCTGCAAAAGTGGCTGCAGCCCCAACACTGTGTCAAGACTCACCAATAGCTGACAATACTCTGCATCTCTTAGTTCCAGTTTTCAAGCAAAAGGGTCTGATTGGCTCAGCTTGGCTTCCAGAGGGAGGCCTTCGTCCATTCATCAATAGCCAGACCAGGTGCTGATATGTGGGCCTGTGAGCAGAGCAGTTTCCCCAGAAGGGAGCTAATGGCAGCCAACAATGGACTTTGTTTCTCCCTCTGTCCAATGGAAAGCATCATAGAGCCCAAATGAGTGGATAGTGGGGAGTGAAGAGAAAAGCCAAGAGACAAGATTATAATTAGGCCATATGGTGCCCTTTTGAGCAAATTAGGAAAAGCCACCCCTTCTGAGTGTGAACAGCCTCCTAAGTATACAGCTGGGCCAGTGGATGGCACCTTTGGCCTAATGAGAAAAGTATACCCCTTCTTCTGAACAAATACAGCCTTGTCATGCCATGGTACACAGCTTGGCAAGTGGAACAAATCCTGGATTTCAGTCTCACCTGCCCTGCTGGTCAAGGATGTTGTGTAGTGTGTAACCTGCTCCACCATCCACAGGAGCTCAGCCCAGGCCCTGAGACCTCCCTGGGATGCAGTTAGTGTTGACGTGTTTTTCTTAGAATTTTCCCTCTCGTCCTCCTTCCCCTGCCCTGTAATGGCCAGAGAGGCACTGTTGGTTGTTGCAGGTAATTGGGGGCAGTGGCAGCTGGAGGTGCCTGCTTTGTCCTGAAACGCTCAATTGCATTAACAAGGATTTTCTCAAGGACGCTTGGAGGGGGCCAGCTTCCTTGGCAGGAAGCAATTAGGACAGAGGAAGGAGGTTGACCTGGCCTCAGGGCAGCCATGAACCCAGAAGGTGACTCAGGAGCCTGAGAACTTGGGGCTGCTATTCCCAGCTGAAGCCTCACTGGGGAGATGGGGAGTTTTATTCCCTGCCTACTTTGGGGTGCACAAGTCCTGGGTTCCCATCTCTTAAAAACTTCCCCCTCTGGCCTTCATCACCTCTGACCCAGGTTGATCTACCTCCTGCTTTCAGGCTTATCCTCTGTGCCATCCAGCTGTCCCTAAGAAACCAGAATGTTTTCCCTAAAGTGCAAGTCTGGACCATGTCAATTCTTCAAAATCTCCCCTCTTTCCTCAGTGTGATAAGCTCCTTAAAAGTCCCTCAAGGCCCGGCATGATCTGCCTGCCACCTGCTGACCTCTGAAGCCTGTTTTTCCCCCACCCCCCTCCTTCCCCCTGCATTTGAGTCACCCCGTATTGTCCTCCATTTTCCTTAAGGCCTCTCTCATGTTTCTGTGCTCGTACACAAACCATTGCCTCTGCCTGGGCCACCCATTCCCTGTCTCAATGATGTCTCTCTCAGTGAAGCCCTCCCAAGCCTCAAACAGTTGACCCCTCATGTGGACACAGTCCATCATAGTTACCAAACAGCTTTCTGTTTGATTCCGGGTCAGCTGAGCCAAGCACATGTTTAAGTTTCCTTTTTTTTTTTTTTTTTAAAGGCAAGGAAATGAAAGTTCAGGGAATGGTAAGGCTGCAACGTGAACTCAGGTCTTCTAACGTCAAGGTTACTGTTTATTGTGCTTTCTGTGTGGGGGGGGCCGGGGGTCAGGAGAAGGGTGAAGGGGGGCTTCATGGAGTAGGTGGCTTCTTGCCCCAGGTCTCGCTAAAGACCAGCCAACAGGACCAGGCATGCTGGGTTAAGGCTGCTCAGGAGAGCAGTTCAAGTGCAGGGATCCTGGATTTACGTGCAAAGGGGTGTGTTCCCAGCTTATTCATCTGCAGAAGAGCTGGACCCTGAGGGGAAGTGCTGGCCAAAGTGCAGGAATGCAGAGAGCCAGGGAATCCCTGCATGAAGCCAGTGGTCAGGGTGTGACAAAGAAGACAGAGACAATGGCCAGAAGCCGAAAAGGGTGGAAAGAAGAATCTAGGATTGAGTTCTAACCCTTCCAAAGAGGGATCTAGGGAAAGTTCTTAAAGAAACTGAAGCCGAAGTCAGACAGAATCCTTAGAGGCCTACTCATGTCGGTATGAGTAAGAGGACTGGATTAGTTGAGGCTTTTGGTTTGGGGGGAACAAAAGCCAATTCAAACACGCTCAGGTGTAAAGGGAGGCTTGTTGGCTCCTGTAACTGGGAATTCCAGCACTGATGGATCCAGAGGCTCCATGTTGCAGCCTCTCTCCCTCTCTGCTTCTGCTTTCTGTCTCTGTGACCTCACTGTCCACTCCAGATGGGCTCCTCTCATGTGCTTTAACCTGCCACGGGGAAAGATGGGTTCCTAGCTCACATTGTCCCAAATTAATAATCCCAGAGAAGAAAAAGCCAAATTCCCAGCAACCCTATATAAGAATGCAGGAGAGTGGCGCAGCTGTGGTCGCATGCCCATTCTTTGTTCAATCACTGTGTCCAGGGAAATAGGGTTTTCCAATTGGTCAGGTCTAGCTCACATGCTTGCTCCTGTGACCGAGGAGGCAGGGAGGTAGGGCCCATTAGTACAACTGACCCTTGAACAATGAGGGGCTTAAAGGCACCGACCACCCTCTACCAACAAGCATTCGACAATACACGTATAAATTTTGACTCCTCCAAAACTTAACTACTAATAGCCTACTGTTGGCTGGAAACCTCAATAACATAAACAGTCAAATAACACATATTTCTTATGTCATATGCGTTACACACGGTATTCTTACAGTAGAGTAAGCTAGAGAAACATGGCTTTAAAAAATCATAAAGAAAACACATTTACAGTACTCTCTCTATATTTATTGAAAAAATCTGCATTTAAGTGAACTCATGTACTTCGTACCCATGTCTTACAAGTGTCAACTGTAGAAGAAGAAGGTGGGAAAGGTTGCTAGTCAGACAAAATCAATAGCTGCCAACTTTTGAGGGGCATTTGTTGATGGGGTGTGGAGCATCTCATGGAGACTGAGAGATGGACAGTATTGTCTGGCCTCATTTGGGGCTTGGGAAACCGTCTGGACCAGTGGCAGCTCCCTATCAGGGTAGCATGGTTTCTCTTTCATGGGGTCCCTGCTGCCCTCTGCACATCTTTCCCCATCTTTATCTGCTGATCGGCTCATTCTGCTTAGAGTTTCTAACCCCATTTAGCTTTATGTGGCACACAGCTGCAGCTGCTAAGGCTCATCTAGGTCTCTGTGTCAAAGCCACACTGCCAAAGGGCAGTGGGACTGGAGTTTGAGGCCATCCATGGAAACAATCTATCAAGTCTGGAGAAGGGCAAGTCTAAAGTACTTACCCCAATCCTAAAAGCTTTGATTATTTCCCCCTTCCTCCCACACAAGGTTTGGTTGGTTCCCCCCAGGACCTGGGAATATCCTTTTATTTTGTGCCCCCTTCCAGCCAGACACCCTCCAGGCTAAACCAGTATGTTCTCCTCCTGCTCCCACACACCTGTGCTGACTTCTAGGCTCACACAGAGATGCCCCTTGTCTGCTTCCTGACCTGTGCCTTGGGATAGGTGGCACAAGTGGCTGCACCCTAGGCTCTGCACCAAGGGGAGACAGTGCCCTGGAACTCCAGACCAATTGTCTTTGGTTCCCAAACTCCTTTTCTACTCTTCCTCCTTTCAGTCACTCCATAGCCTGTGACTAACCACCCCAAGCTCTGCAGGTGGAACCGGTGAACACGCACCCTCTGCTGGCCCTCAAGGGGCCAGCAAGAACCTGGGTTCGGAGTCCCCGGGTGTCTCCCGGGCCTGAGTCCCCCGCCAGGCTGAGGGGACCTGGTCTTACCAGGGAATTTAAAGACCCTTTCGCCTTGGTTGAGAATAGCTGCCCAGCTGGGCCCTCTATTGTGTGCCCGGCTAGGAGCAGAGTCCTGCTCCTGGACAGAGCTGTCCATCCACCACCACCCCCTCTCCCTCGTCAGAATAGACTAGGGTCTGGGAGAAGGGGACGCCAATCGGATCCCCAGGGTCCTGGCACGAGAGGGGAAAGAGGCGGGTTAGCTTTTGGCGGGGTGGACGAGGGGAGGGGGGGGGGTAGGGTGGAATCTAGCTTTTCATTTTGCTCTTTGGGGATCACCATCCTGGGAAAAAAGTTGTGAGGCCTCTCCTTTCTGGGTGCCCCTGAGCACCAGTGAAGAACACGATCCCCGAAATCCGGAATCCGCAGCGGCCCGCAAGCCCAGCTTTAGGGCCCCTCCCCCTGCGAGTCCCAGAGGCCAAACCCTCCCTAGTGCCCCCTCCCCGCCGCCATTCATTCCTGGACTCCGCTGCCACCCAGTACACATCCCGCAAAGAGCAACGCGAGGGCAGCGAGGAGGGCGATTTTAGCCACCCTCCCTCCCGCCCCCCGCGGCCTAGCGCGCGCACACTCCCCGCCGCGGCCCGCCCCCTTCTCACGCCCGGGACGCGCCTCCCTGCTGCAGCCTAGCCCTGCCAGCGCCGCGTCCCCGCCGCCGCCTGCTCCCGCCGGCCGGGTCGCAGCCGGATCATGGAACTCGGGGACCCCCGCGAGCCCCGCGAGCCCCGCGAGCCCAGGCCAGGGGCAGAGACCGCGGCGGCCCGGCGATGGGAGGAAACCAAGACTTTCTACGATAACCTCGCGCCCAAGAAGAAACCCAAATCGGTAACATCAGGGCCTGGGTACGGAGGAGGGCTGGGGAAGGGTCACCGGGGGGAGGGTCGTAAGCCCCCTAGAGAGGGGCCCGTGGCGGCCCTCCAGGAGGGGAGGCGGCTCCTCAGCACCAGAATGCGCCGGGCAGTTGGCGCTGGCTCAGGTTTATTTTGGGAGCTCCGCGCCGGTGTTGATGTTGTTGTTTTAACCGGCGCTCGGGTTCCACGCCAGGACCCCCTCCCCCATGCTGTCATCAGGGCCCAGCTCCTCTGACAGCGGGCGGCCAGGGGCGCGCGGACAGCAGCACTTGTTGGCAAAACGGGTCTGCGGCGCCTACGGAAGCGCCCCGGGCTCGGGTAACCTGACACTGGAAACCCGGCTCCTCGCTGTGCGCTCAGGTCCCTGC
This sequence comes from Panthera onca, assembly GCF_046562875.1. NCBI lineage: Eukaryota > Metazoa > Chordata > Mammalia > Carnivora > Felidae > Panthera > Panthera onca. The sequence goes on from NC_138346.1 coordinate 190,926,167, forward strand.
GATCTGGGCACCGGGCCCCGGACCCGAGCGCCTGCGTTCGGACTCTGGCTCAAGGCCCTGCGCCCTGGGCTCAGGGTGCTGCGCTGCCCGCGTCCTAAGCTGCACTGGGATCTTCGCTCTGTGTTCAGGGCTCCCGACGTTGGACTCCGCCGCACAGCTCCGGGCTCTGCTCCCATCGCAGTAGTCACCAACATCCCCGTGCCCCCCATGGTGGTCCCAGCCCTCTGATACTCACACAGAGGAGAGAGCTCCTCTCCCCATAAGACAGATTCGCCTTGGCCTTGCTCATCCCTGCTTCCCAGATCTCACAGCTTGGGAAGGGGACTGAACGGAGGTTGGCCCAGAGGCATCCTCTAAACGGCACCAGCCTGACCTTAAAGCATCCTGCTGCTTCCCTCCGGCCTTCCCCAGGAGGCCCACCCTGTCAACAGTCATTCCCTGCAGCACCTCTAGGCCCTCCCTGCTCAGCAGTGGGGATTGAGAGATGAACTGGGTTGAGTCCCTGCCTCAGGAGCTCACAGTGCACTGAGGGAGACCCTGGACATAGTGAGACCTCAGATAAAAGACCCTACAAGGTGCCTGGGATGGGGGAAGAGGGAGCATAGGGGAGCAAGTGACGGCCCACGAAGGGAGGCTTTGTAGAGGTGGTATCTGAGCTCACCTTAAAGCCTGAGTAGACAGCCATTTCCCAGGCAGACAGGAAAACAGGAGGGGCAAAAGACTTGGGGATGTCTTTGAGTGGGAGAATGCAGGATCTTTGGGAGATACATCAGAGCGATGCCAGAGACCCACATGGGGCCTTGAGTGCCATATTAAGGAGCCTGGGTATTCAGTGGGTTAGGGGTTTTAAAACTAGGTTCCATTGGGGCCCCATGTTTCTGGGGGTCTGCTTATATGCAGATCAAATTTATTTTCATTTTCCTTCCAACTTCCTTTTAAACAATTAAAATGTGTAATAAAGCTCAGTTCCCTCAAATGTATTATGTGGACGTCTTAGCACCTTGGATACCACCAACATATTAACTTATGCTACAGGTTCTTTTTTTTTTTTTTCCTTTTTTAGCAAAACTCAGAATAAAGCTCTCCCTGTGAACTGCTTAATAGAAGATTATCTTGAAATTGCTGGCAATTACTATCGCTGAGTATCTTGAGACTTGTAGTTTAAAACAATACAATTTTTTTTTTTTTTTTTTTTTTTTTACCATTTGCAACTGCTTATTGGTGTGACTCAGGACTTTCTCAATACTGTGCAAAAACCAACAAACACAGAAACAAATAACTAGATGATGAAGCGTAAGTCTGCATTGGCAGCCTAACCCCCAGTTTCAAATTTATCACCTGTACAACTGTGCCATTTCCATTGGTTGACATTATAATATATCATGTGCATGTAATACATTTGAATCAAATAGTAAATTAGTAAAATAAATTTATACTCATAAGCTATAGTAATATCTGATTTACATATTGGGGTTCTGCCCAGGAGTTCATTGAAATAAAAGTTTAATCTTCTTTTTAAAAAGTATGACAACGATTAGGGTGCTATTGCAGGATTTTTCAGCAAGGGATTAACTTGGTCCCATTTCATTTTAGCAAGATTGTTCTGGGGCTGTGTGGGAGATGGCTGGGAGAGGGTGAGTCTGGCAGCAGGCAGACCAGTGAGGAGGCTGGTCCCTGCCTGAGGAGGAAGTTTGACTAATGTCATGGCCATGGCCCAGGGGATGGAGACTGGGACGGGGGTCGTGTGTGGAGCTCACCAGTGTATCTCCTCCGTGGAACCAGGGAGCTCAGGTCCAGTTGTCAGTCATGACCCCTGATGCCTCATGGTCCTCTGGGAGGCCAGGACCTGGCGGCCTCCCAGCCCCCCGCTCCTTCCTGTAGCAGCCTCCCCTCCCAAAGGCTATTTTGGGGGCTTTAGGCCTCCTGGGCCCCATTAGAGCTTATTCTCATTCCTGGGGGCTTGAGTGAAATATTTAAGCCCTGAAAGCCCATAGGAGCCCCTCACCTCATGGGGTCAGAGAACTCCTCAGTCCAGACCTAGCTTGTCCCTCTCTCTTCCAGCAGCTCTTCTCCCAGCATGACTTTTTAGAAATAACAGCTTTTGGCTACGTTCCTCTCTTGGGCCCAACAGGCAGAATCTTGTCAGTCTAAATGAGAGCTCCTCTGGCAGGCTGGGCAGGGCCGCCTTTCCTGCATTATCCCCCCTCACCCGCCTCCCAGCGCCCACCCGTGAAAGGCAGAGAGAACTGGCAGGACTGTGGCTCCCTGGAGCCCAGTGTTCTCGGGCTGAATCCCTGGTCTGGGAGAAGGGTTGCTCTGACCCAATTCCCGGTCTGGAATCTGGATTTCCTTCTGCATTCTGGAGGAACTGTTCCCAGGTATGCCTGACAACACGTGAAGGGGTGGCCTTCCTCTGCAACCGGGTCCAGGGGCCTCTCCAAGTGCTTGGCTTCTCCCCAGCTCTGGTCAGCCCTTCACCTGTCCCTTCAGCTCTGCCTAAAGCCTGGAGAGGCCACTCTCTCTGTATCTCTCACAGCAGTTCATGCCCTCTGGGCCCTAAGAAACTATCCCACTTGTACAGTGTCAAAGCAGATGGAGCTGGCAGAAGGGTCCTGCCCTGGGGACCCCCATTCTGAGGAGAGAGAGAGCCCTGCCCATAGGAACCTCCACCTTAGGGCATAGTGTTCCCTCATCATTTCTCTCAAATCTGTAAGGGGAAGTCTGTGTGGGCCAAGGGTCCCAAGGAAGTGGCTGACATGGAAGGGGTTGGGGTCATCTGGGAGCAATCAAGGAGGGGTTTATGGGGGAGGTGCTGCTGTGTGGACAGAGGCCAAGTTAGAGACCAGAGACTTGGGATCTTCCATACCTGGCTCTGCCTTGATTTTGCTGTGTGACCTAGAGTAATACTCTGCCCCTCTCTGAGTCTACTCCCCCATTTATAAAAGAAGAAAGGCAACTGGGATGTTTTTCCTGGGATGGGATGGGGTCTGAATAGCTCAGCCAGAGGGGACCCAGAATGCAGTAGTCTGGCAGGGACTGTGGGACAGCAAGTGAGGAGCGAGACCTTGGCTGGCTGCCTGGTTTGGAGCGGCTGACTTGGGAACCTGCCTGAAGGGGCCGAGAGGGCAGCTGGCTGTCTGTCCTTGAAGGGGTGATGGGCCTGTCCCTGGGGGCAGAAAGCCCAGGGGGTGGAGCAAGCTCAGGCCCTGTCCTGAAGCCCAGCAGGTTTCCTGGGTTTATAAGAGTGGTCTCCCCACTCCCCCTATCCCACCCTCACCATCCCTGGCCAGGCCTCTATCACCGCTTTCCTTTTGGTCTTTTAACTTTACCTTTTTTCCTTGAAAGCTCACAGTTGCCAAGGAGATCGGGAGGTACCCAACCCATGATCAGGGGGTGCTTGGCAACTGGGAGAGGCACTTGGGTTGAGTCCCAGAGAAGAGGCACCTGTCTTGTCACTGCCTTTCCCTGGCCCTGCTGGCCACAGACACCATCTTGGTTGGGGTAAAAGTCAAATGCAAACTGAGGTTTACCACAGGAGCTTGGGGAACTCTTTGGTCTTCTGTTACTACTTTGAGGTTTAGAGCTCCATTAGCCACTAGCCATTCGTAGCCACTGAGATTTACATTGATTAAAACTCAACGCAATTAAAAATCCAGTTCCCCAGTCTCACTAGTCACATTTCAAGTTGCTCCGTAGCCACACGTATCCACACAGACAGCACTGAACGTGTCTATTATCACAGAAAGTTCTACTGGACAATGCTGTTCTAAAGGATGGCACAGATCTTTGCCTTGGGGGTAGATCATAAGCTCCATGGGAGCGAGGATCATGCCTGTATTGTTTCCTGCCATGTCTCCAGCATGGTGCCTGTCACATGGTAATCGCTCAATGTTGTCAACTGATTGGGACCCAGGCTTGACTCCAGAGGGAAGCAATGGGGTTGAGTGCATGGCCCACAGTGCTGGCAGCAGCAGGGCAGAATTTGAGGCCCATTTATGAGTGTTACTCCCACCTTGCACCTGTGTTTCCTCATCTATAAAGTGGGAATCACAGTTCCAGGAATGCTCAGGCCACACAGATGTGCTGGGACTCTGGGTGCGTGTGCACCCACAGGCAAGCACCCACATTCTAATCCTCCCCGTGGATTATAAAGGGTCCAGCTGCTGTCTGTGGTGGCGCCCCTTTCCCCATTCCACTGCAGGTGGTGAGGGAGCTCTGGGGCCCTCTTAGGCCCCGACAGAGGCCTTCTAGCACCTGCCCCCTCTTCTGGGCTCATCTCCACCCACACCTGCCCTGGTCTCTGCTCACCTTTGTGAATGCACTGTGCACGTGTTCACCTCTTATGCCTCCCTTCACCTGACTTCTCCTTCCGGGCTCCATGCAAATACCTCCTCTCCCGTGGCAGCCTACTGTGAACCCCTGTCATCAAAACTCTGCTTTCACCTGTGTTCTATTACTCATTCTAACCCCCTTTTGTGTCTCCGTTTACCTGCTTTTCTTCCTACTAGCCTGTGACTCTGAGGGCAGGAGCCAGGTCACTACCAGGGCCACTCCCAGGCAGAGCCCAGGGTCCTGGCACAAAGGACCAGTTAATGGTTGTAAAATTTGCATCAACCAAAAAAGTATTCTCTGAGCACCCTACCATATGTCAAGCAATCTGAGCAGATCGGGCTACTGCGCTGGAATGTCCAGTTCTCATTAAGTTTGTCGTGGCAAATACTGTTTCTCGTTGAAACAGATTACTTGAGCATTGCAAATTTACTGAGCACCTGCTGTGTGCTAGGCACAGTTTTAAGCACTCTAGATACAGTAAATAAACAAGATAGTCCTGGTTCTTGCTCCCTCAGAATTTAAGCATGGTTCCTGCTTCCTCCCCAGATCTGTCTAGAAATGGAAATCGTTAAATGAAGGCTGCACTAAATTTGATTAAAAAAGGAAATCTATGAGAGGGGTAGCAAGCCCAGGACTAGGAGCAAGGGGTGACTTCCTGCAGGCAACATGCAGTTTGAGATCTGCAGGTTGGGTAGAAATTGGCCACATGGAGGGGTGCCTGGGTGGTTCAGTAGGTTAAGCATTTGACTTTGGCTGAGGTCATGATCGCATGGTTTGTACATCGGGCTCTGTGCTGACAGCTTGGAGCCTGGAGCCTGCTTTGGATTCTGTGTCTCCCTCTCTCTGCCCCTCCCCCTCTCATGTTTTCTCTCTCTCTCTCTCTCTCTCTCTCTCTGTCTCTCTTTCTCAAAAATAAACACTAAAAAAGAAGTTAGCTAGATGGAGTCAAGGAAAGAGCAGATCAGGCAGAGGGGACATCACATGCAAAGGCTCAGAGACAGACAGAAGGGTATGTTCGGACATGAGAAAGGTCAGACTGAACAAAGTGGGATGACAGGAAGGTGACAGTGGAGAGAGATAGGGGTCTGTCTCAAAGGGCTTTCTACTCCATACTCAAGGCTATGGAACAGAACTTAAGAAGAGTGGGTACCACTGAAAGGGGGAGGGTCATCATCAGATGTGAACTTGAGAAACATCCCCTGACAACAATATGGATGACCTGGGGTGGGAGATGGTGATGGGCTCGACTTTGGCAGGGAAGACACAAAGAAGTAGATGGATTCTATACAGTTGACGGGTTTTGGTGATTGATTAATTGATTGATTGATTGGTGGGGGAGGGGGAATTGAGGAACAGGGAGGAGCTGAGGTTGACATCTCAGCTCTGACCTTAGTGTTGAGTCCATGGTGGTGCTGAGAATGAGATGAGGAGGTGGGTGGGGGATCAGGTTTGGAGGTGCAAGGGGTGGTGGGAATTCAGCTTTGGGCACGTTGAGTTTGAGTGTCTGTTGGTCAACTGGGCAGTTAGATGTAGAAGTCTGGAGCTCGGGAGAAAGATCCGGGCTGGAGATAAATTTTCTTACGTAACTGCTACGTTTCTGGGCACCATTTCTTCCTAAGGGGCATATAGCTCTCATTTGGTAATGGAACCCATCAGGAGACCATCTTGGGCATCAATACTCTGGCTACATACACTGTATTCATTTTTCCATTGTGTTCAGATAGCGGACTAGATTGCAGACTGCCCGAGGGCATATCCCTCCCACCAGATCATGCTCCTTGGTGGGGAGCCACCATCTCCCTCAGTTCCTGGCTGGGTCCCGCATGGAGGGGGTCCTGACCCAGGTCTGCCCCTGCCCAAGGCAGAGGCTTCTTAGGGCAGAGACGGGGCCTGGGTCTTCTCCCTGTCCCCAGTGCCCAGGGAAGCTGGCATGTGCGACCTGCCTCAGGGAGTGTGAGTAACAGCCCTCCTCCTGCACCTGCACAGCCCAAGCCTCAGAATGCCGTCACCATTGCTGTGTCCTCCCGAGCCTTGTTCCGCATGGACGAGGAGCAGCGCATCTACACGGAGCAGGGCGTGGAGGAGTATGTGCGCTACCAGCTGGAACATGAGAATGAGCCCTTCAGCCCCGGGCCGGCCTTCCCCTTCGTGAAGGTGCGTGCCATGTAGTGCTTTTGTGGGGATCAAAAAAAGCACTCCTAGGTGTTTGAGTAAGGAAAGCCACCCCCCACCCCCACCCCCGGGCAGATGCCAGCCCACAGGAACTTGGCTTGGCAAGGGGACAGAGCCATTGTGGGAAGAAGCTGCCCCATCCTCTGCGCTAATGCAGCCCCGCTCCAGGTAACTAGCTTGGTGAGTGGAAATGGACTGGATTTCAGCCTCCACTCACCCTTTTAGTGAGGCGCCCCTGTGCAGCCATCAACCAGCACGATGGCTGAGGTTAGGATGAGACAGTCCAAGTCCACTGTTCTCACCCCTGGCCAGTCCCTGACCTCCCCTCTCCCACTCTCCCACCATTAGATCCCAGCTGACCCCCCTCCTCCCCAGCCCTGGCTACCAACTCCAGATATCAGTCCCCGGGGCTCTGAGCAAGAGGGTCCTCTCTCCCATCCAGGCTCTGGAGGCTGTGAACAGGCGGCTGCGGGAGCTGTACCCCGATAGTGAGGACATCTTTGACATTGTCCTCGTGACCAACAACCACGCTCAAGTGGGTGTCCGTCTCATCAACAGTATCAACCACTACGGTGAGCATCAGGGGCTTGGCCATGGGACACCCTTACTAGAGACTTGGGGATAGGGCCACACTTCTGTAGGAGGGAGGTGATACCAACTGGAACCTGAGCCCAGGGGTATGCTGGTAAGCTGGGTCTTTAAGAAAACAAAACAAACAAACAAACAAAAACTCTGATTGCCATCTTAGGGCATAAATATTCCCACCATGGCTGGTTTCAAGTTGTCAACAGTTGAACAATCTAACTGGCTCAAAAAAAAAAAAAAAAATCCCTGAATGCTTAACATTAGGCTCTCGCAAGCTGGTACAAGCCAGCTCCGGTACACCACTGCACAGGCCACCCTGCCTATGCATTGGGCAGGGCACTTGCTGCCTCCGTGCCTCAGTTTCTCTGTCTGCAGTGGGGCTCACAGGTCTCACAAGGCTGCTAGGTGAAGTAGGTGCAGTTGTCAGAGAGAAGGGACTTTGTGTCTTAGTCCAAACTCTTGATTGGAAGTAATAGGTCCTCCAGGGCTAGCTTTATAAGTTTACAAGTTCTTGTTTCAAGCAACCAACAGAACTTCGGTGGCATTTTTAAAATCCTAACTTCAAATCGCTGGGAGCGATGACATTCAAAATATTTAAGTGCCCTAGGACATAAGCACCTAGTAAACAGGAGACACCATCTACAGTACTGGGGCATGGCCTTCAAGGGCCCCTGCTGCACCAGGAATTAGCCCTTCCATTGTGGATTGTCCCTCATGGGGGCTAGGGTAGTGATGGAATAACTCAGTGGGCTCAGACAGGCTCTTAACCAACCACCAAATCTTTTACAGCCTCCGCACACAGGGGCAGGGAGTCACTATCAGCTCAGGCTTGGAGAGGATCTGATTGGCCCAGCTTGGGTCAGGTGTCTGCCCCTATCCAATCAGCTATGGCCAGGAGGGCCAGGCTTGGCTGGGGACCCACCTTTTGTAGTACTGTGACTACCTGGCAAGAAGATATTACCCTGAGCCAAGCAGTCACTCCTGGTTGCCCATCCATGTTACATGAATGAAGGATGGAGGGGCTCAGAGAGGGGAATGGTGACGTAAAATCACTCAGAGAATCCCTCTGCTGCCCCACCACCACTCAGAACCAATATGGCACCCACTGGACACCAAGGGACCACTCTGAGGCCCTGAGGGTTGACTCGGGCATCACCTGGGTATTCTCTACCTCCTCCCCAGACCTGTTCATTGAGCGGTTCTGCATGACAGGTGGGAATAGCCCCATCTGCTACCTCAAGGCCTATCACACCAACCTCTACCTGTCAGCTGATGCGGAAAAAGTGCGGGAAGCCATTGATGAAGGTGAGTCAAACTGGGAAGGGAGAATATGGGGGAGTCTGACAGAGGGGTTTCGGGGGGTGCGGGGCCTGGTCCCAAAGCTCTGAGCAGGTGCTAAAGGTTACCATGGTAAGTGGAAAGGAAGTACCTTCCTTAATTCCTATGACCTGTACTCCCTTCTAAGAACCCTCCGGGTCAGTAGTTCTGATTCCTGTGTGACCATGAGCAGCCTCCGCCCCTCGCAGGGCCAGTGGGGAAGAAGGTCAGTATCTAGAACATCCTGAGCACTGCGGTCTGGGAAATGGCTGGCATTGCAGCAGCTGGCCTGGCCGTGCCGAGGTGAAGTTAGGAGACTCAGCTGCAAGTACTGACGAAGAGAATTTCCCAGAGTCCATGTGTCTCTCTCAAGTGGCAGTTTGGGTGACATCCACAGTCTCGGCCCTCCTGACAGGGTGCATATCCCCCTTGCTCGTGGAAGAAAATGGGCCCAAGGGGAGGAAGGACTGTCCCCCTGCCTGAGACGGCTCCTCAGGCTGAACACTACTGGTGGGTTTCTCTATCAACCAACAATATATCCACTTTCCTCTTCTTTCATGCTGTCTCCTGCCTAGAAGCCTGGCCTCTTTCCCACTGATGCCTCACTCTTTTGAGTTGCTTTGGGCTCCAAGAGGCTTTCTTTAACCAGAAACCGGAAGTGATTTCCCTAGGCAGATGTCACACTCTCTGGTTGGGGCCTTGGCACTGGCCTGCATGTGTGTCTCTATATGTCTGTAATTTGAGCTCAGGCTAGCAAGCAGGGGATGGTCAGGAGGGAGGCCCTGCCCAGAGTCGGGTGGTCCTGGTTCATCTTGGCTCCAGTGTTACAGGTGCTGAGAAGGTGCCTGGCCTGATGCCCAGGACCTGGTCCTACTTAGAGCATCCTCAGGCTGCTGAAGGGAGCCTGGCACTGCTCTCTCTCGCAGAGCTCTGCCCTAGTCCAGCCTCTGTGAGCCTAGATTCCCAAGAGCAGGGCTGAAGCAGCCTTTGGAGAGATGGCAGCTAGAGAAGAGATCCCCAGGCCTCCAGCCTCCTAGAGCTGGCTCTCTGCTGTCCAGTGCTGCTCTGGTCTGGGGCCAGGGCTCCCACAGGCATCCCTGACCCCTGGAGAAGCCCAGGCTTGCAGAGATTCTATGTACACAGTCACATAGCATTGGGACTGCCCTTGATGGTCACCCATGTTGCTTTAAGGAGGCCTGAGTGGGGCATACCTGGTGGTCACTGTGACAGTGGACTGGGGGTGCCTATAGGCTTCAGCCTGGAATCTCAGCTCCAGACAGAGCTCAGACACCCTTAACTCTACCTTGGTCCAGAGAAGGTGAGAGACTTTGCCAGAATCAACAGGAGAGGGTAACTGAGGCCAAGCCCAGGTTGGGGCTCCTTCCCAGCCCCTAGCGAGTCAACATCAGGTGCCTGTAAGGAGCTCCTAGAAGGACAAAAGTGACCTGGGGGGCCCTTCCTTCCGGTCAGGACTGACATTCAGCTGGTATACCAGCATGACCTTACTAGATATTAAAGAACTGAAATTTCTCCCTACTGATTGATAAACAGCTGCTTCCCTGCGTTCGCTGAATGACCCCTATTTCCTGCTGCCCCCACCCCAGACCTTCCCACACAGCAGCAACTAAAAGGAAACCCTGACCTGGGCCAGCACCCTCAAAGTCCTACTCAGAGCAAAAGCCACTGTCCATTTTTATTGGCCAGTTTTTAAATATTCTGAAAAATGAGCCCTCATTAGCCTTGCTCTGACTCCTGGGTGAGGCCAGTGGGACATGAACAGCCTGAGATAGCGGTCTCCTGGCCCCACACAGCTGAGGCAGGTGTCAGGGCACCCTCCTCCCCCCCGCCCCCCCCATTGCCTAGATGAAAGCAGACAACGCTTGCCTCTCTCTGCCCAGGGATTGCAGCCGCCACCATCTTCAGCCCCAGCAGGGACGTGGCTGTATCCCAGAATCAGCTGCGCGTGGCCTTCGATGGGGATGCTGTGCTCTTCTCTGATGAGTCGGAGCGCATCGTCAAGGCCCATGGGCTGGACAGGTTCTTCGAGCATGAGAAGGCCCACGAGAACAAACCTTTGGCTCAGGTGCTCCACACACTCCCCAGAACCCCTGAGAGGGGCAAGGAGGGTCCCCAGAACTTGCCCTTGGCTGGAACTTTGAGCCCAGAACCAAACCCCAAGCTCAGCCCAGAATCCAGCTGGGTCCCCTCAACCAGGCCTCCAGCCCTCATCCCTCTCACCTGACCCCTGGCTCCCCTCAATGAACCCCATCTACCTCAGTGCAATCCCACCCACCCCCCTTTTGAAGCCCCCGTTGTCTAAGTTCCCCTGCCCTCTCTGAAGCTTCCCTCCTCTCTTCAAAGGCCTCACCCTCTCCCCAGAGCTGCTATCTTCTCTCTGGAGCCTTTGTTCCTTCTCTGAGATTCCCTCACCCCTCTGAGTAGTCTCCCAGGTCCTCAAGAAGCTCCCATTTACCTCACTGGAGAAAAGGAAAAGCTGGACCGCTCCTCAGGGGGCAGGAGATCCAGACGAGGGTGGGGTCTGCAGCAGCCTACCTGCTTTGGGCCACACAGGCCCTCCCACCTCCTGCCATCCATCCCTTGGCCACCGGGAGGCTCAGGGGCCCTCCCATGACTTGGAGTCTCCCTGAGACTGTGCCCTGGAGCCTGTGAAAACCCCCTGGGGTTAGAGGTGTTGGGATTCTCAGACCCCCTGGGAGCTCCTATTTGCGCTTTTAACAAAAATCTCGTTACTCAATAATCCCAGAACCTCTTTCTCCAGAGCTCAGCAGGCTTTCTGTAGTTGTGGCCCCCGGATAGTCATCCAACTTGCATTCTTTTGGGATTCCTCTGAAATCCCCGGGAATCCAGGGCAGGACAGTTTTACCACTAAGTGGTAGGCAGAGTCCCAGGAGAACACTGCTTGCCAGTGATCCCTGTTTCACTGGCTGACCCAGCCAGTGAGGGGTCTCCAAGATTAGAAGCCCACAGGCCCTCATCTCCAGCTGCTGTTGCGATTTCCCTCTTCATCAGCATCTGGTTCTTTATTCACACATCCTCATTAAGCTTTGTTGTTCTAGGCACAGTAGAGAGTAAATCCTTTCCCTGACCCTAGAGAGCTGGAACACGACACCCTGAGCCACCTGTGCCCAATGGGTAGGGTCGATATTCAGCAGGTACCCATTGGTCTGTCTGTCCCAGTTATTTGCAGCTGGAGGGTGCCCATGCCATAGTTACTAAGTATTTTTAATATCCTCCCTGCTGATGAGCACAGAAGGCCACACTTACACAGCTGCAGGACAGACACCCATGTACCTGGTGGGCACATGGATGGACATACAGAGTAACAGTTGCTCTGGTATGGTTATTCTGACACAGACATCCCCAATCACAGCAGTGTGGAGACCAGACCAGTATAGGTACCTACAGTCCCCTTGATGCACACAGTGGCCCTAGCAGGCATAGCGGAAGTGGGAGATTTGGGGATCCCGAGAAGCTTTCCTGTCCCAAACAACAAGACGCTCGTGCTTTAGGAAGGAGCCCAGCTGGAGGGGGGAGGGGGCAAATGTTTGGGAGACGGACGAGCTCACAGTGTTCCCTTGCCTTCTTGTAGGGCCCCTTGAAGGGCTTTCTAGAGGCACTGGGTAGGCTGCAGAAGAAGTTCTACTCCAAGGGCCTGCGGCTGGAGTGTCCAATCCGTACCTACTTGGTGACGGCACGCAGCGCGGCCAGTTCTGGGGCCCGGGCTCTCAAGACCCTGCGCAGCTGGGGCCTGGAGACAGACGAAGCCCTGTTCCTTGCGGGAGCGCCCAAGGGCCCCCTTCTTGAGAAGATCCGCCCACACATCTTCTTCGATGACCAGATGTTCCATGTGGCTGGGGCTCAGGAGATGGGCACAGTGGCCGCCCATGTGCCTTACGGCGTGGCACAGACACCCCAGCAGGCTGCACCTGCGAAGCAGGCCCCATCTGCACAGTAGCTGAGCCGCCAGCTCCAGGCACAGCCCCCTGTCATATACTTCACCATGTCGTCCAGTGGACCCTTCTAGTTCCTCACCACTCTGTCCTACACGACTGCTCCCATCCCCACAAGTGAGGGACTGGTGGGGAATTATGCGAACTGAGCCAGAATTCTCACCAGCCCCTCTTTCGGGCAAACACTGTGCCATGATTCCGGCAAGGAGAGGAAGACTGCAGAGTAGCTGGGTTGCAGAGAAAGTTGAGGGAACGAGGGCGGCAGGTCAGAGGAGCCAGGGTGGGGCCTGGTCAGAGGAGCCAGGTAAGAAGGGAAGGGCCCTGAGATGAAAACCAGCTCAGTGGGATGCAAGGAACATGGCTTTGAGAGAGAAGGCATCTGGCTTCTAAGCTCCGTCCTGGCATTAGCTGTCTGACTTCGGGTAAGTCCCTCCCTTTCATGGCCCTCAGTTCCCCCATCTTGTAGGTGGTTTTCAAAGTCTCCTTCAGCTCAAGAAGCTTGGTTTAATAAGATTGCCCCGTGATAGGGCCGCTGCTAGTCCGTATGGTACATTTGTTCAGTTAGAGAAGAGCACTGTCTCTAGAATGAATTTCAAAAAGACGGCCCTTCCTGGGGGTTGGCCCAGACCCACACTGGGGTCCTTGCCTTGCTCGGCAGCATGTAGCCTGTTTTTCAGCCCCCACTGGCTCCTCAGGCCAGAGGCCTTTGTCAGATGGGCAAAATGCACAATTGTCTGCAGCAACCCTACCTCTAATGCCCACACGTTTGGAAACCACTGGACAAGATGACCCATCTGCTCCCTGTGATCCTCTACTCTGAGTCATGCACCAGGGGTCAGCTGCCAGGGGCAGGGTTTGCGGAAGGAGAGAGGAGCCAATTTAACCTGCGCGCAAGCTCTCCTTCCACCAGCAGGGGGCACTGCAAGCTCTCCCGGGGAGGAGTGGTGGTGGCAGCCTGCCCAGTGCTCCCTTTGCTTTTGCTTTCAGCCAAATTTCCTTTTGTTCCTGCCTCCCAACCCCCTCAGCTCAGCCCCCCCTCTTCCCTCAATGATCGCATCCTGCTGTGCTGCCTAGCAGCTCCGCCAGTGGGAGAAGAGGTGGGGTTTTGGGTTCACTGTTGTGGACCCAAATGCAGAGGAAGAAAGCTCAGGGGCTAAAGGGGGAGGTAGTCCTGCCTGCGTGGGAGGGAAGGCCCACCCCGGGTGACGTGGGAAGGTCGGATCTGAGACAGTGACCAGCTAGAGAGCAAGGAGCTGAAGTGTGTGCACTAGCAAGATTCTCCAGCTATGGGACTGCGAGCGGAAGTACTGAGCTCTCTGTCACTGGGATGCTGTGCAAGGGACTCCGGGATGAAGTGACCTCCCCCTGCAGCGCCCCAGTGGATCCTCCACCCTTGCAGGAGCCTCTGCAGCCCCTTTGTCACCACTTCCCGCGGAGAACTCTCACTCCTTGATGAATCAGCCTCCTCCTTTGCAGATGAGCCTGGCTCTCCTTATGAAGGGAGGGTGGGGACACTGAGAACTTGTCCCTCAGGAAGACCCAGAAAGGGTGAGCAGCTGTCTGTGTGAGCGACTGATTGCCTGGCTCCGAGAAGAATCCCACCGTGAGCAAGCACTCCGTGAAGCAAGCCACAGGAACCATCATAGAGACAGGAGCCTGGAGGTGTGTGCGGGAGGGTTGGAACGGCTTATGAGGGCGGGAAAAGGGGGTGAAGGGCCACATGGGGCCTGGCCTTCTGACCTTTGTCATTTTGAGGACTCGGCTCAGAGTCCGAATGGGTAATGGTTCTGGGCAGTGTAGGGCAGGTTAGTAGTTGCAGAAAGATAATCCAGGATGGAGAAAAAAGTGGGAAGACAGAGGTGGTTCTTAAAATGTTGGGGCCAGAAGAGAAGTGCTGGGTCTGATTTTCACTCTGTGTTGGGGGCTGCAGGGAAACCGGGGGGTGGGGGGTAGGTCTAGACCATGCTAAGTGCTTGGGGCAGACCCCGCCAATGACTGCCTTATCACAGGAGGGGCAGGATTCTTCCCGCCAACAGAGGACGCCTCAGGGCAGAGGGTCTGGTTTTTGAGCTCCTCCCTCTGCTCCAAGCCCAGAGATAGTGAGACCTAAGAACAGCCTGCAGGAAAGACAGTGAGAGAGGCAGTTATCTTTGATCTTGACTAGACCACAAAAGGGCCTCTGTCCTCCCCCCATCAGAATCACCCCCTTGGACGAGCCTCTAGGGCTCACAGAGCCAGCCACAGCCATAAGCAGCCTGCAAAGCTGGGCACAGCCGAGGTTCATGGAATAGTATCAGGCTGGATGACCAGGGCAGACATGTATATTAGGTAGCAGATGGCGCCTAATTAAGATAAACCCCAGGGCTTCTGGGAACCAAGAGGTCCTGCTTCCAGAACCTAGTGATAAACAGCCCTGATTCTGCTAAGTCTCTCAGGAAGCAGAAAAATATGATGCTGGAAGCAGAAAGATAAGGTGTAGTAAAAGTCGTGATTTCACTGGAGCCACCAGTAATAGACGTGGATAGCCCTGGGCAGTGAGCGACACTGGGGTCCAATTCTATTATTAAAACCCTAAATGAGCATCTCAGGCCTAGAAAACAGCCTTCAGTGGCTACAAAGGCCAGAATCCTGGAGGCAGGCGAGGCAGCAGCCAGACACACGTTCTGATTGTTTCCAGTGGCGAGGAGAAGCTCCGGGGCAAGGAACATCCTTGATTGTCTCACCAGGCAAATTAAAAAGACAGCTGAGCACCAAAGCCCCCACTGGACTGCAGCACTGGGGCAGAGGGGCCACAGCTCCTGAAATGCTGGACCCCTGTAAGCCAACAGTCCCGCTCCCTGACAAGTCCTGTGGAACACTTCCCAGGAAGTGCTTGCCAACATAAGTCCCAGACCCAGAAGAAACTGCCACTGAACAGAACAACAAGCCCTGTTCTATGCACTGAGGCTGTTAAGATCAATGCAGAACTCCTCCCTCCTTTTCCTGAGTGCCCAATCAGAATGGTGGGGATGCAGCAGAAAATGCCAGAAGAAATCAAAACCAGCAAGAAGTTCAAACCCGCGGTGGATCTGGCATTACAATGATATTCAACTGGTGTAACTGGTGTGCACCAGTACACCAAACTGGTGATAAAGGTATTGAAATACCTCCATAACAGTTAGTAAATAGCACTGGCCTGAGCCCGAGTAAACTTCCATGGCCTCAGCTGCCCTGGCCATCTTCCACTGTGACAATGCCATCTTCCCACAGTTCAACCAGAGGGGCATCCAGGAGGCTGCACCAGCACGATGGTCATCGTCCATTCGACTTAGAGACAGTAACTTGCCCAAAGTCACGCAGCTAGTAAGTGGCCGCACTGGTCCTCAAGCGCATGTCTGTTTATTGGGACCCAGGCTCTTAGCCATTCTGCCATCCAGCCCAGACAGCATAGAGGTGGCCAGAGAAGCTTCATGACAAAGTGGGTACATGTTTGTTGCAGTTTCCTAAATAGCTAAGAGGGATTTAAATTAGAGCCAAACGTTTGTAGAACTCCTGAAGCACCTCCAGACATCCCGCCCGCCGCCCTTCCCTGGAGCCCAGCTTGAAGACCTTTGTATTGGGCTAATGCAGGGTTTGGCAAATTATGGGCCACACCTAGCTCACCACCTATTCTTGTAAAGAAACTTCTATTGGAACACAGCCATGCCCGTTGGTTCACATATATCTATGGCTGCGTTTGCACACAACAGCAGAGTTGACTTCTTTCAACAGAGAACAAGGAGCTGAAAATATTTATCTGACCCTGGGCTAAGGCAAACATCTCCAGTCTGCCCCATACTGGGAGAGACCAGCTCACATCCACCTAAGCAGTGGAGTTAGATGCTGGTTTTACTGCCAGAAAGGGGAGCATGGGGGTGGGGGTTCCATGCCCATCAATGAGCATCATTAGGGTTGCAGAAAATTTCAGGCCCCACCCAGCTAAGTGCCTTGAGGTTGACTGCAACCGACTCTTGGCATTTGAGGATTTTAGATTTCAAGTTTTGACTATTTTCAAGTGACCCATAGCCTGTTGTAATTTGAAGTGTTGATCCACAAATTTGACTTGAACGTGCCCTCCTAAACAGACGGGTGAGGAGCAGGGAGCGGGACCCCTGGCGAGGGCTGAGCCCAGATGGCTGTCCAACACCTGACCAACATGGCTTTGTAAGTTTGTCATTGCCCTCATGGGGCCTCTCGGGAAGTGACAAGTGCTGGTAGATGGATGGGTTTCGCTAAATATTAGTTTTGGATAAAGCAAAGTGCCCAATGTTGACTTCAGCACTCTGATCTGACAGGTCATTTGCAAGCTTTCTGTGGAAGCAAGAACAAGTTCTTCATGAAGAGTTTCAGTGAGGGCTTTAGCTGGCGCAGATGTTACTGATCAAGCAAGAGATAAAACTCCAGCAAAAGTCAGAGCGGCAATTGTCTTGTGCTATGCGGGTGTGAGCGACAAACACACATACCCTCGCGGTGGAATTGTGCATCACGAGAAATCTAGGACCCTGCAGGTTAGGAACTTACCACAGTTGCAGAATCCACTGCAAGAATGACAAGTGTGGAAGTGGTCCCACCTGTAGACATCACTGTTCCATCATGATACTCTTCTCCCATATGCCCAGACTTGGCCTCAGAAGCCTTCTCAACCCAGCCTTCCAGGCGGCCCCTACCAGTGAGTTAGAGTTGGCATGAAAGATGAAACCCTATTTTGACATCCCTGTTGGTGTTGGGCATTGCTTTCCAGAGGGCATTCAAGGCCCTGAATGTTCATTCTCTGATGCCGTGGTACAACTCAGGACGCCGGGGTCTCACCCCACTAGGGCAGAACACAAGGAGGAGGGGGGATGGCATCCTGGGGCTGGTGGCTTCTCTGGATCCCCTGCCTGGGAAACTACTGGGTTTCACCATTTTGAGGCAAAGTACAATACCCTGTCCCGCCAGAAGATGGCACTACAGGCCAGAGTTGGTAGTTTTATTCACGGGTTGATTTTCTCTCCTGTGTTAGTTGGTGCTGTGCTAGATTCCTGCAGGAAAGGACTGAAAATTTCCTGTGTGACAAGCTGATTGCTCTTACCAGCAACCACTGTGATTGTGTGTTTGGACACATTCATCTGAGTGTGTACAACAGGATAAAAACTGCATGTATGTTTATTTATGTGAGCGTGTAATGGGTCAGATATATCTGCTGACAACTGTGTGTGTGTGTGTGTGTGTGTGTGTGTGTGTGTGTGTATGTGTGTGTGTGGACAGTGGACAGGATGGTTATCTCTGTTAACTAAGGATCCTGGGCCCCCCATATTATGGCCAGCCCTGTTTCCTGGGACTGCTTCTGGCCATTCCCATCATCTCATGAGCATTTGCACATGTGCAGCATGGGGGCCACTTATCTTTCTTGCCAGCTTCCAGACTCTGGCCAACAAGATCTTGACTTATAATCCTCTACCTCTCAGTCCTACATCCTGCAGTCTTGGGAAAGAAGTGGTAGAATCTGTGCTAGGACACCCCTTTGGACTGCATTTGCCTCACCATTTCCACTTATTTCTTTTCTCCCCCTAATAGTCCCAGGGTTAACACGTACAGTTGGGCAGATTGTATACTGCACGAATCCAGATGGTGTCATTCACACTATGACATGAGTGGAGCTTTCTTAACACCTGCAAAACCTGCCAACCTCACGCAGCTGTCCTGGTCATCTCATGGTCATGGCCAGAAAAGCTACCTTCTTCCCTGCTCCCCTGGCCCAGCCCGATCTAGGCTGGGATTCCTTTCTCTGCTTGGGTGTTCTAGTCTGGCCCAGAAATGACTAACTCTTGGCCTTGATCGGGAAGTATCTCCCCAAAGCCTTTGGGATTGAATTTATGAAAGTGAAATATGGCTGGCAACTTTTCAGTTATTCATCTTAGGATTAGAGGTCCCTGTAAGACAAATGAAAGTTCTACAGACTGGGGTTACCGCCTCCCATACTCCTGGATTGTGGGTGAAAATGCCTCCGTGGGTCCACTGTTAAGATGGGTCCACCATGGAATTAGGATAAAGGCCTCAAGGCTAAGCTTGTAGCTTCCACCAGGTAGAAAATCATGAGGTCACCACGGACTGGGTGTCTGGGCCTGGTCACAAGGGCCTCCACGGACCAGGCAGGAAACATAAATGAGAGAAGAGAGGCAGAATCTTTAGTGAAAGGGAGCGTGCATATGCTGTTGTCTGACACGGTTTCTGCCACATGGGAATGTGTGCTGGTGTGGCCAGATATCCCCACCCCGTTTTTCAAGAGAAGCTAAAAATCTGGACTTTTAAATGTTGGCAACTCTTTTGAATTTGGAAAGCACTGCACAGGCCAAACAAAACACATCCTGCAGGCTCAAGCCAGCCCTGGAGTCGCCTGTCTGCACCTTCTGGCCCAGGCCCAGTGAACTGGGTTCTTCAGAACCGACTAACTAAGCATGTAAGGGTATTTTACTCAGGCTCCCAGAGTTTAGGATCTTTAAGAGACCTCAGAGATAACCTAGTTCATCCCTGTGTGTTTTAAACTGTGTGCATATCAAGTACTTTATTAGCATGTGTATCTTTAGCTTCTGGTTTCTCCTTAAAAAGCATCTCAGTCCCCTTCCCCCCCCCCCCCCTCAATATAGAACAAGATTTAAAGTGAAGCCTTATACATAGTGTGCTTGTATCTACCTGACTGAAGCCCTATTTATATCTTTATAGGTCTATTTATATCTTTGGCAAACATGGGCTGCCCTGGTCTTCCTTACAACCTAACCTCCTTGGGTTGTTTTTTATGGTAAATCTCCTAAGTGCCTCCTTAAACGGTTGGAGCATGCGCTTCGTTATCTATGTGAGTTCCCTTGTCTGAGGAGGGGGTGAGACAGCTCATACGTTTTCAGCTCGGCCCCTCTATGGTCTGCCATCAGCCCTCCCCGGGCCCCAGCTCTGTCGGGCTCACAGCATTTACCAAGTCACGTGATACAGGGTGCTGTGTGCTTGTCAGCGTGGGTCCCTCTCATTCCTCATGCTTGTCCTATACCTGAATTTTACAACATGAGCTTCTGCCTCATAAAAGCCATTCAAATAAATAGATGACTTTTAAAATAAATTTCTCTTGTCTTCTTTTCCTTCGTCACAATTATATTTACTAACTGGTCCTCTCAAGAAATGCCAGTGGCATTTCATGTAGTGAGCAGGCCTGAGATCAGTTCCATCCAGGTACCAGTGTCTCTCTGTAGACCTTCCCCCACATGAAGGCCACCCTGAGGGGAGATTCTGCAGCCTGAACCCATCAGAAGGCACGCTTTTCCTGATAGTGCTCTTGGCTCAATGGACTCAGTGTTCCCATCTGGAACTACCAAGAGAGGGTGGAATGGGGTGGGAGGAAGAAGAGGAGATAAGAGAGGGTGTGAGATGGAGGAGGAAGGGCATGACTCAGACTCTTGCCTCAGCCTTCACACTTCTTTCCCCCTGCTCCTCAGCCCCCTCCACAGCCCCCCTGACACGGGGCCAATACCTCTCCACCATTCTGTCCACCACCCTCATTTCTGCTGCCACTCGACTTCCCCTCTGCTGAGGTCCTGTCAAGACTCATCTCAAATACAACTTCCTCAACTAGGCTCTCTCAAAACCCAGAATATCATAAGGGATAGATCACTTTCTCCCTTGCATCCTATATAGGCCCATAGTTCTTTCTTCCATATCCCAAAGGAGAATCTCCCGCTTCATTTTGGGGTCCCCCAGCCCTAAGTGGGTGTCAATAAATGTGCCTATAATTGAACAGTCAAATTCAGGGCTGTTAGGACTGGGCCAGCTGTTTGCAGCCAATGTCATTTCGGAACTGGTTGTAAAATATTTTGAATATCCCTCCTAAAAAGATCACCAAAGGATCACCCATCTGGGTAGGAAACCAAAGGCATGGAAGTCTTATGGCACATTAGTTATCTATTGCTTTGTAACAAATTATGCCAATTAACTTAGCAGATTAGAGCAACAAACAATTATTATCTCACGGTCTCTTTGGGGCCGGAATCTAGGATCAGCTTAGCTGGGTGGTTCTTGCTTAGAGTGTCTCAGGAGGTTGTGGTCATGCTGTTGGCTGGGACTGAAGTCACCTGAAGACTTGTCAAGGGCTGGACGATCTGCTTCCAAGGTGGATCACTCACATGGCTGTAGGCAGGTAGTCTTAGTTCCTTGCCATGGGATTGCCCAGGTGTCCTCATGATATAGCTATGGCTTCTTCCAGAGTAATCCAAGAGAGAGCAAGGCAAACTTACTTTAAAAGACTGTCTTTTAAGACCCAGCCTCAGAAGTGACATATCATCACTTCTACCATGTGCTATTGGTCACCCAGACCAACCTGATCCAGTGTGGGAGGGAACTACACAAGGGTGTCAACACCAGGAAGTGGAGATAATCAGGGGCCATCCTGGAGGTTGAGTCCCACGTACCATTATACCCATCAGCCTGGTATAACTGGGGACCTCCAAGTTTACCTTAGCCATTTCGCTGCCTCCAAGCAAGACTAGACCCAACTGTACCTCCTTGATTCTCCAGCCTGAAGTTCTCCACCTTCCCAGCCGGCCAGGGATAAGGAGAAATGCGACTCCTCATCCACTTCCTTCCTCACACCTCCCATCCAGCAGATTCCTTGAGGGGTCCTGAGGTCACCTACTTGGGAATGTCATGGAAATTTTGTGTTCTGAGATGTCTCCGTCTCATTGTGAAGTTTTTATAATGTCCATAAGGCCAGCGGTACCAGAGTTGTTTATCCTGGTTGTCGCTGATGGGCCATGTCTAAGGTGAGGGAAAGGGCAGGGTGCAGAGGGGTGGTGGGAGAGCTGGTGGTCCAACATCTCCACCTGCCCAGGCCTTGAGCAAACAGACTGAACTCTCTGGTGCCCTAACTGAATCCTCCACTTTCTGACAGGATGTTGGGCTGGATTTGGGAGCAAAATCTCTACAACATGGAAGAGGTGTGACTGTGCCTTGGAACAATGGGATGGAGAAATCAGGCACATAATTCTATCTCCTCTGTCGTGCCCTCGCTTTTCAACCTGCAAAGCTGAAAGACCTGAGGGCTGAGACCTGAGAACTAACTGTTCTACTTCTTTGCCTTTCTTTCCTTTTCCTTATTGGTGGTCAGTTTTATTTGCCAGTAAGTCATTAAAAAAATTTTTTTATGAACAAGTAACTCGAGGAATAAATGACAAATGCACATCATAACAGTAAATATAATAGATTTTCTATGCACTTCATATAAATCAATTAATTTGATCTTCACAATAACCTTATGAAGCTATTATCTTGTTTTACAAAGGAGGAAGCTGAGATTCAGACAGGTAAAGTAACTCACCCGGAGTCCATAGTCAGTAACTCACAGAGCTTGATTTAAACTCAAGTTGTCCGTATCTTAAGTGCTACTCTATACTAACTCTCTCCTGTATATTTTTAAGATGAAACACACACCAGAAAATTTGAGCTTTGGGGGTGCCTGGGTGACTCAGTTGGTTAAACGTCTGACTCTTGATTTCGGATCAGGTCATGACCTCGCGGTTTGTGGGACGGAGCCCCACATCGGGCTCTGTACTGACAGCGTGGAGCCTGCTTGGGATTCTCTCTCTCCCTCTCTCTCTGCCCTCCCCTGCTCGTGCTGTTTCTCTCTCTCAAAAATAAATAAACATTTAAAAAATTTTTTGAGCTTTCATTGTTAGCTTGAGCTATGTCCCCTTGAACCTCAGAGGTCGTACAAATGATATTCTGCCACTTGGGTTACTCCAAGGGGAAAGCTTGAGGACTGGTCTTTAATGGGCACCTGTGTAAGAAGAAGAGCCATCTTTACAGAGATAAAAATACTTGTTCCTTTTGCCCGACTGTTTTGGATCTGGGCAGGGGAAGCATGAGTGAAATATTCTCCTCCACATCTTGCAAGGGTGAAGGCCAAGTGTTAGAGAGGAGAAGGAACTTGTCTGAGGACACACACTAGTAGTTGCGGAAAGGACATTTCATGCCAGGCCGTTGCTCTAGATTCAGTGCTATTCCCTTTGAAACACCATGTTTTCACCTGACTTCCTCTGAATCGTCATTCTTTCATTCCTCTGGCAAAGCATCCCCTGGAAGCCCTGCGAAGATCCAAGTGGTTTAAAGCTCACCCCCATGTTAGGACAGTGCAGCCACATCCCAGGAGTGTGAACTTGTCACCTGCTTGCTGGGCTGGGTGACCTTGCAAAGCACGGACCCTCTGCAGCTGCCAGGAGGGTACATCACTCGTTTGTGCCTTCAAGAGAAGCGGCGGCAAGGACTGTCATTAGCGAACAGTCTCCAGCGGCTGTAACTTCGGATCCACTGTGACTTTCAGGAAGTAGACAGCATGGTCTCCCGGGACTGCCCTCAGTCAGTGACTGGGCACAATGGAGAAACTAGAGTCAGGCTATTTCTGCTGGCTGTGGGACTCCCCTAATGGGGAATCTCTACCTCAGGCCTGACCAAGACCTTGTCAGAGCTGTGCTGAAGTGTGAGGCTCTTCCTACCCAGTCCTCCTTCCTGTTCCCTGTCTCTCACAGGTGTCAGGCTCAAAGGGATCTTCCTACTCATCCCTGCTCCCACCCTTTATCCTTACAAGTGGTTTCCCTAATGAGTCTCTTGCACCTCTAATTCACCTTAGGGTATGTCTCCTCGAAGACCTGAACTGACACACCCTCTCTGGGCCCTAGGGCCCACACCCATCTACCCCCAGGATGGCTTGTGCCAGATGGTCTTAAAATTCTCCATCATCACTAACGGTGCAATAGAGTGAGGTTTCCTTGTCAATACCAGGGAGCATGGTGGAATCCAATTCAAACCAATGGGGCCCTGCCTTGACCCCATTATCACTTCCCAGCCCTAACCTCCAGGAGGGAGTTAGGGGTCGGAAAAGGGCCTAAGAGCCTTAGACTAGGGTAGGAGCCCTGAATTCTAATCTACTCTTTACTACCAATTTCTCTTCTCTTCTCTGGGCTTCAATTTTTCCCCATCTCTACAGTGGGATTTTGACTTGGCGGACCTGGGTAGGGGAAGGGAAACAGTGGCTGTTTTCTGGGTTTAAGAAATGCTTTGGCAGCTGGTAAGGACTATGCTACTCCCTCTTCCTGTTAAGACCAGACCAGTGGGGATATGTGGGGAGCTCTCCCTGGTAGCATCTGGGTGAGGGCCACGCATACAGCCATGTCCTGATTATGTTCTGACACCCGCATGTCGTGGGTGCTGTGCCTGGGCTCCTGAGAGTGGCCATCAGCCCCAGAAAGGACAGCTTCCTGAAGGCCATAGTCAGGGGAAGTAAACAGACAGCAGTACAGGAAGATCAGGCTACCACAGAGGGCACCAAAGAAGTACAAAGGGGCAGTAGCAGTGCCCAAGGGAGGCTGGACAGGCTTCTTGGAGACGGACTCAAGTGCTGGGTTCTGAAGGCTGAGTGGGAATTTTCCAGATAAAGAGAAAGGCTTTCAAGATGGACAGAATACAGACTCAGAAGTATGAACCTTTATTATATGTCCTAAAACATATGAAAAATGGCAGGAGTGGGGTAGAGGTCAGGGAAGCGATGAGAGGGTGAGCTGTGCCTAGAGCATGAAGGGCATCCCCCAAGGGTCAAGATTTTATAGCCTTCATATTACATTTAGGAAGGTAGCTGCTAGTCTTGTTTCTGTTTTACAGATGAGGAAACTGAGGCCCCAGAGATGGCAGGGGGCTCTGAGAGGAATGTACTGAGCAGTGTCGGGACCCAGTCAGGCTTGGGAGCAAGAGGTCAAGTCACCCCTTCTTTTTTGGGTGGACTCTCCCGTGTTTCCACTCTTCACAGCCATCTGACTTCAGGGAGCAAAGTGTCCTCAGTCCACCCCCCCTCTCCAGTCCCAGCGTCCTTGTCCTGCTGACATCATGCACACATGGAAGAGAAATTCGCAGAGATTCCAGAGGCCAGAGTGTGGGAACCAGGGCAGATGCCACTGGCGCTGCCCCAGGGCTGAGACTCCTCTGGAGCCTCAGGCGCTGCCCAGGGGGCTCTGGAATGTGTCTGAGGCCTCTGGCTTCCTCCATTGCGGGCCACCCCCCAGGGTCTGGAAAAGCAAGGGAGGCTCTGATCACCCAGGCCGCCATTCTGGTCCTTGGCAGTCTCGGGGAGGGGGAGGCGGGGGGCAGGGGTAGTGCTGCCTACACACAGGGGCAGGGAGGATACAGGCACCAGGACAGCTAAACCAGCCCAGCCAGTCTGCCCTCAGGGACCCCCAAGCTGGGACCACTGGATCCCTGTAGATGGAGCATGGACTCTGCAGCCCAGGGACAGAGAAGGGGTCCAAACCAATACTGTCCACCACCTTCCCTGGAGAAGGAGATCAGGACTCTGTGTGTGTGTGTGTGTGTGTGTGTGTGTGTGTGGTGTAGATGGATGAACAGACACAGACAGATGGTCCCACCCCCACCCCCGCTTGGCCCCAGGGGTAGCTGCGCACTGCCTGTTCCGCACATGTGGCTCTCAGCAGCTGCACATTCCGTCAGCGACCAGCTGTGGCAGCAGCTGTGGAGGTGGGGAGTGAGCACTGATAGGTCCCAGGGGAGCAGGGGAGGAGGCCAAGGGGAGGACAGGAAGGGCCTGGGACGAGCAGGGGTCAGGGAGGGGGTGAGGCAAAGAGGCTCAGATGGTTCTCAGGATGTAACAGCAAGCAGGAAAGTGCTGATGGGGGTGCTTGACATCTGGGCTGGGAGCCCTGTGGAAGTGGTCCTTGGCACAGAGAGCCTGGGGGAGGCCCTGGGCAGGCCCGGCACACCATCCCTCTAGATCTTGGCACATTGGCGGACCAACACGAGTATACGGAAAAAGATGCCGGGCAGTTGGATACATGGGTCCAAAGCTCTGAAAAAAATGTCTGCATTAGAGATATAAATTTGGGAACCAAATTTGGCTTAAAGGAGGTAAAGCCATGAAAGCAGATGAAGGTCCCAGAGAGAAAATGTATGGAGACAAAGGCTTATCCCAAATGCTAACATTTCCAAGTTTTCACCCTAAACACCAGGTATTTTATGCATCTTACCTCATTTTATCCTCACAACAAGCCTAAGGAGTGGGCAGCTGTGTTATCATCCCATTTTACAGATAAGAAAACCAAGGCACAGGAAGGCCTCTAATATCCAGGCTCACCTGCTCCCTCACCGTGAGGCCCTCCAGATGTTTCTGCTCCTCTGTGGGTCTCAGTGTCCCCAGACACAAGTGGAGGGGTGAGGGAAGACTAAGTGACACCCAGGTGCTCCAGCCCTCCCTCCTTGGCATCTCCCCCCAGACCCTGGCTCTGGGTTGTGCCCACTGTGACTCTACTGTTTCCCAAGAGGCCACCTCCTCCACAGAGAAGGTAGAGGACTCCAGGAGTCCCCCAGCTGACCTCCCCATCACTCCCACTCCGCCAATACTTACCAAACACCTACTAAGTGCCAGACATTGCTAGGCACAGGGGAGCTGACCGTGAGCAAACCTGACCTGCGTCCTGCCCTTGTGTCCCAGAGACTGACGAAAATTACTGCACCACTGGGCACCTATGTGGCTCAGTTGGTTAAGCGTCCAACCCTCGGTTTCGGCTCAGGTCATGACCTCACGGTTTGGGAGTTTGAGCCCCACGTGGAACTTGAGATTCGCTCTCTCCCTCTCTCCCTGCCCCTCCCCCCTCAAAGTAAATAAAAAAGCTTAAAAAGAAATTTCCGCACAACTAGTAACTCCCAACCGCTGCCCTGAGCATCTCTGCACCAGCCATCCACCCCCCAGATACCGCTACCACCCAACAGTCAGAGGCTCGGTGCCAGACCCAGCAGAGGTCTCATGCAACCTAACCCTCTGGAGCTCTGGCCACGTCCATTTGGGAATCTGAATACCAGCCCCAAGAGGAGACGGGAGTGACCTAGGGTGGGGGCCGGACATTGGAGAAGTATCACGAGAGCTGATACCTGCCTCTGGAAATCTCCCGGCTTACTCAGCTCTGGGGTAGGGAGGACAGGGTAAGTGGGGAGAGCAGAGGTCCCGCTTCTGCCTCCCTCCCTTTGCACTGAGGCTCCCTGGGGCTCACCCTTCTGCCTATTCCTGACTCCCCTCCCGTCAGCAAGCAAATTCCTCCTGAGGCCCTGCTGGGCTCTCTCACTGACCTGCCTCTTCTTCAAAACTGCTTTTGCAACCCACAGACACTTCCCAATCCACGGATCTGGCCACTGCCTTGACCCACCCATTCATGCCAGGGCCTCTGTGACCTTGTGACTGCACATCTTCCTCTTTGAGTCCCTGGACTGGTGACCCAGAGCTTGTTCTTGGTCTTCTCTGGCCTTGGCCCCTGGCACTCCATTCTTTTCTGATTTTCCTCCTTCTTCCCAGAGTTTCCCTTCCCAGACACCCCACCGTTCCCAGAGTTCCCTGCTGCTCCCCAGGGTTCTATCCCAGGTCTCCTCCCTCTTGCTCTGCACTAGCTGCCCTGGGTATCTCCTGTACCCCCATGGTTTCCAGTCTACCAGTCTCCAGTCTACTCCAGGCCAGGCCTCTTTCCAGGTTCTCCTACCAGTATTCCATGGATCTCACAAACAGTATGGCCACACTGAACTTCTCGCCTTCTCCTGTGTTCCCATTGGTGCCTGTCACCTTTACTCACTCAGTCACCCAGACAACGATCCAGCATCACTTGGATTTGTTCCTTCTTCTTCCACCTTGAAACCAGTCCCTACTGCCTGGCCTGATGCAGGAGTCTCCTGCTTGGTTTCCCCCACTCTGATGCAGGATGCAGTGGTTACCAGCTGGTGCCAGCCTGCCTGGATAAGATCCCAGCTCGACCGCTTACTGGCTGTGTGATCTCGGGGAAGTTATTTAACTTCCCTATGTCTCAAAAAAGCGGGATTATAATAGAGAGTCGCAGTAACCTCTAAGACTGTTGTGAGGTGTAAACGAGTTCATAGATGTCAAATACTTGGGACGATGCTTGGAATAGGGTAAATGCAATAGAATTGTGTTATCAACATCATCATTACTTCATTTATTTCTTTTATAACTATTTTAGAATGCCCACTATGAGCTGGGCACTTTCCTAGGTATTAAGGGACGTAGTCATGAACAAAAAAATGATCCCCACCCCCGGGAACTCCATTGTCAAGCTGGAAGCCTTTTCATAAAAGTCCTTGTTACTGGATCCATACTCTACTCTTTCCCATCTTAAAACAAAACAAAAGCAGAAGCAAACAAACCCTGGATTCTACATCACCCTCCAGCTATTGTCCTAGCTTACTTTGCCATCACAGACAAGCTTCTCAAATGAGTTTATTCTGCCATCCAGTATTTATTTATTGTACATCTACTACATGCCAGACACTGTGCTGGGTGCTGGAGAGTCAGCAGTGAACGAAAGGGACAAATCTCTACCCTCAATGAGTTTATCTTCTGGTTGGGGACACCGACAATTAACACATATATCAGGGCATCTGGCTGGCTCCATCAGTATAGCATGTGACTCTTGATCTTGGGGTTGTGAGTTCAAGCCCTACACTGGGTATAGGGATCACTTAAACAAATATATCAACATACATAATATAATGGCAGCAACATTAATAGATGCTGCAAAGTAAGATGAAGTGAGGGAGGGGACACAGAGTGACTAGGGGATTGGTGGCTATTTTAGATAGGAGGTCAGGAGGATCCTCTGTGAGGATGTCATGTTTGAGTAAAGTCCTGAACAAAGCGAGGTAATCTAAGAAGATCTGGAGGAAGAGGGTTCCAGGTAGAGGGAACAACAAACGTAAAGCCATGTGGTAGCCCCAAACCTGAAATCTTGGTGGAGCATCAAGAAGGTTCTAGTAGCTGAGTGAGTGAGCAAGGCAAGGGCAGGGGCCAGAGCTTAGGATGACCATACACATCTGCATGCCTTGGGCTGTCCCGGCATAGTTATTACTATTGCCTCCTTTCACTCTCAAGGGTGCCCTAGGTTTAGATGCTAAATTATATAGTCACCCTATGTAGAGGCCATGGTAAGCAGTTGGCATTTATTCTGAATGTGATGGCAAACCTATGGATGGTTCTCAGCAGGGAGTGACGTGACTTGACTGACATTTTAAAGGATCATGACCAAGTACTTGAAACACTCTTTTGGCTGCTGTAACACCCCCCTTGGCTCTCCTCCACCTCCTTGGCTGTTCCTTCCCAGTCTCCTTTGGCAGCTCTTTCTCTTCCACTCAAAGCCCAAATGTTGGACTTTCTTCAGACCAGTGGTCTCAGCCAGCAGTGGTTTCTCCTCTAGGGGACATTTTGTACTATCTAGGGACATTTTTAAGTGGTGTAGGTACTACTGGCATTTAGTGAGTAGAGGCCAGAGATGTTACTAAACATCCTGCGATGCACAGAACAAACCCCCCCCCCCCAATAGTTTTCCAATGCCAAACGTGCCAAGGTCAAGTAACCCTGCACTAGATTAGCACTGCCCGATAGAAGTATAATGAGAGTTGCATATACAACATTTTTTCTAGTAGCCAATTTAAAAAAAAGAAAAAGAAAAGAAGCGAAGTTAATTTTATAATTTTATTTAATCCAATATATATATAATATCATTTTAACATGTAAGTCAATATTAAAGATATCAATGAGATTTTTTTTTTTTTTTTAATTCTCAAGTTAGTTCACATACAGTGTAGTCTTGGCTTCAGGAGTAGAACCCTGAAGTGATTCTCCCTTAAGTATGACACCCGGTGCTCATCCTGAAAAGTGCCCTCCTTAATGCCTCCTTAACCCACTCCCATCAACCCTCAGTTTGTTCTCTGTATTTAATTTTTTTTTAATGTTTTTATTTATTTTTGAGAGAGAGAGAGACAGAGACAGAGACAGAGACAGAGCATGAGCGGGGGAGGGGGCAGAAAGAGAGGGAAACACAGAATCCGAAGCAGGCTCCAGGCTCCAAGCTGTCAGCACAGAGCCCGACGCAGGGCTTGAATCCACAGACCAGACCGTGAGATCATGACCTGAACTGAAGTCAGTTGGACGCTTAACCGACTGAGCCACCCAGGCACCCCTGTTCTCTGCATTTAAGAGTCTTTTATGGTTTGCCTCCCTCTCTAAAGAGATCAATGGGATTTCTTTCCTTCTTTCCCTTCTACCTTCCTTCCTTTCTTTTCTCTCTCTTTCAATTCTGGTGTGTACTTCACACTTACTACACATAGTCATTTAGACCAGCCACATTGCAAGTGCTTAGTAGCCACATGTGTCTCGTGGCTATTATATTGATAGCATAACTCTAGACTCAGTACCAGAATACAGAGCCTGATGTTTAAGAGCTATACAAGGGAATAAAGCCTAATGGTTTGGTTCTGGAACCCAATTCTCTTGTTGAATTCCAGTCCTTCCATTTACTTCCCGTCCTCTCAGTGTTTCTCATTTGTAAAGTGAGGATGATAATAATATTACTACTTTATAGAGCTGTCCAGAATGAAATGAGTTAGTACTTACAAAACAGTTTCAGGTGTTGTAAGTAGCTCCCTGTTAACTGTTTCGCTCTATCTCCACTCACACTTTCTCTCTGGGTAATCCGTCCACTCCTGTAGCTTTTATGTGCCACCTATTACATGATGACTTCCAGATTTAAGTATCCAGCTTAGACCTCTTTTCTGAGCTCCAGACCCCCTCTTTAACTGTGCATCCCATTTTGAGGACCTGGGGCATCTCCCATGAATATGCCCTCAACAGAGCCCTTGACCTTCCCCTGTAAATCTGCTCCACTGCCAGGCCTTGCAATCTGAGTCATTTCACAGGGCAGCTATCTGGTGGCATCTTTGATTTCTGCCTTTCCAGGGAATGCATAGTGGTGCATGGATTGTGCAACTTCTGTGTCACCCCACTAGTATATGTCCACAGAAGGCATGTGAGTGCTTGAGGGCACCTGGAATAAGAGACCAGAGGTGTGGCTGGGGTGACCACCAGGGCCTCCTAAAGAAGAGGAAACACAGGCTACAGGTGCAAACTGCTCCTGCTACCCGTGTATCAGAGTGTGCATGCGTTTGTGTACTTGGCCATGTGGTTGTGTCTGTGAACGCGTGTGGAAGGGGGCACAGGAATGTTATTTCACACTACCTTAACCAAGTGTCCCCAAGCAGGTTTTGCTGTGGGGGTGAAAGCACAGTTATTCTCAGATGAACAATCCTATTCTCCCAAGTGAAGGGGTGGCTTCCTCTGTGTCCTTGTGGACAGGTCAAGGGGAGAGACCTCTGGTGTCTGACCCACCACATCAAGACCTTCCCATCTCCTCCTCCCTGCTCTTGAGGAGACCCAGGAAGGGAGGCTGGAGAGTACCTCCCCACCCCCCTTTTTGAGGCCCTGCCACAGTTTGGAGAATGAGCCCTCTCCTGGCACTCTTGGCCTCCCAGGCCAGTAACGCCTCTGGTGAACTGGAAACTGATTCCCAGGGACACCCACGACCCCCACCATCCAGTCTGGTTCTCTTGGCCTGAGCTGTTCTGCTCGGGTGGCGCAGGCACAACCTCAGCCATTCTCGGCGGGGATGACAGCCTCTTCTCATGTTAGAGCCTTTCCTCCCCCCTCCAGCACACACATTCCACTTGCTTTGTATCCCTATGGGAAAAGCTGCTGGGAGATTGTTGTCGAAGATCAGGCCACAGACACCCCCACCAACCTCACCAAACCCGAAGTGTCTGCCTCATCCAGAACGCCAGGAGGCAGGAGCTGGTGGGCTCGACGCTTGCAAAAACTGGGGCAGACCCGCAGCGCCCGCAGCGCCCCGCTCAGACCAGGGACAGACGGGGACCCCTGGCTTCCCGGGGAGGGCGGGGGGCTCCAAGGGCACCTGCCCAAGGCCACCCAGCGCGCGGCGGCCAGGACTGCGGAACAGAGCCGGACCTCCCAGCCGTCGGAGGGGGCGGTGACCGCCCGGGGCCTTCCCACGGCTCGGCCTGCGCGTCACCGCGGGGGCGAGGGGGCGCGGGGGCGCCAGGGGCTGCGGCGCAGGAGAGGGCCCTGGGAAAGGGCGGCGGGGTTGGGCGGGGCTGGGCGGGGCTGAGGCGGGGTCTGGGCGGGGCCTGGGCGGGGCCCGACTTTCCGGCCGGTAGCCCGCACCGCCGCGCAGAGACCTGGAGCCAGCGCTGGCCATGAAGCGGCCCAGGGAACCGAGCGGCTCTGACAGCGAGTCCGACGGACCCATCGACGTGGGCCGCGAGGGCGAGCTGAGGTGAGGGCCGGGATGGGGATACTGGGAGTGCCTGGACGGGTTCAGCGGGCCCAGGACTCGTCTTCCGTATGGCCCCGGGAGATGCAGGTGTGGGCGACTGCCCGCAGGTGTGTGTGGGGTAGGGGTGAGGGTGGGAGGCGGGGACACTTGTGCAGCGTGGGCCGTGACACGCACAAGTGCCTGGATCTTCTGCGCTCTGGGCCATTCAGGGCTGAGGGTGTCGGGATGGAAGTGGAGTTCAGCTCCGGGATGCCGTGCCCAGTTGGTGATCCTCCTTGCGTGGAAGTGCCAGGCTGAGGCTCTTGGAGGAGATTTCCCTGAAGATCTTAGGAAACCTTCATAGACTATTGGTATCACACACCCCGGTCCAGAATCTGCCTGAGTAGGCAGAATAGCCGTACTTTTTCAATTCTACCCTAGCTTGGGTGCACTTTTCATGCAGTACACAAAACGCTTCCAGGGGTAAGGGAAACCTCCCCTCCCTTGAGCAAATTGGACTTTGGAATTAAGGCTTTGGTACTGAAGAAAATAATAGCTGACTTGTCAGTGTGAGGGCGGAGACTCCAATTCCAACACTCTTTCTACTGCACACCCTGCTGCCAATGTATTTCAGCTCTAAATATCCTGACTTGCTTCAGACTTGTAGAACAAATTGCACTTGTACAGTTCTGCTACTTCTCCCAGTTCTGTGAACAATCTAAGCTTCAGTTTCCTCGTCAGTAAAATGGTTATAAACAATATAACCGATCTCAGGTTTATTGGGAAAATCAATAAGATAGTGTATGTCATGAGCTTAGCACAGGGCTTAGCACATAGCAAGTATTTAATTCATGTCAGGCACCCAACATGTGATACCCAGAGCCCTGAAAGAGAGGCAGGGACTGAGTGGGAGTCTGTGGGCCTGGGTCCCAGCCCCAAATCTGCCACCAACTCACCACGTGAACTTGGGCCATTATTTTTTCTTTCTGAGCCTGTTTCCTCATCAAAAAAATAAAGGAGGACATGGAGTGGGAAAGAGAGAGGGCTATCTGATCTCTCCTGGCTCATCCAAACCTGACTCTCTAGAATAGATTTGAAAGGGGGACTCAGGGGGCACCTGGGTGGCTCAGTCAGTTAAGTGTCCTACTCTTGATTTCGGCTCAGGTCATGATCTCAGCGTCCTGAGATTGAGCCCCCAGTTGGGTTCCGCACTGGGCGTAGAGTCTGCTTGAGATTCACTCTCTGCCTCTCCCTCTCCCTCTCCCCCTCTCCCTCCCTCCCCCTCCCCCTCTCCCTCTCCCCATCTCCCTCCCTCCCTCTCTCCCTCTCCCTCCTTCCTCCCTCCCCCTCCCCCCCTCTCCCTCTCCCCCTTTCCCTCTCTCCCTCTCCCTCCCCCCCCCACTGGCACTCCAGCATGCTCTGAAAGAAAGAAAGAAAGAAAGAAAGAAAGAAAGAAAGAAAGAAAGATTGATTCAGCTCCTTCTTAGGGATGTTTTTGAGGGCATTTCATAATTTCAATGACTCCAGTTTTCTGAGACCAGGATGTCCTACCTCAATCACAAATCCTTGTAAAAGGCCATCAGCTTCCAAGTATTTATAGCTTATAACAGGAGGTAAGGCAATAGATAACCCCCTTGCATCCTGTACATTAATTAGGTTTTGGGGTATATGATATAATTTCCTATGCAACTTATTAGCTTTCTTAAATTGTTTAGCAGAAACTGCTATTTAGAGAAGCAATTCTCTGAGTCCGGGCCTGCTAGCAGCAGGGAAGGGCCCAGCCCCATGTGTTGCTGGTGGAAGGGGGTTCTCAAATTCAATGTCATTGGGTCTTCATGAATCAGAGGGACGAAATCGATGCCAGAGAGCCGGCTCTGTCTTCTAAGAATTTGCAGCCTGGCCAGTGACCTGCCAGGTCACACAAAGACCATGGATAGGATAGAAGACAGAAGGAGAGGCAGACTGTGGACTGTGAGAGCACCCAAGCAGGGAGGGGTCACTTACAACCAGAGGCATCAGGGAGGGCTTCTTGAAGGTGGTGGCATTTGGGCAATGGCATAAAGGATCAGTGGGTAGATTTTTCCTATACAGCATTTTGTCCTTTTAGCCAGAGCCCATTTTTAGACACTGTCTAGATTCTTAGAGGAGCAGACCCCCTCAGAGCAGAGAAAGCAGTTGGACATCTGGCAGAGGCTGACTTATAGACCCCTCTTTGTAGCACTCACCAAAGGGCCCTCCCCCCAGCAGACATCAATGCTTCAATTCAGGGAGTGTTGAACGATGCCTGCTGTGGCCCAGACCCTGGGCTGGGCATGGGGGACCCAGATGTATCCTGCTAAGCCTCTGCCCTCGGGGAACTCTCAGAGAAGAAGAGCTTCATGTACAAAGAAAGTCAGATAAACAGTGGCAAGGGCCACAGGACTGGGGCAGCCAGCTTCCCTGGGGTCAGAGGCAGGGCGCAAATCCCCCCCCCCCCCCACCCTCAGAGATGTGAGAATAAGGAGCAGGGTGTATTCTGTTGTCCCTGCGGGCATCTGCCTAGTGATGGCATCTTGCCCCATATAAGAAAATCACTCCTATCTGAACCCAGCCTCCTGACACATGAGAGTATAGCCTCTCTCCCCCCACCCTCTCTGTGAACATTCAGTGAGCACCTGTCATATGGCAGGCACTGGGTCAAGGTCTGTGGGTCTTTCCTACATGATTTAGGGCACATGGTGGCCTTTGAAGTTAGATAGACCTGAGTTTGATTCTCACCACCATTAACTTGGGCATTTCTGAACCTCCATTTTCTCCCTTACAACACTGGTATGCTAATACCTACCTCACAGGGTGAGCCTTTGATGAGATAATGTATCTAAAGGGCACAGCTCCCTGATTTGGCCCAAGGTAGCTTCTGGCAAGTGCTGCTCTCGAAGGGGTCGCCATTTAGTTGGAGGATGCCATGTTCAAGAGGCAGAATGGTCTAATGAAAAGACTAGAAGTCTGAAGACTTACTAGGCACAATTCTGAATTCTTTGTGTCTCTGTCACTCCATCTATCAAATGATTATTTTTCCTAATGTGAAATAGCCCCAATACTACTTAATTCACAAGGCTGTTGTGCAATACCTGAGACAAGTGAATGTGGAAGTACTGTCTAGAACAAGGAATACTGGCTGCGTGACACACGTGAGGGAGTGACACACATGGGGGGGTGACAATACTGGATTAAAAGCCAATAGACTTGGCTCCAGTTCTGGAATTTCCTCTGATTTGCTGTGTGGCCTGGAACAGACCCTTCCCCTCTCAGAGTTTCCTTATTTTACAAGGGGGCTCAGCACTCCCTGAAATCCCTTCACTGGGGGACATTGTGATCCT
The DNA here is from genome assembly GCF_046562875.1 of Panthera onca. Classification (NCBI taxonomy): domain Eukaryota; kingdom Metazoa; phylum Chordata; class Mammalia; order Carnivora; family Felidae; genus Panthera; species Panthera onca. The sequence continues at coordinate 190,961,099 of NC_138346.1, forward strand.
GCCTTTCTTTGGCTGATGCAAAATGAGTGGGGTCACCTGCAAGGGTTCCACGGGGGGAGTTCCCGAGGGGGAAACTGAGAATGGGTGTTGAGGGCAGTCAGGACTGGCAGCCAGACCACTTGAAATCTGCCCGCCCCCCAAGAGACCTCCCCAGAAATCAGGCTAGGGACCACTCGAGGCCCATGGAGCAGATCTTGGTGGTCAGCATATCTTCTCTGGGTCTGTGAAAATCTGCCTTATTTTCAGACTTGCAGACAAGAAACTCTCACACCTCCCCCCAATGTCAGGGCCAGATCACAGCCTGGAAGTGAGCTCTGGTTGAGCTCTTGGGAGCTTTAAGGATAAGGGGACTGGAGGGCTATTCAGACAGACAGGAAATAGGAATCAAGAGGGAAAACAATGCTGAATTTGGAGCCAGAAGACATGGATTCCCATGCTGGCTTTGCTCCTTAGCAGCTGCATAGGCTGGGCAAGCTGCCTTAGGTCTCCAAGGCTCAGCATCCTCATCTGTAAAATGGGGCTTTTGTTAGGCTTGAAGGAGGGAAAGATAGGTAGTAATGCCAAGACAACTGAAGTGAAGTTTGGCTGTGAGATATGGGAGTCAGGGAAGAGGGATAATACTGCAGAGAACAAGTGATCGAGTGAGTGGAAAAAGAGATAGCAAAGCCACCATGCCCTGAAAGGGGTGCGTCAGACTCTGACAGATGGTCCCTGAGGAGGGATCAGGCTGAGGGGCAGTGACGTGCGCAGTGCTAACCCAATACCCCTGGAGACTCCTTATCCAGCCTAGGGGGGACAAAGGCCATGTTTTAGTATCCCTTGACTCTTGGGGCTTGTCCTGAGTGTAGCTTTGTAAACAAGGTGCCCTCCAGACCTCAGGATCTGGCTATCGGAGCCCTGGACCCAGCTTGCTGGGCCATCCTTCCCAGGAGCTTCATAGGCCTCTTACCGGCCCTTCTCATCCAGATGTCTGGATAGAGATATCCTTTTCCAGACGTAGCTGGACAAAGCCAGGGACACAGCAGTGGGATTTGATCAATGTTGATGTGGACTCTCCTGCAACCTTCTTTCTTTGAGCAGCTGACGAAGATGATCTAACCTCTCATGCCAGGAGGGTAGTCACTTGGGCTGGCACCTTCCTCATGAGCCACACAGGTGCCCATTCCACAAAGGCCTAGCAGGTAGCTTTTATGTTGTCACTTCTCTGTTCCCCAGTGATGCCAAGGACAAGGGCAAGAGGAGGGAGCTCAACCATGAGCTCTGCCCTGTTCCAAGCACTGTTGGGTACTGGGGCTACAATAGTGAATGAGCCAGACATGGTTCGTGACCTCAGGGAGCTTATGCACTTGGTGGAGAGATTGACATTAATCAAATAATCATATAAACAAAAAACAACAAATGAGCAATACATGCTGTGAATGCAGGATGCTAGGAAAGGGTAGAGCAGGGGCTATCTAGTAGGAGGGAAGATGTCAAGAAGGCTCCCCCAGGAAGATGACATTTGAGTTGAGATCTGAACAGTGGGAGAAGGTACTAGGCAAAGGGGCTTGGGCTTGGAGGTGGGGAGACAGCGTGCACTAGAGAATTTTAGGCTAGGGAACAGTGTGTGTAACCACAGGAACAAGTTAGGGCGTCCACAGGCTGGAGCACACAGAACAAAAGAGAGTTGAGTCTAGGAGGTGACAGGAGCCAGCTGGGCCACCTGAAAAACAGTGGTCTTGATCCTAAAAGCATTGAGAAGGCCCTGAGGAGGGTTTTTTTTTTTTTTTTAATGTTTATTTATTTTTGAGAGAGAGAGATTGAGAGAGAGAGAAAGACACAAAGCACAAGTGGGGGAGGGGCAGAGAGAGGGAGACACAGAATCCAAAGGAGGCTCCAGGCTCTGAGCTGTCAGCACAGAGCCCAATGCAGGGTTTGAACCCATCAACTGTGAGATCATGACCTGAGCTGAAGTCGGACACTTGACTGACTGTGCCCCTTTTAATATATATATATATATTTTTTAAATGTGCCCTTTTTAATATATATATACATATATATATGTATATATATATTTAATGTTAATGTTTATTTATTTTTGAGAGCCTGAGGAGTTTTAAGAGAGTGACAAGATCAGATGTACATTTAAATGAGCACTGTGCCTGTTTGTAGGGTCTTGCAGCCATCCAGGTGAGAGATGATAGAGGTTTGATCCTCAGAGCAGTGGTGGAGATAAGGAGGAGAGAGGTGAGATGTGTCTTAGACACAGAATGGGCACGTTTGGATGAGCGGGTGAGGACAGAAGAAGAATCAAAAGTGGTAAGGGACACCTGAGTGGCTCAGTCGGTTGAGCGGCTAAGCCTCCGACTTCAGCTCCGGTCATGATCTCCCAGTTCGAGCCCTGCGTCAGGCTCTGTGCTGACAAGCTCAGAGCCTGGAGCCTGCTTTGGATTCTGGGTATCCCTCTCTCTCTGCCCTTCCTCAGCTCGCGCTCTGTCTCTCAAAAATAAATAAAAATATTTAAAAAAAAAATTTTTTTTTAAGTGGTAGCCAGGTAGCTTTGTAGACCTGGGAGATGGGGTGCCTTCGCTGAGATGGGGGCCCAGGGGAGACAGCAGAGGGGGAGAGGGAGGACGAGGCAAGCTCACGGGTGCCTGTTCATGTGGGTGGCATTTTGCATTCTGAAATGGCAGGGGAGTCACCTCGTCTAAAGTTATTTGTTGATAGGGCATCTCACACTCTCCGCCTCCCCGGCCACTCCGGGAGCTGAGCGTCTGGAGCGCTGGGACCTGGCCGACTGCGCATCTAGGCCAGCGCGGGACTTGAATGGGGCCTCCAGGGTGTTGGCCAAATGAATGGTCCTCAGTGTAACTCTACGAATCCCCTCCATTCCAGAAGAACCTCTAAGCAGGAAACCGTTAGGGGGGCGAGCAGTTGGGCTGCAGAAGATTTTGGTCAGTCTGGGCAGGAAAGACCCCCCCCCGGGGCTGAGCCTCCTCCGGGTGACGGGGACTCCCGGGTGCGAGCAAACATCCATCCTGTGCCAGACCTGCGAAGCGAGGCCCGACGCGATGCGGGCCCGGGGCCTTCGGGGCATCCCAAGAGTCCGAGGGGGCCTGTGACCCAGATGCCCCCTCCCCCTCTCCCGGGCCGCGCTGCGTGGGAGGAGGCGGCAGCTGCCGGCGGGGCGGAGGGCGGCCGGCGGGCGCGCCCGGCCCGTGGGAAGCGGCGGCATCTGCTCTTTCCACGCTCTTCCCAGCGGCTCTCTCTGAAACCCAACCCGCCGGCCCTGCCCCGCCGCCGCCGCCCGCGCCCTCGCCCGCCCCGCCCGGGATCGGGTTGCAGGAGCCCCGAGGCCGGCTGCGGTTCCCCGACGCCCGCGGCGAGGGGCAGGGGGCGAGGCCGAGGGGGGTCGGGCCGAGAGCCCAGCCCCCCCCCCTCGCCCCCCGCGGCCCCAGCCGCCGCGCGACCCTAGTGCAGGAAACCGAGCGCAGGGGGGACTTGGCCGGGGGAGCAATGGGCCCCCACCCACGCCTGCCCTGCGCCACTTCCCGGCCTGGGAGCCCTGAGCCGCCTGGGAGACCACGGCTGCCTGGGAGGGGGCTCTGCCCGCCCACATCCCCGCCTCCTCCAAGGTCAGCCCAGGCCAGGGAGATGGTCCCTGAGCTCTGAAAAATCAGCCTTTCTCTTCTTCGTCTGCAGCCAGATGGCCAGGCCGCTGTCCACCCCGAGCCCTTCGCAGATGCAAGCTAGGAAGAAACGCAGAGGGGTGAGTGTCTGTCTCCGCGGAGTCGCCCGGCAAATTTTTGCCCTGGGTCTCCAGGGGCCCAGCCCAGAGAACCCTGGTGGGAAATATCACCCAGACTGCCTGAGTGCAAATTCTGACTCTGCCAGTGGCTAGCGGAGTGGCCTTGGGCAAGCCACTCAACCTCTCGGTGCCTCATTTCTTCAACTGTGTCACTGAAAAAATGACAGTGCCTACCTCAAAGGGCTGTTTTGACGACTGAGTTAATATAATGCACCCAGAACCACACCTGACACACAGTTAGGCTTTATTATTTATTCCAGCCTTCTGTCTCTACTCTCTGAGCCCAGAATTTTCATTTCCTCTCTGTGTGCCAAGGGGTAGGGCAGGGGGATAGAGAAGGAAGCTCCCCGGCTTGCTATTGTCCGTCTTATCCCGGCATCCCCTGCTCTCCCAGGATGCGGCTATGCTTCTGCCCTGGGAGTCCCAAGACCTGGAATGTGGCAGAGACCAGCCCTGCCACTCACTTAGGCAAACCACTTCCTTCCAGCCCTCATCTTTATCTGTAAAATGGGGGTCATAATGTCTGCCCCGCTGTCAGCATTCTGCTACCAGTCTGGTGAGGTGAGAATGAGTGTGAATGGAAGGTCTTCTGGACTGGAAGCAAAGCCTCTTCATGACCCAGCAACTGAGGAGGTGACCTCGACCTGCAGGAACCTCCAGGAACTGCTCCCACGCAGGGGCTGGTGTCCCTGTTCTGACTGGTCGGTACCCTGATGTACAGTGGTTAAGCATTTTGAATAGCACCCCAACAGACCAAGACAAGAGATCTGAGTTCTACTCCCAGCTTTGCACTTCCTTCTTATGTGACTTTAGGCAAGTCACTGCTCCTCTCCGAGCCTCAGTTTCCTCCTACGTAAAGTAAGACTAGACTTCTCTCCTTCACAATATTTTAAATATGAGTCAGTGGCCATCAAAGCACGTTGGAAACTGGTGAAGTGGCTGCAAGTAAATTCTTGTTTTTTAGATTATAGAGAAACGGCGCCGGGACCGCATCAACAGCAGCCTTTCTGAACTGCGACGCTTGGTCCCCACTGCCTTTGAGAAACAGGTGTGTGACATTCCCGATTGTGCTAGAGGAAGTACCATGCAGGTGGCAGATAAGGTCCGTTTTTCATGGCATGTCTTACTGATTGGTGGCAGCTGCCTGAGGTGCTGGGGTTTTGTGTACTGATATCTGTCACTGGCCAGGGATAAGGGGAATGGAAATTTGTATTTGCTGTGGCGTCTCAGATGTTGTGGCTCTGTGTCCATCACCCCATGATCCCAAAGGGTAGGGATTATTGTGCCCATGGCACGGGTAAGGAAATTGAAGCACAGAGAGGTAAAGTAACTCGCGCTAGATCACACAGCTAAGTAAATAGCAGAACGGAATGGGAACACCGAACTGTGTCTGGTTCTAAAGCCCCCTAGCCCTCTGTGCTACTGACAGTCCCAGAGCCATTTGAAAGTGGAACAGGCTACCCGGGGAGCGAGCCCCCTGCCGTTGCACCTGTGGAAGAGGAAGACTACAGTGGAAGCCAGACAGTTAAACCAATCAGACTGCCTGGAAGATTCTCTACCCTGTGCTCCAAGGCATGGTCATGGGTCATGTGCCTTTCTTCCTGAGAAGAAGTCAGTCATTCCACAGACGTTCACTCAAACTTTCACAGGCCCAGCTAGACCTAGACCTGGTACCTGCCCTCAAGAACTTATGTGGAGAGTCTGACACTCAGGTTTCACTTGGGAGATCAGGTGATGCTGGATGCTTAGGAATCATTGCTCAAGAGAGAATAGAGGAGGAGCAAGCGCTGTGGGGCTAAGATGATCTCGGGCGTGGTGGGTGTGGAGTTGATTCCCAGGAAAGCTGGTCTAGAAGGCAGATGGGCACGCAGGAGTGGCATTCCGGTGACGGTGCACTAAGTCATGGAGGTCACATACGAGACCTCCCAGGGAGAGTGTGTCTAGCGAGCAAGAGCCAGGTGGAAGAAGAAGCAAGAACATGGGGTGTCGTGGAAGTCAAGGGAAAGGGGGACGTTGCAGGAGGGACGCTCAACGGTGCAGCGGGCGGGCAGACGAAAATGAGACCTGAAGAGAATCTATTCGGCTGGGCGCCTTGGCCAAAGCAGAAGCCGAAAGGCTGGCAGTGGTGGAGTGGGAGGATGACCTTGAGCTGGTGAGGTTGCTGACGCTGCCGGCAAGTGAGAGAGAGGTCAGCTGGAAGCCTTCACACTTCTGTCCTCTGCGCACACAGGGCTCCTCCAAGCTGGAGAAGGCCGAGGTCCTGCAGATGACAGTGGATCACTTGAAAATGCTCCACGCCACTGGTGGGACAGGTACTGATGCTTTTCTCTCCCATGAGTCATTCAAGCAACAAATATGTGGGGGCGAGGCCCTGGGGATCCACTGGTGAGCAAAGCAGATGGGGTCCCTGCCCTCATGGAGCTCACAGTCTATGGTGGGGCTAAAGCAGGTCCAGGTGGAGCAGCCACAAAGCCTGTCTCTTTTCTTTCAGTATCGCCCTCTCCACTGTCAGTGTCCCCATGTGTCCCAACCTTGTTCTCCACTCCACTCCTTCCGGCCTTAGCCCTTGGAGGAGCTCTTCTACACAGACTGTCCCTCTGGCTGCCCCACCCTTAGCCCCCACCCTCCTTAAGCATTAGCCTGAATGAACTCATTCTCACTGGGGTCCCAGTTGAACCCCTGGGTGGGGCCTGCCTGAGATTTTTAGCCACAGATGTTCACTGGGGTGCCTTCTGGGCTAGCGCTGGGGTAATAGTGTGTCCTCAGCAGTGCTGGGATCGTATGTCATGCTCACAGTTCAAGATCGGTCGTGGGATTGTGGTAGCATACAATTGTAACTCATTCCGTTACTTTGAGCTGGTGCATTACGTGAAGTCATGGAACTGTGGCTTTCAAAAGACTAAGCCTCACTGTATATTTTGGTGATTTCACAACCGAGAAAGCTGGAAAGCTCCACAGACCTTGACACAAGAACCTAAGTCCTAAAACCTTAACTTGCTACCTTTGGAGGGGACAGTTGCATTTTAATTGACCCAGCCTGATGCTTCTCAAGCTTCAGTGAACTGTGCAGGATCATCTAGGGGCAGGCAGCCCTGGGGCACACCCCGGAGATTCTGAGCCAGGAGGTCTGGCCTGGAGGTTAGGAATTTGCAAGTTTAGCAAGCATGCCTGATGACCCTGATGCAGGTGGTCGCTTTGAGAACTTCTGCCAAAGGAAGGCATGGCCAACAGTGAAAACTTCTGATTCCGGTCAACCAGTGGGGGAGATACTTCAAACTACATTTATGGTTACCCAATTAAAAGAAAAACAGTGACTAATATTTGGGGCAGCATTTTGTAGTTTCAAAATGCTTTCACCATTGTTATCTCATTCGATTCCTATAAGAATCTCGAGGCTGGGGGTTGTCGCCATCACCATTTTCTGGCTAAGGGCTAATGGGAAGACAGAGATGTGGCTTAGAGCACTGCCTCTGGGTTAGAATCCTGAATTGAGTTGATTCGAATCCCATGAATTGCGAGGTTGGCTCTATGACTTGCCAGCTCTATTACGTTGGACAAATGATTTAGCTTCTCTATTCCTCAGTTTTCTCATCTCTGAAATGGGAGTAATGACGGGGTTTTTCTAAGGATTAAATCAGATAATGCAAATTAAGTACTCAATAAGAACTCAGAAAATGTTAGTTGAAAAAGAACAGCAAACACAGAAACTGAAGGGTTTTGCTCAAAGTCGCATAGTTAAGTATGCAACAAGGTCTTGCCCCCAAGGAGGCCTGACTCCAAACATCGTCTCCCGTAGAGCTGTCCCTCTGTGGGGGCCTCAGCCATGAACCAGGGACCAGATATTTGCCGCCATAGTCATGAAGCCAGTGCTCACAGAGGCTATTCTGTCTTTGCACAGAAGGTGGTTGATGGCGGGGCAAGCCACTAATATGCCCTTGACCCTTGAACAACACAGGTTTGAGTAGCACAGGTCCTCTTCTATGCAGAGTGTTCGCAGTACATGCGTTAGAAAATTTTTTAGAGATTTGCAACAGTTTGAAAAACAATTGCAGATGCACCACATAGCCTAGAAATATTGGGAAAACGTACGAAAAAGTTAGGTATGTCATGAATGCGTGAAATAAATGGAGATGCTGGTCTGTTTTATCATTCGCTACCGTAAAATAGACACGCATCTATTATGGACGTTACAACTTATCAAAACTTCCTCATACAAATACTTACAGACTGCACATGGTGCCATTTGCAGTGGAGAGAAATATAAACGCGAAGATGCATTATAATCTTAATCGCATAAAAGTCGCTGTAGTCTATACATACCGTGCTACTGTGATAATTTCCTAGCTACCTCCTGTTGCTCTTGCGGTGAGCTCAAGTGTTGCGAGTATCTGCTTAAGACTCCATGAGACACTAATCACCTCCGCGTGAGCAGTTCGTCTCTCCAGTAAATTGCTATCACGGTAAAAAGTTATCTCTGGCGGTTCTCACTCTAGGTAGTTTCTGGGGAGTCAAAAGTTTGCTCAGGTTTTCGACTGCACTGGGGGAGGATCAGTGCCCGTCACCCCATGTCGTTCAAGGGTCAGGTGTAAATGATGAATTCGTTGACTATTTCTGTGCACCGTTGCATTTAATTTCACCGTCACAACCCTGTGCAGCAAGAATCACTATATGCCCATTTTGCGGCCAAGGAAATTGAGGCTGAGAAAGATTAAGAGGCTTGTCCACAGTCAGGCAGCTAGTCAAGTGGAGAAGTTGAGGTCCAAAGACCTCAGGCTTCACTGTGACATCATGCTGCCTTCTCTGAGGAGTCCCCAAGCTCTGACCGCTGCTGCTGCCACCTCCCAACATCCGCCCCCACCAGCAGGCAGGGGTGTTCTACACCTCTACGTGCGCAGGCCTGTCACACCTGGCAAAGCGTCCACTTAAACGACAGTACCTTGGTCGCAAAGTTTCTTCTCTGCATTAATCATGAATTTCGATGAAAACAATACTCTACATTTTATCCTGCTTCATAATTCAGTGAACTCACTTGGTCCTCACAACACACCCCAGATACCCCAGGAAGGGGTGATTATTCCCACTTTACAGATGTGGAGACCAGGGCTCAGAGAGGTGAGGTGACATGCCCAGGGTCACACAGACCTGACCCCAGGATCAGCACTTGTCCCCCGCCTGGCATGCCCTCATCACGCCTCACTTTGCAGGATTCTTTGATGCCCGAGCCCTGGCAGTTGATTTCCGGAGCATCGGTTTTCGCGAGTGCCTCACCGAGGTCATCAGGTACCTGGGGGTGCTGGAAGGGCCGAGCAGCCGTGCAGACCCTGTCCGGATTCGTCTTCTCTCACACCTCAACAGCTACGCAGCTGAGATGGAGCCTTCTCCCACGCCCGCTGGCCCCCTGGCCTTCCCTGCCTGGCCCTGGTCCTTCTTCCATAGCTGTCCAGGGCTGTCAGCCCCCAGCAGCCAGCTCACCGTCCTGGGAAGAGTGCCCGGTCCCATCCTCCCCAGCGCCTCCTCTCTGGTCTACCCCATCCCCGCCCTCCGAACCACTCCCGTGCGCAGAGCCGCTGGTACCGTCCTGCCAGCCCGGAGGCATGTGCTGCCCAGTCGAGGGGCATCTTCTACCCGGAGGGCCCGCCCCCTGGAGAGGCCCGCTGCCCCCCTCCCCATGGCCCCCAACATCAGGGCTGCCAGGAGCAGCCACATGGCACCCCTCATGCGATCTTCTTCCCCCGTGCTCCCTGGCATCCTGGGGTCCCCTGCTTATGTGGGTGTTCCTGCCCCCAGGCCTTCTTCCCCAGGGGCTGCTGGGAGGCCAGCAGGAGCTGTGCTCTGCCACTCCTGGGTCTCTGAAATCACTGAAATCGGGGCTTTCTGAGCCGGCTTCTCCCCGGGAGTGAGGAGGGTTCTTTTTCCAGGAGCTCTAAAAACAGTGCTATCGTCCACCCTGCTTCCTGGCCTGGCTCATCTATCTATGAAGGCATCTTCCTCACCCATCAGAGGCGCCCCTTCCTCCTCTGGCCCATCTCCCCTCCTCACTGCCTGTCCCAGCTTGTCCACCCAGCTCTCTTGGAGCTGTTGTGATCTCAGAGGCCTCGTCTCATTTCTTACCTGGACAGATAAGTCGTGGGAGGGCCCCCACTAGCTTTGCCCAGGCTCTTACCTGCCCCCCGGGCACACAGGGGGCAGCAGGCATGAATCTAAGGTCTGGGAACAAAGCTTTCACCTAAAGGCACAGTGGCCTTGGGCAGATTGCTTGCCTAGAGAGATCAGACCCCCAGCCAGATCAGTGACTGACTGGTGCAGCCTTCCCAGGCCCCCAGGGCCAGAACGTAGTGTCTGCCTTGCTTCCTGAGACAGTAACTGAGCAGGGGCCACAAAGTTGTCTCCGGAGAACCCCTGTCTGCCCCTGCCCACCCCACTGCAGTGAACCACAGGACAGCTGCCCTGTGCACCACGGCCAAGGCCTGGGGATTAGGGGCCCAGCAGGGCCTGCTCGGGCCGTCTTCCCCACTGCAGACACCTACCCTCCAGCTGACCCACACTTCCCTACACAGAGCTGGGAGATTTCTGGGCAACAGTAAGACTCCAAAACAGGGCGTTCTCACCAGCAGGCCTGGGACAGCGTTCCCAGACAAGAGCCAGGATTGAGTAAAGAGAACCCAGCTCCCGGCCTCTCGCGCCGTCACCATCCTCCAGATGTGTGGTCCCCGTTGGGTGCACAGTGTGGAAGGTCATGTTCCCATGTGATGGCGCCCAGAGAGGAACCCTCTTGGGATTCCACACCAGACGTTTGTGCTGCCTGGTTTGTATCCGGCTCACAGAGCCCAGACTGTGGGGACAGCCAAGGGCCGTCAGGCTGGACAAAAATAACTGCAAGGAGGGGTGAGAGGAGGGACAGTCAGAGGCGGCTCGGCCCTTCAAGGTCACACAGTGGGTCAAGGGCCTGAGATCCTGTTCACCCAGGATTCCGCGCAGCTGGCTCTGCTCAGAGGCCATTTCATTACCCAGCTCCGCCTGGGCCTAAGAGAGGGAACAAATGGCCTGGTGACCATTCCTGGTGGAACAGCAGAGACTGGACAAGATTGGGGCAGACCCAGGACTGACATTCAGCTGGACCAGTACTGCCAGGCCAGTTGTAAAAAATGTAGAACCACTTCTGTGCTTGTTGGCAAGTATTCACATCCCCTGAGTGCCTCTAAGTGGCCCCCTGCCCCAGGTAGCTTTGGGTGGCTTTTCCCCCAGGACCCCATGCTGGTTAATGCCTGGTAGACCCAAGACTATGGGGTCCTCCAGCTGGCAATTCCTTGGTGCTTATTTGCACTGGTTATTAAATAGTTCCTTCAAATGTCACCCCTGGCAAGATTCTTTCACCCCCACCCTTTGATGGAACTACCCTCCCCAGAGACTAAATTGAGGAGGTCCTTGGGCTCAGAAATAGAGTTTGCTAAAACCCTGGGGGAGAGGGCCCTTTCAGAGAAGTAGAGCAGAGGGCAGAGATCATTTAAATGACCCAGAAATCTCTTTTAAAAAAGGCAAATTCCTCAAGAAGGCATGAAGAGCTGAAGTGTTCTTTCAGTCCTCAGGGTTAGGTCCATCAGATCTCTGTCCTCCTGGATACATCTGAGATGTGTAGCAGTGGGGAGAGAGGGTGTCGTTTTAAGGAGGGGGTCACCGGCCTAGAGTGCTCCTGAGGGAGATGACAGGGAGGGCAGGGTGGTCAGCAGGCTCCCAGGAGCGGGTAGAGGGGGACAGAAGGCAGAGCCCGACTTGTCCTTTCTCACAGAGGACGGGAGGGGCTGCTTCTGCTCCGAGACTCCCTTCTTCCCTTCCTCGTCTCCCTGGCTATCCCAGCTGGTGGCACACTGCTCCCCTGACACCATGTCAGTGCCACAATCCTGCAGTTTGACAACTTGATAGCCCGAGAATATGGAAGCCCATTTCCATGTTTCCAGTCCCCAACTCTAGGAGAGTCTGTTGACACCATCGAATGAGATGGAAATGGCCCAGAACTTCCAGCATCTGAGTTGACCTTGGGTTCATTCTCCCCCAAGAGATGGTGGGGGGGATTGGTGACTATGTATTTGTTTCCGGGGTTGAGGACTTACATCTTTTGTTTCTATCCCCAACCCTTTCTGGTGTCCCCAACTCCTACCCCATTGCTGGGGCTGTTGCAGGCATCCAATAAAGTTGTTTTAGTTCTCCTAAAAACCTCAGAAAGATTCTACTTCTTAATATCTCTGGAGTCAATACTCTTCTCTCTGAACCTACAGCTATCACCCTGGTGTGGCCACTTCACCTGCCCCCAGATCACTGCCCTCCACAAGGTCACCTTGCTTCTCTCTTGCTTTGTCACTCTGTTCTCAAGGCAACCAGAAAGAGCTTTAAACATACGAATCATATCATACCAACTCTGGTATAAAACCCTTACTCGATTACCCTATTATTCCAAAGATAAAATCCAAGCTCTTCCTCTTCTGGGCCCAACCTGATTTCCAGCCAGTTCTGATCTTGTTCGCTGTGTTCCTGCCACCCTGGCTTTCCTTCCTTTTCTCAACATTTCAACCTATTCCCACCTCCAGGACTTTGCATATGCTGTTTCCTTGCCTAGAATGCTCTTCCCCTACCTTTCTCATGGCTGAGCTCTTTACACCCTCAAGCCTTGGCTTTAGCCCACCTCCTCAGAGAAGGCTTCCCTGACTGCTTGAATAGTTAGTTCATCTATCTCAAAGTCCCTTATTCTTATTCTTCTCCTTCATGGGGCACTTGCCATTACACATCATGTGTGTTTACTTCTTGGTTGACCGTCTCCCCCGGCAGCATGTAAGCTCCGTGAGGCCAGAGACCATGTGTGCTTTGCTTTCTACCCTGTATCTGGTGCCACGCACAGTACCTGGCTCTAATTTGGTGTTCAATAAATATTTGTTGAATAAATAAACTGGGGAGGTGAGGAATCTTCCAGACTCAAGCTGCTGGATGGTACAGGCCCCTGTAAGGGTGAACTCCCAGCTGGCTGACTTTGTGGGGAGGCTGGAGAGCAAAGTGAGAGACGGGGCCAAGGTACTGGAAGTTCTGGCAAATGGGGAGGAGGCTCTGGCCAAAGAAAAGTGCACTCGCTCTGGAGCGCACACTGATAGCTGAGAACAGGCAGGCATCCCTGCCAGCAGGTATCGGTCTCCACTCTTGCCCTGATGGATTTGGCTTGCAGTAATTCTAACAAGCATTTGCAGAGGTCTGCTCTGTGCCAGATCAGGCATGGTGGAGCCAGAGGTGATGGGGACACTGTCACCCTGAGGGTGTGTGCCCTCCTTCTAATGACAGTTTGGTGAGGTGAGAGTGGAGTCAGGCCTGTTGAGAAGGCTGAGGGGACACAGAGGGGCTGTCTGCCTCTGCCTAGGGTGACCACGGGGGAGGGGACAGCTACCAGAGGAGGCATTCTACCAGCACAGGGAACCTATGTGCAAAGGCCTGGAGATGTCACCAGGTGCCCTGCAAGTTGGTTCTAAGTTGAGTGCAGGCCTTCAGCGATGAAGGGAAGGCAGGCTAGCCTGGGCACTGAAGCCTGACTTCCTGGGTTCAGGCTCCACCTCTGTCACTTTTCAGGGTTGTGGTTTTGGGCAAGTTACTTAACACCCCTAAACCCCAGCTTCCTCATCAATCAAATAGGGATGATGCAGTAATGGCTATTAACTGTTTTACCTACACCCCGGACACTGTGGGGATGCTTTTCTTGGAACGTTCCCATTTTATAAATGAGACAACTAAGCCAAGTCACCATCTCCTAAAGTTAGCGGAAATCAAATGGGGCAACACACATAAAGCCCTCAGCCCAGAGCTTGTGCCATATGAAACACTCAATCTTAGTCATTAGTGTCATTAATGGAAAGAGGCTGGATCCAAATTGGGGAAAACCTTGGGTGCCATGCAGAGTTTGGGCTTTAGCTTATAGGCAATACAAGCCATGGAAGGTTCTGCCAGGTGAATACCAAGGCAAATGCCAAGGTCAGACCTTTTAAGAAAGTGCTGCTTGGGGGTGGGGGCGATGCTGGGTGGCTCAGTCAGTTAAGTGTCTGACTCTTGATTTTGGCTCAGATCATGATCTCATGGTCAGGCTGTGTGCTGACAGCCCAGAGCCTGCTTGGGAATCTCTTTCTCTCTGTCCCTCCCCCGCTCACATGCTCACTTACTCTCTCAAAATAAAGAAATAAACTTAAAAAAGAAAGAGAGAGAGAGAGAGAGAGAGAGAGAGAGAGAGAAAGAAAGAAAGAAAGAAAGGAAAGAAAGAAAGAAAGAAAGAAAGAAAGAAAGAAAGAAAGAAAAAGAAAGTCCTGCTTGGGGTAGTGACTGGGAGAAGGAGTTTCCAGGTTCAAATCTACCTATTCACTGGTAACACCTAGATGCTTTTTATTTTATTTTATTTTATTTTATTTTATTTTATTTGAGAGAGAGACAGGGAAAGAGAGAGTAGGGGAGAGGGACAGAGGGAGAGAGAGAGAATCCCAAGCAGGCTCCACACCCAGCACAGAGCCTGATGTGGAGCTTGATCCTACCACCCTGAAATCATGTCCTGAGCTGAAATCAAGAGTCAGACACTCAACTGACTCAGCCACACAGATGCCACCGCCCCAAGATGATGATTCAATCTGGGTGTGGCAGGGCCCAGACATCCAATAAGGAGGTGGGAAGAAGAGTTGGGATTTCTTTACTAGTCAACATAAATTTCTATTCAGTAGGTGAACTGAGCTCCAGCTTGTGGGCCTGGAAAGGACTGATAACTTTCTGAGAAGCAAAGTGGAAATTAATTTCCACAAGGGCATCTCTGTCCTCCAGGTGCCTCCTAGTCCCTGGCCCATAGTAGATCCATAAGAAACATTTTGTGTTGGATGCTTTGGAAATTTATAATTCATTTAAGAGTCACTGAGTATTTTTTGACTTTGTGGAAAACTCAAGGCATTAGCTTCCTTCCCTCCTTCCTGGGGAAGGAGGGTAGGAAGAATCAGGCCCAGATACCACCTGATTGCCTTAGTAACAGTAAACAGTTTTGAGCCCTTGATTTACATGATCTCATATAATCCTCCCATAGCCCTGGGAGTAAAGTACTATTATTATCCCCATTTTACAGAAGAGGAAGTTGAGATTCAATTTGTTAGTGAAAGCACCCAAAATTTACGACATTAATCAATGTTCTAGCCAAAGTGGAAATGAAGGTCTGATTCAGTCTTACCCAATAGAGTGCACTGCTTCCTTCCCAAGCTGCGTCCTGTAATACAAAGCCTAAGACATCCAGTGGCAGGCCTTAAGGATTGGTGGGCTGGACTATTATGTTAGCCTGAGAAGCCTTCAGCCCATCATGCTTTTCTCCCCTGTGCTAGTGAGAGTAAACCTTGGCTGCTGTAACAAAGAGGCCCAGGTATAACATAGTGGATGAAAGAAGATAGAACTTTCTTTCTTTTTAAAAAAATGTTTATATATTTTTTTTGAGGGAGAGAGAGTGAGCATGTGCAAGGTAGGGAGGGGCAGAGAGGGAGAGAGAGAATCCCAAGCAAGAGCTACACCGTCAGCACAGAGCCTGACACAATGCTCGATCTCACAAACCTCAAGATCATGACCTCAGCCAAAATCAGACACTCAACCAACTGGGCCACCCAGGTGCCCTAGAAGTATATGTATTTTTTGTGTCACCGCCTGATGGATGTTCCAAGTCAGCAAGAAGCTCTGCCCAATGTAGGCATTCTAGAACCCAGATTCCTTCCATCTTGATTCCCTGCCATCCCCTAGGGCATTGTGCCTACATGGTTGACGCTAGGTCTCCAGGGGTTTAAGCCAGCAGGAGAGGAATGAAAGTCTGGTAGAGGCATGACCAGTCTTAAAGCCAAGTCCCGAGAGTAGCATGTGTATATATGTCCATCCACTTGGTGAGAACTTTGGTGGTTGGCCACATCAAACTGCAAAGGAGGCTGGGAAATGCATTTTAGCCCTGTTCTCTGAAATAGATGTGAATGGATGTTGGCAGATAGGCTCTATCAGCTGGTCCTTACCTTCCAGCCTGGGAGTTCGACACGAATGGGAGAATCAGGGCCACTGTAAGCTACTGACTACTGTGTGTGCACACACACACATACACATGGTCCAGGGGTCAATTTACTTTGAGTTTAAGGAACCAGGTATAGGGACTCCACCTACAATTCTCTGATCCCACAGGGGTAGGTTGGATACCCTCAAATGGAATTGTGTCTGCACTGGGCCCAACTTTCTGGAGAACTCCCCCAGAAAACATAATGTAAGACTAGGAGGGCTGATTGCCAGTGGGTTCCAGGCAACCAATGATCAGTGTCACCTGGAGGGCTTGTGTGTCACAGTGTCACCATCCCAGCTCCCCAGCCACTGGGGAGGAGGCACTATTGATGTTCATACCTTCCCTGACCCAGACTGTCTGTCCTGCTTGCTTCTCTCCTGACTGCCTGGGACACAGCCTACCTGGAGCTTCGGTGAAAGGCTAGCCACATAGGCCTGCGGATTCTGTTTGTGGAAATTGAGTTTCTCATGAATAGGGCTGCTGAGAGGGCCCTCAATTATTTCACAGTGACAGGTGAAAAGAGGCCAGGCATTGGGTCTCCAAAGACCCCAGCTCTCAGGACTTTTTTTTTTAACTTCATGTCAGAGTAAAAAGAAGCAAGAGTATCATTCAGCCCATGAATCTTAGAAAGCTAGCTGGCCAACCTATCCTGCCCTGAGCCCCAGGGCCATTTTAAAGTCAGGGTTGACTCAGGCCTTTGGGCAAGATCTGGATTGCCCTGCTCTGTTCAAAGAAGTCCAGTGTGTAACACCCCAGCCCAGGCACCCAGATGTTCTGTTAGAGCCTCTGTAAAATAATGAACAACTCCAGCAGCCATAAAAGGAACCAGTCAACAAGAAGGAAAAGTAATAATGCCCTATATCATATAGCGCGTTACATTTCAAGTGCCTCCAAGGGTATTATCCCACTCACACCTCTCGACAATCTGGTCAAGGGAGCCAGGACTGGAATTATTATCTCTGTAATGCAGATGAAAAACCCAGTCACATTAAGAGGTAAAATAATTTTCCCCCACATCAGAAAAATAGTAAATGGCAAAGTTTGTTTGGACAGTAGCAGAAAGTCCTGGATCATAAGCAGGTGCACAAGTCACATAACATTATCCAAACATTACTGAGCACTTGCCCAGTACCAAGTGCTTTACATGTGGGCTCTGAGTCTGTCTACACAACTCCACAGTCTGGGTTTTATTTCTATTATTATCTCCATTTTATAGGTGAGGAAACAAGCTCAGAGAGACTGAGTAACTTGTTCAAGATAACACAGCTGTTAGGTGGCAGAGCTCTTAACTGCCAAGTTCGACAGCCTACTAAGTGCTCTATCTTCTACCCCTTACACATATCAGAGGAGGAGGTACCCAAGCCTCCACAACAGCTCCTGGCCTACATCTCAAAGCTTTGGCCTCAGACCCATCAGTATCAACTCAGCCACCCCTCGGGACATAGAAACCAGCTCTGCTTTCTTAACAACACGTAGGGAGTACTGACGATGTGCCAGGTACTCATTTAGGTGCTGGGATACAGCAGTAAATAAAACAGATCCCCAGATTCACAGAGGCAGACAGATGATAAACACCTAGGCAAATACATATATAGGTGGAATGCTTGATGTGGAAGAAGGATGATGTGGATAAGGGAACAGAGAGTGATAGGGAAAGGTGCTGTTTTACATAGGATGGACAGGGAAGGCCAGAGGTAGCAGTCTGAACTGACACTAGGGGAGGAAGGTAGGAGGGGGGGAGAGGGGAAGGGAGGGGGAGGGAGCCATGAAACTATCAGAGAAGAGGGTGTTTTAGGCAGGGAGGGTCAAGGACTAGTCCCAGAGGCCAGTGTAGCTAGGGTTAGACAGCAAGGGGAGAGCAGAAGGAGATAAAGTCTGAGAGGGGTGGGGGACAAGTCATGAGAGGGTGTTAGATTTTACTCTGAGTCAGGAAGGCATAGGAGGGTTAAGTGTCCAGGAGACTCATGATCTGGTGTATGTATTAGGAATCACCATGTGAAGGATAGATAGCAAGGGGACAGGGGTAGGAGCAGGGAGGCCATGGAGACCCCTTTGATTCCAGTGACCTCAACTGCCCACACCCACAGAACCCACCATCATCAAAAATGGCTTCTCTAGAGAATCCTGTTTTTCAAATACTCAGTTCTCCAGCCTCCAAGTGCTCTCCTTCAAGCTCCCCCTCTCAGCCTTCCCATGGCAAAAACTCTCCAACCTTGGGGCGCCTGGGTGGCTTAGTGTACTAAGCGTCTGACTCTTGATTTTGGTTCAAGACATGATCTCATGGTTCATGGGTTCGAGCCCCCTCATCAGGCTCTGCTGACAATGAGGAGCCTGCTTTGGATCCTCTGTCTCCCTCTCTCTGCCCCTCCCCTGCTTGTGGGCTCTCTCTTTCTCAAAATAAATAAATAAACTTTAAAAAAAAAAAAAAAAACCAAAACCCCTCCAACCTCAAGGAGTTCTTCAAATCATTGACCCCACCATCCCCTTCCAGCCATTGGTCACCTCCTGGTTCCACTTCCTTCCTTATCTTGCTAAGGGCTCATGGACCCTCATATCTGTAACCACCCCTTCAAATAACCTCAGTCCTTGTCCCACCTCTCCCTACACTGCAGTCACCAGGTGTGGGAACAGACTTTATAATGGACCCCATGACCCCCACCTCCTGGTGTCCATACCGTTGTATAATCCCCTCCACAGATACAGGCAGAATCTGTGGCTTGGTTCTAATCAATAGAATATGGCAAATGTAAGGGATGTCATCCCCATGTTTAAGCTATATCATACGGCAAAGGTGATGGGCTGCACCCCCGCCAATGATTGCCTTATCTCATATGAGACTGTCTTAGCCATATGGATAGAGGAACTCTCTCTGCAGGTTTGATAAAGTCAGCCATGGCTCCAACAGTAGCCATGTTGGAGAAGCCCACATGGCAAGGCACAGTGAGTGGCCTCTGGGGCCACAGGAGCAGTCTCCAACAGACAGCCAGCAAAAAGCCAGGGCCCCATCATGCAGCACAAGGAAGTGAATTCTGCCAACCACCTGAATGAGTTTGAGAGTGGAGTTTTCCCCAGTCAAGCCTCCAGATGAGCCTAGCCAACACCATGATTGCAGCCTTGTAAGACCCTGAGCAGAGGACCCATCTAGGCCATGCCAGGCCTCCTGACCTACAGAAATTGTGTGCTAATGGTTATATGGCAATAGATAATATACCAGGCAAAACCTGGATCTTGGTTACAACTAACTTCCTGCTTGTTCTATACCTGCTGGAAAAGAGTCATTCAATCAACTAGAAAAGTCATTGGTCTGATTCATTCATAATCAGAAATTTCAAATGAGGGCCTACTCTGCCTCTCCACCCGCTGGTTCTCCAGCTTTCTACAATAACCACATTATTCCTTGGTCTCTCTCCTCACAACCCGTTTCCCTTCCCATTAAATTCTCAGAAGGTGATCTTGCTTCATTCCTCATGTTGAATATGGAGGTTTTAGTGACCTTGAGAATAATATTCTTTCTTTTTTTTTTTTTTGAGAATAGTATTATTTTCTAAGAGCAACAGTATTGAGGTACAATTTATGTACAATAAAGTTCACCAATTTTAACTGTACAATGTGATGAGTCTTGACAGTGTATACACTCAGGTCATCAAAATTGTGGTATAGAACATTTCTGTCACCCCGAAAGTTCCCTTGCTCCCATTGGCAGTCATTCTCCTTGTGCTATGCCAGCCCCTGGCAAACACTGATCTGCTTTCTGTTGGAGCCTGGCTTCTTTCTTCACTGTGCATATGGTTTAGAGATCCATCAATCAAATTCTGTGAATCAGTTGTCCTTCCCTTTGTTACTGCTGACTAGTATTCCACTATATGGACATACCACAGTTTGTTGATCCATTCATCTGTAGATGGTCATTTGGGTGGTTTCATGAAGGTGGTTTATTAAAGAAAGTTTATTTGTAGAGTCCACAATTCATTTCTACCAGTAAAATTACTGAATCAAAACACTAGTTCTTTCTTAACCTTTAAAACTCAGCTTGGAAATCTTGTTTCAAGGGGTGCCTGGGTGGCTCAGTCAGTTAAGCATCTGACTCTTGATTTTGTTTGTATGTTTGTTTGTGAGTTCAAGCCCTGAGTTGGGCTCCACATTGACAGCGTGGAGCCTGCTTGGGATTCTCTCTCCCTCTCTCTCTGCCCCTCCCCCTTTCAAAATAAATAAATAAACTTAAAAAAAAAAAAGAAATCTTGTTTGAAGATCTAACAGATCTGGAGCCCCTGGATGGCTCAGTTGGTTAAGTGCCTGACTCTTGATCTCAGCTCAGGTCTTGATCTCAGGGTTATGAGTTCAAGCCCCACGTTGGGCTCTGTGCTGAGTGTGAAGCCTACCTAAAAACAAAATTAATTTAAAAAAAGATCTAGTAGATTTTATCAAATGCTTCAAATGGACCTTTAACAAACTTGTGTCTTCAAATATTTTAAAGTGCATTTATAGATGACTGGATCTTCCGCATCTCACTTATCTGATAAAAACAAAAGTTTCCTGAGGATTTAGATCGTTCTTGTAAATCTAATAAATCCAACCTATAAGTATGGTGAAACTTAATTTCTCTTAAAAATCTATTTATATAAGAGTGCCTGGGTGGCTCAGTCAGTTAAGTGTCTGACTTTGGCTCAGGTCATGATCTCACGGTTTGTAGGTTCAAGCCCCGCATTGTGCTCTGTGTTGACAGCTCAGAGCCTGGAGCCTGCTTCGGATTCTGTGTCTCCCCCTCTCTCTACCCCTCTCCTGCTCTCACTCTGTCTCTCTTTCTTTTAAAAATAAACACTAGGGGCGTCTGTGTGGCTCAGTCTGTTAAGTGTCTGACTTCGGCTCAGGTCATGATCTCGCAGTCCATGAGTTTGAGCCCCACGTTGGACTCTGTGCTGATAGCTCAGAGCCTGGAGCCTGTTTCAGATTCTGTGTCTCCCTCTCTCTGACCCTCCCCTGTTCATGCTCTGTCTCTCCCTGTCTCAAAAATAAATAAAACTTAAAAAAATTTTTTTTAATAAAAATAAAAAAATAAACATTAAAAAAATTTTTAGTCTATTTATATAAAAAACTTAACGTATGTAGATTTTTTCTTTAAACAGAAATAGTATGCTAAAGTTTAAAAAAAATTTCAATGTTTTTTATTTATTTTTGAGACAGAGAGAGACAGAGCATGAGCAGGGGAGGGGCAGAGAGAGAGGGAGACACAGACTCGGAAGCAGGCTCCAGGCTCTGAGCTGTCAGCACAGAACCCGACACGGGGCTTGAACTCACGGACTGTGAGATCATGACCTGAGCTGAAGTCGGACGCTTAACTGACCAAGCCACCCAGGCGCCCCCTAAAGTTTTAATTCTTGGTTTAGTATGCTATATATTTAATTCTAAATCTGCCTAGGGTTAACTTGTATACCCACATCAGGTGCCCTCTAAGGAAGAAAGTTTCATTCAGACAGCAGAAGTTAATTAATTCTACACCTTCCTGAGGTTGAAAGATGTGCTTCAACTAAAAAAGAAGAAGATGAAAGAAAAAACCCACAGACTTTCCAGTTCATGGAAGTCACCTGACCACTAAGGAAGACAGCTGTGGGCTGTGGTTGCCAGCCATGTCCTCACCAGGGCCTCGCATCCTGCTTGTATAGCTGAATCTCTGATCCAAAGGACTGCTGAGAGGCCCTCATTATCTAGCTGGTGGGATGTGTGAAACAGTGACAGGTGTTGGCTTTGGGGGCTCTTCTGTCTGATTCAGGCAGGACTGAAAGCATCTGACTCAACCCTGAGAGTCTCAGGAAGCTGTATGGTGCTGTAACGGGCCCCTTTAAGTAAGGTCCACAAGCCTCTGCAGGTGGACCAGGAATGACAAATACCTGACACTTGAACAGCCACTTCCGGATCCTGTTCCCTTGACAGACATTGCTAGTCAATTGCTACGTCCCTTCCCTGTTGTTAAGACAGCACTACCCAGAGCCAGACAGAATTAACTGAAGTTGGCACAAGAGCTAAAACCCGCGTGCCTCCCCTGGACTAACTGTAACCAGCTTTGGTGAGAAAATGAGGCCCGTCCACTTGGCCCTCGCTCAGGGCTGGGTTAATGGGTAACCAGGTTTGGGGTTTTCCGGGCTCCTTCCTGTTTTCTGTGGAAACGGTGATCTGCAGTGTGAGGACGCGGTGCAGAGAACAGCCTGGAAGAGGTGCGGGTATTACCCGCCTGCCCCGGGTGGGACCAGCGTGGGGAGCTACAGCAGGCTCCAGGACATAGCCCACGGTGAGGTGCTGAGGGGAGCACACAGGCCCGAGTCCCAGGCGGAGCGCTGCCGGCCTCCCTGTGTGGTCGCGGGCCAGGCGGCTCCAAGCCTGAGCCTTGGGCTCAAATGTGCGTCTGAGCCCAAGCCCCCGAAGTCCAGATGTGGACACCCAATGGCCAAACCTCTAAGAGGCATCCAAAACTAACATGTCTTAAAACCAAACTTCTGAGTCTCAGCCCCCTCCCTGACACACTCCTCCCCAAATCCTCAGGGTCTCAGGAAAGGACAGCTCTGCCCTTCTAGCTGCTCTGTCTGAAAGCCCCAAGGTTGAGGTTGTCCTTGACACCTAATTCCCTCACAGTCCACACCCAGCAAATCCTGTCAGCTCAGCTCTGCCTTCAAAATACATCCAGGGGCGCCTGGGTGGCTCAGCCGGCTAGGTGTCCAACTCTTGGTTTCCGCTCGGGTCATGATCTCATGGTCCGTGAGTTCGAGCCCCACATCAAGCTCTGGGCTGGCAGCCCGGAGCCTACTTGGGATTCTCTGACTCTACCCACCCCGTGCCCCTCCCCTACTCACGCTGTCTCTGTCTCTCTCAAAATAAATAACTAAACTTAAAAAAAAAAAAGCCATCCAGAACCTGCCCACTTCTCACCACCAGCGCTTGTGTCATCCGATTCAAGCCATCAGCATGTCCTGTCTCTCTTCCGCATCCCTGCAGTGGCCTCATCACAGGCCCCCTGCTCCACCCTTGCCCCACAGCCCGTTCTCCTCACAGCAACCCCAGCAGCTTTGAACATGCAAGTCTTTTTGCTGAGCACCCTCTGCTGACTTCCTCGCCCACGAAAGCCCACAGCCCTCCCCACGGCCACAGGGCCCCACATCGTCAGCTCCCCACCCCACGCCTCACCCCAGGCCCATCGCACAGAACTCTCCCTGTCACCGCCCTCTTGTGCTACCCTGGCCTGCATTAGTCTGATTATTTCAGAGAAACAGAACCAATAGGATGCACATTATGTATTTGGAGAGAGATGCGTTTTAAGGAATTGGCTCCGATCGCATGGGGGCAGGAAGTCTGAAATCTACAGGGCAGGCCAGCAGGATGGAAATTCAGGCAAGAGTTGATGTAGTCTGGAGTCCGAAGGCTGGAGACTCGCGCAGAATTTCTGTGTTACGGTGTGGGGGCAGAACGGCCTTCTCCCTCAGGAGGACCTCAGTCTTTGTTCTTAAGGCCTCTACTGATTGCATGAGGCCCACCCACATCATAGAGGGTAACCTGCTTTACTCAAAGTCCACCGACTGAAACAGCGATCACATCCAGAAAGTGCCTTCACAGCAACAGCGAGAAGGTGTTTGACCAAAGAACTGGGCACCACGGCCTAGCCAAGTTGACCCATAAAATTAACATCATGGCGACTCTGCCATTCTTTGAAGGTGGGCACCTTCCTGTCTCGGGACCTTCACCCTCACTCTTCTCTCTGCCCGAATGTTCTGCTCCAGGATACCCACCATGACTCCTGGATATCCAGAAGTTCCTCCCTCCTTTTCTATGGGTTTTGCTGGATGTCATTTAGTGACACCTCCTCTGACAGGTGTTCAATTCTCCCATGTTCAATTCCCAGCCCCCCTCTAGCCCTGGCACTTCTTACCCTCCCTTCCATGCTCTGTTTTTGGCCATCTTCATTACTCATACTGAAAGAATATAAAGGTTTTTTGTTTTTTTTTTAATTGTGGATCTCCCTCCCTAGAATGTAAGCTGCAAGAGGCAGGGATGCCTGTGCGTGTGTGGGGTGGAAGGTGGGTGGGAAGGATTGTTGCTGTATCCTCAGTACCTACAGCAATGATATTGAACACAGTAGTCTTTTACTAAATATTAGTCGAGTTAATAATAACAGTAGCTCAAATCAATACTAAGTGCCAGACACTATTTTAAACACTTTTTGTGACTCATCTCATTTCATTTTTGCAAGTTTTATGAAGTAAATCCTGATATCCCCATGGACAGATGAGGAAACTGAGGCACAATGCTCTTACAGTGCTAGCTAGTCTGTGATGGAGCCAGAATTTTAATCCAAATACTCTGGCTCCAAAGACTGAATCTGAAGCCACTCTGTCTTGCTCTCAAATGAATGAAAATATGAACGAAATTAGAGTAACTATTTACTGTACCCATACCGGAAACAATAAATTTTGGAGTCAGACCTAAGTTAAAATTCCAGACTTTCTATATATTGGAATACGTGACTCAGACAAGTTTGTTGGTTTCCCTAAGTCTCAGCGTCCTAATGAACAGAAAAGGAAAAATCTACCAAATGTTAGCTGATTTAATGTATTGTACCCGTTCTTGATCTATTACTGTCCCCTAGTGGTCAGTTAAAAATAATGACTTCGTAGGTACCGCCCCAAAGCCAGTAAGTAGTTTCTGCAAAATAAAACAGCCCATGATTCTTGGTTTCTTTTGTCTCCTAGATCCTATTAGTCTTCAAGGTATAAGTGAAGATCAGGCTTCCTCAAAGGGAAACATTAAAGACTAGCCCATGGTGGTCCCTGTAGGCAGAATGTTTCCAAAGAAATCATCCTCATGAAAAATAAATTACCCAACCTCCCTACCCAAACAAACACACATAAAAAACTTAACAGGCTCAGTAGGTTTTACATTTGAGTTGTCCACACCTTCAAAGAAGGTGTACTTTAAAGAAGGTATACAAAGCAGGTGTACAAAGAAGGGTACTAAGAGTATTTTTGGATGGTATTAGCATTGCAATTGGTTGACCAAATAAGCAAATTGCCCTCTACATTGTTGGTGGGCCTCATCCAATCAGTTGAAGAGCTGAATAGGAAAAAAAAAAAAAAAAAAAAAAGACTGAGTAAAAGGGATCTTGTCCTGCCTGCTATGTGGCTGGGACACTGGTCTTTTCTGGCCCTCTGACTCAATTGGAAGCATCAGATTTTTCTGTGGTTCAAGCCTGCTAGCTTTGGGACTGATACCTACACCATCAGTTCCTCTGGTTCCCAGCCTTCAGACCTTCAGACTCAGAGTGAACCTGGGTCACTGGGTCACATCAGCTCACCTGGGTCTCCAGCTTGTTGACAAAGATCTTGGGACTTCTCAGCCTCCATAAGTGTGAGCCAGTTCCTTATCATAAGTTTCTCTCTCTCTCTTTCTCCTTCCCTCTATATGTGTGTGTGTGTGTGTGTGTGTGTGTGTGTGTTTAAATACAAACATACATTCTATTGGTTCTGTTTCTCTGGAGAACCCTGAACCATACACCCTGTTTTATACACACCCCTTTAGAGGATGGCAAAAAAGGAAAAATACTTAACTCATTTTTCTAATGCTAGTATAACCTTGACATCAAGCCCAGGCAAGGGCAATCTGAGATGAGAACATTATAGAACAAATTTAGTTATGATTATAGATGCAAATCCCCTAAATAATAAAACATAAAACAGAATCCTTATTTTATAGAAATATAGAATAGACTTTAGCCAAAAATGGAAGGGTTGTTTAACACTAGGAAAACAATTCTTATATTCTGAGCCTTAATACATTAGAAGAATACAAGCATGTGATCACTTTAATAAATGCGCAAAAATAATTTGACAAAATTAAACATATTTCTTTCCTAATCTTAGGAAATTAAGATGTGTAGGGTAATACATCAACCTGATAGGGATATTTGCCAAATATCTAGGCATAATACTGAAGTCCGAAACTCGAGCATTCCCATAAAAATAAAAATGAAAAAAACAAGATAAGAATGCTTTCTGCTCACAATTTTACTGGAGTTTCTAGCTAATGTAATAAAATAATAGAAAAAAATGAAGTTTAAGAAATAGAAGAGTAACCCCATCCTTAGATGCATATGATTTATTTTACATCTAGAAAATAAAGGAATCTACATGCAAAGTATTAAACTAATAAGAATATTTAGTAGGATTGCTGAATACTGGAGGATCCTACATAAATCAGTAGCATTCTTGTGAATGCTTATTGGATTAACAACAGGAAACAAGAAAATATAATCAAAAGGATGTCATTTCCAATGGCAACACAAATTATGAGACATCCAGGAATATACATAACAAAAACTTGCTAGATGTTTTCTCAGAAAATCATGCAACTGTTTCTTTGTAAAGGAATACAAATCTAAACATATTCTTCCCGTACAATTTAGCAATCAGGCTGCTTGGTATTTACTCGAATAAGTTGAAATTTTATGTCCATGCCAAAACCTGCGCACAGATATTTATAGCGGCTTTATTTATAATTGCCAAAACTTGGAAACAAACCAAGATATCCTTCAGTAGATGAATGGAAAACTGTGGTAGAGCCAGACAATGGAATATTATTCAGCTCTAAAAAGAAATAAGCTACCAAGCTGTGAAAAGACATAGAGGAAACTTAAATGCATATTACTAAGTGAAAGAAGTCAATCTGAAAAGGCTACATACTGTGTGATGCCAACTATGTGACATTCTGGAAAAGGCAAAACTATGGAGATGGTGAGAAGATCAATGGTTGCCAGGGGTTGTGGGGGAGGAGAGGATAAGGCTAGGCAGAACACAGAGGATTTTTACAGCCGTGGAACTATTCTGTGTGATACTATAATGGGTATATGTCATTGTACATTTGTTAAAATCCATAAGGTATTCAACACCAAGAGTGGACACTAATGTGAATCACGGATTTTAGATGACAATGATGTGTCAACATAGGTACTACTCGATGCAACAAATGTACTTCTCCAATGTGGGATGTGCAGATGTGGGAGATGTTGACAGTAGTGTGTGGGGGAAGCAAAGGTTATAGGACAATTTTGTACATTCTGCTCAATTTTGCTGTGAACCTAACACTGCTCTAGAAAAAAAGTTCATTTTATTTTATTTTATTCTATTTTATTTTTTTTATTTCCTTATTTTGAGAAAGAAAGCACAAGCTGGGGAGGGGCAGAGACAGAGGGAGAGAGAGAGAATCCCAAGCAGGCTCCACACTATCAGTGCTAGAGCCCAATGCAGGGCTTGAACCCACGAACCATGAGATCATGACCTGAGCTGAAGTTGGATGCTTAACTGACCGAGCCACCCAGGTGCCCCAATAAAGTCTATTTTAAAAAGTAAAAGAAGACCTAAATAAATGGAACTATATAATTTGTTCATAGATGGGAATACTCAATACAGTAATGATCCAGGTAACCTGCAAATACATTTATGATTTCAGAACTATTCCAAAAAAGGAAAAGAAAAGAAAAGAAAAGAAAAGAAAAGAAAAGAAAAGAAAAGAAAAATCTTAATAGGGTTTTTCATGGAACTAGTCAAACTGATTCCAAATCCATATGGAAGTGTAAAGGTCCAAGAAGAGCCTAGAAAATACCAAAAAAAGGAAAAGAAGGAAGGAAGGAAAAACAAGGATAGAAGGAAAGAAAGAAGGCAAAGGGGGAAACAATGAAAGAGAAGATAGCTAGAAAGAAAGGAAATACCGTTGTAAATTGAAACTGCACAGCCATCAGATAGGTAAAATCAAAGTCTGATAATAACAGGCTTTGGTGGCAAGGACTCATAGAAATTCACATGCTGTGGATGAGAGCGTAATTGACACCACCACTTAGGGAGCAGTTTGACAATATTTTGAAAATTTGTATTCCCTGCCATCCAGCAGTTGTATACCCTAGAGAAATTCTCCCAAATGCATCCCAGGAGACATTGTCAAGTCCGTTCATAGCAGCACAGCTAGTAGAGAAAAATTGCATCAACTGTAATGTCCACCAGGAGGAAAAGAAAATATGGCATGTGCTCCAATAAAAGGCAACTAGCCAAAAAAGAAAAGAAAAGAAAAGAAAAGAAAAAGAACCAGGCCTACATGTATCCATATAACGTTGGGTGGGTCAACAAGGTGCAGAAATAATCCACAGAATGAAAGAACTCAGGAAAATATTTTATTTATTTATTTATTGCATTTTATCTTTATTTTAGAGAGGGAGAGTTGGGAGGGGGAGAGGGAGAGAATCTTAAGCAGGCTCCACGCTCAGCACTGAGCCCAACTCAGGGATTGATCCCATCACCCTGGGATCACAACCTGAGCCGATGATATCGGGGATGGAGTGGGATGCTCAACTAACTGAGCCACCCAGGCACTCCTAGGAAAATATTTTAAAATCCTGTTCTGGCTTTTTATTATTGAGATAAAATTCACATGACAAAGTTCACCATTTTAACCATTTTGAAAGGTACATTTCAGTGGGGTTTTTTAAATTTTATTATTTTTTTAATTTACATCCAAATTAGTTAGCATATAGTGAAACAATGATTTCAGGAGTAGATTCCAGTGATTCATCCCCTACATTTAACACCCAGTGCTCAGCCCAGCAAATGTCTTCCTTAAGACCCCTTACCCATTTAGCCCATCCCCCCTCCCTTCAGTGGGGTTTTTTAAAGACAGGTTTATTTTTTTTTTAATTTTTAAAGTTTTTTTAAATTTATTTTGGGAGACACAGAGACAGCGCAAGTGGGGGAGGGGCAGAGAGAGAGAGGGAGACAGAGAATCCCAAGCACGCTCCGTACTTTCACCTTGGAGCCCAATGTGGGGCTGGAACTCACAAAACCATGAGATCATGACTTGACCTGAAACCAAGGGTCAGATTCTTAACCGACTGAGCCACCCAGGTGCCCCTATTTATCTTTAACTAATCTCTAAATCCACTGTGGGGACGCCTCACGACCGCGAGATCAAGAGGCATATGGTCTTCTGACTGAGCCTTCCAGATGCCCCCATTTCAGTGGTTTTTATTATATTTACAGAGTTGTGCAGCCATCACCACCATCTAATTCCAGAACGTTTTTATCATTCAAGAAGGAGTCTCATGCCTACTAAGCAGTCACTTGTTACTTATTCCTCCTTCCCCCGCATCTAGCAACCACTTTGGCATCTACAAATCTCTTTTCTGTCTCAATGGATTTGCCTACCCTGTAGATTTGGAATCGTACAATATGTAGCCTTTCGTGTCTGGTTTCTTTTGTTATGTTTTCAAGACTGATCCAAGTTAGCATGTAGTGGCCCTGCATTTCTTTTTATTGCTTAATAATATTCCATTATGTGGATATACCACATTTCATTGAGCCATTCATCAGTGGATGGGCATTTGGGTTATTTCCACATTTTGGCTGTTACAGTTAGTGCTGCTATGAACACACACTCTGTTTTGTTTGTAGAAATAGATTAGAAGGACACACATTGGGCTAATAATAACAACAGCTCCTGGGAATCAAGGGAAGGAGAGGAATTGAACCAGGAGGTGTACAAAGGGGCTTTATCTGTAGTGTTCTCTTTATTTTATATAAAAAATATATCTGGAGCAAACATGTTAACAGTTGATTATTTTGGGTGATGAGCACATGGATGTTTGTTACATTATTCTCCAGGCTTTAAAAAATTTCAAGAATTTTAAAATTAAATCCATATATATAAATATGCACACACATATCTGTGTGTGTGTATGTGAGTGCGTGTGTGTGTGTGTATGTATACATATATATATATATATACATATATATATATATATATATATATATATGTATATATATATTCCTGTAGCAAAGTTCTGGCATTAGAGGTCTAAGGAGTCTGGGAAGAACAGACCCTGAGGGGTGGGGAGAGGCCAGGAGCAAGAGGCCAAGCCGAAGGCCAGGGAGGAGCAGCTGGAAACTCTTGGAAGAGACACTTGGAAAGTTGGGGCAGAACCCCTTGACCCCACCTGCACCTCTGTCCTGGGGCCCCTCAGTAAGAGGGCCTAGATCTGGTGTCCATGATCCGTGATGGCAGAGCCAGGGCCAGGTCAAGAAAGAGAGGCTGCAACCCCATTGATCTTCCTTCTCAGCCATGCTTCTGGAAGGAGTCATCCACCTCCCCCATGCCACCCCCATTGTCCTCACTTTCCATTTTCCTGAGCCCTCTGTTCAGGGCCAGCCACATAATTTGTGAGACCTCGTGCAAAATGAAAATGTGGGGCCCCTTGTTCAAAGGCCAGGGCCAAGGCCTTCTAATTCCATGGGGGCAGCCACAACGTGGGTGGTGCGAACAATCAGGAGCCTCTAGGTCAAGTCCCTGGGCTTGCATTCACTCATTCATTCAAATGAGTGCTTCATAATGTGGCTGGTGCTGTGCGAGGTGCTGGGAGTACAATGGTGAGCAAGACACAGCCCGGCTTCAAGAAGCTTGCCTTCTAGCCGGGGCTGCGGGTTGAATCCCAGACACAAAATAGATCCTCACAAGCTGCGGGAAGTGCTGAGAACAGCAAATAGCGGGGCCTGTGAGATAGGCCCCTGACCACAAGAAAACCCCTGCCAGAGAGTGACGCTGCAGCAGAGTTCCCAAGGACAAGTGTTGGGGGGTGAGCTGGGGGAGAACATCCGGAACATTTCTGGCAGACTGGTGAGTGACACCTTCAAGGACTTGCAGGCCATATAGCAAGAGCCAGGGAGGCCCAGATGAGACCGCAGAGGGGCCTGCACTGTTCCAGTACCTTGTTCACGGGATTCCATTTGTACTATTATTCCCTTTAAAATTGTCTTCAAATTGGCTCCCTTTGTATCCTTACCCTGAGCAAGAATATTCATGAAACCAAAGGATTGACCTACCACGTACTTTTTTTCTAATACACAGCTGAAATTTAAAAAAAAAAAATTTTAAATTCCCCCATGTCCCACCTACAATCATTCCCTTTACCACCGCAGTTTGGAAAATACTATTATCAGTTCCTATCTTAAGAGCCATGGGAAGCCTGTAACAGGATTTCAGCCTGTTGAGGCCAGTGACACGGTCTCATTTACATTTTTGAAAAACGATTCTGGCTGCTGCGTATAGAGTAGATGTCAGGGTGCCGGAGGGAGACAGATGAGGGGGTTGTTGCTGGTATCCAGGGAGGAGCTTCGGGGATCTGTAGGGAGGGGGATCTTGGCCTTCCCACCCGCACCCCACACAAGCCCTACCCTCCACCCGAAGCCAAATCTCCTTTTTTTAAATGTCCCTGTGCTGATTCAAGGCCTTCCCAGATAAGCGGATTCTTCTGTGATCCTCCCACCTCTGTATCAGCACCAGCACTGCTGGGAATTTGGACAGCTTTTTCAGCGCACCCATTAGAGCCCAGCTTCACAAGCGGGTTGGGGCTGACCGCAGTTTGGCCTTCTGGGTCACATCCAGTCAGGCCCTGTGGTCTCCAATCGAACAACAAGGGCTCCCACGACACCCCAGTCAGCCCGCGGTTCAGGTGGTTTCTGTCACCTGTAGGTTGATGGCTTGTAAACCTATAGGACCCAAAATCTGCACCCTTAGCCACTGGACCCACCCTCCAGGGCCTGCCTTGCCCCCAAACTTTGTACCTTCTGCAAGACTTGACTCCCCTGACATTGCTTCCCTGAGGACCTGTTATCTACCCATTCTCCCACCCCCCACCAGAAGTGGCCTTCTCTATTGCCGTTCCAAACCGTAACCCCGACATTCTGTGAAACAACAGAACATCTCCGCTTTTAAGACTCTTGCAGGGGTGCCTGGGTGGCTCAGTCGGTTGAGCGTCCGACTTTGGCTCGGGTCATGATCTCACGGTCTGTGAGTTCGAGCCCCGCGTCGGGCTCTGTGCTGACAGCTCAGAGCCTGGAGCCTGTTTCAGATTCTGTGTCTCCCTCTCTCTCTGACCCTCCCCCGTTCATGCTCTGTCTCTCTCTGTCTCAAAAATGAATAAAACGTTAAAAAAAATTTAAAAAAAAGACTCTTGCAAAACTGCCCCCTGCTCTTCCAGTTCCATCAGCTTTTGGATGAGGGAGCGGGGAGGGGTGGGTAGGAGGAGGGCTCTAGCAGGTGCCGCCACTGGCTAAACCCCAGAGATACCACCGTGAACTAGACTGCCCCCGCCAGCGCCCCCGTGCGGTGGGAAGGAGGCACTTCCAGCACTTCCGCGCGTCCACGGAGGAAGGGAAGGCAGGCTTTCTAGAGCAGGCGATTTCAGACTTGAAGGTTGTAAAAAGCCTGACGCTATACTGGAAGGCGGAGGCTGGGAGGGTGGGCTTTGGGTAAGGAGGGCGGGAAGAGCAGGGCCAGACAGTTTGGAAAGCCTTTGTCAAGACATTTGGTTCTGAAAGCAATGCTGAGGTTCCGAAGGGACGAAGTAGGGGAGTGGCAGGTCTGGCTTCCCACTTTAGCAAGATTAACCCTGACTGCTAACTCACAGAGCAGAGGGGAGTGGAGAGGAGACCCCGGCTGAGACCAGTTGGCGTAGAAGGCACAGCTGGGTCAGTCTGGGATCAGGATCTAGGACTTGATGATCGGCTGGATGTGGTTGGGGGAGAGGTTGAGAAACAAACAAACAAACAAACAAACAAACAAACAAAAACGGCACCATGCCTGGGTTCTACTGGTTTGGGCAACTGCAAGCTAGGAATTGAAGACCTAAGCATGACTAAGACCTGCCAGGCTCTTGCCCTCACAGACACGTGCTCTAGATACAGAAGTACATTCTAGATTTTCATGCATTCTGGGAAGATAACAAGCAGAGTGCCATAAAGGAGAATCACAGAGGCAGCCACTGCAGAAGGTGGCCTCTCTAAGGAGGAGATAATGCAGCTGAGACCTGGAGAATGAGAAAAGTGCAGGGAAAGTGAGTCCTAGGAGAGGTCCCAGCTAATGCAAAGGTCCTACAGGGCCAAAAGGCCAGTGTGGCTGGAGTGTTGGCAGGAAGCCAGGGTGGAGTGCTTCCAGATGAGCCTGGAGACACTCTTCTCCTCCTGGGGAGGGACAATTGAGGGAATCACGTTCTTCTGCCCCAGCCTAAGTCCTCCACTGGAGCTTCAGATCCCACCCCTTCTTCCCTTGGGGACCTTGTCTCACAATTCTTCACTCCCTCTGAGATCTTCTGTCTCTTCTATGGGCTTATCTCCTTCGGCAGTAAACACCTCTAGTCACCCTCATCTTTAAAAACTACCATGTAAAAAAAAAAAAGAAAAGTTAAAAAGCCGGGGGTGGGGGTGCAGGTACCTGGGTGGCTTAGTTCGTTAAAGGTCCGACTCTTGATTCCCACTCAGGTGATGATCTCATGGTTCGTGAGTTCAGAGAATCCCTGCTTGGGATTCTCTCTCTCCCCCTCTCTCTCTCTCTGCCCCTCCCCAGCTCACGCACAGGCGCTCTCTCTCTCTCTCTCTCTCAAGGAGACACTGTCGGTCTCCTTCACTGTCCCTTCCATGTGGGCCTTCCATGAGGCTTCGGTGTTCTCTCTTCTCCCCTCCACTGGCTCCTTCTGTCATGCGCATGCCGATGGCTCACAAACATATGGTCATTTGTTCATTCAACCAAAATGTATGGAGCACCTACTCTAAGGCAGATACTGTGCTAGGCAATGGGGATACAATGGTGAACAGGATAGAATGGTCCCTTGACTGGGTGCAGTTTATGGTCTGGTGAGATAGACCTCCTAGAACGGACAGACAGTGCTATAGCTGTGAAGGAAGCTGGCAGAGTTAAGTGATGGCGACGCTGCCTGGACAGGATGTTCATCAAAGACCTTTGGTGGGAAGTGATATTTAAAGGGGTGCCTAAAGAATGAGAATGAGCCAGGCAGTCAGCACCTGGGGGAGTGGAGCGGAGAGCAAGTGCAAAGGCCCTGAAATGAGAAGAGTTCAAGGAACCAAAGGAAGGGCAATGTGGCTGGAGCAGGGGTGGCAAGGCATAAAGTGAGATGAGATTGGAGAGAAAGGCATCCGTGAGCTCTTAAGCTCGTGGGCCTCATAAGCCATAGTAAAGAGTCTAGAGGTCTAGAGTAAAGAGTCTAGAGGTTATTTGAATAGCAGTGAGAAACCTTGAAGGGTTTTGGAGGAAAGGATTTTCTAGTGGATTCCTGTTGCTGTGTGAAAAGCAGATTGGAAGTCAACAAGAGCTGAGCAGGTGGCCAACTAAGAAGCTATTGCATTGGTCCAGGTGACAAATATTGGCCCATCACCTCTCTTCTGAAGGCCACCTAGACTTGTATGCCTGGCTCTTCCCTGGGCATCCTCCCTCCATCCTTGAGTCCCCATCTTTCACAGAACTGTTGCCATCTATCCAGTACCCTACACTAGAAACCTGGGAGTGTTTCTTTCTCTCTCACCCTCCATTGCATTTGTGAGGGAGGCAAAATGATTTTCCCCCTACTCTTCTGAGTTCTTGGCTGAGACCCCTGTGATAGAAGGCAGGTTAACAAGGGAAGAGTACAAGTGTGTTAACAGGTAAACCTCAGGCATTTGGAGGAGATACCCAGGGAAAAACAAGTAAGTCTCTGAGATGGCTTAATATTCAGGCTTAAACGCCATTTTGATAGGCAAAGGGGAGGGGGGATGTAGGCCTCTTAGAGGGCAGCACATGCATTTTAGAAAAGATGAAGCGTCCCTTAGAAGAATAGATGAGAGAGAGAATAGTTTGTGACAAAGTTTGTCTGGGTGTGGCATTACTTCTAGTCTCCTCTTCTGTGATAAGAGTCAATCCTCTCTGGGTGATAAAACTCCCCAGGAGAGGACTGATTACCACTGAGTCCTCTTGGAGGATTTGTCTTTAGGCAGATAAGGAGAGTTCAGAGAAAGCCTCTCCTGAATGTGCTGTTTTCCAAGTGTTCCAAATAGCAATTTTCTGCTATTTCTGAATAAACCTCACTTTTTTGCTGGTAAAATAACTGACAGTTTTATTTTTAAGGTTAACAATCTTTATTCTCTTACTTAGAGTTTGGCTTGTTTCAACGAGCAAGAATTGCTTTTTAGTTTGAAAGAGAAAGTAAATTATGTCAGGAAAAAAAGAAGGACCCAGATGTTCCCTGTCAGAGAGAACTTTTCTGGCCTTGGCACTTAATTACCCACCCCCCTCCCCCTTGGGCTTCCACTGTGTCCTCTCCAAGGCATTTATCATGTTGTGATGGAATGTATTTGTTTGCATGCCTGTCTCCCATGCAATTCATCTTGGTTCCCTGTATCCAGCATATAATAGGTGTCAGGTAATTATTGGATGGACAGATGATGGGTGGATAGATGGATGGATGGATGGATGGATGGATAGGCCAAGTTACTTCTCTCTTATGATTTGCCTGACATGTTATCTGTACCCCATTCAGAAATAATTTTTCATTCATTTTTGGAGGTTTTGTTTCTTATGCCTTTGTCATTTTTTTCAAATGACAGCCTTGAGCTACTCAAGGGCAGGGTCTGTGTCTGCTCCATGGTAGCTAATCTTGCTTTACACACATGGTTTGATTGAGTCCTCACAATGATTCTATGAGGCAGATACTCTTTTACATATATGCTAGCTTCATTGAGATGTAATTCACAAACCATACAATTTACTTATTGAAACCATATAATTCAATTGTTTTTAATATATTCACAGAGTTGTACAACCATCATCAAAACCAACTTTAGTACATTTTGATCTTGTCAAAATGAAACCCCTCCCCATTATTAGTCACTCCCCATTTCCCCTCAGCCTCTTCCTACCCCCAGTCCTAGGAAAGACCAGTGTACTTCCCATCTCTACCAATTTGCCTCTTCTGGGCATTTCATGTAAATGGAATCCTACAATGTGCTATCTTTTGTGACTGGCTCCTTTCACTTATCATGATATTTTCAAGGCTCATTCATGCTGCAGCATGTACTAGTACTTTTTATTGCTGAATAATATTGCATCGTATGGATGTCAAAATCACCTAGTACCAGGGAAGGGCAGAGTGGATGGGGCACAATAGAATGGGGTTTCCCAATTTTTTTTAAAATTTTTTTTCACATTTATTTATTTTTTTTTTTTTAATTTTTTTTTTTCAACGTTTTTTATTTATTTTTGGGACAGAGAGAGACAGAGCATGAACGGGGGAGGGGCAGAGAGAGAGGGAGACACAGAATCGGAAACAGGCTCCAGGCTCCGAGCCATCAGCCCAGAGCCTGACGCGGGGCTCGAACTCACGGACCGCGAGATCGTAACCTGGCTGAAGTCGGACGCTTAACCGACTGCGCCACCCAGGCGCCCCCACATTTATTTATTTTTGAGAGACAGAGACAGAGCATGAGCAGGAGAGGGGCAGAGAGAGAGAGGGAGGGAGACACAGATCCGAAGCAGACTCCAGGCTCTGAGCTGTCAGCACAGAGCCTGATGCGGGGCTCGAACTCACAAACTGTGAGATCGTGACCTGAGCCGATGTTGGACGTTCAACCGACTGAGCCACCCAGGTGCCCCAGGGTTTCCCAATTTTATTGGGAATCTTGATGAAATACAGATCGTAATTCAGCAGGTGAGGGGTGGGACCTGAGATACTGTGTTTCTAAGAAGTTCCCAGGTGATATGGAGGGATGTAGAGGACTTTCACTAAAGGTCAGGGAATTTGAGACTCTTTCTTTTTAAAATTTTTTTAAAAGTTTATTTATTTATTTTGAGAGAGAGGGAGAGCAAAGGAGGGGCAGAGAGAGAATCCCAAGCAGGCTCCACACCGCCAGCACAGAGCCTGATGCAAGGCTCGAACTCATGAACTGTGAGATCATGACCTGAGCTGAAACCAAGAGCCAGATGCTTAACTGAGCCACTCAGGTGCCCTGGGGCTCTTTCTCATATAAGGCATCCATGTGGCTTTAACTCTATGGGCCACCAAGGTCGCCTCTTCTCGATGAATGAATTCTTTCCAGACATCAAATTTCAAGTGAAGAGTCAGCATGGTGAGTATGAATTAGAGAAAGATGGATGGCTATTTTTGAGGGATGATTTGGTCCATCTCTGAGTGGAGCCTGCTGAAGCCTCCTCTTTTCTCTGGGTCTGTTTCTGTGTCAGAACCAGATCATGGGTCAGGAAGCCAAGCTGCCAGCCTGCAGAGCTACCCTGGAACATCCTGGGACATCCCTGTCCCTCCTGGGTGCCCCTCTCCATGCTTATGGCCATCAGACTTTCATGACAGGTTCCTGTTCCCAGGTGTTCAGACCCTGATTTATCAAATACACTTTCTGTCGACATAAAATGAATTTGTGGGTATGAACTGCATTGTCAACCTCAAGGGCCATCTGCAAGAGGCAGGATTGTTGAGCATATGGTCGATGTGTTAGTTTGGGTCCTCCAAGAAGCAGACACCAAGATGGGATCAGGTGTATGAGAGATTTATTGGGAAAAAGCCTGTGAAGGATAAAGGGGATGGGAGCAGAAATAGTCATGGAGAGCCTATAGACCATGACATAAGTCTGACGCCTGCTAGGTCAGTGGGAAGGAAGAGCTTCAGACTGCAGTGAAGGTTTGAGGAAATCTTGGCCAGGCAGAGAGTCCATGAGCGAGGATATCCATTAGAAGAGTCTAATGCCAGACAGGAACAGTCTGTGTATTCCTCCACCATGCCCATCATTGGCTGTGGCCCCTGTGTGAGCGTGATGGTGAAGCCAAAGGGGCAACGTCTGTCAGTCAAGAACACCCCCCACAGTAGGTTCTTTTGAAGGAGTCAAGAGTGACCTGGCTCCCAGTTTTCTACCAGCTGCCAGTGGTCAGGTCACGAATGTCACACAACTTCCTCACCACCCTCAATTCCCCCATCTGCCAAGTTGACGATGGTACCGACTTTCCATGACTGTTGTGAGGATTGAATGAAATGATATGTGTAAGCCTCAATAAATGTTAGTCATCATTATTACTAGTATTATTTTTGCCAGCATGAGATTTACAGCAAGAAGAAACTCAAGTCTCGACCCACTCTTGCCAGCTTTGTGATCTTGGCCAGTTGCTCTACAGAGTTTGGAATAGTGCCTGGCATGTAGGAAGCACTGTGCAGTGTTTGCTGTTAATGTCATTATTTCCAAATAATAATATTGGGTCAATTACTTCTGGGGAATGCCACAATCTAGAATGGCATTCAAGGACCTCTGCAAAATCTCAAACTCTACTTTGCAGTTTCCTTCCCCACTACACACACACACATACACACACACACACACACACACACACACACACACACAAGTTCTAGCCTCATTGGCCACTCACAGCAACCTTGAAAATGTTATGCTGTCATAACACAGTATTGTATAATCCACTGTCTGTCAAGTGCTTGTCTTATGGCTGGCAATGTGTGTAAGTTTACATATATTATGTCTTTTCTATTCTATCAATGAGGAAACTGAGGCCCAGGAATGTGAAGTGACTTAT
Organism: Panthera onca; assembly: GCF_046562875.1. Taxonomy (NCBI): domain Eukaryota; kingdom Metazoa; phylum Chordata; class Mammalia; order Carnivora; family Felidae; genus Panthera; species Panthera onca. The sequence goes on from NC_138346.1 coordinate 190,999,390, forward strand.
CCAAGCTAATAAATGGTCTGTCCACCTCTGGACTTCTGTTTGTGGAATGCTCTCTCCCTGCCTCCATTTTATTTCTACCCTCTAAGACATTATCTTCCTTTAAACCCAGATTCATCACCACCTCCTCCTTCCTTGATCCTCAATCTTGGTACAGATAACCACTCCCTTAGTGCCTAGGGCTCCTGTCTGTGGCACCTAACGCCACAGGCACTGAGTGTAATAATTGATCTTGAAGTCAGTTTGTTCCCACAGGATTGTGACCAGTTCCAGGGAAAGGACAAAGTCTTGTCCATCTTTGTAGCCAGCATCCAGCCTGGGGCCCTGAACAGGAAGACAGCAGTTATGAATCTCCTCATTTATACCCTTGACCTCCACAGATGATATTTTTGTTTTTGTTTTTTGTTTTATTTTTCAGGCCAGTTCCAGCTTTTAATACCCTGGTCTTTGGCCATGCCATGCACGTTTAGTCCTAGTTTGAGGTTTGAAAATGATGTCTTCCACATAGTCAGTGCTCAGTAAATGGTTGTTTATTCTTGGCATTTTCTGACTAACTGTAAAGGCCAGCAAGGGGTCATGCAGATTCCCAGCTCTCCTCGATGTGGGGAGGACAGGAAAGGAAAAACATCTTTTCTCCAGTGGTCAAATTCTAGGCCCATCTTCATTAAAGGGCTTACTGAGATCATCAAACAGATATGGAGGCCCTGAGATGTGACAACCGGTGTCTGAAGTTCACAACTTGTCTTGGTGCCTGGAACAAACCTCTAAGATCTCAAAGATCCTGTCTGTACACAAGGAAGGGTCTTCCTTCCTGAGGGGCAGAACCTTTGTTGCTTATGAGGAAGAGAGCTTTTGTAGGTAGAGTTGGCCTTCTGCTAGGAGGATGGGGCTGGGTTTCCCCTGTTCTTACCTTCAAAAAGTTTCTAGATTCAAAGCAGTTTTCAAATTTTACATGTGCATGCACACACACACACACACACACACAGACTCATACATACACTTAATTGTTTCTTATCTCTCTCCCCAATAAAGACAGGTTGGTTTGTGAATGTTTAGCTCATAGTTCTGTCCCCAGCACACCCAGAGCAGAGAGAGCCTGGCTCTTAGGAATGCCTCATAAAGTTTGTTGAATGACGAATGAATCAGGAAGGTAAAGCTTTTACATCTCTGCTATACTGCAAACCCCTCAGCTGCAGAGAGCTACCCCCGTGTGCATCTCCTTACTTTGAAGTTGTATCCTCTTCCTCTTCCCAACCCTGGACATATTCTTTCTCTTGCTTGATATGTCATACCATCAAGTACAGACCTAAAAGTAGCGTCCGCCCCAGTGGAAAAAACAAAACAAAACAAAACTGCACCCTTTCCTGCCCCAGCAAAGGCAGATTTGACTGATGTGCTCAGCCCTCTTTCTAAGATCACTGGCCTGGTAAGTTTTTGTTTGTTTGGTTGGTTTTGGTTTTGATTTGAAGTATAGTTGACACACATGATACGTTAGATTCAGGTGTGCAAACATACTGATTCAACAAATCTATACATTGTGCTATGCTCACCACAAACGTAGCTACCATCTGTCACCATAACACAATTGACTCTATTCCCTATGCTGTACCTTTCATCTCTGTGCCTTATTCATTCCATAGCTGGAAGACTGTACCTCCCACTCCCTTTCACCCATTTTGCCCAGCCCCCTCCCTTCCCTACCATCTGGTGACCATCGGTTTATTCTCTGTACTTATGGGTGTGTTTCTGCTTTTTGTTCGCTTGTTTTGTTTTTTAGATTCCACATATAAGTGAAATCATGTGATATTTGTCTTTCTCTGTCTGACCTACTTCACAGAGCATGGCACCCTCTAGATCCATACGTGTTGTCCCAAATAGCAAGATCTCATTCTTTTTTATGGCTAAGTAATATTCTATTATGTACATATATGCCACATCTTCTCTATCCATTCATCTATCAAGGGCCACCTGGGTTGCTTGTGTAACTTGGTTATGGTAAATAATGCTATGATAAACATAGGGGTGCATGCATCTTATTGAATTAGTGTTTTCCTTTTCGTTGGGTAAATACCCAATAGTGGAATTACTGGATCATTTGGTTTTTCCATTTTTAATTTTTTGAGGCAACTCCCTACTGTTTTCTACAGTGGCTGCACTAATTTACATTCTCACCAACAGTGAATCAGGGTTCCTTTTTCTCCACATCTTCGCCAACACTTGGTATTTCTTGTCTTTTTGATTCTAGCCATTCTGATGGTTATACTGTGATATCTCATTGCAGTTTTGATTTGCATTTCCATGATGATGAGTATGTTGAACATCTTCTCATGTGTCTGTTGGCCATCTGTATTATTTTTTTTTTCTTGGAAAAATATCTACATAGGTCTTCTGCCCATCTTTAATTGGATTATTTGGGGTTTTTTTTTTTTTTTTTTTTTTTTGGTGTTGGGTTATCTAAGTTCTTAACATATTTTGGATATTAACTCTTTATTGGATATATCATTTGAAAATATCTTCTCTCATTCAGCAGGTTGACTGGCCTGCTAATCTGTCCAGCCTCTTCCCAGGCTTCTTTTAATCTGGAATAAGTCCTCTTTGGATTTTGCAGGCCGGGAGTCCAGGTGGCTTTTTTTGGTGACTTTGCATATCTCTCCCCTCTAAGACCAATTAAGTGATGCTCTTGTGTTTAGATACGGGGAATCGAAATTTTTTTGACTTCCCAGAACCTTTGGAACCATCTGTGACACCTATACTTTCTCCTTCCATATTCAATTAATCACAAATTATACTAAATTTTTAAAAAATTCAAGCCACTTTCTCTATCTCCACAGCCACTATCTATCTTAATGGCCATAACTTCCAGGTCTCCCTGTCCCCACCCGCTACTCCTTTTCCTTTCTGTGGCCAGAGGTATTTTTAAAAATTTAATTTGAGCCAAGGCGCTTCCCAGTTAAAATTCTTCAGTTCTGCTCTTTGATCTCAGATAAAGTCCAAAGTGTTTCAAGTCTCCCAGAGTAGGCGGTCTGCAGGCAGTCTTTTCCACCTCCCACTGCACCACAGTCCTGCAGGCTCAGCTCCGACCCACTCCTTCTCAGGGCTTTTACATGTGCTTTTCTCCTTGTCTTCATGAGGGTAACTCCCCTCTCTTCTCGGCCCAAGTGTAGCTTGATAAAAATAACATTTACACAAAAGACTCGTGTGTATATATGTGTATTAGCTTATTCTCACAATAACCCTACTAAGTGATATCGTTATTAGTTTACTTACAGACTGGAAATCTGAGAATCAGAGGTAAACTTGCTTGCTCGAGGTCCTACAAGTAGCAAGCTCCCCCTCCCCCCGCCGCTGGACAGTCAGCTGCATGAGGACAGGGATTGTGTGGGCTTTTCTCATGAGTGCCTACTAGTCATTCCTTTCTTTAACAAATATTTATTGAGCATTTAGAGTGTGCCATTATTAGGCACTGTTCTAGGTCCCTGCTTTCATGAAATTTATATACAGTGAGGAAAAGACAGGTATCAAACAGGTAAACACAAATTTGAACAATGTAATTTTAGGTAGTTAATAAGAGTCTTGAAAATAAAACAGAACAGGATAGTGTGAGAATGATTAACAGTGTTGGCAGGCTACTTCAGACCGCAGGGTAGTGGCTTCCCTGAGGAGGGGATCTATCTAAAGGAGTATTCCATAAATGTTTCTTGATATAATACACCATCTGGACTAACTCTCCATGAGAGAGGGACTTCCTCTGCCTTGTCTACCATGGTATATGCACCTATATCTGATGTTGGCAAAGAATAGCCCCAATTAACCACTGCTTTGGATGAATGTATATACAAATATGTGTATTTCTTCATTGCTTTACTTAAATCAGTGATTTTCAATGGGAGTGTCTGTGGACCCTTTGTTAATTTCTGGATTCGTTTGTCACAGCGATGAGAAGGGTGGTTCCTGGCATTTTTGGCAGAAGGGATGTTGTATATCCTGCAACACATGGGACAGTCCCACATAATGTAGACTCGTCCCATATACCACACGACTTTCAAATGACCTACTAGATTCTCGCGTGGATGAAAAGACTTTTTATAACTGTTGAAGTCTACACTGGATTCCTTTTTATGTGGAAACAAAGTATTTTTTATTTTTAAAATTTTTACTGAAGGGTAGTTGACATATTAGTTTCAGGTGCACAGCACAGTGATTCAACAATTATATATGGTATGAAATGCTCACCACTGTACATGTAGTTACCCTCTGTCACTGTACAAAGTTATTACAATATTATTGACGGTATTTCCTACGCTGTACATTTCATTCTCGTGATTTATTTCGTAACTGGAGGTTTGTACCTCTAAATTCCCTTTACCCATTTCAAATCTATTCCCCTCTCTGCCCCCGCCCAAACAGAAATATTTTTGCGCCCTTAAATGTCAACTAAATTTCCAGGAATGCCACCACCATGTAAATAGAGGGATGATTGCATTTTGTTCCTTGGAAGCTTTCCCAACACTTAATCCCATCACCCATGGGTATTACTGCAGATGTGGCTGTCGGGTTCTCGGTACCTCTCCCTCTAGGTCCTAGTATTCTGAAAACATCAGAATGTCTTCTGTATTTGCACCCAAACATTTACATAATGAACCACTTATTATATAATTATACTTATTTCATGTCAGCTTTATTTTACAATAAGCAACACGCGGATCCTAGACGTTACGTGTGTGGGTGGGTTGAAGGCGGTCTATCTATTCCCGGAGGGGCAGGTGGTGTATACAGTGGCACCGTCAGGAAAGCCGCCCTTGGGTCCGGCGGAAACCCCAGCGGAACGGTCCTCCGCGCGCCAGGGGTCGCTGTGGCGCCGCGCGGCCGCGCCGGGTCGCTCTCGCGTGGCCGCCCCGCCTCGGGCCCCCGGGCCGAGTGGGCGGGCACGACTGCGCCCAGGTCGCGAGGCGCCCTTCGACCAGCAGCGCCCGGGGCGGGCGGGTATAAATGGAGCGGTGGCTCCCCCGGCCGCCTCTCTCCGCCCCGGGTCGCCGCAGCCTCTGCCGCTTTCAGGCCCAGCAGCCTGAAGGAAAAACAGGAAAAGAGTAAAAAAAAAAACGAAAACGCTTTAAAATCTAAAAAAAAAAAAAAAAAAAAAAGAAGGGAGAGAGAGAGAGAAAGAAAAAGCGCATCCTCCTCGGAGAACCCGCGGGGAAGTCACTTCTGCACGCTTCCGGCCTGCCCGCGCCCGCCGCCGCCGCACCTTGGCGTCCGTCGGTCCGGTGGTGAGCCGCCCGCCCGCGTCCACGCGCCTCCGCTCCGGCCGCCCCCGCGCCGCGTGGCAGCCCCGCGCCCGCCGCCCTCGCCCCCAGCGCGCCGGCCCCGGGCGCACCACGTGTCCGCGCTGCCCTTCGCCGGCCCGGCGTGGGAGGCGGCTGCGCGCCCGGCCCCCGGGGCTTGCCGAGTCGGCACCGACCAAGATTTGGTTTCCCTCTTCTCCTGGCTGCTGTAATCTTAAACCGCCGGGAGCCCGAGGCCTATATTTATAGAGAAACGCGTGTCCTGGAGGCCCCCGTGGGCACCATTTGGTCGCCTCTTGAAGAATTTTTATAATTTGGAGGGGAGTCCCCGTTTTAATACATTATTATTTTTTTTCTTTTTTGAAATTTGGAGCTTCAGACTACGACAGCTGCAAATTACAAACTCCCAGGGAGGGCCATATTGTTTTTGAGAGCCTTTTGTCTGCGGTTTTGCAGTCTCAAACGAGCTGTCCCTGAACTCCTCCTTCCGGTCCTCCGTGTCTCTGAGCTACTCCGGCGTCTCTTAGCTTCAGTCTGCCACCTGTGAGCCGCGGCGCGGGCCACGGCTCCGAGAAGAGCCCCTTTTGTCCTGTGTGGTCCCTATAAGAAGTTCTCCTGGCGGGGCTCGGGGTGGTGGGGGCTGGGGAGATGAACGCTGCGGCCAGCAGCTACCCCATGGCCTCCCTCTACGTGGGTGACCTGCACTCGGACGTCACCGAGGCCATGCTGTACGAAAAGTTCAGTCCTGCGGGGCCTGTGCTGTCCATCCGGGTCTGCCGCGATATGATCACCCGCCGCTCCCTGGGTTATGCCTACGTCAACTTCCAGCAGCCGGCTGACGGTGAGTAGACGCTATATCCACAAATTCGTGAGATCCTAGGGGACCCTAGGAGTCTACCCCATGGAGGTGGGGAGCACAGGATGCAGGGGTTGAGAATGAGGATCCTGGCATCAGGTGACCAGAGTTTCAATCTCGCTTCCACTGCTTGCTAACTGGGTGACCTTGGGCTAATCAGTGGTGGCGGTGGGGTTGGAACCCAAGGAGACTGTAAAACGGGATTTGGAGGAAGTCACTGTCATTCCATTGTGTGCATGGTCCTGCTTTAGTGGGAACCTTGTCTGGTCAGTGAGTATGGGCTCCTGCCCCTCACAGGCCTGCCAAAAAGGCAGAACATCTGAAACACAATTCCTGCCAGAATTTTAGGTTCTAAAGCTGCTGCCAGCTCCCCTACTTTGACCCTGGACTGAGTCTGTCTGATTTTGTGCTGTTAAGGGGTCTTTCAGGGAAGGTAGGAAGCAGTGAGAACAATTCTGTTGGTTTTACTTGAGCAGGGACTTGTATTGGCGCCACCAGCTCCCGGGTCTCGGGCTTTGCTCCCGGGGTGGATGGGTCCTTTACTCTCTGGACAAAGCCCTGAAGTGTGGAGAAAGGGTAGCCAGGTAGTCTGGGGAAACACTGTGGAAACTGACTGGGCTGGTGGGGATTATCGCCTCACCTGTGAACAGTGCCTTACCCTTGTCTAAACCGTTTTCCTTCATCCCATTTGAAGAAAATGGGACTCCAGAGAGGGCAAAGGGACTGCAGGAGGTGGGAGGCTCAGCTGGGACTGCCAGTGCAGTGCCCCGCCAGCCCAGACTGGGCCCTTGCTTGGAACAGTGAAGGTATGCTGCAGGCGTGGCCGGAGGGAGGCCAGAGGAAACCTAATCAGGGGCTGCACGTGACTTCAGATTAAAAGGGAACAACTGTAGACACCATTACTGGGGGAAACAAGCCATTCTGTGGCAAAGGATCTCTGGGTCCCTATTTTTGTCCACACTTTGTTCACTGTCCATGAAACAGAGAGAATGTCACTTGCCCGAGCTGCAGCTGAGACCAGAGAGTTGGACTTGTTGAGAGACAAGAGGCACTGATACCATCAATTCTGTGTGCTCTGAGTTGTGTCTGGCCAGAGGGAGGGCACAAAGGTGGCCAAGTGTGGCCTTTTTAGGGGGAGTGGTGGATACATTGGCAGTTGCCTGCCTTTTTGACACTTTCTGAACAAAAGTCCTGTCACTTAGAGATAGTAGCAGAAGCCATTGGTCAGTGTGTCTGCCAACACATGCCTCTGCAGGACCTCTCCCTGCTATAAATAAGTGCAGCCAGATTTGTTAGGCTAAGCCGACTTGCCTTCTGCAGCACTGTCTGCAAAGACACTGAGGAGCTGTGTTGAAATGGCTTCTTTGCTGCTAATCAGTCAGACACAGTTTGGGGTCCTGGGCTGTGCATCGCAGAGAGCCATCACAAGTGACTGCTTCTGTGCCTGGACTTTTCCTGAGTTGGAGCTGCCCAGTCTCCCCTTTCTCTGACCTCTTTCCTTCCCATAGTCAATGAGGCCACCTGAGAAGGTGGGAAGGGTGGTTGGAAAGGGGTGAAAAGGAGATACTCCCTTGGCTGACTGGACAGCTGAGCTTGTGGAGAGGCAGGGTTAGGGAATTTTGTCCCTGTTATAAGTGAGGTGGTTCCTTGAGACAGGAGAACTACCCCCCCCTGCAGTCTGTTCATGGAGGAGATTCTGGGGGTTTCATCGCGTAAGTCAGGAAAAGTGGCCACCAGCTCTGGGAACTTGTCGCCAATAAGAGAAGCGTTCCTGCTGACAGGTGATGGTACGTTTTAGCTTCTGGTCCTTTTTGGTACACACATGGGTTTGTTGGGAAGCCAAGGAAGCATCCCAAAGCAGTGGATGGAAAACTTGGCTGAGCACCAGGGCATTTGAAGTCCGGAATTCCACAGAACTCAGATTAAGACTTCACAAGGCCCTGAAACCACTAGGTGCAGAGTCTACTGCACTGTGTGCTTAGGCAGAAAGATGCGGTTTCATCTTTATCATCCTGATAATAAAAATATTTCCATGTGTGACCATTGGTATTTATCATTTTGAGGCCTTTCGAATCTGTTTCTGTTCTCAGAAATTGAAAATACAAGAAAGTGGGCTGAAGATACAAGAAACGGATAGCGCTATCTCCCCAGTCAGTTGTTCCCAGGTTTTGTTCTGTCACTTGTTTCCTAGACAGATTGTAGACTAAATGACAGCTCGTTGGTAATTTGATGCAATATCTAACTGAAAAATAATCAGAAAATCTAGTATTAGTTTCTTACTAGTTAGCTGCATGGTTTAGCCATCCTGGACATAAGTTTGCTCATTTTAAGAAATAGATAATATCACAACTGTTCCACCTGTGTCACCATGGGTGGTCAGCAGCAAATCTTTATAACTGATAGAGCTCGGTCAAATGTTTGGAATTATGACTTGATATTGGTGCCAAAAGGCCATTTAGATGCTCTCGCCTACCCCTTTTACACAACAAGGGTGCAGGTCCAGAGGGCTGGAGACTTGTGCCAGGAAGTGGGAGCAACTGGCCAGAACGTCTACCCTCACTGACAACGCAGACTGGAGGGATCTGATGCCTTTTAATTTTAATAGAGTTGCCTTTTATCGCAGTGATTACCTTGAAAAGTCTTGGAGTCCTCTGTTCCTGGGATGGTGGCAGTTGTCTGCACGGAGTGATGCTTTATATCCTTGACCGAAATATGTTTCTCTCTTGCAGCTGAGCGGGCCTTGGATACCATGAACTTTGATGTGATTAAGGGAAAGCCAATCCGTATCATGTGGTCTCAGAGGGATCCCTCTTTGAGAAAATCTGGTGTGGGAAATGTCTTCATCAAGAATCTGGACAAATCTATAGATAACAAGGCACTTTATGATACTTTTTCTGCTTTTGGAAACATTCTGTCTTGCAAGGTAAGCATTGATTAAATGATTTCAGTAGAATAATCATTGACTCATGAAAACAAGATAAATACCAAATGGGGAGCAGCCTTGGAATTGGACGATGGGATATGGTAATTGGCTGGAAATGGCTCCAAAGGCTAAAAGTTCCCTGTAGATAATCTTGTGTCACAATCCAGTATAACCAGCAGGTGCTTTTGTTTCTCTGTTTATTCTTCCCTCTGTCTGAAATATCCTTTCTGTTTTCTACCTTTGGAGGGCATTGAAGAGTTTATCTTTTCTGGGGGGAGAAGTAGAGCAGTGCCTCTGGTCTCCAGGCAGCTATACTTAGTCATCTCAGAAGTATAAATTCATCCTCTTCCTTCCTTCCCTTTGCACCTGTTTATGTGGAGAATTTAGTACAACTGGTGTGGTGGTGGTATCTGACTCCCTACTAGACTGAAATTGTATTGTGGGCTTGGCCAGTGATCACTTTTTCTGCGGCACGGTGGTTTTGCACCCAGATCTCAATGTTTTTTTAATGAAATAAAACATTTGGACTGAAAGCAGCCCAATAGTGGCTGCCATTTGTAAATGGAACATCACTAGGTGCCTTGTAGTGTGCTCACTATTAGGAAAAACCTTATCTGCTGGAGTCTCCTATCTTTTGACAATGGATGGGCTAGCGGCCTCTCAGACACAGGAGACTCTGAGGAGAAGGCCATGTGGTTGACAAATACCTGGAGATGCCGGTGGTGCTAAAGTGGCCCCCCCCCTTGTCTTTGACAGGTGGTGTGTGATGAGAACGGCTCTAAGGGTTATGCCTTTGTCCACTTCGAGACCCAAGAGGCTGCTGACAAGGCCATCGAGAAGATGAACGGCATGCTCCTCAATGACCGCAAAGTGTGAGTGTCCCAGTCCGGAGCAACAGCCATCGCATGAGCCAGCCGTGGCCCCACCTCGGTATTAACTGGCACACACAAGGCGGCTACTGGTTCTCTCGGCCCAAGTGTGGCCTGCTCCTACCTCTCCACTCCAGGGCTGGTGAGTCTCCCTGCCCGAGCCGTGGCAGCCCTTTTGACTCGCCAAGGTGGGCTTCCTGCCCAAGCCATGGCCTGCCTGCCGCCTCTCCCTTAAAAGCATCATTCGTCCGTGGGTTTTATGAGCATCGGCAACTGGGGCTTGCTAGAAGGCAGCTCTGAGCCCTTTCTGAGCAGGGGTCTTGGCCAGCGGCAGAGTGGAGAGGGCCCTGGACTGACCAGGAGCTGTGTACTAGCCATGTGACCTTGGTCTTCCTGTGATTCAGGTCTGTCCGTGGGGTCATTTGCTAGGAGTTGATGCCAAATTGTCCCCAGATCTCCACTTGGCTAACTTATGACTCAGTGGCCTTCTCATACAAGGCTGGCTCCACAGTAATGCTTAATTTGGTTATAATGAAAAAAATCTCTGATTGCAGAAGACGCTGTTAATAGTAGACCTTCTCGCTTTGGTATGGTTATTGCAGAATGGGGACAAGAGAGTCTTAAGCTAAGCCATTCAGGGAGAGAGAAGGGACAATAAGTCTTGGCTATAACAAGCAAAAATCATTTCTGTCCTTTGTGTTGAACAGACTAGGGGATGGATTGCATTGATAATGTGTATGTGGCCAATGGTCAAGTCTTCCAAAGGTATCACTGGAAAGAGATCTAAAGATTTTCAGTGTGTGGATACATTTTCCCATTAAGTGCAAACACCAGATTGTGCGAAGTGCAAAAGCAAAGGCTACCTCATAGTTCACTCTAGCAATCTCACCCCTAGGATTAACCACTGTTAACAGTTTGGTTTGTATCCTTCCAGACCTTTTCTATGCATTTACATAGATGCACAGAAATGAACGTTTTAATAATGGTCACCAGGTTTCTTCATGAAGGCAGTGTGATGTGGTAGGAGTAGCCCTGGTCTGAGCCAGGAGTCCTGGGACTGATCCTTGCAGGACAGTCCTGCCTCTCTCTTTCTGCTGGGGAGTTGGGGCATCTCTGAGCTTGCTCTCTTGGTGGTTGGATGGGGACTTGTGTGTTTTAACCTCTCCTGTCAGTCTTTAACCTGTATTCCTTTGGGCCCCTGGAATCCTGATTTGTTCTTCTGGGTAGTCACTGTTTTCTATGATTTCTTTTTAGGTTTGTGGGCAGATTCAAGTCTCGAAAAGAGCGGGAAGCCGAGCTTGGAGCCAAAGCCAAGGAGTTCACCAATGTTTATATCAAAAACTTTGGGGAAGAGGTGGATGATGAGAGCCTGAAAGAGCTGTTTAGTCAGTTTGGTAAGTTGGGCTTCTTTGCCCCATGTGCCCCCTTCCATAGTTCACCAGACCTAAAACGTGTGGATCTTAGTTGTTTAAGAGACAAGGCACCTAGGCCCAGAAGTAAACTACCTTGTGTGACAGGGTCACAGAGTAGATAGGAATAGACTCTTGGCTTTATCCTACCTTGTCCCAGCCCCAGGGCCTTTCCAGTAGCTTGGTCAGAACTAGAAGACCAGGCACCGCACCTCTTTCTGGACCCCATCTGGGTTCAGCAAGAATTGGCTTCATTTGGACACTTACAGAAGCCTTCTCTCCTTGAGCTGCAGTAGAGACGGTGTTACTAATAGTTCTGTCCTTTGGTAATAGGTAAGACCCTAAGTGTCAAGGTGATGAGAGATCCCAGTGGGAAATCCAAAGGCTTTGGCTTTGTGAGTTACGAAAAACACGAGGATGCCAATAAGGTGAGAGTACCACGAGGGTCGGGGAGAAATTTTCAGGAAGTGGCCCCTGAGTGTGGTCAGGCCTGGCTGGTAAATAGAGTAGAACTGGAATTGCCCGGGTATCGTAGTGATGCAGTTACTGGCCTGAGGGACTTCACGTGGTAATACATCATTTACCTGTTCCCAAAGCACCGGGCATGTAGCTTGTCACCTCAGCTGTTCAGCCCTGTAGGTTGAAAGAGTAGGATGGATGTTTGCTTCCATTCATAGTGAGGGGACTCCGTCTTCCCTCAGGAGTTGCTGACTTGATAACAGGGCAGCAGCTATTTTTGTAGATAAAGCATGGTGTTGGCCCTTGACATACATCACTCACTGCCCACAAGAGAACCTGAGAGACTTAGCTACAGCCAGATTATCAGCCTTGGCTCATGTCTGCCATGCTTGTATTTATAAAACTACCATTTATTTTCCTGTATCATATGGGCCAATAATCCATTTAAGTAGTAACCCCCTTTTACTCATGAGGAAGTTTGGATTTGCTTAGCTGGCTTCAGAAATGGAATTGAACTAGTTTTTAACCCTGTAGGAAAGATTTCCTTCTCTCCAAATGTTTGGTGGGACTTTGAGGCCTCCAGGGTAAGGGCCCAGCCTCTACGTCTTGGTTTTAAGACCTGTGTTTCCTCTTTAGGCCGTGGAAGAGATGAATGGAAAAGAAATCAGTGGGAAAGTCATTTTTGTAGGCCGCGCACAGAAGAAAGTGGAACGGCAGGCCGAGTTAAAGCGGAAATTTGAACAGCTGAAGCAAGAGAGAATTAGTCGGTATCAGGTGAGAGGTGGTCTCAGCACAGCCTCCCCACTGAGGGTTTACTGTGCAGTCCCGACAAGAGCGCCTTTCTGTTTATCAGCCTTTCTCTTTGGGAACTGGGAAACTGCCTCTTCCTCTCCTTTCTCCCAAGATCCCCAGGTTTGGAAGGATATACTTACCAGATACAGCAGTGATTCTAGAACAAGGGCAAAAGAGATTGATGTATTATTTAGGGACTCACTCCCGGAAGCCTCAGTCTATTGTTCTTAGTCATGTGGGTTCTTTTTACTTAAATGATTGCCTTTTGTTGGAATGGTGGCAAGAGCCTTGCTGGGGACAATGGTCAGAGCATTCCAAACCCTCATTGAGGGTCCCTTCAGAAACTACGGCAGGAGTCTCAACCCTGAGCCTGCATCAGAGTCCCCTTTAGGGCTTGTGAAAGCATGGCTTTCTGAGCCCCAGAATTTCTGATTCAGTAGATTGGGTCCTGGTCTGAGAATTTGCTTTTCTAAGAAGTGTCCAAGGAGGTGGTTGCTGCTGGTCTGGGGACCACATTTTGAGAACCAGTGTCTCAGGGCATCTATAGGGTACAGATGCGCATTAACTGTGGCCCCTCTGCTTCAGGGAGTGAATCTCTACATTAAGAACTTGGATGACACCATTGATGATGAGAAGTTAAGAAAAGAGTTTTCTCCTTTTGGATCAATCACCAGCGCTAAGGTATTTTATACTGTGGTTTGGAGATCGAAAGTAGAAACTGTAATTTTTTTTTATTTCATTGAAGGAGTGGAATCTAAATTGTGTTCGTTGCTGAAAATAGCTATCACATTCATCTAGCATAATTCCTCCTGGCCTCCAATATTACGCATCTGAGTATGTGCTCTGGAGAATGGAATTTCATTAGGTTAAATGGCACCATCTCTCCCAGGCACTGAGGTATGGAGGTGAATCTGAGCAGTCCCTCCTGCCAACCCCCCTCAAGCACCTGAATCTTTCCCATTCTTTGCTGCTTTGTGCTGGTGTGGGGACAGATGGTGCAACAGTATGAGCAGAGGAAATCCAGACGGGTTGTTTTCCATTTGTCTTGGGGCCTGTCTCTACAACTCTGCCACACACTTTGTCCTTGAATGAAGGTGTTTTGAGGACTTGGGAGCTGGGGTTAGGAACTTCTGTCCTGGCCTTATAAAGGCTAAAGGCACACAAAGAGGAGTGGAAAGATGACTCTTCCACATTTTGCCATGTGTGTCGTCTGCTTGGTGTTCTTTGATAGTCCTATCAACTGATACAGCAGGGTGAGTGCGTATGAACCCCCTTGTGGAGATAAGGAATTGGAGTCCTTGAGCAGGAGTACACTGGTTAGAGGATGGTGTGCCGCACGTCCTTGGTCCGTGGCGGGGGGGGGGGGGGGGAGCGTGGGGGGGGTGATGGGAGTGGATGCCGTGTGAAAGTTTTGGGTTGTAGCCTTGAGGCACATGCTGTTCCTGCTCAGCAGAGGTGCAGCAGGTGTCAGAGTCTTTTCAGGGATGAGAAAGAGGCCAAGTGGTCTGGTAAAAAGACTTTGGTGTGACCCTGTCTTGGCCCTTAGTTTAAGTCGTGCACAACCTGGGAGCGTTGTCAAAGGAACATTATCAGTTGTAGCAGAGTTGACCAGAGGCCACCCTGTCGGGTTCCTTGTTTCCTTGGCCCTTCCCTCTTATCACTTCCTTCACTGGCCTTCCATCAGTGTGAAGAATGATGGTCTCTCCTTGCTTATCAGCACAGTGCTTAAGTTGGCAGGAAAAGAACAAAAGAACCAGGTCTTTCAAGTTTCACAGCCCCTATTTTCAAGATCAAGGTGTCATGTTTTCATACACCGTGTTGGCCCATCTCATTGGTAGAAAGATATTGGGTTGATATACATCCTTACTCTCATGTCCTCCACCTCAGGAGGCTGTCCAGGCAGCGAGCTAAGACACAAAATGGTGCCAAGCATACCTCGTCCTGTTGCTACCGGTTATTTCTGAGGATGTAGACCAGGGAAAGCAATAAGTCACCTTCTCAGGTGAGGATAAAGAGCTATCCATGAATGACTAGCTGTATGTGGGAAGAGAACCAGTAGACATGTGGTTTTGTGGTAGTTTGCCTTAGAGGTCATCCTGGACATTGAGGCTCACAGAGGGCAAGTAAATGTTAAGGTCACGCAGCTTAGAGATTAGAGTTGGGACGAGAATCCCAGCTGTCTCTCCCAGCTGGCCATCTTTCTGCTGTTGGATTAATGGTGGTGGTCATTGGTTTTGTAACTCCTGCCCGCATGTGGTAATTCAAAACCATATCCTAACCTTGATAAGCAATGATTAAGGTTTTGTGCACCAAGGTCTTGAGCAGATGAGTTCTGCAAGTAAATAGCTTGACACTGCCCAGATTTCTAGTGGGTAGCCAAAGGTAGCTATGCTTCAGGTATCAGGAAACATCTTTTGCGTTCCTGGTTTAACCATTAGCTATGTCATAGTGTTTGGAAACTTTAGGATCACCCGGAGATCTAACAAAGTGAAAATGCCTAGGTCCTGTCCTTAGAGGTTGTGACTTAATTGGCCTGTGGGACATCCTGGCACAAGGCTGAGAACCCTTATCCTACACTTGGGGACTCTTGCGGCAGGACCCAGGGTTTTTGACTCTTAATAGCTGTCCCCCAACATAGAACACTTTTTCCTTAAGTAGCTGGTCCCTTTGTAGGTAATGTTGGAGGATGGGAGAAGCAAAGGGTTTGGCTTTGTCTGCTTCTCATCTCCTGAAGAGGCGACCAAAGCGGTCACTGAGATGAATGGACGCATCGTGGGCTCCAAGCCGCTGTACGTCGCCCTGGCCCAGAGAAAGGAAGAGAGAAAGGCTCACCTGACCAACCAGTATATGCAGCGGGTGGCTGGAATGAGAGCACTTCCTGCCAATGCCATCTTAAATCAGTTCCAGCCTGCAGCTGGTGGCTACTTTGTGCCAGCAGTTCCACAGGTGGGTCTGCTTGTGTTCATGGATCTTTGGAACCTGCCCCCTGACAACTGCTCCGGCAGCCTGTGGTGGTGGGGGAGAGGGGTTTTGGATATTGGAGTTCAGACTGTTGGAGTTAGGACCCATGAAAATGAAGATATTTCTCTTCTCCCTCCCTCTTCCTTCCCTGCCCCCCACAGAGTTAAAAGAAAAGAATCCCCATTAACTGGCCTTGCGGCTGCCGCCCCCCACCCCCGCCTTTGAGTAGAGTTTCTGCTTAATTAGCCTTGGGCCTGGCAGTAGGATGAGATCTTTCATGTGGATTCAGGCCCTTCAAATAAAAGGGCTCGGATGCTCTTTCTTGCAGGCTCAGGGAAGACCTCCGTATTACACACCTAACCAGTTAGCACAGATGAGGCCTAATCCACGCTGGCAGCAAGGTGGGAGACCTCAAGGTAGGTGGTGGGGAACGGTGACTTGGTCACCCAGGATAAACGTATTCTGGTCTCCCCGCCTCTCCTCCTTGCCCCCTCTGAGGCACAGCCTAGGTTGTGGTCCATATGCTTGATTGGTGATGCACAGTTTTTGTCTTCACCAGGCTTCCAAGGAATGCCAAGTGCTATACGCCAGTCTGGGCCTCGTCCAGCTCTTCGCCATCTGGCTCCAACTGGTAATGCTCCGGCCTCTCGTGGCCTCCCTACTACTGCTCAGAGAGTCGGTGAGCAAACTGGCTTTGAGAAGCGTGGCCTGGGGAGGAGGGAGTCAGGTTGACTAGCTTCTGCCCAGAGTTGGTCACTTCGTTGGGCTCATGTTCCAGTTCTGGTTCTGTAATCTTAGCTGTGTGCTCTGGTTGGTACTTAAAGAGCAGAGAAACCATGGGAGTTCTTGGGCTATGTCGGTGACTTAAGATTTTTTTTGCTCATTGGTGACTCATGCGAAAAAGGTTAATTATAGATGCTTGTTAGCTGGATGACTACAGAGGCAGCCTATTCTTTTGGGTGGGGTTGGGAGATTGAAGGAAACTGTTGTTTACAGAATGTGTCCTGTATTCCAAGAGGCGGGAAGAGTTGTATGTTATCTGTTGGCTGTTCCTCGAAAGTAGCAGTAGTGGCTCCACGTGTGATGTGTTGTGTGAACATGCTTTGGAATTGCTCCTTCCGTGGGACGTGGCCAGTTGGACCTCTGCTGCCGACACTGATGTGCATTTGCTGGTCTGTTGTAGGGTCTGAGTGCCCGGACCGCTTGGCTATGGACTTTGGTGGGGCTGGTGCCGCCCAGCAAGGGCTGACTGACAGCTGCCAGTCTGGAGGTGGTATTGGATGCACACAGAATGGGGAAAGATGGGATTTGACGGGTCTTTGCCCAGACTGATTGGCTTTAATTTTACTTATTCTTTTCCTAAGGTGTTCCCACAGCTGTGCAGACCTTAGCACCTCGTGCTGCTGTTGCTGCTGCTGCTCCTCGGGCTGTCGCACCTTATAAATACGCTTCCAGTGTCCGCAGCCCTCACCCTGCCATCCAGCCTCTGCAGGTGAGGTCTACCAAACGGAATGCTGAAAGGATCTGCCCTGTTTGCATTTGATTGAAAAGATG
Organism: Panthera onca; assembly: GCF_046562875.1. Classification (NCBI taxonomy): domain Eukaryota; kingdom Metazoa; phylum Chordata; class Mammalia; order Carnivora; family Felidae; genus Panthera; species Panthera onca. Next base: position 191,016,492 of record NC_138346.1, read on the forward strand.
TCTTTGCTTTGATTCCTTCAACAGCCATTAATGCCTGCTCTGTGTCAGGGTGTTGTGTTTTCTATGATGACGCTGCCTTCTAGGGGCTTTCTTTACTGTGAGGGAAAGGGGCTGGAAAGCCTTCCCCCCCATAATAATTTACTTAGAAATGCCCCAGCCTCAGAAACAGCTGGTGCTTCTGCCTTCCTTTTTACAACATGTGTGCTCGCTTAGCTCTTTGAGCTTCTCATTTCCACTGGCTGAGTTGATGCTTAGCCTCTCTGTAAGATTGGTACATTAAGTCAGTAAAGAACTTCATTTTACAGATGAGACATTCAGTTTCAGAGATGTTAAGTTGGGGTTGGGGGATTAGACCCAGAACTCAGTAGTAATTTGCTTAGAGGAGCCACACTTAACACTTAGCCTTGTGACCCCTGAGCTGCCTGCTCCTACTTCATGCTCTCTAAATTGGAGATGCCTCAGAACTTTGCTTATGTAGCTTTTGCCTACAGGGCCCTACTTTTAGAGTTGTGACTGGCGTTGACAGTGTATGTTGGTAGTCCTTAAGCATTTAATAGAATAAAAACATTTGATATGGGGTTCCTGGGTGGCTCAGTCGGTTAAGTGTCCGACTTCGGCTCACGTCACAATCTCACGGTTCGTGGGTTTAAGCTCCACATCAGGCTCTCTGCTGTCAGCACAGAGCCTGCTTTGGATCCCCTCTCTCTGCCCCTTTCCTGATCACTCACACGTGCCCTCCCTTCCTTCCCCCCCCCCCTCCAAAAAAATAAGTAAACATCAAAAAAATTTGGTATAATAAAGTGATGTGGGATATAATTATAAATGGAATCACTTGATAATTGTTGAGCCTTGTAGGTTTATTTTCTTACTCATTTCCTTTCTCTTCTAATAGCATGCTGTTTCCTTTTTTTTGTTTTGTTTACTTTTGGGAGAGAGAGCACAAGCGGGGGAGGGACAGAGAGAGAGGGAGACACAGAATCCAAAACAAGCTCCAGGCTCTGAACTGTCAGCAAAGAGCCTGACACGGGGCTCAAACCCATGAACTGTGAGATTGTGACCTGAGCTTAAGTCAGACACTTAACTGTCAGGTGCCCTGCATGCTGTTTTCATTGTAGTTGGTTTTTGTTTATGCTGTGTACCCCTCTGTTGCTCATGTAACCCCTTCCTCCCCAAGACGGCGATTAGTTCCTTGGCAGCAAGGACATCCACCTCTATCTTTTTCACATAGTAGGCTTTGAGAGCGAATGGTCAGGCTCATGACCATCAAATGTCCTTTCCTTGATGCTAACCTTCTGCCTCTCCTGATTCCCAGGCACCCCAGCCTGCGGTCCATGTGCAGGGGCAGGAGCCCTTGACCGCCTCCATGTTGGCTGCAGCACCCCCCCAGGAACAGAAGCAGATGTTGGGTGAGTGACCCATGTGTTGGCAGAAGAGGGAGCCAGAACCTGGTACTAACCTGGATACCCGTGTCCATTCTTTACTGGGATTCAACCTGGTTTTTTTTTTTTGTTTTTTTTTTTTTTTAATTTTTTTTTCAACGTTTTTTATTTATTTTTGGGACAGAGAGAGACAGAGCATGAACGGGGGAGGGGCAGAGAGAGAGGGAGACACAGAATCGGAAACAGGCTCCAGGCTCCGAGCCATCAGCCCAGAGCCTGACGCGGGGCTCGAACTCACACACCGCGAGATCGTGACCTGGCTGAAGTCGGACGCTTAACCGACTGCGCCACCCAGGCGCCCCTCAACCTGGTTTTTAATTAAATATTCTTCCCCCAGGAGAACGTTTATTCCCACTCATCCAAACCATGCATTCAAACCTGGCTGGAAAAATCACAGGAATGCTGCTGGAGATTGACAACTCTGAGCTGCTGCACATGCTGGAGTCCCCTGAGTCTCTCCGCTCCAAGGTGAGCTGGTTTCCAGACCCTTCGGCTTTCACTTGCTCCGCCTGGGAGGACAAGGGGTGGCCTTGGCATCCTGGTTCAGCAGAGAGACGGAAGGCTGCTTGTGGGGTGGGTATTGGGAAGAGCAGGCAGCACCAGGAGACCCTACTACTGGATCTGGGCACCAGGGAGGGGTGGAGGGCCTCTCCTCAGATGTCACTGACCACCTGGAGATTCCTCACAGGTGGATGAAGCTGTGGCGGTTCTACAGGCTCATCATGCCAAGAAAGAAGCTGCCCAGAAGGTGGGCGCTGTTGCTGCTGCTACCTCTTAGACAAGGAAAAACCGTATGTTTGGCTGTTTTTGTTTTTTGCAATGGTTTTGACTTGTGAAGATCATCCTAAAAGATTAGGGGCAGCATATAGAGCCATGTTTCTGCTATTTAACCTGATAACTTGGGCAGGCTGTCACCCGAGTATTTTCTATAATCTGAAGGAGTTAATTTGGAGAAAAGAGAGAACAGGTTGTAAATTATAAGGAGCAAACAGGGCAGTTTTCTCCATAAGGAGCACCTGGTTAGATCTTTTTCAAGAATGACTTTTTTGGTTTAGATGGATATACAAGGTGTTGTCATAATCTGATCCCACAGCCTCATTTCTATGAACATCTCCCTGGTTTGGCTTAAGGTTGGTGAGGTGAGCTTGCGTGTGAAGCCACTGCTTAGCTCTGAGAACACAACGGACACAGGCCCTGTGTAAGGTGGGAGAGGCAGACACACCTGACTACAGTTACAGGGTGTGGTTTTAGTCGATTCCTGGACCTGGAGGCCATGGCCCCCATCTGCAGAGTGAGTGAAGCTTAACTAGGACCTCTGACAAGGACTGGTGGGTGCCTCTCCTGGTGGAGGAAGGAGCGAACCAAATAGGCAGAGGCAAGGGAAAAGGGCATATGGTAAAGGCCTGAACACTTTTCATTGGGGATTTAAGCAAGTGAACCATCACTTTGGGTACAGGATGGCCAGGAAGGGTGTGGGGTGGGGCTGTATAGTAAGTACATAGCCTCAAAGTGGGTGACTCTCAGTCAGGGGTGCCTCTTTGAGAGGACATTTGCCAATGGAGACCTATTTTGGTTGTCATACCTGGAGATGTGTTACATCTAGTGGGTAGAGGCTAGGGATGCTGCTAAAACATCCTGCAATGCACAGGACAGTCCCAACACAATCGTCCATCCCACATGTCAGTAAGCACCGCTTTCTACAATACCTTCTATAAAGCCAGAGATTTCAGTGAATCTCTGCGCTTTTTCTGATTATGTATTTATTTGTGTTGGTGCTTTTCTTTTCAGGATTCAAAAGCCAAATAACCCCTCCTGGAATTCAGCTCAAGGTTTGAAGATTTCTAGCGTGTCCTATGGACCTCAACACCAAGAACCACAAATTGGAAATTTAATAGGTCATTTTGTATCAAAAGGTCAATTATGAAGCACCTAGAATTTTTCAATTAAAAGAATATATTCTCTGGGTTCTGCTATGGCCCAGACAGTGTTAACTTTTTTTTTTCTATTGTGGGTTTTGATTTTTTTCCCCCAGAAATTGGTTTTATTTGATGTACCCAAGTCTTAAGTTTCTCAATAAAGAAAAAAATCTCCATAAAACTGCCTGTCCTGTTTCACTCTGACCAGTTTTACCCTGTTAAATTCAGTTATCACTGGAAGTAACTTTTAGTATGTATAGCCTATCATCCTTTCCTGATGGTTATAAACAGACTATTTTGAGTTAGCCAGGTATACAGAACTGTCCCATTGCATTGTTGTGGGAGGAGTTTTATAATGGACCTCCATTTAACTTACAGGGAACAGAAGTCTGGCACGGGAGAATTGGGTACAGGTTGGGGTTGGCACATGAATGAAGGCTGTATGGGGAGATCAACAGAACCCGGCCCCTCCCTCCTTGGATGTGTTAGCTGGGGTTTGTGGGTCCCCTTTCCTACATCCGGTTGATTATGCAGCTAAGATTTCCTCTGGCACTGGGAAAAGGCTTGGTGGCTAAGTCTGAGTGGCAACAGCAAGCAAGTGCTGGAGTCCTAAGTGTGTTGTGGTTCCTTTAGTCCTCAATCCTCACCTGGCCAAGGTCAACCAGTCTACTTGCCCTCACTGTCCTCCAGGAACACTTTCTCCTTTTCCTTGAAACCTGGCAGGCTGTCTTTTCTCAGGGCCTTACCCAAGGTATCATTTTGCTTGGAATATTCTTAGCAGGCTCCCCATTTTCTTTAAGGTCTGGTTTCACTTTAATCTGCACAGCAAAGGGAATAAGAAAACTAGGACAATCTGAATGGGAGAAGATGTTTGTAAATGACATCTAAAAAAGGCTTAGGATTCAAAATATATGAAGAACTACAACTTGGGGCACTTGGGTGGCTCAGTCAGTAAAGCATGCAACTCTTTAACTTAGGGTCATGAGTTTGAGCCCCACGTTGGGCATAGAGCCTACTTAAAAACACAGGAAGTGTTGGCAAGGATGTGAAGTAGGAACCCTCAATGCACTGTGAGTGGTAACCCAGCCACTATGGAAGACAGTAAGGAGGTTCCTCAAAAGTAAAAATAGAACTGCCCTATGATCCAGTAATCACACTACTGGGTGTTTACCCAAGAGTAGGAAAATACTAATTCAAAGGGATACACGTACCTTTATGTTTATTGCAACATTATTAAAATAGCCAAATATGGAAGCCCAAGTGTCCATCGACAAATGTATGACTGAAGATGTGGTGTATATATACAATGCAATATTATTCAGCCATAAGAGAAGGAAATCTTGCTGTCTGCAACAACATGGATGGAACTAGAGTATAATGCTAAGCAAAATAAGCCAGAGTAAGACAAATATCCTAGGATTTCACTCACATACGGAATTTAAGAAACAACAAAGACCAAATAAAGAGGTAAACCAAAAACAGACTTTAACTATAGAGAACAATCTGCTTACCAGAGGGGAGATGGGTGGAAGAATGAGTGAAACGGGTGAAGGGGATCGAGGTTACATTTATCTTGAGCACACAGCAATATTTGGAATTATTGAATCACTATATTTTACATTTGAGACGAATATAACACTGTTACTTATGTTACACTGGCATTAAAATAATTAGAAATAAAGGCCGGATCTAAAGTAGATTCTTCTATTTCCTGACTTCCCCAGTTAATGCCGCTATGTATTTGTGATCTCTATTCTGAGTGCCCTCTAAACATCCGCCGCAGGCCACTGGCCAGGAGCACAGCGGCTGCGCCAGCGAGCGAGAGGTCGGGTCCGGGGGCGGGGCCTGGCTTCGGCTTCCGGCGGAAGAGCCAGGGAGCAAGATGGCTGCCGTCAAGACCGTGTTGTTCGTTGCAGAGCTAGTGTGGGTTTCTCTTGTGGCTCTGCCCCCTCAGCCTGTGAGCAGCGCCCGCGACTTGACGGCTCTGCTGGTCCTGGCGCTGCCCAGAGCCCTTTCCCTCTATGATCTTGGTCTCGGAGAGTTGGTAAGATCTGTTATTGTGACCTCAGACCGCATTCCAAACTCTCAAGCCCATTCATTCCATAAACTCCGCAGCCCTGACCCCTTAGAGGAAGGAATTCACCGAATAGTTGGGGAGTTTTGGGAACAGCCTTACTGCGCGGGCTGGCAAGGCTCATGATGTGACCATAAAATAGACAGTATTGATGAGGGTCGAGCTGAGGGCTTTGGGGAATGAACACTCACTCCATCAGGAGAGGTGAGGGCAAACTTTCTGAAGCGCAGAGGCCGAAGCTGGGTTTGAAAGATCATGAGTGAGGCTGTGGCCTGAATGGAGAGCAGCAAGAAAAGAGCCCGGAGAGGTGAAGTAGTCCAACATCTGGGATTTGCGTTCAGGGAGAAAGGCTAGATAGGTCGGCAAGGCTCAGACCTTATGAAGGTCTTATTATATGCCGTGTTAAGGAATTTGGGCTCCGTCCTGTGGGCGTTGGTGAGCTTTTGGAGACTATTAAGCTAAGCTGGATAGTGATGTGATCCGATTTGCACTTTCTTGGAATCATTCTAGTAACTATTGAAGGGATTGTGAAACTGGAGGCAGTGAACCTATCACAGTAACCAAGGGCTAGATGTAAGTCTGAAGGGGGATAGGGGAAGAGTGTACCTCACCGGTCATTTTGTATACCTAAAAGACTGGGGACTCCTTCTTCTCCCTGTGGCTGTCTTGCTAACGGAGCATCTGTACCAAGAGTATGGAGGGCACTGGTTCAGAAGGCACTTCCTCTTTGCTGTTGGGTTGGCAGAGGAGGTAGACAACAAAGTTCTCCGTGCTACTTTTATTTCTGTTTGGAGACATCATGGATAATTAGTTTTCCCTGGATTATGAAACAGGTGAGTTCTTTCAGTGTCTCTTGTTCGGATTCCTAATGTCAGGAAAAGAATTTGAGAAGAATTTTAAGTCCTGTGCATTGTTTACGGTTGATATGTAATGAAGTTCAGGAGGATGTCTCTCTAGGTCAACGTGACTATGATCTTGGTGATGGAAAAGGAATGTTCCAAGGACAACAAGGCCAGGATGCTGGTGTGGCTATGGGCTGAAATTTAGATTGACAGTTTGTTGGATTTGAAGAAAGGCTTTCTCCACATTGGAACCACTTGGGGGCTTTGATATTTGATCATTTAATATATAAACTGCATAGTAAGATTCAGTAGGAAGCTAGTTTTAGAAAATTCTTAAGAGGTCTGAGTAATGTTTCACATCCCCGTGCTGGGTAGCTCTACCCCACCACACCTGCTGCCCAGACCTCCCTTATTGGCCGTTGTGATTTTAAATAGCAGCAGGCAGCAGGAAAGTTCAGCTGCAACAGTGGCAGGGCCTTGGACTCTGCTCATCTGGGGGAGTTTCCCTTAAATTGGTATCGTAGTTATGGTGTATATTTCTATTTGATCCTTGGTTGTAATTTTCTAAGATAGGAGTTTTAGAACCAGCTGTGCCACTAATTCTGGGTTGATACTCACCTCTCTGAGTTCTTCATTTCTTAAATAAAACAGTAAGACTGGCCACTGGGGGCTCGTCTATCCCTGAATTCTATAAATTAGTAACTCTTGTTGCCCTTGCTTTCTGCCAGCTAACATAATGTTTTCCTGAGGACAAGCATGAGGCTCCTTCACTAATAATCACTTAACTCCGTAGTGAGGTCAGCGCTCCGTCCTCCGTTGGTGTTCAGTTGGAATGAATAATTGGTAAACAACTTTGCTTTCTGTATGTCTTATAAACAAGTTATTAAAATGCTTGGAAAGTAACTTAAGTCTTAAATTCTGTTGTGATAGAATTGGATACTACAAAGTTTAAAAATTTAGTTCACTATTCAGCTATGTTTATTTAAAATGAACAAAATAACCTTAATATTTCTGGAAGCCCTGTTGACTAAACTAAGGAAACCCTAAAAATTAGATTTTCATTAAAAAAAATTTTTTTTAATGTTTATTTTTTTTGAGAGTGAGAGTGAGCGAGAGCAGGGGAGGGGCAGAGAAAGAGAGAGAGAGACACAGAATCTGAAGCAGGCTCCAGGCCCTGAGCCATCAGCACGGTGCAGGGCTCAAACTCGTGAACCGCAAGGTCATGACCTGAGCTGAAGTTGGATGCTTAACCAACTCAGCCACCCAGGCGCCCCTAGATTTTCATTTTTTTAAATGGCGTCTGGATATGGCATGCTTCCTTCTATTGCTCACATACTAACGATCTGCTGTTGTGAAAAGCACCAAGGATTTGCTCTTGTTGAGTTTGAATTGGCAGAGGTAAGAAATTTTCCTTGTTTAGTATTTGGTGTTGCCTATTGTCATTGGCTACAAAAGGTGCCACCCTCCATTTGGGTGGATGTAGTAGATTCCTGGGGCTGCCATAACAAACTACCACAAACTTGGCTTAACACAAGAGAAATTTATTCTCACAGCTGTACCTGCTCTGGAGGCTAGCAGATCTAAATCAAGGTATTGGCAGGACCATGCTCCCTCTGAAAGCTCTAGGGAAGAATCCTTCCCTCCTTAGCTTCTGGTGGCTCCTGGCAGTCCTTGGCATTCTGTAGCTTATAACTGCATCAGTCCAGTCTTTGCCCCTGTCTTCACATGGCCTTGTTCCCCACATGTGTCTGTGTCTCCTCTACTTACAAGAATACCAGTCGTTGATTGGATTAAGGACCACCTTAATGCAGTATGGCCTCATCTTGACTAATTATGTTTGCAGAGACCCCATTTGTAAATAGGGTCACATTCTGAAATTTGGGCAGACCTGAAGTTTCGGGGGATATGATTCAACCCCCAAAACCCTGGTTTGGTGGTGACAGTTGCCAAGGGACAAGAAGTTCTGGTTGAAGGAAGGCTCACCAAGCCAGGCTCATAGTCAGAGCCTCATGTAGTCAGAATGTGGAAGACAGATCCTGCAGAGATCTGTCTCTGCCTTCTAGAGCCTGCATTGCTGGTTCCTGTCTCCTGTGTGTTTTCAGGTTTCTGTGCCTGAGCACACATCCTTACATCACCAGCTCTAATAAGCAGTTAGTACATACACTTTGTTAAATGCATATAATCTAGGGAGGGAAGGAGGGAAAGTGTGGGGTTTTTTTCCATGTGTGTGCTACTGAGTTTTTATTTGAGTGCTAACCACAGGAAGAGTTGGACTACACACATGAACTCTTATATTCTCTTAGCAGGATGCTACGGCGGCAATCGACAACATGATATGGCTGAGACTCTTTGCTTTTTACTGAAGCTATTTTTTGATGCTACTTTACAGTACATGGGACCCTCAGGTGCATATGGTGTTTCCAGTTTCCACAGTCTTAAGTTATCTAGGAAGCAAAAGTTGTCATTATTTGAAAGTATTTACTGTGAACTGGCTACTTATGAAATGAATTGTTATTCAGAAATCCTTCCTATTTAAATGTTTGCACAAATGCCAACCATCTTTGTTGGTGAGTCTCTCCCTGACACTTTGGTGTGTTTTTGTTTTTTTATTAAAAAAATTTTTTTAATGTTTACTTTTGGGAACAGAAAGAAACAGAGCATGAGTGGGGGAGGAGCAGAGAGAGAGAGGGAGGGAGACACAGAATCTGAAGCAGGCTCCAGGTTCTGAGCTGTCAGCACATAGCCCGATGCGAGGCTCAAACCCATGAACTGTAAGATCATGACATGAGCTGAAGTCGGACATTTAACTGACTGAGCCACCCAGGTGTCACTTGTGGGTTTTTTAAAAATGTTTATTTATTTATTTTGAAAGAGAGAGAGCGTGTGAGTGAGCAAGCATGAGAGGGGCAGGAAAAAGGAGAGAGAGAATTCCAAGCAGGCTTCATGCTGTCAGCACAGACCCCAACATGGAGCTCAATCCCATGCACCATGAGATCATGATCTGAGCCAAAATCAAGAGTCAGACACTCAACTGACTGAGCCTCCCCAGCGCCCCTCTCCCTGACACTTTTGTATCTATGTCAGGGGTCAGCAAATTCAGACTGCAGGCCACATCTGTCCTGCAGCCTGCTTTTGTATGGCCCATGAGCTAAATAGTTTTTTATATGTTTAATGGGTTTTGGAAAAAAAGGGGAAAAAAGCATATGCAGTAGAGACTCTGTTTGACCCACAAAGAAATATTTACTGTCTAGGTAGGTACATGGGTGACTCAGTCAGTTAAGCGTCTGACTTCAGCTCAGGTCATGATCTCATGGTTCGTGGGTTCAAGCCCCACATAGGGGTCTCTGCTATCAGTGCAGAGCCCACGTTGGATCTCTGTCCCCCTCTCTGTCTCTTTCCCACTTGTTTTCTCTCTCTCTCAAAAAGAAATAAACATTAAAAAAATTACAAACAAATATTTACTGTCTAGCCGTTTACAGAAAGTTTGCCAGCCTCTAGTCCAGGGCAGTATACTGCAAATAGAGTGTAAAAGGATTGCAAAGTAAACTTGTGAATCTGGCATAAAAGACAGGGTTTCATGGAAAACTGCTGTGGTTGGCTCTAGTCAACAAAGTGTAAACTTTTGAGTCATGGCTCAAAAGTGGCTCTCTCTAAGTAAAGTTAAACCAGAGAAAACCTGTAAGGTTTGTTAGGCTGAGTGCTTCAAAGAAAAGTGGTTTAAATTCCTACTGCTGCCGTAACAAATTACCAAAATTTAGTGGCTTAACAACAACACAAATTCATTATCTTAGAGTTCTGGAAGTCTTAAGTCCAAAATGTGTCTCACTGCATGAGCAGGACTACATTCCTTGTGGAGGCTCTACGGGAGAGTCTGTTTCTTTCCAGCTTGTAGAGATTGACCTCATTCCTCGGCTTCTGGTCCCTTCTGTCTTCAAGCCAGCAGCGGCCAGGTGAGTCTTTCTCACCCTGAGTCACTCTGAAACTAACTCCCCTGCCTCCCTTGTCACATTTAGAGGATCTTTGTGATTACACTGGGAGCACCTGAATAATCCAATATAATATCCTTATTTGAAGGTCGGCAGACCAACGAGCGATAGCCTTCCTTCTTGCCATATAATATTACATATTCACGGGTTCTGGAGAATAAGATGTGGACACCATTGGGGGGGGGGTGTTATTTTGCCTACAACAAAACTCTTACATGTTTCTACCCTCCCCTTTTTTTTATCTTTATGATAAACCTTTCTTCTCTTATAATCTGTCTTTATGATTAAATATGAAATAAGGGTATTTCATGCTATCATTCAGTCTTTTTCTTAATTGCTATAAGTAAAATTAGTACTTGATTCATCTTTGTTTCTAGGAACGAAGCATAGCTATAACTTAAATGTTACTAATTAAGGAATCCTATTTCATATTTTTTTAGTTTTCATGAAAAGGCCCAAAACAAACCTTTTTTAAAAATCTTGGGGTGCCTGGGTGGCTCAGTCAGTTAAGTGTACGACTCTTGATTTCAGCTCTGGTCATGATCTCATGGTTTGTGGGTTTGAGCCCCATATCGGGCTCCATGCTGACAGTGGGGAGCCTGCTTGGGATTCTCTCTCTCCCTCTCTCTCTGCCCCTCCCTCCCTCCCTCCCTCTCTCTCTCTCTTAAAAATAAGTAAATAAACTTAAAAAAAAACTACCCAAGTGTCAGTTGTTCTTGGATAATATTCCTGTACATCCGTGTTTTCTGTTACTTTTTCATCAAACATGTCCCCCACCAGCCAGCAACACTATTTCTTTCCCATTTAGTGCTGATCTTGACTTTTAAAAATGGACTCAATACATGGTAACTGCATTTACCCTTATAATTTCAGAGTTCTGAGCTCAGATTCAAAGATCATGCCAGCACAGATCTTCCTGTTGGTGTTGAAAGAAAAGAAATGTGTAGTGGCTCAGGGACATTTTATGGTTGGTTTTGTGTATAGCTTGCCATTGCGGGGTGTGGGCTCCCAGCATAGAATTAATCATGAGCAGATCTCAGACTTAAAATGGAAGGTCTTTTATTAACCTTACAAGGTTTAAGCAGCTGAGTTGTATTGCAGTCATTTTAGAATGAACCTGAACTCTTTGGGTGGACAATTCGTGTCCGTTTAGCCAAACTAGTGAGCGTTAAGGAAGGCTCATTCAGACCAGGCAAGCGGGGGCAATCACAGATTCCCAATCACATCCTCAACTTGGCCTCTGTTGCCTTTTTATCCCTGTTTTACTTCCTGCTGTGGTGGGAGTATATACACGGGTAGAGTGGTGTACAGGGGAGGGGAGAATGCAGCTCCTCCATGGAAATAGACTTTGAGATTCTCTGCAAAGCTAGAGGCAGGGTCTCTGTGAAAGTCTTGCTCCGGGATGTAGACGTACACTGTGCCCTTCCGGCCTTGACAGTGGTTGGAACTTCCCTTTTGGCTCGGCTTAGTCCTCCCTTGTTACTCTTATCTGCCTCTGCTGAGAGCTGGACTTGAAGGCCTGACATTTCCCAGTGACAGCTTCCCTTGTCCGAGAGGTAACTTCTGCCTGTGAGAGCCACATGGTGTGTCCATTCTGCTGACAAAGTGAAGAACTGGGCACAGCTAGTGAACAGCTGGCCAATAGCCTGAATTTCTTAACATCTGTTCAGTTCTTTTCCTTTCAGTGTGGTCAGGTGATGACTGGTTGAAGAAGTTTTCTGGGCAGACTCTTGAAGAGAATAAAGAGGAAGGAGGGTCGGACGGAGCCTTCCAAAGTGGAAACCCAGGAGGTGAGGTTTGAAGGTGTGTGCTTCCACAGGAGGGGCTGGCGCTTTCCACCCAGGGCGCTCCCGATGTAGGTGGCGGCAGGTGAATGGAATGGAGAAGCGTGGCTTTCTTGTCTGTGAGGGGTTCTAGGTGAGAAGTATGGTATGCATGCTTGGATACCGATTTGTGATTGCTTGAACTAGGTGGGGGTCTGAGATGAGAAAGGACAGTGAGGACTCCCCCTCACCAGTATCCGCCATCCTCCTGACCTTTCCTGCTCCCTCGCTGAGACTTTGGCCCCAGGCTTGCTGTCTTCCTATTCCTGGCCTGATTCCAGAGAGGCCTCAATCCCTCCGTCCTTAGCCAGTTGCTGCCTGCCTCGGCACTTTCTCCTGCTTCTCGATACACCATCCTGACCGTCACTTCTGGGGATAACTTGGAGGCTACCCCTCCTCTGTCCGCCCTCTGAGCAGCGGTGTTTCTCCAAGTTCCTCCCTTAGCCCCCCATTCCTCTCTGCCCGTTGTCCTTGTAGTTTCAGCCACTGTGTCCCATGTCTGAGCTTATTGCAGCACTCAGTGTTCTGCTCATTTCCTGGTCTCTAGTCCTCACCTTGACCTTGCTCCTGAGTTTCACGGGTTTCTGCCTGCATGTCTCCCAGTTACCATAAGTCAACAAAGCATGTCCCAAGTGGATTTCCTCTTTCCTTCCTCTCTGGTTGTCCCAAGTACCCAATCTTAGCAAATTTTGCCATCTTCCACAGTCACCCAAACCAGGGACCTCGCTGTCATCTCTGACTCCTCATCACAATCCACACCTGATGCACTGCCATATCCTGCTATCATTCTCTTTTACACCTGCCTGAATCTCTTCTCTCCTGTTTGCTTCTGCTGCATTGGCTTGCTGTAGCCTCTGTCATCTCTGCTACGAATAATGATGGTAGCTTCCTAGCTGGTCTCCCACCCTGGGCCCGATTCCTCCTGTCCTGAGCAGCCAGAGGGAGCTTTCTAAGGCATAGTGCTGACCATGTGGCTCCTCTCAAGCAGTCTAGGGACTCCTCATCTATAGGAGGAGTAGTCTGGGCTCCTTTAGGGGGACAGAAGGGCTCTCCGTGTTCAGACCCTGCTCACCTCTCCACATTGTATGTACATTTTACATTCTAGGACAGAGTTTGTAGGTACCTGTAAGTGTCTTGTGTTTTTACCTAAGCAGCTCCTTTGCCTAAATTCCCTTTCCAACTTACTTTGTGTCGCCATCTCCCACTCATCTTTCATAGCTGAATTCGGTTGCTGCCTTCTCTAGGAACCTTTTTTGAATCCTCTAGTTGAGTGAGATCAGTGTCCCTTCCGGGCTTTTGTTGCCTCTGGGATTCTGTAGCTCCCTCTATCCTGCATTTACAGCGTTATTTTGACATTATTTACTTAACAAATGTTCAAATGTTGCTTCCTCTATACCAGCAACTGTTCTAAGTGTTTTACAAATATTTAATACTAATGATAATCCTTTGAGGTAAGTGCTAATATTATCTCCAACTCTTGGTGACAAAACTAGGCACAAGGAGATCAAATAACTTATCCAACATTACATAGCTCATAAGTGACGGAGCCTAGATTTGAACCGAGGCTGTGTAGCTCTGGGATCTGTGTGTGTCTCGTGTTTGTGGCCAGCCCTCCCCCACTGGATAGCCAGTTATTTAACAACTCCAGTACTGGGCCGCATAGCTCAATACCTATATCTTGACCTATCAGTTCACACCACAAATAGGTCAGAGACAATAGAGCTTTCTCTATGAAACAAATGGTAGGGTTTGTACTGAATGTTGTGTTTATCAGCTAGTCATCCTGGTCCACCTGGAGCACAAAGCAAGGCCCAACCTCCTCATTAATCATGAGCAAATCGCAGACTTCTTAGAAGTAAAATGGAAGGTCTTTTTATTAACCTCAGTCTTCTGAGCAGTCAGGCCCAAGCCAGAGAGCAGCCCTTTCTGCTTCCATTGAAGCCGGACTGTGAATCTGTAGGGGTAGGCATGGAGGAGAAGGGTGTGGGTCGCTGTAACAGGAGTGCGGTGGGTGGGCTTGAACTGGTGTTTGAATGTGTCAAGAGCTATGTGCTATGGGCCAGGAAAGTTCCGTGACCGCAGGGCAGGGTGAAGCGAGCTGGCATGTCTGAGGGTAAGTGTGATGAGGGAATGAGCTTGCGAGGTGGGGCTCAGGTTAGCTGGTGCTGAAGTGTCCTGTCACTGGGTGTCCGGCCAGGGGCTGTGGCCGTGGCCTTCCCTTTCACGGCCCAGGACCTTCCCTGCCAGCATCTTGCTGTAGCCTGCTTGCGGCTGTTGGGTTCTTGGTGTGTATTCAGAATACTTGCTCTCCTACTTGGGGGGTCGAGTTCTGTCCAGCCTAATGATTTATCCTGCACCCAGGGAGATCCCGCTGCGAAAAAGGCCTCATCAAATCCTCAGGTGTACATGGACATCAAGATTGGGAACAAGCCAGCTGGCTGCATCCAGATGCTTCTGCTTTCAGACATTGTCCCCATGACAACAGGTGAGCGGGACTCTGGGCAGGATGCCGGTGGCTGAGCAGGCTGGAGAGGGGGCTTCCTGGAATCCTGAGCCTTTAACACTTTTAATCTGAGTCCTTCTGTTGGGATCCCAACATCTAGTAACTAACGAGACTGAGCAGACATTTTCAAAGTTCTGTAAAGGCTTAGGACTATTAGAAAGAGTAGGCAGTTGAAAGTTATAAATTGTATTTTTTTTTTTGTAGTTTTGATGTATTTGTAGACTTATGGGTATATGGAATAAGAGTTCTGTAAGAATAGTACAAGGAATGCATATATCCTTTGTCCACTCATTAATTTACTTTTTGCCCTCTACACTTTACATTGAATTGATATACATAGATGTATCTTCCCCCTACTGTCCCAGTTGAGAGGAAGTTGAAGACATCATACCTCTTGACTCCTAAATAGTTGAGTATATATTTTCTTAAAAAAAATTTTTTTTATGTTTATTTTTGAGAGAGGGAGACACAACGCACAAGTGGGGGAGGGGCAGAGAGAGAGGAAGAGACAGAATACAAAGCAGGCTCCAGGCTCCGAGCTGTCAGCACAGAGCCCAACATGGAGCTTGAACCTGAACCAAAGTCAGTGCCCAACCAACTTGAGCCACCCAGGTGCCCCAACTATATATTTTCTAAGAATAAGAATGTTCCCTTTCACTCTTATGTGGATCCTGAGAAACTTAACAGAAGACTATGGGGGAGGGGAAGGAAAAAAAAAGTTAGGGAGAGAGCCAAACCATAAGAGACTCTTAAAAACTGAGAATAAACTGAGGGTTGATGGGGGGTGGGAGGGAGAGGAGGGTGGGTGGTGGGCATTGAGGAGGGCACCTCTTGGGAGGAGCACTGGGTGTTGTATGGAAACCAATTTGACAATAAATTTCATATTTAAAATAAATTAAATTAAAAAAAAATGTTCCCTTACGTGATCACAGTATGACCATCAAAATCAGGAAGTTTAACATCAGTACAACACTGTTTACTAATTTTCTTTTTTTTTTTTTTTTTTTTTTTTTTTCCAACGTTTTTTATTTATTTTTGGGACAGAGAGAGACAGAGCATGAACGGGGGAGGGGCAGAGAGAGAGAGGGAGACACAGAATCGGAAACAGGCTCCAGGCTCCGAGCCATCAGCCCAGCGCCTGACGCGGGGCTCAGAGCCTGACGCGGGGCTCGAACTCACGGACCGCGAGATCGTGACCTGGCTGAAGTCGGCCGCTTAACCGACTGCGCCACCCAGGCGCCCCATGTTTACTAATTTTCAACCCATATTCAGATTTCATCAGTTACCCTGGTATTGTCCTTTATAGTAGTTTTAGCAATTGTTCTTCCCTGGCAAGGATTCACACACCACACACTAAAGAAGTCTCTTTAGTTTCCTTCTATTTGGAACAGTCTTTCAGTTTTTTGTCTTTTTTTTTTTTTTTAAGTTTTATTTATTTTGAGAAAGAGAGCGTGAGTGTGAGCAGGGGAGGGGCAGAGAGAGACGGAGATAGAGAGAATCCCAAGCAGAATCCACACTAGGAGTGCAGAGCCCGATAAGGGGCTCGAACTCAAAAACTGTGAGATTATGACCTGAGCCAAAACCAAGGGTTGGGCGCTTAACTGAGCCACCCAGGTGCCCCTTTCATTGTCTTTCTTGATCTTGATGACTTTGAAGAGGACAGGCCTGTTTTTAAGATTATTTCTTAATCTTTGCCTAGTACTTCCTCATGGTTAGGTGTAGGCGTGATGTGTTTTGGCAGGAACACTGCAGAAGAATGCTGTTTCCTTACCAGTGTATCGTGTAAGGAAGTGCATGATGTCAGTTCCAATATTTGTGATGTCACCTTTGGTTGCTTGCTTAAGGAGATGGCTGCCAGCTTTCTCCCCTGGAAGTTACAACTATTTTTAGGGTTATAAATTAAAAGCTAAAGTTTTTTCTCCTCGCTACCTCCAGCCCATCTCTTTGAGGTAACTACTATTCACATTCACAGTTGTGTGCTTCTTATTTTCTTTCTTTCTTTCTTTTTTTTTTTTTTAATGTTTATTTTTGAGAGAGGGAGAGTGCGAGTTGGAGAAAGGCAGAGAGAGAGAGAGAAAGAGAGAGAGAGAGAGACACAGAATCTGAAACAGGCTTCAGGCTGAGCTGTCAGCACAGAGTACGACGTAGGGCTGGAACCCGGAAACAGCGAGATTATGACCTAGGCCGAAGTCAGACACTTAACTGACTGAGCCCCCCCCAAGCACCTCTTCCTATTTTCTTAAATATTCATATTTTTTAAATATGTTTATCAAAAGTGTTTTTTTTCTAAAAACAGTATTTCTTTTTTTTAATTATTTTTTTTAATGTTTGTTTATTTTTGAGACAGAGAGAGACAGAGCATGAACGGGGGAGGGTCAGAGTGAGAGGGAGACACAGAATCTGAAGCAGGCTCCAGGCCCTGAGCTGTCAGCCCAGAGCCCGATGTGGGGCTCGAACTCACAGATCATGAGATCATGACCTGAGCCGAAGTCGGACGCTCAACCGACTGAGCCACCCAGGCGCCCCTCAAAAGTGTTTTCAAAAAATGTTTATCAAAGTCATAATTTGCACATAGTTTAAAGAAAATCATTGAAGTTTGTTATAACGTGATGTTCTTCTGTTCCCCCTCACCATAATTTTCCTGCCCTGCCAAAGGTAACATTCATTTTTTGGCTTTTATTGCTACAGCTCTGAAAAACATATTCACATTATCACTACTTGATTTTTTTTTTTTTTCAGTTTTTGGCTGTTTTGGGTCAGATTTTTTAGGAAACAGACTCATGGAGAATTGCATGCAGGAGGCAGAGAGTGATCTCAGGGACAACTCTTGCAAGGGAATGAGGGGAGCAGAGTAGGCAGAGTGTAACTGAGATGCCATCAGTCACATAGAGGCCTCAGCTGGTCCCGGGGGTGCATTGGAGCTTGGATAGCCCTTCTGAGTTGTTCTGAATTGAGGCCTGGGAACCAGGCCTCTGAACCCTCACATGGACAGTCACGAATTCTGGCTGATTCCCAGAAGGGGTGAGCAGCTCTCTTCAACCAAAGGCATTTACTGGGGTGGAACTTCTCCTGGGGCCGCTAGCATCTCACACTCCTGGGAGGTGAGAAAGTGAGAGTCTTGGTCTTGAAGGGGATCCAAGTGGCTTCCCAAAGCCTCCACCGCAGTCCACCTCTCACACCACTCAGATCCTTATTGGCTGCTGCGTCTCAAGTCTCTCCTGTCTCCTCCCTCCTGACCTCTGAACTGTTGCAGGGACCCAGAGCTCAACACTTTTTTGTCTTCTCTACCCTCACTCTTCACTTAATGGTTCTTAACGTATTAGCCTCGTGCCCACCTCTTAGAACTGATTCTTTACTAGGTGGGAATGAAAGTCACAGCTAATATATTCTTCCAGCACATAGTTTGTAAAAAGAAAAAAAAAAAGTGTTATGTGGGGCTCCTGGGTGGCTCCATCGTTTGAGTGTCTGACTCTTGAATTTGGCTCAGGTCATGATCTCGAAGTTCATGAGATTGAGCCCCAAGTTGTGTTCTGCACTGGCAGGATGGAGCCTGCTTGGGATTTTCTCTATCTCTCTTTGCCCCTCCCCTGCTGGTTCTCACTTTCTCTTTTTTTTTTTTTTTTAAATCTTTTTTTTCAACGTTTATTTATTTTTGGGACAGAGAGAGACAGAGCATGAACGGGGGAGGGACAGAGAGAGAGGGAGACACAGAATCGGAAACAGGCTCCAGGCTCTGAGCCATCAGCCCAGAGCCTGACGCAGGGCTCGAACTCACGGACCGTGAGACCGTGACCTGGCTGAAGTCGGACGCTTAACCGACTGCGCCACCCAGGCGCCCCTCTCACTTTCTCTCTTAAGTAAAAATAAATATATATTTTTTAATATTTATTTTTGGGAGAGTGCAAGCAGGGGAGGGGCAGAGAGGTGGGCAGAGGATCCAAAGCGGGCTCTGCGCTGATAGCGGCGAGCCTCATGTAGGGCTCAAACTCATGAACTGCCAGATCATGACCTGAGCCAAAGTTGGACATTCAACTGACTGAGCCACCCAGATGCCCCTAAAAATAAACATTAAAAAAAATTTTTTTTAAAATAGTGTTATGTAATAATTATAATATGAAAGAAAATGAAAGGAAAGTAATTTACAATAAAATAGTATGTATTTCAGTATTTAAATGCTTGGACACAACTAAATATGTGAAATATTTAAACATACACTTCTGCCTAGAGCAATAGTTAGCAGTGTGGACTGATATAGGTGTATTTTGTTGGCAGGGTCACAGTAACATGATTTCCTGACATGGTGAAAATCCCCTGGTAAAATTCTGAACGAAACCAAAAATTATGGTCCCTTGGTTTATGTAGTAGGTCTATTTCTGGAAAAATTCAGTGCAAAAGATAAGTCTTTGGATTTATATGTAAAATGGAGTTAGGTTCTCAGCTCAAATCATTATAAACAGATTTTTATCCAATACATGAATGTTTCTCAGGGCATTTGAAAGTCTGAGAGGATTAAGAATAATTCTTCCTGACATGTGACATGGCAGGACATCTGGATTCCCTGTTCCCTTCCCACTAATGCCAGTAGCACCCCCATTATTCCTGACAACGAGCAACATAGTTTGGAGTTTCCAAGTAGCCTCGAGGGGGCAGTCTTACCCTATTTATAACCAGTGCTCTGGCCAATCCCTTCCTGTCCCAGGTTTTCCAGGGTTTCCAGTCACATCTGTAAATGAATCCTGTCCACATGTCAGCCTCCATGCTGTTCTCTCCCTGTCGCCTTCCCCTGGACGTCCCCTGGATGTCTCAGACCTCACAGACTCTCATGTTCTTTTCTCCCAGACCCTTCCTCTCCTCATCCCTGTCTCCGGCAATGCCACCACCATCTCCCTAACTGCTTGTTCAGCTTAGGACTCCTCCTCGACCCTTCTCCTCCATCTGACATAGGTCAGATCCACGTGTTTCAAGTCACTTTCTCGTCTGCCCTTGCTTCACCCTTCCTTCACCAGCACCAAGTCCTCACACTTGTCTCCCTGTTTCCACCCCTGCATCCTCCCCTCCTGGTCCAATATGTGAGGTAGTCAGAGCCATCCTTTTCAAACATAAACCCAGTCCTGTTACTGTCTGGCTGAGAGTCCTCCCATGGGGCGCCATCACGCAGGACCCACTGGCATGAGGCCTGGCACCTTCCCAAGCTCCCAGAATGTGCTGCTCCTCCCTCTGTCCTCAAGGCAGTCTTGCTGTTCCTCAGTCACAGCTTACTCCCCCTCACGGTCTTGGTCATTCTACTTCCTGTCCTAGAATGTTCTTCCTCTAGCATCTACAGCGTTCACCCCTCACTTCCTTCAGGTGCCATGTACCTTGTCTTAGAGATCTGCCTTGCTCTCTGTCTAGAATGGGCATTCCTGTCATCTCTTCTTTTTAGTCAGCTTCATTTTTCTTCATATATTTAATACCTGAGATTATATTATGAAGTTACTTATTCTTTCACTTATTTTCTGTCTCCCTTTCTAGAATATTAGCCTCATGAGGGCAGGACCCAGTCTTTATTGGTCACCACTGTATTCTAGAATTGTGTAAATATTTGAATATTTAAAACTGATGTTCACAGGGCAGTTTTGTTATGTGTCAGGCACCTTGATCAACTCCATCATTGAGAGTGGAATGGGACATGGTCCCCATCCAAAGGGAGCATGCAGTCTAGAGCCCCAGCCATGAAAAGGAGGCTTTCTCACTGAGACAGATGAGCTTATAGGTACCCTCCCTCAGCCTCTGCCGAACCTGGCTCTTTTAAACTCAGATGTTACCTCCTTCAGAAAGCCTTCCATGGTACTGTTACATGTGTGTGTGCGTGTGCATGTGAGAGAGAGAGACACACACAGACACATATACTTTTAGGTGATTGCGTCTTGTGCTTCCATTCGCTGAACAGATGTCTGTGCCACGAGGCTTTGCTGTTCCATAGCATGATTTTCTTTAAAAAACAAACAGTTTTATTGGGATGCAGTTCACATACATTCAGTTCACCCATTTAAAGTATACATTTCAGTGGTTTTTACTGTACTCAGTTATGTAGCTATTACCACAAATAATTTTAGAACATTTTCCTCCCAAAGGAAACCCCACACCCTTTAGCATTCTCCTTCTCCTTGTCCCCCAGGCCTAGGCAAACACTAATCGACTTTCGATTAGTGTTTGCCTATTCTGGACTGTCATATAAATAGAATTCCACAGTATGTGGCCTTTTGTGACTGGCTTCCACTTAGCATGTTTTCGAAAAAGTTCATCTATGATATAACATGTATCTGTACTTAATTTTTTTTATTGTCAATTAATATTCGGTGTGTGCATATACCACAATTTGTTTACCCATTCATAAGTTGATGAACATTTGTGTTTATACATTTTGGTTATTATGAATAATGCTGTTGTGAACATTCATGTATAAGTTTTTGTGTGGACCTATGTTTTCGTTTCCCTTGGGTAGGTACCTACAATTGGAATTGCTGGGGCGTAGGATAACTATTTTTTCATATTTTGAGGAACTGCCAGACTGTTTTCTAAAGTGGCTGCACCATTTTACATTCCCATCAGCAGCCTATGAGGGTTGCAGTTTCTCTGTATCCTCACAATCACTGGTTATTATTTCTTTTATGTTCTCTTTATGTTATCCTAGTGATGTGAAATGCTGTCTCATTGTGGTGGTTTTGATTTGCCTTCTGACTGATGGAAGCAAGATGTTGAGCATCTTTTCATGTGTCTGTTGTCCATATTTTAATCTTCTTGGGAAAATGTCCATTCAGATCCATTACCCATTGTTAAATTGGGTTATTTATCTCTTTTTTATTGAAATACAAGAGTTCTTTAAATATTCTAGCTGTAGTTCTCTTATCAGATACATGGTTTGCAAGTATTTTTTGTCATTCTGTGGGTTGTCTTTTCACTTTTCTTTGTTTTGCTTCGAAGCACAAAAAGTTTTAATTCTGTTGAAGTTCAATTTATCTCTCTTCTCTTCCATCAGTATATTTTTTGCATCATAACTCAGAAGGTTTTGCCTAAACTAAGGTTGTGAAGATTTACTCCTATATTTTCTTGTAAGAGTGTTAAAGATTAGCTCTTACATTTGGGTCTTTGATCCATTTTTAGTTAATTTTTGTGTATAGTGTGAGAAAAAGGATCTAATTTCATTCTTTCCCCTGTGGATGTCCAGTTGTCCTAGTGTCATTTGTTGAAAAAGCTGTTCTTGGGTGCCTGGGTGGGTCAGTTGGTTAAGCATCTGACTTTGGCTCAGGTCATGATCTCATGGTTCGTGAGTTTGAGTTCTGCTTCAGGTGAGCATGAGCTCCGCTTTGGGTGAGCCCTGCTTCTCTCTCTCTCTCTTTCTCTCTCTCTCTCTCTCTCTCTCTCTCTCTCTCTCTCTGTCTCTCCCTCTCCCCCCCCCCCCCATCTCTGCTCTTGTGGGATTCTCTCTCTCTCCCTGCCCTCGCTCACTTGTGTCCTCTCTCAATAAAAGAAAAAAAAAAAAAGGCTGTTCTTTTAATTGTCTTGGCATCCCTCTTGAAAATCAATTAACCATAAATGTAAGGATTTTGTTTCTGGACTTTCCGTTCTGTTTCATTGATCTATATATGTGTCCTATGCCAGTTCTACATTGTCATGTATTCTGTAGCTCCATAGTACATTTCGAATTTGACAAGTGTGAGTCCTCCAACTTTGCTCTTCTTTTTCCAGATTGTTTTGGCTATTCTGGGTCTCTAACATTTCTGTATGAATTTGGGGAATAGTTCTCAATTTTTGCAAAAAAGCCGGTTGGATTTTGACAGAGATTCCACTGAATCTGTAGAACAATTTGTGTATTGCCATCTTAGCAGTATTAAGTTTTCCAGTCCATGAACATGGGATATATTTCCATTTGTTTAAATCTTCTTTAATTTCTTTCTGTAACATTTTATAATTATCAGGGTATAAGTTTATATTTCTTTTGAATTTATTCTGAAGTTTATTCTTTTTGATGTTACTATAAATGGAATTATTTTAATTTCATTTTCAGATTGTTCATTGCTAGAGTATAAAATAACTTGATTTTGTATGTTGATCTTGTATTCTGCAACTTTGCTGAACTAGTCCTAATAGTTTTTTAGTGGATTCTGTAGGATTTTCTTTATACAAGATCATGTCATCTGCATATTTCATTTCGTTGTTTTGTAGATTGCAGTTGCTGGAACATCTAGTACGATATTGAATAGAAGTGGTAAGGGCAGATGTTTTGGTCTTATTCCTGATGTTAGGGGGAAAATATCTAGTCTTTCACTGTGTGGTTTTTTTGTAGGTGCTCTTTATCAGACTGAGGAAGTTCCCTTCTATTCCTAGTTTGTTGAGTGTTTTTATCATGAGAAGTTGTGGGTTTTGTAAGATGCCTTTTCTGTGTCTATTGCAATAATAATATGGGTTTTGTGCGTTATTCTGTTAATGTGTTATATTGCTTTTTGGATGTTAAACCAGCCTTGCATTCCTGAGATACATCCACAGTTATCTTTTGAGTGACTCTTTTCCACTAGACTATGAGCTGCACCAGGGCTGGGACCAATGTCCCCAGGGCTCAACAGGAGCTAAGTTACAAAGTAGACAATACAAGTATTTATTGAATGAGTGAAAGAAAGGATAAACCAGTATAAAATGATTTAAGCAACTTTGCTCACCATTTCACTATCAACTGAGTGGCAAACAAGGCATCCACATGGTATTATCCTAGAGTCTGAGCCTGCCTGGTTGAAGGGCTGTCAACAGTCTGCACAGATGTACGTCTGACAGCAGGGAGCCAAGGGTAGGGCCTGACGTGCTCCTTCTCTCCCCCAGGCCTGCTCTCCATGGTCAGCTCTGGCCCAAACACCAACAGCTCCCAATTCGTCCTGACGTGTGACAAGACAGATTGGGTAGATGGCAAGCACATAGTGTTTGGGGAGGTCACAGAAGGCCTGGATGTCTTGCAGCAGATTGAGATGGGTGGCCACTTGGGCCCTGGGTGTGTAGCCCTGTGGGAGAGCTGGAGAGAGGGGCCGTGGCAGATCCCAGGGAGGGCTGCTTCTGCTCAGGCAGGGGTGGGCAGATGGGGAGGGTATCCCTAAGCCAGTCCTTAATCTTCACCTTCCCTTGTTTCTCCCCCTCTTCTGTCCCCACAAAGACCCAGGGCAGCAAGGATAGGAAGCCAAAGCAGAAGGTGATCATTGCCAACTGTGGGGAGTACATGTGAGTCTGCAAAGTCTTGGCACTGCCCCTGTGTATCCAAGAGGGAGCTGTCAGCCTGGGAACCAGCACCTGAGGGTGTCTGTCCCCTTTGCGGCAAGCAGGGGTTTGTGTCGTGGCCCTTCTTGGACTCAGCTCACAGCGACTCTTCTGCAGGTATGGCCTGGACTCCCTCTGGCTCTTTCCCAGGCGTGGCTGGCACAGGGGCCACCTTCCTCATTGTGGACAGGCTGTATGTGGCCTTTTCTGGGCCTTTACTGCCACAGCTTCTCCTCGTCCTGCCAATGTGGCTCCTGGACATTTCTTCTAGTAAAATAAATCCTAGTTCTTGTATGGCCGCCTGCCAGCCAGGTCCCAGGTATTTTCAGAGAGCTGTGACTGGCCCATCTTCCTGTGACAAAGCAGAGCACCTCCCCTGCTGTTTCCCTCCCACCCGGGCTGGGTCCCTAAGACTATACCCTTTGCAGACTACTGTAGGGCAGCAGAGGTCAGAGCTGGTGCCAAAGTGCCTCTGTCCTGTCCTCTGCTACGAGGCCAGTGAGTTAGGTAAGCCATGCTCTATTCCTGCCCTCATACCTAGTCGTGAGTCTAAGGGGCACCTGAAATCAGTCTTGGTGACCCATTCACTTATTATTCAGTCATTGAACCAATAGTCCGAATTGTAGTACCGCAGAATGCCCAGAGTCCTTTTACCAGGCGCTGTGCGTGGTGCTGGGGAAACACGAGAAATCAGCCGAAATGGTACTTGCATCCTCCCCATACCCCAGCCCCAGTGGAAATCAGAGTCTGGTGCCACAGTCTGTAGCATGTGTGGCCTCTCACCCTATACCAGTGTTTGGCCAGCCGGGCCACCTCCCAGCATGTCCCATGTGCTGAGGCTGGTCACCAGAAACCATCAGTCATCAGAAACAATGTCCAAGGCTCCCACCTGCTCCTCTGCCGCCTGCCAGTGGCTCTAGATCAAGGTTCGACACTCAGAAACCACTGGGCAGGGCTGGTTCTCATTTTGGGTTGAAGTCAGGCTGAGCCTGGAGGGGAGGAGAGAAGCCTGCTGGCCTGTGACCCCAGGGCAGCTTCTGCAGAGGGTTGGATGCTAGCCCTCTCTCTATCTAGCTAGCATCCTGGGTCAACCTTGGTTTCTGCCTTCAGGTGGGGTTTGGCTTGTACCCCTTTGGTTGGCTGGCGCCCGCTCCCATCACTGAAATCATGGCCTGCAGTATTCCCAGCAGGGACCCTCGCTCCCTAACCTAGGTGTCCCTCAGTCATGGCTATCGGGACAGGCAGCAGCGAGGCCAGGAAAATGCCAGCCACTCAGGGCTGGTGTGATGTCTGGGAGAGAAGAGATGTACTTGAAATACTCAACAAGGCTGGCTCTAGGGATTACATGTGGGGAGGGGGAACCGACTGGCCTGAAGCCCCAGGAGGGAGGACTAGTCACAACTCTGTGAAACCAGGGGAGAGGTTGTTGGGGGGAGGGAGTTCTGTCCCTCACTGTGCTTCCCTGATTGCCCTAGGAAAGTGGGACTAGCACACTGGCCAGGAATCCAGTGGATGGGGACCTGACAGGTGGCAGTTGCTCCCTCTGTGCTCTGTAAGGGGCTTCCCCAAAATTTATCATGTGGGTCCACCCGTAACCCTTGTGTAGGTGGTGACCTGAGCCTCAGTGGTGAGATGCCAGGTCCCAATGCCATCAGCCTGCTGATCGCGTAGGTATTGTCTGACCAGAGCACCTGCCTTCCTGATGCGGAGCTAGTGCTCCCGATGGTAGGGTCGTGGGGGCCCCAGACCTGGGGAGGGAATTGTGGCAGAACTGGGGCAGAGGGGATGCTATAGCAAGATCTGTTTTCAAAGAAGATTTAATAACAAATTTTCAATATATCATAGATCGAGTAAATCAGATCACCAAGCAGTACATAGAGTATGATCCTGACTTCATGAAATACCCAGATGTTCTATATAAAGACAAACATGTATGTGTCAAAGAAAAAGACTGGAAGGAATTATTAACAATGCTTATCTCTGTGTACTGGGATTATGCATTTTGGGGATTATGCTGGGATTATGTTTTTTATTTTCAAAAATTTCCCTAGCACACAAGTGAGGAAAAACTTTTTTTTTTTTTTTCTTTTTAAAGGTCCAAATGCTTGCTCAAGGCTTCATGGTAAGAAGAGAAACCCCAGGAATGCTCCCCTTTCAGCTTCCCAGAAGCTGTAGGACTCTGGACTTTGGGAGGAAATGGGGACAAAACACAGCCCCATCCTCAGTCCCCAGCAGAGGCCCTGGCTCCACAGGTCACCAAGTCACGGTAGGTCCCTGCACACCAGGACTCCCACAGGCAGGGCATTGTGGAAGTCCCTACCTCATCCCTAGAGATGACCAAATTTAGATTTTTTAGGAAAAGCTCAGCTTTAAAGTAGACACAGCAGCACCTCCTGGACATGTTCTGGAAGGAGGGGGTTTTAACAGGAAGGTTTTAACAGGGGAGGCCCAGATATATAAATTTATTTAAAGTAAGACCACTAGTAAATGCTGTTCATTCAGTACCCATGCATGCATGGTGCTGAGTACTTTGTGGACACACCAAATCCCCACGATGGCCTTGCAAGGGCAGTACTAATACTCCAGAGGAAAAACTTCTAACTTAGAGGTGACATAATTTGGTCAAATTAACAAGAGGCAGAGCCAGGATTCTATGCCAGGTCTACTGGCTCTAAAACCCACCATATCCTATTCACAGCCTCCTTTCCTGTGAAATTGCAGGGCATTTCTCAAAGCATGTCACCCATTTCCTTACATAGAGACACAAAAGAACAGGGCTTTGCCTGGTGAGCTGTCGTCCGGGCCAGTACCATGCTCTGATTGTGGAGGTGCGCTGGGTGTGAGGTGCACAGAGCAGTTCCCCCCGCACCCCTGCCCCCAGACTTGGCTGTTCCTCTGCAGCCTCCCTTCCTGGCAGCACTTACTTTGCTGTCAGCAGGCCTGAGCTGACCACCCTTATGTATTCTTCTAACGTGCAGCCTTGAACGTAACTTGGGGTATCAGGCAACCATATAAGTAAGATGGCTGCCCCTTCATTGACTTTGCATCCATAATTCTCCCCCTTCTCCAAGGCCTTTTCTGGTTGCTTTCAATTTGTTAGATGGCTGGAGGTTCTAGAAGTCTGTCAGGAAGTCCATGACCACTGTACTTTCAGCTTTATTGCACAGAAAGGGGTTCAGATCATGATACTTACATTCCTATTCGGCACACCCAGTGGACAAGGCAGTCTGCATCTTTAAAACATTCATTCTACAAGCTTTCCTGGTATCCCCAAAACATGCCAGGTTATGTGCTAGGTGTTGAGGAGACCAAATACTGACATTTGTTAAAAGTTTTCAAACCTCCACTGCCGTTGATACTGGGAGGAGAGAGCTGCTAAGGCCCCAAAGTGGCGGGTTTCATGTCCTATGTACACAGCAGCTGGGCACTCAGGCTGTCTTTGCTCTGTGACAGAGGAGACAGCCAGCGTTTCAGGCAGGAAGGCGGCTTATATCCTTGTGTCACAGATGAGAAACTGAAGCTTGAATCAGGAAGGGAACTTGTCCTGACACCAAACCCATCAGTGGCTGAGTTGGAACCAAAGTACAGGTCTCCCGACATTCCAGCCACTTTGTGATTCAGTCCCTTGCCAGCCAGAGCTCAAAGCCCCAGGCTAATAGGGAACTCCCCACTTTGCAGACAGTCTGGGCCTGCCCTCTGTGTACACGGGGAGGGTCTCTTCCTCTGTACTTGCTCCACAGTCCCTTCCAGGTCCCTGTGGAGGGGCTGCTGTCCTGCAGCAGGGCCCCAGATTCCTCAACTGCTGCCCCGCCTGCTGTCCTGGCGCCCCTCCTCAGGGTGCAGAGTGATGGCAGAGATGCGCATCCTTGGGCACACGGGTGGTTCTGCCTCGGCTGGGCTGTGCCTGTGGGTTGGGCGGGCCCAGGATCTGCTTTTAATGACACAGTATTTCAGGGCTCGGGCAGCTGAACTCTGTCTGCTCCAGCAGGTAAATTACAGGCTTAGCAAGTCAGAAATCAAACAAACACTCCCAACTGCCTATGGCGGCTGCTCTGAGGAGAATAACGATTTTCGGGAACCTTCACCCAGGTCAGCCTAATTACTGCCTGTCATTCCCTTGGGACAGGGACCTTTGGTTCACAGGCCTCAAGAAACAGCACAGTGCTTCTGGGCCCACAATGTGGTATAGACTGTTGAGCAGCCTGTTCTTAACTCCTCGGTTCTAGCAGACAGACAGTTCCCTCCTTGCCCTGTGCCTGGCCTGAGGTGGCCCAAGCACCATGCTGTGGGTAGAATGGGTGGGGAAACTGAGTTTCATCTGCTGGTGGGTGTCTGGAGTTGTGTGCTGAGGGTCTTGAGGCTCTGTCTGGGCCACGGGCCCAGGTCGATTACTGACATTAGCCACGGGCAAGGAGACAGGAAGGGGTGGCATGTGTGCCAGCGTGGACCACCTACTGCAGCCACTGTCTTTGCTTCTGCTAAGAGTTCACTTTGTGTCAGTGCTAAGCCTCACATGGAAAAAAGGCAGAGGAAACTGGAAGCCCCCAAGGTTATTTGCTTCTGGGTTGGGGTGGGGGCATCATACCACTTTCCCAAGGAGGGGAAGGCATATGCCATAAAACATCCCTGTCACCCTCAGTCTTAGCATGAGGCTCATCCAGCTCGTTCTTCTTCCAATGTGCTGCCAGTGGGCCAAGTTAGGAGCCCAGTAATACACTACTGAGCACAACTGCATCTCTGTGCCCTGGAAATTCCCAGTGTGGTACTTATAAAGAGGGACAGACCCCCTTCTCCCCACTCAAAGCCCAGCCAGCTAAGTTCACACTCCAGATGCTCCTCAGGCCCGGGTCAGCTACAGTCTGGGTTGGGGATGCCCAAGGACAGGTCCTAAGACAGGATGTCTGAGCTGAAGACAGTGCAGTCAGCATGCCTTGGAGGCTGCCGCGCACATCAGGCCAGCCAGTCTACAGACATCGGGGGGAGGGGGCAGAGGGACCTGGGGAGACCCTGGCAGGGATGCAAGTAGGGGTCCTTCCTGCTACCCCACCTGAGCTGTGATGGCATTTGAGGGTTTCCTGCGTCTGGAGAGGGGCCTGATCCAGGCGGGAGGCTCTGCAGCGGCGAGGCCGGGCCTCAGTGGCAGCCACAGGCCCTGACCACCATGTTGCGGTGCTTGCGCAGGATGACATTGTTGCTGCTGTCATAGTAGAGCACGGAGGTGGCGCTCAGCTTGGTGGGGGCGCAGCACGCCTTGGGGACCGCGTCCGGCTTCATCAGGTGCACCTGGCCAGGGGAGCGACGGCAGTCAGGTGTGAGTACCGCGGCCTTCTCCCACGACTCCCAGGTCCCACCGACCCCGGAGTCTCCAGCTGCTCACCCTCCCCGGCTCCATCCTCTGCAGCCCGGGCTGGCGCTAACCTGTAGATGTTCCCCACCCCGCCCCGCTTCACCCCTTCCCCGCACCAGCTGGCTCCCTCCCTCCACATTCACTCCCCTCAGAGGCCACGACCCGCTCACTGGTCTCCAGCACATGGCGTGCCCGGTGCCCAGTCCCTCTGCCGCTCCACCCCTCTGGGGTCCCCTCCGCTCCTCCCATGTGCTCCTGTAACGTCCCTGATCATATCTTGTCCCCATTAGCTGTTTGCCATCTGTCTCCCCTCCCAGCTGTGAGCCAGTGAACGATCACAGAACAGGAGAGACCTAGAATCCTAGGTCCATCCTCGTGTTCAGTGCTGTTACTCCTCAAGGCACTTGCCACCCCTGATAACTTCTAAGGCAACTACTGTTCTGGGCCGACCAAGACGGAGGGCATGGAGGCCCCGCGTGGTGCCCAGAGTCGCATGGCTCTCAGGTGTGGCGGAACTTGGACGGGGTGTGCTGACCTGCTGCCCTCTGAACAGCCTTACTGCCAGGAGAGAGCCTGCCTGAGGAACGGCCCATTTTCAGCTTCCTAAAAATATTTCTCCCAAGCCCTGGCAGGACGAGCCGCAGTTTACACGGAACTCCGGGTCAGGGCCCCCCACTTGCAGGCCCGAAGGCGGCCCGAGGCTGTGGGGAGGCAGGAGAGAAGAGGACACCTGCTCCATCCCTGTGTCGTGCAGCCCAGGGCCCCCCACCCTCTCGGATGCTGCCGAGCAGGACCCGGACGAAGCTGTCTGGCTCTGGGAGGGCAGGAGGAAACCGAGTCCCTGCCGGAGAAGATGCAGGCAGAGCTACAGCACTGAAGCAGCAGTTGGAAAAACCCCTGGACGTGTGGAAGGGGAAGCTGTTTACTCCTCTCCTAGAGCGGCCCCAGGGACAGAGATCACTGGGGGACTCCAGGAACAAGGGAGCAGGCCTGCGCTGTTTCCCTCCTGTCCCCCAGCATAAACCCGCCACCTGTGGGAAACAGCACAGCACTGACACTCCTGCCTGACTTGCCACTCTGCCCTCCCCCAGCCATGCCCCCCTCAGCTCCAGTACCCTGGGTCCCTTCCTGCAGAGGACGGTCGTGTAAATCCTGCTGACACCACCTCCCTGCACCCCAAGCCTTGGCAGCTCCACCCCTCCAGTCAGGCTGGGCCTTAGTCCCCGCGGCAGCTGGTCCCCTCTCACAGAGGTCTACCTGCAAACCTTGTAGACACTGCACGTCGTAGATCCACCCCCTCCAACACACCCATGGCTAGAGCCCATCTATGTGGGACCACAAGCGTGGCAGTGCGCGAGCAGCCCCGACGGGGGTCAGCACCTCTTCAGAGACTCCTTCCCCGGAGAGAGGGAAGGACAACTACACATACGAGTCAGGCTGCACCCCAGCAGTGGACTGGGGGCAGACAGTCTGATAAACAGGCCCTGCCCACCAACAAAATCTTCTCAAGGGACAACACAGGAAAAGAGCCCTATGTTTGGTGCTACAGCATCTTGCGAATGCCTGGTTATGACTCAACTCAAGCCCAGAGTGGCCCCAGACCAGCCCACTAACACCACAGGGACCAAACACTGCCTATAACATCAGAGAACTATCGCAGATGACTGGACTGAAGGAAAACGCGTCACAGCAGCAGGGTGTATGTGGCACACACAGAAGACACACCTGAAGCACCAGCTTCCGGCGAACGGGGTGCACTGCGCTGCTGGGCACTACAGGATGCCTTCAGAAGGTCACTACTTTCAAGAGCTGGAGACGTAGCAGGAACAGAGAGACAAAATAAGGAGACCGATAAATATATTCCAGATGAAAGAACAGGACAAAATCATGGCAAAAGACCCAAGGAAGACAGAGATAAGTAATATGCCTGATAAAGAATTTGAAGGAATGATAAAGATACTGTACTGGAGAAAAGTGGATGACATCAGGGGTGCCTACCTGGCTCAATTGGTAGAGCATGTGACTCTTGATTTCAGGGTTGTGAGTTCAAGCCCCACATTGGGCGTGGAGCCTACTTAAAAAAAGAGAGTGGAGGACATCAGTGAGACCCTTAAAGAGATAAAAAGGAACCAAATAGAGACAAAGCATACTATAAATGAGGGGTGCCTGGGTGGCTCGGTTAAGCTTCTGACTTTGGCTCAGGTCCTGAACTCACAGTTTGTGAGTTTGAATCCTGTGTTGGCGTCTGCTGACAGAACCTGGAGCCTGCTTCGGATTCTGTGTCCCTCTCTCTCTGCCCCTACCCCACTCGCACTCTCTCTCTCTTAAAAAAAAAAAAAAAAATACAGTAAGTGAAATTTAGAACACACTAGGATGGAATAAACAGCAGGCCAGAGGAATCAGAAAATGAATCAGTGACCTGGAGGACAGAGTAGTGGAAAATAAGTTCGCCAGATGAGAAAAGTTATGCAAAATGAGAATACACTTAGGGAACTCAGCAACATCATCAAGCATATAACATTTACATTATAGGGATCCCAGAATGAGAAAAAAGGAGGGGTCAGAAAATTTATTTGAGAAATAAGGAAACAAATCCAGATCCAGGAGGTACAGAGGTTCCCGAACAAAATCAACCCAAGGAGGTCCACACTAAGACATATAGAAATTAAAGTGACAAAAAGCAATGATAGAGAATTTCAAAAGTAGCAAGAGGAAAAAAAAAAAAGTTCTATACAAGAAAAACCCCACAAGGCTTTCAGCTGATTTTTCAGTAGAAACTGCAGAGTAGCATGATATATTCAAAGTGCTGAAAGGAAAAGTTTGCAGCCACAGTACTCTATCCAGCAAGGCTATCAATCCGAATAGAGAGAAAGCTTCCCTGGAAACGAAAGTTAAAGGAATTCATGACCACTAAACCAGCCCTAAAAGAAGTTTAAAGGGGAGTCTGAGTAGAAAGAAAAGACCATAAGTAAGATTAAAAAAGTAGCAGCAGGGGTGCCTGGGTGGCTCAGTCGGCTAAGCATCCATAGCTTTGGCTCAGGTCATGATCTCACAGTTGTGGGTTCGAGCCCCACGTCTGGCTCTGTGCTGACAGCTCAGAGCCTGGAGCCTGCTTTGGATTCTGTGTCTCCCTCTCTCTCTGCCCCTCCCCCGCTCATGTGCTTGCTCTCGCTCTCTCAAAAATAAACACTAAAGGGCGCCTGGATGGCAGAGTCAGTTAAGTGTCCGACTTCGGCTCAGGTCATGATCTTACAGTCTGGGTTCTAGCCCTGCATCAGGCTCTGTGCTGACAGCTCGGAGCCTGGAGCCTGCATCGGATTCTGTGTCTCCCTCTCTCTCTGCTCCTCCCCTGCTCATGCTCAGTCTCTCTCTCTCTCTCAAAAATAAACATTTAATTATTTAAAAAAAAAAAAAGAAAAGAAAAGTAGGAACCACAAAAGCAGTAAAAAATAAATATTTATAAAAATCAGTCAAGGGAGTCACAAAATAAAACGATTTAAAGCATGATATCATATACCTAAATCATAGTGGGGACAGAGGAGGAATAAATAATGGGCTCAAACTTAAGTGACCATCAACTTCATATAGACTGCAAGATGCAGCAAATGTTATATACAAACCTAACAGTCATAAATAAAAAACCAATAATGGATATACAAGAATTAAAGATGTCCCAATACATCACTAAAGAAAGCCAACTAATCATGAGAGAAGAGCAAGGGAAGAAAGGAACAGAGAATATCTACAAAAACAACCATAAGGGAAGTAACAAAATGGCAATACATACATACTTGTCAATAATTGCTTTGAATGTAATTGGACTAAACAATCAAAAGCCAGGGTAATGGAACTGATACTAAAAAAAGCAGCAGTTGGAAAGACCACCTATATCTGCCTACATAAGAGAATCATTTCAGATCTAAAGACATGCAGACTAAAAGTAAAATGGAACATGAGCATAAAGTCAGGATGCTTATATGGGACAAAATGGACTTTAAAAACAGACTGTAACAGCCAAATTTGACACTATGTAATCAAATGGAACCATCCAACAAGAAGATATAACAATTGTAAATATTTATGCATCCAACATGGGAACACCCAAATACATAAAGCAGTTAATAACAAACATGAAGTAGTTTATAGTAATACAATAATAAGAGGGGACTTTAACACCCTACTTACATCAATGGATAGATCATCCAAACAAAATCAACAAGAAAACTGGCTTTGAATGACACATTTGACCAGATGGTTTTGACAGATGTATTCAGAACATTCCATTCTAAGACAGCAGAATACACATTCTTTAGAAGTACACACAGAACATTTTCCAGAATAGGTCAGATAGGCCACAAAAGAAGTCTGAACAAATAAAAAGATTAAAATCATATCATGCATCTTTTCTCAACACAACACTGAAACTAGAAACCCACAAGAAAAAATCTGGAAAGAGCACAAATACATGGAGGTTAAATAACACACTACTAAACAATGAATGGGTTAACCAAGAAATCGAAGAGGAAAAATACATAGAAACAAATGAAAGCAGAAACACAATAGTCCCAAATCTTTGGGACGCAGCAAAAGCTGTCCTAAGAGGGAAGTTTTAGCAATGCAGAGAAGTTTACTCAAAAAGCAAAAAAGAACCTCAAATAACTTAATCATATACTTAAAGGAGCTAGAAAAAGAACAAAACCAGCAGAAGGAAGGAATTAAAGGTTAGTGCAGAAATAAAATAGAAACTCAAGACAAAAACCAGGCTGGTTCAGTTGGTAGAGCATGCAACTCTTGATCTTGGGGTTGTGAGTTTGAACCCCATGTTGGGTGTAGACATTACTAAAACAACAACAACAACAACAAAAACAGAACAATGAAATCAGGAGTTTGTTCTTTGAAAAGATCAATAAAATTGATAAACATTTAGTCAGACTCAGGAAAAAAAGGGCTTACATTTTATTTAAAAAATTTTTTTTTCAACGTTTTTTATTTATTTTTGGGACAGAGAGAGACAGAGCATGAACGGGGGAGGGGCAGAGAGAGAGGGAGACACAGAATCGGAAACAGGCTCCAGGCTCCGAGCCGTCAGCCCAGAGCCTGACGCGGGGCTCGAACTCACGGACCGCGAGATCGTGACCTGGCTGAAGTCGGACGCTTAACCGACTGCGCCACCCAGGCGCCCCAAGGGCTTACATTTTAAAACATCAGTAATGAAAGAAGAGATACAACCAATACCACAGAAATACAAAAGATTATGAAAGATCATTATGAAAAGTATATGCCAACAAATTGCATAACCTAGAAGAAATGGATACAGTCCTAGAAACATATAACCTACCAAAACTGAAGTAGGAAAAAATAGAAAATTTGGACAGACCAGTTACCAGCAAGGAGATTGAGTCAGTAACCAAAAAACTCCCAACAAACAAAAGTCCTGGACCAGATGGCTTCACAGATGGATTCTACCAAAAACTCAAAAAGGAGTTATACCTATTCTTCCCAAACTATTCCAAAAATTAAGAATGGAAGGGAAATTTCCAAATTCATGCTATGAGGCCAGCATTACCCCAATTCCAAAACCAGATTAAAAAAACAAAAACAAAAAACCCGCTACAACCAAAGAGTACTATAGGCCAATATTCTTGATGAATATGGATGTAAAAACCGCACAATGCATCCAATAATATATTTAAAAAATCATTCACTATGATCAAGTGGATTTATTCCCAAGATACAACAGTAGGTCAATATTTGTAAATCAATATAATACATCAATAGGAGGATTAAAACCATATGATCATTTCAATAGATGGAGGAAAAGCATTTGACAAAATACAACATCTATTCATGAAAAAACCCTCAACAAAGTAGGTTTAGAGGAAACATACCTCAACATAATAAAAGCCATATATGAAAAGCCCACAGGTAACATCATAATGCTAAAAAACAGAGCTTTTCCCCTAGGTCAGGAACAAGACAAGGATGCCCACAGTCACCACTTTTATTCCACAGTACAGGAAGACCTAGCTATAGCAATCAGACAAGAAAAAGGATTAAAAGGCATCCAAATTGGTAAGGAAAAAAAACTGTCACTATTTGGAGATGATGTGACACTATATATAGAAAACCCTAAGGACTCCACCAAAAACTGCTAGAGTTGATACAATCAGTAATGTCACAGAATACAAAATCACTGTACAGAAATCTGTTGCATTTCTATGCACTAATAATGGAGCAGTGGAAAGAGAAGTTAAGAAAGCAACCACATTTACAATTGTACCAAAAAGAATAAGACACCTAGGAATAAACTTAACCAATGAAGTGAAAGACCTGTACTCCAAAAACTATGAAACAATGATGAAAGGAATCAAAGATAACAAACATGGAAAGATACTCAATACTTACTGATTGGGAGAACCAATATAGGTAGAATGTCCACACTACCCAAAGCAATCTACAGATTTAATGCAATCCCTATCAAAATGCCAACAGCATTTTTCAACTAGAACAATCCTAAAATTTGAATAGAACCACAAATACCCCTCATAGCCAAAGCAACTGTGAAAAAGAAAAACAAAGCTGGGAGTATCACAATCCCAGATTTTAAATTCTACAAAGCTGTAGTAAAACACTTAGCTATAAGCAACAGCAACAGTGCTCTTCATGGAAATTATTTTTCAGCATGTGAAGTTACCCCAGACTCAGCACTGGTAGCCATACCTACTTTGGGAAACACAAAGAACTAAGGAACAGGAAGAAGACAACTGGAAGGTGAACAAAAGGGGGGGTGGGGGCAAAGCCCAGCCCCTAACCCAGGCCACACCTGTAATGCTCTCCCATACACCCTGCAGCAGGTGGCTGGATGCACATGCCTGTCACTCACCCCACAGGCATCTGTGCGACAGGAGGCCGAGGATGCCGGGGGACATGGTGATGTGTGTGGTGTCTGACCGGAAGCAAGCATGTCTTGTAAATCTGGGTGCCCACATATGTACATGATGCCTTACACGTGCATGTGCAGGGCACGAATCTGGGTGTGCACAAGCAGTCAGGGTAAGTCGGGTGTGTGTGGGTTCAGATGCCTAGGGGTCTACATGTGAACGTGGCCACATACGGACCAGTTCCTGTACAGACATGGGAAGTTAACTGCGTGTGCCTACAGTGAAGGGTGGGGAGAGCTCCCTGAGACCCGAGCAGACGCTTCCATCCACCTGGCTGCACGAGCCCTCTCCCCGTGGGTGGGGACAGGATGGACGCGGTACTGACCAGGGACTGCAGGATGGCGTGGTTGGTGGCGTTCATGCACGAGTCCAGCGGGAAGGAGCACTCCCCCTCACAGTAATAGGCCGAGTACCCTTGGGGAGCAATGACCCAATCCTGGGGGGGAAAGAGGAGAAAGTGAGTGCCATCCAGATGCCCCCCCACACACACTGAGCCCCTGAACCCAGCACACGGCACAAGACGACTCAGGGCTGCCCCTTACCCACCTGCAGCCCCAGCCCCATCAGCCAAGCCTAGGGTCCCTGCAGGCAGGCTCCCCCAAGAGGCCGGTCATCCACCGGGAGACCCTCTGCAGGCAGGGCTGGGCACAGCTCTGTCCCCTTCACGTGCACTGGGCATCATCCTCCCCACCCGCCCCACTGCCTGCATCTTCTGGAGCTGCTGTCCCAGCAGACGTGCACACGCACTGCCCTCCCAGCCTCGGTTTCCCTGTTGCAGCCCTGACATGTTCTGGCTGAGGATTCAGACTATCCCCATTTCCATGGTTTTCACCAAAAAGCACCTCCTCACTATAAAAGAAAGACCTATTGCCTTCAGAAAACACTGAAGAACCTAATGCATGAGAAAATTAAAGTCACCCATAATTCTAGATGCCCCTGGAGATACACCTATCATCTCTGGGTGGGGACCGTCATGTAAGAAGGAGGAGAGTCAGAAATTACCAGCCAGCCGAGGTCCTGGAAGCTGACGTAGAGTTCGTGCCGCCGGCAAACCTGCCGGCCGTCGGTGCCGTGAACGTCATCTGCAGGGACAGAAGCCAGGTCTGTTCTGGGGTTCCTGCTCTGGGCAGCTTCCACAGGGAGCTCCCAGGGCGGGGGACACCCCACCGGGCACACTTGGGGAATAAATGAATGCAGGGAAACAGACGCATTTGATCTCGTTAAGCCCATCCTGTAGCTCTGCTGGTGTCATGACCCAGCTCGAGAAACTTCGATGGCTCCAGGTGGGTCCGATAGCTACAGAGGAACCCTGCACTCACCCCAGCCTCCCCTGAGTTCCAACCTGTGGGCCCTCCCGATGCTTCAGTAAACAGCCCAGGGGACCCTGGGCCATCAGTGGCTCCTTTTCTGTACTGACCTCATCCCACCTCTCCTGCCGCCCCCATTCCCCGGGATCGAGTGGCTCACGGAAGCCAAAGGGCGGACTCCCCGTGGAGGAGAGGAGGGCAGGAGGGCAGGAGGGCAGAGCAGGCCCACTCCTGATCCTGAGGGCCTCAGTCTGCGGGGGAGACCTCCGCATAAACAGTTGTGCATCCTGCAGGGTCCCCAGGGGCTGTGCTGCCCGGAGGATGGGGCACCTGATTCTGATGGAGACTTCTGGAAAAAGCCCTGGGAGCCAGGGGAGGGCAGAGAAAGCACTTCTGGGTGGCAGGGACGGAGAGGGCAGAGGCTGGTCCACAGGACAGTGCTGGGGGGTGACCCCCGGCCTGAACCTACTGAGGACCCAGAGGGTTCTGTCCTCTCCAGGTGGCTCCCAGGCCCCGCCCCAGGCCCCTCCCGAACCTCACCAAAGATCCCTGGGAGTTTGTTCGGGTGTGGCAGCTCGTTGGTTTTCTTGGGCGGCCTCCTCTTCAGGGGCCTCGCTGCCCGAGGGGCTCGGACGGGACCAGGGCTCGCCCTGAAAAAAGTGACCAGGAAAGGCTGTTTGGAGCCCGGCGCCCGTCGCCCCAGCAGGCCGGCCAGGCCAGGATCCACGCTGTGCCCTGAGACGGAGAGAGGAGAGAGGGCGATCACTCACGGGCAGGGGCCGTGCACGTGGGACAGCGGGGACCCTCCTGCCAGGGCCTGCTCGGGCCCAGGAGTGTGGAGGCAGAGGGCCTCAGTTTGCTCCTCTGGAAACAGGAGTCCCAGGTCCGAGGGAGATGGAGGGAGGGGGGCCTCGCGAACACAGGGTCATTACTCGTGATAACGGTGAACAATGCCATCTGTGAAGCACTTTATAGGTTTCGAGTTAGTTCACACGCGTGACCTTATGTGTCTCCACAGTCCCCCTGGACCTCATGCTTTGCTGAGAAACGTCACAGCCACTCTGCCGGGGGCTCGCAGAACCACGGTTCCCATGTCCATCTGAGCGCTCCGAGGCCCGAGTTCTCCCTTCCACCCCATACGTTCTGGGGGTGTGGATGGATTTATGACCCAGCAGATTGGAGCAGCCACCAGGATGTACCCAGGGCTTGCTCTGCCCAGCACTGCCAAGAGCAGGGCACTAACTGTCCCCTGACATCCACAAACGAGACCCCGGGTTCAGTGGGGCAGAGACATCTGGCCAAAGTCCTGGAGCCACGGTTCAGTCAGATCCCAAGTTCTTACCCACTGAAGGTCTTACTCCCGAGTTTGTGGGTTAAAAAAGAGAGAAAAGGCTGTGTGGGCGAGACATGATGGGGACCTCCGGCTTGGAAGAGGGACACCCCTGAAAATGGGATTTGACCCCACAGCTGCTTAGAGATGAGGATGCCCTGAGAAACACACTCACGATCCCTGGAAATGTCGACTCCACCAATGAAACCAACTTCCTGTACCTCTTTGTATTTCCAAATGACCTCTTGATTTCTTAACTGTCAAAGTAACACAAGGGCAACTGTAAGGTAACCTCTGGGGAAGAAATATCACTCAGAAACCTCTGCCCACCCCAACACATCATTTTCATCTTTCTGGAATATTTTCATGTCACCTGAACTTTTACACAATGGTCATCTTAACAAAGAAGTCTGTATGTTTTCCAACTTTTTCACATAAACATGTTCACTGCTGTTAAAATGTCTCCACTATGAACGTTTCAAATGTATAAAATTCCTTTGAGAAAATGTACCATAATATTTAGAGATTAGCTTAACTTTAGACATTTAGGTTATTTCCCGGCTTTCATTAAAAGACGAGAAAGGGGTAGATCTCTTCATTCTCATTTCCTGTGGAATTTTCCTTTTTCTTTGTTTGAATGTTTCTATTTTTCAGGGGGGGGAGGGGGGGGAACGTGAGTTGGGGAGGGGCAGAGAGAGAGGGGAACAGAGGCTCTGCAGTGGGCTCTGTGCTGGACAGCAGCGAGCCCATCGTGGGGCTCAAACTTACAAACTGAAACTGTGAGATCGTGACCGGAGCAGGAGTCGGATGCTCAACCAACTCAGCCACCTAAGAGCCCCTCCCACGGTATTTTCTTAAACTAAACGACAGGAGGTGATTGCTGACTTTTATGCTCCTTAAAACACAGTGCCAACTGCTCTACTTCCTGTACATCACCTCAGTGTTGCCACCCTGACACACGCACACACGCACAGGCACATGTACGCACGTACGTATGGAAACACATGTGCACTTCTCATACAGGATACAGACATACACATACACATACACGATGCTACGTGTCTGTTCCATTAGCGGGTGTCTGATTCACTGTGAAACCATCCCAGTCCTGCTCAGCTGGCAAAGGTCAGCCCTTAAACAGCCGGGCTCTAGACCTGGGGCCCCGGGCCAAGTTGGTTGAACTAATCAGTCCAGAGACTAAACTTTGATCTATGACATCACCTCCCACAAACAAATGCACCGGACACGTTAGAGGCACCGCTCAGGAACGATCCTGCTGGGATGGGAGGGGGGTCAGCTGCAGGGGCTGACACTGGAAGGAGCCTTGGGGATACGGGGGTGGTTGCTCCTCCCTCATCACTTCCCCCCACATTTCGTGGCTCGTTCCCGAGAGAAGGCTCCTCGGTGAAAGCCTTCCTGTGGGATCATCCGAGCTGCAGGAATTTAACGTAAACATCAGTGAGGAGGGCGTCCGACTGCCCGATGACGGAACCAGACCTAACTCAGGACTCACAGAACATGCAAGAGAAACACCAATGATCTCCTTTTGTTTTTAATTAAAGCTATATTCCTAATGAGAGAATAGTCTGTCTGGCGGTAGCCGAGTCTGAGACGCCAGGAGAACCGGTCAGACGAATGGACAGGCGTGATGACACCCCTTCTGGGTGAGAGGCAGTGGCGAAAATGAAACACACCCTCTGACCAGGGCTTCCTTTCCCGGGTCAGGCGGCCACCTGCTGCATGGGTCTGAGGTTCGGTGACACGGCGAAGGGCTGCCCGTGCTCTGTGACGTCGTCCACGGTCAGCCCGTCCCAGAGCTCGATCAGCGTCGGGCCTCTGTGACGGCGCTCTTGTCCCCCACACACCACCCTCCTTGCTCACGTCAGGGGCGGGCCGTTCTGGATACATACGGAGAAAGGTTTTATTTTATCCTAGTTGAGATTTACAGAAAAACTGCACCGACAGCCCAGAGTCCCCGGATACCCAGAGCCGGTTTCCCCTGGGAAATGTTAACATTTAAGTTAGGGCCGTGGATTTGTCACAACTGATGAACCAATATGATAAATTAACACGATATATATTCGGATCTTGCCGGTCTTCCCCATGTCCTCTCTCTCTTCCAGGGTCCCCGCCCAGATCCCACATGGCCATCAGCTGCTACAACTGCTCAGGCGCCTCTGCGCTCTCACACGAGCTCAGACTTGCTTTGTAATTATGACGGTTTGCAGAAGGACCTGAAGGGCACTCTGCCTTAAGACCTTCCGTTTCCGTTTGTCTGGGTTTTTCTCACGGTTAGACGGGGTGTGGGTTTTGGGGGGAAGACCACGAGATGGAGGGCCCTTCCCATCCCTTCATGTCAAGGGGACACGGGAGGTACGTGACATTCACGTGAACCCTGATCACCTGCCGAGGCAGCACGCTCAGCTTTCTCCTCTGTGAACTTACTTCCCCCACCCCGTCCCGACTGTACTTTGGGAAGCAGGTCGCTAAGCGTTGTCACACTGAGGGGTGATGTCCTCCTTGGGGGGGCGGGGGGGGGTGTTTTCAGAGGGCTCTTTTCAGATCCTGCCATCCTCCACTGCTATGAAATACAGGGAGCTACCCCCCACGCTCCAACACCAGGCCCTGGTTTACCCACAGAGGGCCCGGAACGCCTGGCGGGCTCAGTTGGTAAAGCATGCGACGCTTAACCTCAGCGTTGTGAGTTGGAGCCCCACGTTGGGTGCAGACATTACTTAAAAATAAAATCTTGGGGGCCCTGGCTGGTTTAGTTGGTTAAGCGTCCGACTCTGGCTCAGGTCATGATCTCTCAGTTCACGAGTCTGAGCCCCACATCAGCTCTCTGTCATCAGTGCAGAGCCTGCTTTGGATCCTCTGTCCCCTGTGCCCCTCCCTGGCTCATGCTCTCTCTCTCAAAAATAAATAAACGTTAAAAAATAAATATAATCTTAAAAAAAAAGAACGCGCCCTGCCAGCTCTCAGTCTCCTCTCCCATCTGCCCTGGCCCCCCCTGCTCCAGCCACGGCCGCCCCTTCCTGCAGCTCAGATACGCCAATCTTGTGCCCACCTTTGGCCTCTCCATCCCACCTCCTGCCATAACGGAGGCTCTTCCCCAGATACCTATGGCACGAATGAAGGCGTGATCCTCATTCTACAGATGAGGAAACGGAGGCTTAGCAGGTAAGTATCCTGCAAGGTCACCGAGTGAGAGCGCTGCAGGGCTGGGATTCAAGCCCAGGCCTCTCTGATCAAGTCTGAGGGTATATCCGCTTCCCCTCCTGCCCTGCCCAGTAGGGGACCTCCCAGCCTACACGGTTGCTCCTGGAGAGGGAAAACACAGACTCTCTCTTAGCATGGGTTCCGCACAAGGAGAGGAGGGAGAGCACTGTGGTAGGGGGCCCCTGCTGCGGGAACCTGGCCCCTGCACCCCGCTGACCCCCACGGCGGGGCAGGGATTGTCACCCCAGGCGCAGGGCTGAGAAAGGCCAGGCCTCCAGGGCCCAGGGAGGGGGCTGCAGCCCTCTCGGCTGCCAGCAGCGCCAGAGGAGCCCCCGGGAGAAGGTCTGCCGCCCAACCCTGGGCCTCACCATCGTCCGTTTCCACATAGAGGCGGAGCCCCAGGTCCTTGTTCCGGCTCAACAACCAGCGGTCACTGGCTGCTGTCACGTCCAACACCAGCCAGCCCTCGTCCCCAGCTCGGAGCGTCTGAAGATCCAAAAAGAACAAGTCAGACTCCCTGTGGACACGAAAGAACAATTAACCGAGGGCTGGCACAGCTGCCTCTGTGTTTCTAGGGCCCTCCTGTGGACCACGAGTGGGCGCCTGCCCACCCTCGCGCCAGGTGCCTCACTCTCCTCATCTCACTGCATCTACCCCACAAAGGTGTTACTGCGCCCACGCAGCGATGTGGAAACTGAGGCTCAGGAGCTCAGTGACCTGCCCAAGGTCCTGCCCCAGGACAGCGGGGCACGGACTTGCAGCAGGACTGGTTCTGGGTCACTCCCCACAGTGACACGAGGCCTGGGGTCAAGTATCTTTCTGAGTCTGGGGGTGTGCTCTCCAGGGAGCTCCCCTTCTGTCCTCTGGGACATGTCCCCTCCGGGGCTGGGCCCGATACACCGACAGAAGCTCGACCGGGAGGCGGGGCGTGGGGCAGGCACCTGTTGGACTGCTCTCTGACCACCTCGAACATGCTGACGTGCAGGGTCCCGTTGAGCAGGTGGGTGCTGGCCATCTTGTAAATCCGGAACTCAGCAGCTGTGACCATCTCCCCCTCTGGGATCTGGGTCAGGTCAAAGCGGAACTCCTTCCAGTGGGGCTCCTGGTGGCCCAGGGTACGGTCACGCTCCACTGCAAGACAGAGCGGGACCGGTGGTCACTCATGTTCTGGGCTCGGGCTGGCGGTGGGCGGAGTTGGGTGGGAGCTGGGGGCCGAGGCAGCCTGGGTGGTGACGGCCCCCTCCTCTGCAAAGGGGCTTGCTCCCAGGTTCCGCCCGCTGGGTGCTGAGAAGGCTCAGTGGGGCTACATGGTGAGGCGTCTGCATAGGACCCAGCATACACCAGCTCAACGAGAGCAGCCTTCACTTCTGGCCCCTGAGCCCCAAACCCGGCCTGCCATTCCCATTCCCTGCTGGCGCTGGGACCCGAGGGTGAAGTAGAGGTCAGGTCCCTCCTTTGGGAAGACGGACATCAGAGCCAAGGCAGAAAAGGGCCACGTAAGGGTGCAGACATAACTGAGTACATTTCTGAGCCAGGGGCTGTCCAGAATCTGCCGATGTACATGCATGGAAGCCTGGGGACGGGGAGCCTTTGCAGCTGACACGGGCTGGGCCTTGAGGGGTGAGAGCGGATATGTCGAGAGAGGAGGACACTGCACAAGAAAGGGGCCAGCCTCAGCAAAGGCCTAGGGCTGAGGAACAGATTGGGCCAGCAGGGGAAACAACAGCCATAAAACACAGCAAAGGGTGAGATGATGGCAGGCCCCGTTTGGGGACAAGGGGAAGGAAGAAGGAGTGCCGGAGGGAGACTCAGAAAGGAACAAGGAGTAGCAAGTAGGAGTGACAGCTCCTGGAGAGACCTGGTCAGGGCCTGGGGAAGCTGGACAGTCCCATGGTGTGGTGGGATCTGAGCAGGCTTCCCGGAGGAGGGGACATCTGAACTGGCCTTGAAGGATGGGACAGAGTCTTGTCGGGTGGAGAAGGTGGCAGGGAAGGCATCCTAGGCAGAGGGGACCCCAGAGGCACCGGTGTGGGGTGCTAGGGCGTCCACAGAGCAGCAGTGTGGGGGACGGGCCCTGAGTGGCTGTGGCCTGAGTGCGGAGGGCTGGAAT
Organism: Panthera onca; assembly: GCF_046562875.1. Taxonomy (NCBI): domain Eukaryota; kingdom Metazoa; phylum Chordata; class Mammalia; order Carnivora; family Felidae; genus Panthera; species Panthera onca. The sequence continues at coordinate 191,060,608 of NC_138346.1, forward strand.
TCTGGCCCAGGAGCGTGGGCTGTGCCTCTGGCCGCTGGGGTTCAGGGCTCTGGGCAGCAGGGGCGCAGTGTGGTTTGGGGTGGGGAAGAAGGTATGTGTGGAGGGGCAGGTGAAGCACAGGCTGGAGGGGGAGCCAGGGTGGCCTGGTGGCGAGGCTGGACTGTCTGGGCAGGAGGCTGTGGGTGGCGAGTCAATCCCACATCTCCCCAGCTGCCCGGAAGTGCCCAGGACAGTATATTTAGTACCGTCTTACTTTAGCCTCTTGTCACTTTCAAACACCACAAATCTGTGTTTCCGGAAAGCAGGGGTGGGAGCCGCCCAGCGCCGTCCTCAAAACCCAACACTGAGATTTTAATTACATGTCTCTGAGTCTTTTAAAAACTCTCTCTCTCCAGCTACTGGGCTCAGTGACCACAAGTCACCGGGCCGGTGGCGGAGGCGGATGTGGGGAGCCCTTCCCGTCCTCACGGTGAGGACCTGATCTGGTGATGGACAAACAGCTGGGCTGGGTGGGGCCCGTGGACGCACATTTGGACAGGAGGAGACGGGCTTCTCATCCCCAGCCGAGGAGGAGAAGAAACAGAACGTCCATCCTCTGACAGCGTGCCGGACACGCGGCAAATGCCCACCCGTGGCCCAGGCTGTTGCGGAGGCAGCATGACCCAGAGCGGATGCGGGTCCTCCCACACAGGCAGAGGGCGCGGAGGGCAGGGTTCTGGACCCTCACCGAGCGATGCACGTCAAGAATATGGACACGCATGTCCCCTCCCCCCTACAGACACACTCACACTCACACACACGCACAGCTTTGGTGACAATTTCCATCCACTCGAGGACTGCACAGACCACCCCTGGTATGTGGCTATGTAATCCCAGTCATGCAGGATGATGTAAGTCTAGGCTGCTGGCTGTCACAGGGTACAGCACAGAGAGCGAAGGAGGGTGGCTCAGTCACACCCTTCACCTGTGTCCTCTCAGAGCATCATGAATGTATCTGCTCCCAAGGCCCAGTGGCAGCTGACAGGCGGGTCCTGGGGCCCCTGAGAATCTCCGTGTGCAGGCCCGACGCTGATTTCATGCTGGATCTGGGGACTCGGGGCACAACCCGTGAGCCCGCCAGCTCCTCAGGAGCACCACACCCTGCGGCCTCCCTCCCGTGCTGACCTGGGGGGCCAGGTGCGCTGGGTCAGGAGAGCCTCATGTACCTGCAATGACCCCAGTTCCCAGCTTCCATCTGTGGGATTGTGAAATTGAGCCATGGGGGAGAAGAGGAGGACATACAATTTTCTTCTTCTAAATAAAAGATTATACAACATAAAAATATGTCAATTCAACTGAAACGCATTTGGATGGCATTAAGCTGCCTCCTTTTCACCTGCCTGATCTGTCAAGGTACTTGATCCTCTCGCCTCAGTATCCACATCTGCAAAATGGTCATTTGATCCAGGGTCAAATGTAACCGCAAAAGGCCGTGTTTGCTACTGCAGCAGGTACTTGGTTATTATTGTCCAGGCAGTGCCTCTAACGTATTATTCAGGAGCATTTCCTTCATAGTGCACCTTCCTGCCCAGCCTCCACTTCCCCTTGGGGAATCTGGAATCTCCCAAAGATGCCCAGGCATAGAGAGGCAGCCCCTCAGAATCACCACTGAGGCTACTCTGGCTCGGGCAAAAAGCAGAGACTGACCCTTTATGAATGTGCTGTATAGTCCAGAACACCAGAGCTCCAAGGACAGAGGTCACTGCACACACTGTCCTTCTACTTTTATACACACAGAGAGAGGGAACCCAAGGGTCTTGACTCCCATCTGGGCTCCTTCCACTATATCAGGGTGGACCTCCGCCATCTGATGTTGAAAGAATGGCACAAAAATCAAGTTGGAAGTGGCCTGTTGCTGCCTCCCACACCCCTGCTCTCGTTGATAGTCTGCAGAGGGAATTTATGGGAAAGGCCAAGTCCGTACAACGTGATTTCTTGGGTTTTCCCAGTAATTTTTTTTTTTTTTTTTTTTGCTACTGCTTGCAGGGTTGGGAAGTTCATTTCCCGGTCCCCTGGCAGATTTGGACAGGCTGAGGGGCAGGGGGTGCTGGACCCCAGCCACATGAGATATGTCCTGCCAGGAATCATCTCTCTGTGGTGGCCTTGAGGGGGATCACTGATGCCTGCAGCAAGCTTTCTGGGAAGTAAACTATTTCTCCGATCTGCAACATCTGGGCCAGGGATTCCTAACGTTCCCATAATTTCACTTTTGGGCCTGTGGGAGAGGACTCCTGACTACACATGCTCAGGAGGCTTTCTAAAAACGCTCACTTTTTCCATTCATTTTTCCTGGTGACATCCAGGAAAATGTATTCATTTACTCGACACATTTGGAAACAGGGCTTATTGGATGCAGGCGCTGTGCACGGCAATGGGGAGGCTGCAGGCAGTGAGACAGGGTGACCCGCCCCCATGGAGGTTATGGTGCTCATAGGGCTGCAGGGAAGGTGGGCAGCAAACAAGACGACTGTATGTGACCAGCTGTGATGGACGTCAAGACCAGGATGGGACTGGGGAAAACGCAGGGAGGGGCGTGTGAGTCACTTGATGCCTTTAACTTTATTTTGAAATAATTTTAGATGATTTAGATTTAGAGAAAAGTCTTGGCAGGAATAGTACAGAGACTTTCCCTACACGCTTTACTCGACTTCCGCTAATGATAACATTGTACGTAATCAGACCGTAGCATAATTACCAAAACCACAAAACCGATATCACGCAGTGCTATTAACTATAGTCTTTTCTAGACTTTTGCCAGGTTTTCCACTATTCATCGTTTAAGTGTACCTGACTTCAACCCAGGGTCCCACATCGCACTCAATTGTTAGGTCTCCTGGGTCTCCTCTGATTTGTAACAATTGCTAAGACTCTGCTTTTCTTTCATGACATTGACACTTTTAAAGAGTGCTGGCTAGCTCTTTTGGTTTATCTGACATTTTCTTTCCTTTTAAAAAAAATCTTTATTGTTGAGAGAGATATAGACAGAGCACGCAAGAGCAGGGGAGCTGCAGAGAAAGGGGGACACAGGATCCAAAGCGGGCTCTGTGCTGGCAGCAGAGAGCCCAATGCAGGGCTTGAATTCACGAACTGTGAGGTCATGGCCTGAGCTGAAGTTGGATGCTTAACCAACTGAGTCACCCATGTGCCCCTGATGCTTTCCCGTTAGACTGAAGTTATGGATTTTGGAGAAGAATACTACAGAAGTGATATCCATTTCTGTGCAGATCAATTGGACAACATGGTGTCAATATGTATTATTACCAATGATACTAATGGATTCGTTGATTAAGGTGTTGTCCAGGGATTCAAAGAGGCTCTGTGACCTGGGAAGAATTTGATAAAACTCACCAGTTCTTGATGCTATGATAGTCCACGGCCCTGTGAGGTGGATTGGAAGCCAGCAGCCAAGAGAGGCTCTTGACAGCCAGCTCCATCGAGGCACCTCCATCGAGGTTTGGCAGGCATGGGCCCACCACTGGGGATGGACAAGGCCAGCCCTGTTTCCACAGGTACCTTATTTTCTGCAAAGCTCTACGTGGGAAAGCAAAGACTTTACTTTCTTAACTCCATTACTGTGGCTCCAGGAAAATAAACAATCACAGGACTCCTGGATCTGTGGTCTTCTCCTACAGCCTCTGATAAAATGACCCCTGCTCTCCACATTTGTGGGAAAGACCCACTGTGTGCAGGAGATGTCCTTGACCACCACGGTCGCCAAATACATTCTAAGTCTGAGGCTCTGCACTCACCACTCATGGACTAGATCTCCAGATGCCTCACCCTGAGTCCACCAGCCCAACACCAACGAAAACGTTGGGTATTTTTGTGACTTAGACAAAATTTAGAGGTATCCGGATGATCTAAATCTGTCTTGTTTCTGACCAAATAGTAAGACTCCAAAAGACATCTTTATCCTTCAGCTCAGAGTAGCTATTAAAAAAAGAAATCTGACCTTTCTGCCCTCAAACCCTTCCCCAGCCCCACAGGGCCCCTGGGAGGAGCCCAAGCTCTGGTTCTAGGACCCCCTGAGCTGACCTGGCCCAACCTCATGGCCTCCTCGGCCTTCCGGCTGCAAACACCCTCCCTGGACACCCTCCCCAAAGCGCTCTCTCCTGAGTTGCCCCCATCCCGCCTGGTCCAAAGGCCACTCTCCTCTCGTCCTGCTCCGACCCCACACAGATCAGCCTGCCAGCCTCTCCCTTTCCCCAGTCCCAGGGGTCCCCATCTCTGCTCCACGTGCCCTTTTGGATGGTGCACAATTGAGGGCAGGACTGCACAATGTGGGGTGGAAACGGGAGGCTCTCAGTGAACTTCCACTGAGCTCCTTGTGTTCTGGGGGCCCAGAGAGGGGATGTGTCTGCTGGTTCTTCCCAAGGTCTCCGGGACAGCGGCTCAGCATCCAGCAGCCGCTGCCCCTTGGGTTGGCCATGCTGCCAGTCTGGAGTGGCCTCCGTGTCACAGTGTGTCTCCATCAGAAGTCACTCACATTGTCACTTTGCCTTGGGACTGGCCCCCCTTTGCATGGCCAGGCTGCTAAGGGGGAGGGCAGGCTCCCCAGGGTCCCAGAGGCAGATGTGTGGGTCCTGTCTGGCTGGTCCTGCTTGTGACAAGGGCGAGGGCCCCTGCCCCTTCAGACCTAAAACAAGACCCAGGTCTCCATGGCCGGTGCAGGCCCACCAAGGGGCTGCAGAATGGACCACCTACCAAGTCTGCAGCTGAAGGGCTTCTTCCTCCCACCCAGAAATCTCGGTGCTTCCCAGAGGAGGCCAAAGCTCCATTTCTAAGGTATTTTTAGTCAGTTTTCATTACTGACTTTTTTCAAGAGCTGTTTCCATAAATGGTTCTGCACTCATGATTGCTGGTCCAGGCCTCCGACGGCTTCAGACCCCAAATTAAAAGGGAACACCCGCACACTCCCCCACATCAAGTCTGTCAAGGCCAAAAATAGATCCGAGGAGATTGAGCAAGGATACGATTCCCCAGTGCAAACCCGGGGGAAGAACTGAACTGTGGGACTTTTCCGGAAAGATGTGGTCACAGTGACACATCCCTCTCTCCCGTAGGGAATGGATTTCTGTAAGGAGATGGATTGGGTGTACCTCCCTGCCCTGGGCCTCACCCCTGGAGGAGCCCCCATCAGTGGGCAGGGGTGGGCACATTCTTTGGTCAGAGCTTGGAAGGCCTCCAGGGCAACCCTGCAGACATGGGGAAACTGAGGCCCAGAGGGCCAAAGACTTGCCAGGGGTCGCACGTCAGGTGAGGGCCCTTCGTGTGGACTTTCAGACCTGCCGCTGAGGTAAAATGAGTGGCCCTAGCTTCCCTCCAAGTGGTGATACTGGGATGGGGGGTGGTCACCTGTCAAAGAGGTTCTCCTGTCAATGGGGGCCCCCCTGAGAATGCCTGCTGAAGCCACCTTCTTCTAGGCAAGGCCCTGGGGGCACTGGAGGTCCCAGGAAGCGCCCAGGGAGATGCCAAACCCGCTGTCAGCCTCCACAAAGACAGTGAGGGCGGCCCTGCTCTGCTGCACCGACCAGGCCCAGGCTCCTGCCCCTGCTCTCAGCTCCCTGCCTCCAGCTGTGATCGTCCTCCCTCAACCTTTCCAGTCTGCCCTGAGTGCCTGCCATGCAGGGGATGGGGTGCACGGGGTGGGGGTGCCCCAAAGACTCAGATCTGTCCCTGTTCTCAGGTCGTTCATGGTTTCCCAGGGAGTAAAATAGGGGCGAGACATGGCCCTGAATGAGACTGGCAGAAAGTGACTCAAATCCTAAGAGAAATACACACGATGGGGGGGTGGGACTTTCATCAGAGAAGGAGCCTGTCTCTTGAAGAGGAGTGGAGGTGGGAAACTCCTGCCTGCCCCTTTAAGAGGTGGAGGCAGGGATGTTCTATGCACAGGGTATGAAAGGAGCAAAGGCACAGGTGAAATGTAACAGAGTTCTCTGTTAAGTTCCTGCTGTTGCCAGCGTCTGCTAGCCTCCCCTCACAGTGCTGGGAATAGGCCTCATTCACCTGCTCTTAAAGGTGAAGAAAGGAGGTTCAGAGACTTTAACAGGAACCTGTCTAGCATCTCACAGCTCCCAGGTGGGACAGCCAGGATTAAAATATAGGCTCAATACATCCACGTGAGCACGTTCTGGGCACCTTTATTCATAACCCCAAACTAGAAACAACTCAATATCCACTAATAAAAATGGACAAATGTGGTATACTTGCAGAATGCAATACAATTCAATTATAAACAAGCACTACAGGGGTGCCCAGCTGGCTCACTAGCAGAGGATCCAACTCTTGATTTGATCTTGGGATCATGAGTTCGAGCCCCACCCTGGATGTAGAGATTACTTTAAAAAAAAAAAAAAAAAAACCTTAAAGAACTAAAGATAGGAAGATAACAGGGATGAATCTCAAAAAAATTATATTAAGTGAAAGACTAGACTTAAAAGTATATATAGTAGGGCTTCGAGTATAAGCGGACCAAAGAGAGGTGACATGAATGCATTGTGATAGAAATCAAAAAGTGACTGCCTGGAGGCACTGGGCTGGTGGGAAAAGGATGCCCAGGGGCACCCATGTTACAAGTTTCAATGTGGTATGAAGGGTATCATGAGCATATCTTATTTTGTAATCCCCAAACAATAAAACCACTTTAAAAACAGGATTCTCAGTTTATAACATACATTCAAAGACAGTCCAATTCGGCAACACTTAGTGCACCTAATGGTGGGCCAGGCCCAGGTCTGGGCAGAGAGGCAGTGTCTATGTAGGAGAAGAGCAGAGGAGACAGGAAGCTGACCTGCTGGGTGGCCTTGGGAAAACCACCTAACTTCTCTGAGCCTCACTCTCCTCTTTTCAAAACAAAGATGTGACCTTAAGTGTGATGCAAATGAAGAGACAGACTCAGAGGTTCTGAGCACAGGGTCCTCACCAGGTGCCATCTTACACACTCCACGAACAGCTTGCAGGGTGGGCTATTTTACACGAGTGTCTCCATTTTACAGAAGACGAAACTGAGGCTCTAAGAGGTGGCCTGGAGAGCCCAGATCACACTGAGACTCAGTGGTGGCATCAAGATGCACAGGTTAGAGCCCCCCACCCAGGTCCTGTCTGCCCTCCCACTGTCCATCCGCTCCTGGGCTCCAGAGCCCCCCCTGGGGGGGGTCACTGTCTAGACCAGTGGTCTAGACAACCATCTTTGTGGCTTAAGTATTCCTTGCTCCCCACTAGGAGGCCAGCTCCGCAAGGGGAGGGACTTTGTTTCGCTCACTGTCCTATCCCAGGAACTAGAAAGAACTATGTCTGGCACAGAGCAGGTACCACATGACTATCTGTTGAGTGAATTCGTGAAAAATGAAAGAGTTCCCTAGTAAAGAACCAAAGGAAGTACCTTCAAGGTCACAGGGCTGAGCAGGACGTGGGCCAGGTCCCTCATTCCCACTCAGCCCTGCCTCTCCCAAATCCAGCGCCTCAGGTCAACACCCCCTGTCCTCGGCTGCCTGAGGCACGGAAATAAATTAGTCTGGTCAGAGAAGGGTCTCGACAAAAGTGAAGATGGCTTGATGCATTTCTGGCTAGACCTCTGCCTTTAGGGCTGTTTGTGCCTCAGTTTCTCAACCTGGAACACGGCATCTGCTGGCCCAGCGGCTCGAGGTCGAGAAGGACCAGGACCAACGTGCGCAGTTGGTCTTTCTGGCCTCATTCCTCCCTCCCCACAGGCTGGGCCAGCCTGAGGCGCCCAGGGAGCAGCCAGTCAGACCCACGCTCCAGCCCAGGGGACGGGGTGGTGCCATGAGGAGGTGCCTTCAACACGGAACCACGGGGTCAGGGCCGGGAGGCCCTGTGTTTTCTGACACCATCGCTGTGGACTGGATGAGAAAAGAGGTCCAGAGAGGGAAGGGAGGTGACCTGGGACAGGAAGGACTCAGTGGCGAGCCCAGGCGGTATAAGAACCTGGGTGTTGCCTCCCAGCTCAGTCCTCTCCTCTCCGTGAGCACAGGGGACACCCAGGACAGGTATCGGCCCCCATTACCGTGTCCTGACCAAGGGCAGCCAAGAGCATACAGGTGGAGACTCACTGACAGGCCAGGCAGGGGCCCCAGCTCTGACCATAGTCCTGGCCTCCCTAAAGAGACACTGTCAGCCATGACATGGGCTTCCTACAGCACCTGCCTGGGCACAGAGGCCTGTGGGAGGCTAGAGGTCTCTGGGTCCCACAGGCTGCCATGGACGGTCAGGGGCCCAGCAGGCAGCAGGTCTGGCTTCTCAGGACCCGGATGAGGCCAACAGGAGGTGGAGCTGGAGGCAACAGGTGTGGGAGCCTCGGTGTGGGTGCTGACACCATAGCGACTCTGCTATTAGTCTCGGTGGTGGTTCAGGGGCCTGGGGCCTGGGCCTCCAAACAAGGAAAGAATCCTGGTAGGTGTCTAATCCCCCCCGCCCCCACAGCCCAGGTAATTACCAGTTAAAACTACTCAAATTGAAGGAGTTGTACTAGTGCAATTAGCACATCAGAATAAAGGAGGCCCTCTGACAGCTGGCTGGGCCCGCCCACAGACCGGGCTTCCACTGAACAAAGATCTGCTTGTTAATCCCACAGCGTCAGAGGCCTTCGATCTTCGTGAAACACACAGAGATGGCGTGGGAAGAAGCTGGCATCTGGAATCCACAGCCCCTGGATGATGTCATGGATGCGCTGTGTGGCCCTGGACTGGCCATTTCACCTCTCTGAGCCCATGAAAAGGGCTTGGGGTGGCTCAGTCAGTTAAGCATCAACTCTTGATTTTGGTTCAGGTCATGATCTCATGGTTCGTGAGTCCGAGCCCCGCATCAGGCTCTGTGCTGACAGCTCAGAACCTGCTTGAGATTCTGTCTCCCTCTCTCTCTGCCCCTCCCCCTTCTCCCTCTCTCTCTCTCTCTCTCTCTCTCAAAACAAATAAGTAAACGTTAAAAAAAGAAGTGTGGGACATTCCCACACATCCAACCAAGGCTGGCCAGCAGCTGGGAGGGACCGGAGTCGGGAGCAACCAGGCCCAGGCTCACCAACCAGAGGCATGATTTTCTGTTCCTCCCATCTATCAGCTGAACACACAACAACCCTGACGATGCGTTGATCTCTAGGAGCCCCACTTTACAAGGAGGATCTGTGGCTCCAAGAGGACAAGGGACGTGCCTAAGACTACACAGCAGAGGCACAAGAGGAATCAGATGTGTCTGAACTAAGGGTGATGCTTGATTCACAACAGCAGCTCCCACCAAGGCCGTGTGCGCCTTGACCATGGGATGCTGGGGAAGCAGGACATTGGCCGGGCAGTGACTCACTAATGGATGGGGTCCATTCTCAGGATAACTGTATCTACAGCCCCTCTTGGTTCTGAGCCCCAGGTCAGCTTGTTCTGAGGACAGGCCTCAGTTTTACACATGGTCTCCATTATCCCGCGTCCCCCACCCTGCCCTCTAACCAGGAAGGTGGCATTCACTGGCCCAATTCCTGTGCCTGGCACCGGGCTCTCAGCAGAGGTTAACAGCCGCTTCCTGCTGTTCCCTCACCTCAGGCACCCACCAGCTCGGGGCTGGGGGGGGACAGAGGCCTCCTTGGCTGTCCCCTCGGCCTGCCCCAGTGTAGGAAGCAAATGGCTAAAGACCCCACAAGACCTGCCGCTGCTCCATCCCCTGGGTTTCTCTGCCTAAACCCCTCTGGAAGCTCTCTACACCCTGAAAGCCTGCCCTCCTGACAGGAGAAAGAAATATCAGCTCCTTGAGGAGGTGGATGTAGGGCTACCTCCTGTCCTGACTGGGCCACAGAGAGGCTGTGCTATCTTGGGCATAACATTGTCTCTCTGAGCCTCAAAGTCCTCATCGGGGAGATGGGGATGAAGATCATGTCTGGTAACAGGGCTGTCGGGAAGGTCAAGAGTGACGCTGTGGGTGAAGGGAGGCTGTTGGCCTTGGCAAAGGTCTTCTCCCATCTAAGCCTGAGCTGTAGTCCCTGCGCCCCCAGATCCAGTCTGGTGTCTGCTCCAGCCCTGACCCCACAGACAGGAGGCAAAGCGGATAGGGGACAGATAGTCAGGACTGCAGATTAAAGAGCATTTAATAATAGGAAAGACATCTTTGAAAACTAACCATAAATGGCTCCACGACTTGTACAGAGTTTCTGCAGAGAGGAAGGGCTGGGCTTTGTGTGGGAGAAGGAGGGGTGTCCGAGCTGCCCACCATGTCCTTCCACAGCCTGGACCTTCACAGCATGCCAAGCCACGTCCCAGGTGCTGCGCTCAGGGTGACAAGACCGCCCACGGCCCCACTGAGCTCAGAGTCCACTCCTTCCCCACCCCCTGCCCTGACAGCCACACCCTCACCTACAGGGGCTGGGGCTCTGGCCAGGGAACGGGCTGCTGCGGACTCATGACATCTTGGGCTCTCATCTCAGCTCTGGGCACTCTGATGATGTCACCGGGGCTTTCCATGCTGAACTTTGTCCCTTTCTCCAGTACTGCCCTTATCACTGTGGCAGCATCCCGGCCTGTTTACTCATCCGTCTCCCCAGGACCACACTGTCTTCCTGGCACTGCCCGGTCCACCCGACATGAGATGATTCCTACCCTTGGGTGTTTCCAGGGGCGGGACGAACGCGCACATCGTTGGGACTCACATCCGCGTCTGTCGGATTGAGCGGGCCCACAGCCCTTGGACTCGGCCGCCCTGAGCTCCGCATTCCCAGCCCTCTGTGGGGGCGTGGCCGCGATCAAAGGGGCGCGCACCGGCCAAGGCGGTCCCCTGGACCCGTCCGCACCCGCGCGTCCACCCGGTGGTCTGGTCGTACGGTCACCGGGGCCCCGGACGCCCACCCCGACGGCCTCACTCACCCATGTTGACGAAGCTCATGACCAGGTCGGCGCGGCCCGGGCGCCGCTCGGGGGGGCCGCCGTCCTCGTCGTCGTCGCGGGCCATGGCGTGGTACAGGTCCAGCATGAAGAGCGGCGCCGACGCGGGCAGCCGGGAGGCGGCGGACGGCGCGCGGGGCCGGGGCCGCCCGGGCAGCCCGAGCACCGCCAGGATCTCGCGCTGCATGTCGCGGCGCTCGCGCGGGCCCAGGCGGCGGGCCGGACAGCCGGCCGGGGCGCGCGGGCCGGGGCCGCCGCCGCTCAGCGCGCACAGCGCCAGGCCCACGAGCCACAGCGGCCCGGGGCGCGCGGCCATGGCCGGGCCGGGCGGGCGCTCAGCGGGCGCGCATCCGCTCCGCGGCCGGGCGGGGACCGGGGCCGCGGCCGCCCAGACGGCGGACGGCGGACGGCGAACGGCGGGCGGGGCTCGGGGTCGGCCGCACGGGGCGCGCTCGCCTGCGGTTTCCCAGCACCTGCTGGGCTCGGGCGGCGTGGACGCGGCAGGGGCTCCTCCGGGAGCTGGGGGCTGGCGGCCAATCTGTCTGTGGTGGCCGAGCCGTCAGTCGGCTGCTGCCGAGGCCCGCTCAGCTGCAGGGGCGGCGGGCGAGCTCCGGTCTGCGCTCGGGACGACGCAAATCCGACGGCGCCTCTCCAGCTGGAGCTGCGGTCTGCGCCGCGCGCCCGCCTCCGCCGCCCGTGGGCCCCGAGTGCCGCCGTCGGGCCCCGCCCCCTCCGCTCCCGACCAATGGGGGCTCGGGGCGGGGCCAAGGCCGCCGGACCGAAGCCAGGGGGAAGGGGCGGTGGGGCGCGGGTGGTGCAGCAGGTGGTGGTGACGCCGAGATGCCGTCCGCTGTTCAGTGGTGGGCTGGTCCGGCGAGGGGTCCCCTGTCCAGCTGCCGGGTCGTCGGGGTCGTGCTGGGCTCCCCTCCCAGCCGGCACCGTCGGGCGGGCGGGGGGCCTCGGCCTGGGGACACGAGGGTAGCGGGGCAGTCGGGAGAAATGAGGGCCCTGCGCTCCCGCAGGGCGTGTCCTCCAGCACTCTAGACCGGGCGGGATCCGGGGCCTGCGTCCCACCATTGGAGTGACCCCGCAGTCCCGCCTTAGTGCGCGGAATGTCGCTCCACGAGACACGAAGAAAAGCCTCAGTAGGGTCTAGAGGTAGAGAGGCCCCGAGGTGCCAGTCGTGCCCGGAGAGTGAGACGCGTTCCTTTGCCATCAGCCTCCATCGCAGTTCCTCGCTGGCCACCCGGCTCCTTGCCCGCTGTCCCTTTGCACGCGCTATTGGAGGCTTCTTTCGCGACACCTGCTCAGTCTCTGCTCCCAGCGTGCGTGCCACCCACCTGGTTCCCGCGTGCTCCTGGCTAGCGCCCCAGGCGAGACCCCCCATTCCCCCATGTTCCGGCGACCGCACTGTCACCGCCAGCTCTCGCTGTGTGCCCTGGGGACCCCTCAGTGCTGATCCCGCCTCCCGCAGGAGGGAGACGCGCATCCGCCTCCAACTGCGCCAGGGAGCTCTGGGGCCCTTCCAGAGCGCCCGGGAGCCGCCCTTTACGCGTCTTAATTGTCGCGGCTTTCAGAGGCTTGCAAGAGAAAGAAGACTCTACACGGAAACTCGTTATTGACTCAGCCCCCTTCTGCACACTCGGCTCCTCCTGGGCGCCCTCTCACTACATTGATTCATCTATGGCTAAGGCGGTGAGCTGGGAGGAAGTGACACCTAGACTGAGCTCGGAAGGCTGGAAGGAATCGGCCTGGGATGACAGGAAAGGGCAGAGGGAGAGCTGGAGAGCAGTTTCCAGGCAGAGGAAACAGCTGGTGTCGAGGCCACAGGACTCCAGGGAGCATAATGCAGGTACCACTTAGCACTTACCATGTGCCAGGCAAGGTCTGCGTCACTTCTTGAATGCTTGCACATATAGAGTAGATGCCGTTTCAACCCCCTCTTTTAACAGATGAGGAAACTGAGGCACATGGAAGTTAAGGGACTTCCCCTGCAGGTGAGCTGTTCAGTGGAGCCTGGAAAGCCTGGGAAACAAATGGCCAGGGTGAGGGTGAGGCTTGAGTGGCTGGCAAGATACGGACCCAAAGGACCTTGCAGGGAGACTAGATGAGGGCTCCGGACAACAGATGGTTATGGTGGCCCCAGTGTGGATTCAATACGAAACTTCAAAAGAAACAAGAAGTCCACCGAACTTTAAAGATTCCCATCATCACTTCAAACTTTTAAAAAATCAAGACTTTTCTCTCACATTCTAAATCGAACCAATCATTTGTTGGTGCTTTAAGCCCATGCCTGGTCTGCCTTTTTTCCAACGGGTAAATTTCCGCACTGCTTATAAGCCCCATAAGGATGCGGCAGCTTCACCACTGAAAGTGCCCAAGGCAGAGTCCGCTGCAGAGGGGAACATGGATTGCAGGGATGAAGATTAGAGTCAGGGCCCACAGATGGAGGCAAGTACAGTAATGGGGTGGGCAATGACCATGATCCTTTCCGGTGACGGGGTAGAGGGCAGAGGAGAAGCTGTTTAGCAGGCTGCATCCCCAGGGCTTGGTGAGTGCATACTGGGGCAGGGGCAGGGTCAAGGGGGTATCCCTGTGTCAGGCTAGTTCAGGGTTTCTGAATCTCCTGTCCTCCTCACTGTCCTTCTCTGGCCAGCCCTCTGCACTCCCCTTTGAGTTCACACCACATCCTCCGGGTCCTCAGATCTAGCCTGGAGTCCTCAGGTAGCGTATTGTGCAACACTGGGCTTCCAGCTAGACTGTAAGCAGCCCAGGGCTGGGCGGATTCTTATAACAGGAATCACTGATCTCAATTAAGGGTGAGCAGAGATAGCTGTGTTCTTTAAACAACAGGCCTCAAATTCCCATAAACCTAAACATCAGGTTTCAGTCATTCCAAATGGCGTCTCCCTGAAATTCAGTTCAGCGGCAACCACTGTGGGCTGCTCTGTGCTCTGCCCTGAGCCAGAGATGAAGCTGACAGTTCCCTGACTCCAAGGGCCCCCCACAACAGCGGCGACAGTCTGATGAATATACAGTCTTAAGGGGAGGCAGAAGGAAGGCTGTGCTCCCACCGAGGGCCCGGTAAAGTGCCTGGATGGGCAGAGGACAAGGAGCTGGGAAGTGGGGGTGGGGATGTGAGTGGAATCCTGGAACTCCGGCCCTGGAAGGGAACTGAGGGGGGGGAAGATTTCTTGAGAGATAGTGTCAAACAAGGGCTTTCCCAGCCGCCTGGTAACGCTGTAACCTTGGGCAGGTTACTGAACCTCTCAGGCTGTTTCTCATCTGTGAATGGGGGTCACAGTAGCTGGCTTGTACACGGAGCACTTAGCACAGGCCTATCACAGTCAATAATGGCCAGCTGTTGTTACTGCATCGTTGAAAACCCCAGGGACTCGTGTAGCGCTACCCAGCAGACACCAAATTTGTATCACGTGTTTAGCACCTGTATCCCAGAACTGTTAATTTTTTCTGGCACCCTTACATTCTCTACATGGCCTTGCATATGGGTGTTTGTTAAATGGAAATGCACTTTGTATAGATTCCACTACTAGGTGACCTTTGTTGCACAGGCTGAGAGAAATCAGAATTACTTGGTAAAAACAACAACAAATGATTACAGTCCAGAATCTGAAAAGGATGGAGGTCAAGTGTTTTAAATATGCTTCCACTGCCAGGAGGCCTAGAGGGGAAGTAAATTTGGGTGAAAACACTATCCTACACAGTTCTGGCAGCTTGAAGATACTTAATTCCAGGGGAACAGATAAGCACTTCCTTCAGAATCCATTAGGATGGATTGTTTTTAATCCAGATATCTGGCCTCAAACAGCTTTGGCAAACACCTATGCATCTCACCAAATTCCTGATCACATGAGGAGTATGGCCTAATGGTCAGAAACACTGGTAGCCTGAGTTTGAACCCTTTACCTACCTCTTGTCTTCTTTACTTCTTAGCCTAATTCCTTCTGTTAGAATTGATATTTGGCTGTTCTAATTATTATAAAGCCAAATAGGGGCTGGAGGAAATAGAAATGCGAGACTTGAGTAGGGAATCAAGGATTTGATTCAAGGTCCATTTTTTGCCATTTATTAATTCTGTGATCTCAGGCAAATAACCCTCTTTCCCACCCCGGT
Source organism: Panthera onca (assembly GCF_046562875.1). NCBI lineage: Eukaryota > Metazoa > Chordata > Mammalia > Carnivora > Felidae > Panthera > Panthera onca. The sequence continues at coordinate 191,075,658 of NC_138346.1, forward strand.
GTCTCCATCTGCAAAAGAAAGGAGCTAGATTTGGTGACCAATTTGGCATCCACTTCTGAAATTCTGTCATTTAACCAGATATCTCAGCATACTGTGGGAAATCAGCCCCATCCTCTCAAACCCAGGATCTCTTGGTTGATTTCTACTACAGAAGTTTTCTTCCATATTGCTATTTGTGTAATCACCTAAGTGGAGCAGATACCCTACAGATTTACATTAACAATAGTCTGATTATTTCTTTGTTGCTTTGTTAAAATTAACAAGGATGAAATAAACAGGAAAAAAAAATCTGTTAATGAGCTCCTTAATTTATCCACCAAGATGTTTTGATCTGAATAATGCATTTAAGTATCTAAAACACAATCATACCCAGAGTAACATGTTATATATAATAGTTGAGAAGAAAATCAGGAAATACAAATTTGTTACTGCAAGCAATTTTAATACAAAAGTGTGTCTTGTTTTTAAACAGTTCATTGGTAGAGCTTCAGTTTCTGCCTCAATTAAAACCAATTGAGATAATTACACAGCAACATGGTCGGAGCTGAAGAGGAACAGCAGCTAAAAAACGGGAGCCCCAGACAGCCCCTCTTCATGGTCACTTGGTCAGTTGACTTTATTACGCACAAAAAAAGACGGAAGCAAACGGGACTTGATAACAAGTGTGCTGGTGAACTCCTTTAAAGGACGAGCAAATGTTTGTCTTATGTCCACATTTTCAGAATAAGCTCGTGGAATTCATTCCTCAGTTTGTGGGAAGTTGATCGACCATTTAAATAAATAGGAAAAATGCAGATAAACAAATCTGTAATTCACAGTGCCACCAAGGAGTGTCCCCTTGCCAAGGGCCTGGGTCCTGGTGAGCACAGGAGTTATTGGTGGCTGGGTTGAATAGAAAGTTACAAACCAGGACTCTTAAAAACCCCAATGTTCTGACATCTTCGGAACAGTCACATTTACCCCTGAATTCTAGCAGCTATTGTCCTTTAAACACCCAGTACTGAAACAGGATTCAGAGTATTGCGATGAACTCCTTCTGCTGATCATGTGCAAACATTACCTAGAGGAGATTCCCTCTCCTCAGCTAAAATCACACAGCATTAAAAACATTGGAAAAAGCAATTAGAAGTGCCCTCCCCTCAGTTCTTGCTAATTGAGGTGTCTGTGATTTACAAAAAAAAGAGTTCCTTAAACACTGCAGGATTCTTATTATTTTTTTAATATAATTTATCTTGCTGAGACAGCAAGTCAAGTTTATAAAGAAGATGCATTTAGGAATAATCCTAAAAGATAAAGCAGGTTTACAACCCTGCACCGCGCAGAAACCCTATTTAGAGGCATTTTTTTTTTTTTTTTAATACACATTCTCATCTTGACCTTTTCACTTGTTTTTCTCAAATATTTCATTTCTGGGCCCCATCCATTACAGGGTTACCAGGAGGTGAATTTTATCTACATAAATATTCACATGAAAATAGTAACTTACAAAAAGAAAAAAAATAAGGCAGCTTCATAACACAATTATTCTTTTACACTTTTAACAATATAACTTCTCCTGTTCAGAATAAATATACACCCAATGTACGGAGCAGGCTTCAAAGTGGATAGAGGCTTGGGGGTGCTTGTACAGTGTTATCGCTTGGGACCCGGAGTCCTGGGGGAGGCAGTGGTGGTCTTCTTAGACATGGTCGGGATTTTGGAAGGCTTGTTTAGCCCTCTTCTGGAGCTGCCCTGGCCTCCTGCAGCACTGCTCTCCGAAGTATCTGAACAAGCAGACTGTGTCTCTAAAAGGTCAAAGTCAGAGGCATCGCTTCCTCGCCGGCTACTGGCCCGACTCCCGGCCCGACTCCCGGCCCGACTCCCAGGGCGACTGGCTGATTTTTTAGGGTCTGGAATTTGAGAATAAAGCAGCAGACTTAATAGAGACAACATGGGGGGTGGTGAGGACAAGCGACCAGAGGCTAGGGCTCTGATGTAAATACCACCAGATATGCTGTGTGATGTTGGGCAGATCAGAGCCTTTCTGGACCCCATCTTTTCATCTACACAGCAGCCAGTGAAACCTTTTCGGGCTTTGTGATTCTGTTTGAGAAGCTTGCCTCCTAAGGATTAGACAGCAGCTTCTCTCAGCACAGTGACCTCGTGTGCTGACCACAGAGTAGTGCCGAGTGGGGCTGCTCAGTCACCTGGGCATAGAGGAGAGCCTGCTAGCAGGGGTGGGGGGTCGGGCAGGCAAACAGAAAGCCAGAAATGAGGCCAATTCCTGGACTTGCATGGGGAATATCAACAGGTGAACAGATGCGATCTTTCCCTGATGTTCTCTGCTTGCCAGTGGCTATAATAAATGCAGAATGTTGGAAAAATTACTAGCCAACTGCCAGCCCCAACACTGGGTGGCCTTCTGAGGAAAAGCCCACTTCAGGAGGTCCCTCCTGCCTTTTAGATTCTCTCAAATACAGTCATTTCTGGTCAAGAACAGGGGCCTGGCTTTAGCTGTGGACACATCTGCTCTCAGAAGGCATGGCTGCAGGCAGCTACAGTGGCAGGAGGGAAAGGAAAGAGCAGCAGAAAATCTGCAGGTCTCTCTTTGGACATCACATCTGTGTGCTGCTCTCATTATCTGCTTTCCTTGGGGAAGAGTGAAGCACCACCCAGAGGCTGCTGTCCCCCAGTTCTTAGCCTGGCCACTCCCCTTCCCCTTTCACCCCAGTGCACGTGGATGGGGGCAGGCACTTACCTGCTCGATTCGTTCTGGCACCTGTGGAGGCTGGGGAAGAACTATTGCTGGTATCACCAGCGAGGGATGTGCGGCTAGAGTGAAGGGCTGGGGTTGGTCGTTTCAGCTTGCTCCCTGTTGATGGAATAACCTTAAAAAAATTTTTCAACAAGTTCTACTTACTAGGTGAAATTTTTGAAATTCAATCTGAAAAGGTCTATTTAAGCCTCCTTACACCTAACTGATTGAAAAGCAAATTAAAAGTCCAGGAAAACAAAGATTTTTGAAAGTGTCCTAGGTCATATAGTTTGAGGATTCCACCCCAGAAAAGGTCTTATGTTCCAATTCAAAATTTCATAATGTCTTCTATATTTCTACTAGAAAGTTACTGACAAATTTCCACCAGAAATGGCCAAAAAAAATCCAAATAATCCTGAGTGTCGAAGTGTTGGGGCTAGAAATTTCAAACATGCGTTCTAGCTCTAAATATTTCATATGAAGATGCCAATATCAATCCAACTTCTCTCACTGGATGGGTGCAGGAACTTCAGTCAAACCAAGATCTTTCAGTCCATTTCCCTCACTGGAAAAACTGCAGATAAGCACACTCTTTCTTTTTCAATCCACTGAGCCACCATGGTCTCCTCACTGTTCCTCCCACCCTGTTTCTGTGTGGCTCACTCCCTTGTTTCTTTTGGGCAGCTTGGCTGAATGACCCATCAGAGAGGTCTTGCCTTACTACTAGAGTGACACTCTAACTTTCTGTTTTCTTCCTCTGCTTTATTTTCTGGCATATCACTTATTACCACCTGACATACAATAGATATCCTTGTTTGTGGTTTGTCTCGCCTGTATTAAAGTGTAAGCTCCATGAAAGCAGGGACTTTGTTCACTGTCACATCCTCAGCACCTAAAACAGTGTCTGGCACAGAAGAGGGGCTCAATAAAAACTTGCCGAATGAATAAATCATGTGTAGAAGCACTTCCTAATGGAAAAAGAGCTGGACAGATACACGTTATTACTACTGCTACCAGCAGGAGAAACATTTCCCATTTGAGTGTTTTGTTTTGTTTTTTTTTTAAGACAGTAGTAGACTTAATTTGGAAGTCCTCATTAAGAATTTTTAAGTCTGTTTTAAATATCACTCATACCATAACACTATTCTAATTTTTCTTTGAAATAAATTGTGTAAACTGTTTTCCAGGACCTTTAAGATGTTCATACAAATGGAAGAGTAAAGCAACCTGTTTTCACTGTGTTTCTCATATTTAATTTAGGGAAAAAAAGCAAAAGCGACAGAAAGTGATTAACAGTCAAGCGCAAATGCTCCTGGCCCACACAGGAGGAGGAGCACCAGTTTCAGAAGCTACTGCTCGTGAGCATGCCGCTGGCGAGACCGCAGCCCTGGAGGCCCTGGGCTGGAGTCCACGTCGGGATGTGGCCTGTAGAAAATACCCACAGGTAAGGAAAGATGAAACCTCGAAATGAGCAAAAGGTAAAGCCTTAAGATGAAACAAAAAGGCTGATCTATTAGAATCCTGTGAGCATTTTGTACTTCATAAATACATTTAAAATTTTAGAACTTTTGAGACTTTCATGAAACTGGAGCCATTAAGGAAGAAGGAAAGCAAGATAAGCAGGTAGAGTCCTGGGGTTTTGGTGGCAGGAGGTCCCCAGATCATGTTCTAAACCAGACAGATTTCTGAACTGGAGCTTTAGCTCAGAGCGGATGAATCCCAAAGCAGCAGCCCATTCACAGGCACTGGCTTCTTACATCTCCCGCCTTCGCCTTCTGGGGCTGAAGCTTTGCATGACTGAAGGCAATGCTATCTTTTGAGGCACAAGGAACCAGTATTTCCCAGCAGGAGCTAGAATGCAAATTTTCCCGCTATCAGACAAGCCACTAGCCCATGTTTTGTTTCTGAAACACTGCTCTTCCACAAATGCTTTGGGCATTTTAATGACTGCACTCAAACATGCTTAACTGCCAGCATGTGTATTCAAATCAAGGCTTCAGACACCGAAGTGACTAGGCCACTAGTCACACATCCGCGTGACTTAAATTCAGAAGTTAAAATCTGAGCCTTGGAGCAGTGTTCGCTGATGCGGTGTTTGGCTGAAGAAGGCAGCACCCGCCCCTCACACCAGTTTGGCAGTATCAACCACCCTGAGGACGTGGCTCAGGGCAGGGGACGCCAGCCACTCTTCTGTTCTAGCAAAGATAGAACACTGCTGAACATGCACCGTAGTTGAATTTCAAGTGTTCATAACTCGTCTGTGTATCTGAGGTTTGGAGACTCCGAGAGGCCCGAGTTTTATAAATAATATCCATCAACATATCACCAGGAATGACAATTGTTCATCACCCTGGAAAAACATCATTCTAAACACTGGCAGCAAGTTGTTAATCCAGTTTTAGGCATCTCTTGTTTATCTCCAATTTTGGTGAATCCGAGTTAGAAACCCCTGAAAAGCACTTGACTAGATGAATCGGCTGTGAGAGCAAGCACCACACAGATGGAAAAGAGCATGGACTTGTGTCAGGAAGAGGAGCCGATCCAGTTCTTGGCATTAGCGAGGGCCTCGTCGTGACCGTGTCCTTAGTCAGCAAAACCATACTCTACCTCGGGGCTGGGCAGCTGGAGGTCAGGATAATGGCTGTCCCTGACAGGGGTGCCAGCTTTACTGTTTACCAACCAGGGTTTGTCATAACAGCGAGGGAACTGAAGTGGAGTCTGCGAAACGGAAATCCAAAGGGAAGGATGGGAACAATTGAAAATGGAACAGAAAGGAAGCAAATTGGGAACACAAAAAATAAATAGAAGACACTGAATTTTAAAGAAACAGAAAACAAAACAAAACGTGCATCAGTTTAACAGGATAAAAGGGACCAGGCAGAAAGGCAACAGCCATACTTTATAAGTAACCCATCAAAACAACCAAATTTATTTGCTGGCTTCAGCTGCACAGAGAGTGCCTGGATTTCCAAAATTAGTAATTCTGGATGGGAGATTATGTGGAAAGAAGTGTTTCTGACTTAACGATCTGAGTTCATATTTTAATAATGTCCTTCAAAGTAAAATCTTAAAGGTCCTGTTCTCTATTGTGGCCTGGAGAGACTGGTCTAGGTAGAGCTTGGTCAGTGTATCTTCATGTTCCTCTCCTGGCTGGAGGCGTTCAGAGGCTACACTTAACACCAAACTTCTGTAAATATGGGAACAGGGACAAAGGCCATAAGAGAGGTCAGTGTCAGTACATACCTTGGTACCACTGGCTGGGGTGGCTGGAGAAGACGGCATGGATGTACAGCTGTGGTTACTCTGACTAGCACTGGAGCTGGAGCGGGTGGGGGAGGCAGCCCGCGAAGATGGTTTGGACCTTCGACCCCGTGATCGGAAAGGGGTCATTCCCTGGGATGCCCCCTCAGGCAGGATGAATTTCTCTCTAAGCTCGATGTTAGTTCTACCTCGTGCTAAAAAGGAACAAACACACACATACAATGTCAGTTAATCTTAAAAAAAAAAAAAAATGTGTCTTTGATAGTCATACAGCTGCTTGACCCCATGATAACAGCTATTAAGTTATAGATTTAGTACTATCTGTGGATTCTTTTAAAATAAATTCATGATTTGTCAGTCTGTCATGATTCTTACCCATAGCAATGAAGTAATAAGCCTCATTGGTTTGCCATGATAAAGAATTTTATATAAGAGGTAGCATCTCATTCTGTGGTAATGATCTTGCCATGTCACTGTCCCCTGGGGTAAGCACACCGTAACGGGTCAAAGAAAGCGGATGCAGCAGTGCACAAACCTCTGACATTAGATCAAAACCCCTCTTTTCTCTCTCATAGTACATGTGTACTTTTTGCTCAGATTTTTGCAGGACAGTGGAGAAAAACAGATCATTGCAATCAACATTGTCCAGACTCTTATTTGAATTCAGTTGCTAACAATCCCCAGGGAAGCGGTCCAGGAACTCAGGATGGTAAAAAGACTGGGATAAAATCATTAAGAAGTAAACATGTGGGAGGAGAGAGAGAAAGATTGAGACCATGCACAAAACTTGCCAGTGAGAAATGTGAGATCAAAAACTGAAAGCGACAAGAAGCTTAAGGGACAATGGTGAGTGGCAGGAATGTCAGGTGGGAGGTGATCTGGAAACTGCTCTGAAGGCCAACAGGTGCTGTCCCATGGCTTTCTGGAGCTGTATAACCAGAACTTAAAATTTGGATTCAGTCAGAGGATTCCAAGGATGACCAATGTAAATGTTAAATGTGAAAGACACTGCTAATTTAAAAGAAATAATTCCTCTGGAATATGTCCTTAGATTATTTCTCACCAAAAGGGTTTATCCTGTAATAACTTCCTCCCTCCTTCATCTATCCTAAACTGCTCACTTTTTAGAATACGCTAGATAGATCTGAACAACAGGACCTCTGGTGAAACTTGGGAAAAGAACTGTTATAAACAAAATGTTTGTCATTCTTTTCTAGTAAGATTTTTCACTCTGGCAAGGAACCATGGGTTTAGCAGATTTGAGGTACCTGTGCCCACCCCCCTCTTCTGCCCAAACCTGCAGGTCTTCAAGGGAACTGAGGAATTTTGGTACAATGAGATTTTAAATCAGGTTTCATGGGTGTCCAAGCAGCGTAGTACCAAATTCCTAGATCAAATTCTTCTCAATATATTATGCTGACATAACATATCAAAGCGTCAGGTTAAAAGGGCCAATGTGGGTATCAAAACCTGAGTTACAATCTAGGCTCAGCTACCAACCAGGTCTTCCTGCCCTGGGCCTCAGTTTCCTCCAGCTGATCCCATTGTCTCGATGGCCTATGAACGCTGTTTCCTTCCTCCTCAGGCCCCAACAGCATGTGCCCCTCAAGGCTCATTCCTTGTCCTTGGGTTCTGTACTCATGCATTTTCTGGACTTCAGTGTTTTCCCCTGTGTCTACACTAAAGATTCTCCAAGAGAATTTCCTTCAGCACTAACATGGGAACTTCAGTAAGACTTCTCATCACTAATAACTGTGGGTTCAGGACTTACATTTCTTTATTTTGTGTTTGCTGAAGTGCCCAGCGTAACAGTGGACACACAACAAAGGCACTAAGATAATAGTGATGAATAAAAATCATTACTTAGCTGAGGATTCACCCCAAAAGAAATGCTTATGTCCCTGAGCTGTACAGAACTTCAGTCGTGTAATTTAAACCTAGTAAACATTTAACAGTTTACTTGTGCACCGGCTCCCCCAGACAAAAACAACAGAGTGATACAAGAGGAAGACTCTGAAGCAGGACCTCAGGTGAGCGCCACAGCATTACATTTAAAATGTAATGATATGATATCATGTTGCTCGTGCACTGCACAATTTACAGAATGTCATCACATGCAGTAGGGCACTTGACTGTCACCAGGGACCTGTTAGCATCCCTGTCACAGACAAAGGAACTGAAGCACTCACAAGGCTGAGGTCAAGGAGAGCCGTGGTAGGGCTGGGACTAGAAGCCACGTCTCCACCTGAGCTCTCTCCCCGCCCCACGCTCCTCACATCCTCATCTACACTAGCGGTTCTCCACTCGTCCCTTACCTCACTCAGGCTCCCGTCCCCACCACAGCACCTAAATCACTCTGCCAAGTTATTACTGATAGCTTTAAACTGTACAAAGGTTGAAATATACAGAAAAGTACAACGAGAATAAAAATTCCTTCATCTTACAACCTAAGGGACATCACTTACAATGATGGGTGTGTCTTTATTCCTGTGCACAACTGTGTATGTGTACATATATAATTTAATACAAAAACATCAGGAGCATTCCTCCATGCTTGACAGGTCTTGCATAATTTCAACTAGCTGCATGGCCTTATTTCATCATATGGACATCAATTTATTTAACCAACCCTACTAGTTATATTTCTAATTTGCTTACAATTTCTCAAACATCATATACAATGTCGTGACAAACTACTCGTAAAAGGTTTTTGTGCATATCGATGATGATTTCCTTAGGATAAATTTCTGTTAAGTGCATTTTCTGGGGAGAAAGGATGCACACAAGATTTTTGATACTTCTCAACTGATCTCCCAAATTTTATACCAACATACACTCTCCAAAATAATGCAGGAGTATACTGAAATTACTTCCTTCTGGCTAATGCTGTTATTCACATGTGCACACATATACATGTACAGATAAAAATCTAATAATCTGACAAGTAAAAACACCTCTCTGCTGTTGTAATTTCCGTGTGGGGGGATAACTGCTCTTGTCTTGAAATACTCTCTTCCCTTGGCTCCCAGGACACTCTCTCTCCTGCTTTTCCTCCTTCCCGCCCATTATCAAACACTGATGTCCCCTGCTTCTGTCTGTAGTCCTGTTCTCCCTCTTAGCTTTTGAACCCGGTGGCGATGAGCTCACCGACCTGACACCTCATTGCCATCATACAGTTGTGCCTGACTCCAAACGTGTCCCGTGCGCAGACCCTTTGCTGGATCACAGAATCTTATACCCAGTGACTGATTAGACATGATCAGAGCCAGAAACCAGGGGGGTAGTGTAGGTCTCTCCTTCCTGATGGCAGTTTGGCCTCCTGATTCTATCCTCTAAAGCTCCTCAAATCCCCAGTGCATTCCCACACCCCCAAACCTCCTTACACTTATGTGGATCATGGGCCATCTCCTCCACCATGCACGGGATAGAACAGGCTTCCAACTGGTCTCATTTCTCATCTCATCCCCTAGAACTGAATTTCTAAATAAAAACCTGATAACTCTAAATGGCTCAAAATCATTCCATGGTCTTCCATTGTTTACAGCAGAATTTCCCAAACTAAGGTTTTCTGAGAGGGTTCCTACAAAAAGAGCTCAATAAACACCTTCCCCCTTTGGAAGAGCCTTAATGAGATTAGCATTTTGTGAGCTCTAGGGAGACCTACAGTAAAGAAACCTGCCTTAGCTTTAAGCTGGTGTTTTCCAAAAACACTTGACTGTAATTTTTTGAAGATCACATGTTGGAGACCAGGGCCCGAAGGCAACCATTCTAGTTTTTCAACACCAAAGGGGCCACCATTTTCTAAGGGACTTAGGCTGGCCACATGATGTTGGCTAGAACAGGATGGCCAGTCACAATTGAGTTCTTAGCTCCTGTTTAATGGATATGGAAGTTCAGTTTTACAAGATAAAAAGAGCTCTGTGGATGTGTGATGGTAGCACAACAGTGTGAATGTACTTAATGCTGCTGAACGCTTCGAAAATAGTTAAGATGGTAAATTTATGTTATGTATATTTTACAACAATAAAAAGAAAAGGAAAACAATCAGTTCTAAGCCAAATTGTCTTTTAAATCTTCATGAATGAAGTGTTCTAGATCTCCACTTATTTGGAGGAACTAATTTGTCTAGTGCTCAAAAACATATATAGTACCCTAAAAGTAGATCTGTTCTTAGGCAGGGCACTGTTTTCATCTCTATCCAAAACATCATGATCTCCTTTGCCATGGATGAATTCAGAAACTGAAACCTCCAATTTTGGCAGTGTTGGGAACCTACCTAGTTGAATATTTTCACTGTATGTTTGGCTAAAGCAATGCGCGGTTTGAGAGCTCTCTCACTTTATTTTTTTAAGTTTATTTTCAGAGAGAGAGGCAGAGAGAGACAGAGAGAGAGAGAATCCCAAGCAGACTCTGCGCTGTCAGCACAGAGCCCTAGGTGGGGCTCAAACTCATGACCAGGAGATCATGACCTGAGCTGAAATCAAGAGTTGGATGCTTAATTGACTGAGCCACCCAGGCGCTCCTCTCTTACTTTTTGTTTTAAATTTATTTTGAGAGACAGAAGAGTGAGTGGGGTAGGAGCAGGGAGAGAGAGAATCTCAAGCAGACTCTGCACTGCCAGCCTGGAGCCTGACACAGGGCTCGAATCCACGAACTATGAGATCATGAGCACAAACCAGAGTCATGCTCAACCGACTGAGCCACCCAGGCGCCTCTCTCACTCACCTTTTTAAGCAGCTATATAGCAGGAGGTAACAAATGACTGTGTGTGTTAGTATTATACTGTCATAAATTTTGTTCTATCCTCAGTCTAACATTCTCTATGGTCTAGACAGCCAAGGAAATGCAACACAAATGAATATAAAATCTACCCTAAGTGGTGCTTCTCGAAGCCACATGAATCTTCACAGAATCCTAGATAGCTTCAAGAACTCTCCTCTTTGTGATATTCATGCCCTCCCCAGTCACTTCTTACATCCACCACAGCCCGTAAGTGTTCACCTCCTAGTGCAATTTTTTGATTAGAAATACTCATCCTGTCACTGGTAGAGTTATGATAACTAAGACTGCTGGGCAGTTCTGTACTCTGCAATCAGCCCAATCGAGAGGATTACTGAGTGCTAGGAGGTCATTCCTGGAGAGGCATAGAGGAAAGCCTTACCTTGTTTTCTCCAAGGGATGCTGAAAAGGCTACTATTTTCCACAGAATACAGGTACTAGACGGCCCTCCCAAACTTTCTTGGGGTTCCAGTTTTTAGCTATTAATGTAAGGACAAAGCAAGCAGTGTTCCCCTTGGCCATCAGCATAAAGTTATTGTAAACAGAGCAAGTAAAGCAGGCAGCAAACAGGCAACCAGATTCCAAAATGTCACATGCAGTATCTCTTCTGTTTATTTGTTTAGTCCAATCATACAAGACCCTCCCCACAAAAAAACACGAACCAAACAAAAAAAACCCCAAAATCTTACTAATAGGTTTAGAAAAAAAATAATGTTGTCTTACTGAGTTATGGTTAAAATCCTATATATACATTGCTCCTGCTCCTGATGTAAAACCATGAAAGAGGACTTTTATATCAAGGAAATTAGTTTGCAACATAGTAACTTCTAAAAATGATTAAACACTTTCAAGTTTTTATCAGAATAGGTGCTTTTAAAATTAACTTTTTTTTAATTAATTAAAATTATTTTTGTTTACTGGAGTAATTCCAGAATGAGTTAAAATAAAAGAAGCTACTTATGGGCATATCTGAATTCATGTGAGAACTGCACCCTTTAGCTCTAAACACTTCAAAATGGGACTATAAATCACTTCCAAAGAAGTTATGTAACTGTACTGTAAACATTTCTACCAGGTTTATAAATATGCCTCACCAATTTAATTACACAGGCCGAACCAGCAATCCACACACACAAAGGGGAGGTGGTGGGTATGCCAGCCTCTGAGACACATGGCACCTTGATCAGGAGAACACACTTTAGAGCCAGACTGTCTTGGAACTGAATCCTGTCTCTGCCATTTATTACTTGTCTGTCCTCAGGTAAGTTATTTAACTTTTCTGTGCTTTAATTTCCTATTCTGTAAAATGGAGACAATATTGGTCTGCACCTCATAGCCGTGTAAATGTGTTATCATATGTAAACTGCTTATAACAGCGTGTGGCATCTAAAAAGCTGTGTAAGTATTTGTTAAATGTACAGAAACTCTGAACAAATTCCATGGGTACTGTTTCAACAGAAGGGTTCTATGCTCCATCAACTTATAACAGTTAGAAAAGCTAGGGCTTGGCTATTTCAAAGCATTCGTAAAGGCAGCAGATGCCACAGAGCCAAGAGGCACCACAGTTTAAGAAGCAAAGCCATTCTCAGTGGGCTGGGGTGTGGGTTAGGGGGACAAAGCTTAAAAGCCAACCTATGGGAGACTGACTGGAAATCGAAGAGCTGGAATCAGAGCGCTTTATTTTACTCCCAGGATGGTGAACTAGAATAAAAAAATAAACAAACACAAAGAAACAGAGACAGAGCAGGAAACGCAGAAACTGGTCAAGAAAGACAAACTGGCAGACAGTGGAGGAGCCTCCTGTATACCCACATGCAGCTTGGCCAGCAGGAAAAGGGAAAGGCCGCAGTTGAAGAGGGTTTAGCCACCGGAACCTGATCCCCTCTCCTCTGTTGCAGCCCTCACATGCCTGTAGCTGCAGCTGCCATCGTTCGCATGAAATTTCCCATCTTCTTTTGCCTTTGGGCTGGCATGCCCACCCTTTCAAGTTCAGCATCCCAGGGTCTTCCTTCAGTGATCACCTGTCTTAGAAGCATCTGCGCTGAGGGCTAGGTGTTCATTATCCCCTCTCCTAGCCATGGGAGACGCAGTCCTTCCCTGCATGGGAGGAGCCCAACACCCTCCCCGAGTTTCCGGCATAGGAATCAGGAGCACTAACCAGGAACTTCAGAGGCTTCATTAGGCTCCTTTCCAGGCTAGTGTTAATTTAACGGCTCAAACCGAAACACTGGAAGATGCCAATAAATTCCTAATTCTTGTTACTGTATCTCAAAACATGTCTCCCCTGACAGCATCCACCTCTCCTGCTTTCTCTTCTTGGTCTACTCAGGCACCCTCAAGTTCCAGTCTGTGCTGGTGGAGTGACATCTAGGTAGCTTAACAAAGTAAAACCCAAACAGACCCACTAGCAACACTTTGTGTAAGCATGAAAGATAAAGATCAGCAGTGAGGGAGTACCTAATGTGTAATTTATGCTCAGGAAGGTTCCTTACCTCGGCAGGGATCATTTTTCACTAAAAATTCATCCAGGGCCATCCATCCTCCACCAACTCGGACCATCACTGTGCTGCGCAGGATGCGGACCAGCCGCAGCTGCTGAGAGTCTCCGAACTGCAGGACCAAGGGGACAGTGATGAGTGACTGTGTCCTAGAGCAGGCCGAGGCCTTCTTCCCAGAGCAGACTGTATTCAGACATGACACATGACAGTTTGACAGTCTGCAGGAGAATTTTAACTATTTGGCATTTTTCACAAAAGAATTTAAAACATGGAACAGCTGAGATATCAAGGTAAAGACCAGTGTCTTTCTCTTGGGATCAAGTTAGCTTTTGGTAGTCATGCCTCTACTGTGGGGCAGGGCAGAGGATGGACAAATGTTAGCTCACCTCGGTTCTTTTAAACATTCTGCCCAAATTAAAACCCAGTAGTAAAATTCTTTGTTACGTTAGTTTGCTTTCATAAATGGTAGACATAAAGTATATGTCAACTTCTGAATACAGTGCGCTCAAAAGGTAAATGAAGAACAGCAAATACTATTTCAAGCCTTAAGGAAACCCTTGCAAAGCCATCATTATTACGAGCTTAGAAGGAAAACTGATTTTCCACACAAGGTTTTCAGAAATAAGCCCTCTATATTCTCTAATTGTGAGGTCACCAAGCAGAAAAGTTTCTTCAGCTAAACAAATGATTATAGAATTTTACTAAAAAATTTAGTTGAAGAAAATAAAATTTTAATCTACCATGATTATATAGTATTCAACAATCAATTTCAGAGATTAAGACAAGTATGACTTTCTGATATTTATTTTTTCCTCTTTCCTCACCTAACATCCCTATTTCTTAGCCCCGTTAACATATGGAGTTTCCTACTGCATAATAAATTACCCTCTTCCTAAAATAAGAGGCAACAAAAGAGAATCATGTGGAGATCCCAAAACAAAAATCAAACATTTGGTTGGAGAAATAGCATTCCTAAAATTATTTAATTCAAGGAGAATGCTGGGGTTGGGGTGGGGGCGGGGGAGTGAAGGGACTAATTAGTTAATTTACATTTTTAAATTTATAAAGGAGAACCACAACTTTGAAACAAGGCATAAAAATTGAAAATGCCAGAAAGGATGTTTGAGAAAGACACATAACCAACCTCCCTGAAAATTAATATATTTGCAGTAATTCTCTGTATTACTCTGCACTGGCTCAAGTGCACTGTTTATATAGGCAGCAAGGTGACTGAAAAAGTATTACCCCCCTCCCCAATCCTTTACTTTGAAAATGACTCCATTTTCGAATGACTATATCTCTCATCTACAGTTGTTAAGATTTTATACAGAGTGACCACAGCAACAGCATGGTGTAATATAAAAAGCACTGAAATGGGTGCCCAGAGATGTGAGGGAATAAACGTCCTGTCCTGGGAAGGAAGCTGCCTCTTGGGCCTCTGAGGGTGCCTCCCTCATCAGCTGGCCCAGCAGAAGAAACGGGAGGCACCGCAAGAGGAACGGAGAATCCCACCACAACCAAGAGCAGTGACGCCAGAGTCACTAGTCGGGGTTCTCTCTGGCTTGGTGAGGAGAGGGAGGAAGTAAGGGCCACTACATCCTCCACAGCGAGAGTCTGGAAGGGACTCCAAGAAGTACCTTATCCTTCTATTAGTACTGTGCCCTGTACTTTATCTGTCAGTGCTTAGAATTACTTCATTTGACTCATTCCTCTTTTGTCCTTATTTTTTTTTTCTGAAGTGCTCTCTGAAAGATTCTAACTTGTTTCTGCTGAGCTGTAAGGAAAAGGGGGTTTGATCCAAGCCAGTAGCAAAAGTGGCTGGGGGGGGGGGGGGAAGTTGAGGCCAGAGTAGTAGAAGGGGCCATAGCAGCTCTAAAAATGGGGAGCTGTGCAAACCTGGCAAAGCTGGGCAGTGAGGCAGAGGCCCCAGAAATGTCTTGGGGTGACAGTAACTTGTTTCCCTCTCTTCACTGGAAAATCCCTTACAGTGACCTGGGTTCTTGCAGTGGCTCTGACACTAGCTGTGTGACTATCAGCATGGGATCCTTTGGGTCTCAGGTGCCTCATGCACAAAATGAACTCCAGGACTCTGTTTCCAATATTGGAGCTAACTCGTCTGACCCTTACTGTCAGTGGAGCAGTAGAGGAGGAGGTCACTGCCACTTCAAGGACCCGCCGGCTGTGTGTGCAGGTTATTAGCAAACAGGTACAACTTTTAGGTATGACTTGGCACTTTCATGCAATGACATTTTAAACCCAGTTTCTTTCTATCCTCTGTTCTTCCCACTGGCCCAGAATGTTATTGGAGTGAATGACTGTTGCAATACCTAGAACCTAATATTGACTGAAGGCCTCAAATAAACTCTTAGTGGTTCTGATTTCATATCACAAGACAGACTTTACCCATGCAACTTCCTTCCATTTGAAGGCACAGGACCCCAGAGCCCTCAAAAGATCTGTATGGTTAGAATTACCAAGCGGAGTCAAAAGCATTTAATCTTTTCTTGCAAGTCTAATTTGATCCCTGAGATTTTGGCTGGCTGGACATAATCAGCACACTTGAGGCTATGGCCAATCATGACTGCTACACTATAGTTCTCAGGCACCTTATAATTATAAAACATGTAAATACAAGTAAATATTAATAAGGCCTTTAAATGGATGGAGTACTTAAGTACCCCAAGACTTTTTTGATTTATTGTACATTATAAAATTTGTGTTAACTGTCAAAAGACTGGTATAAATCAGAACTGTGCTGTTTGGTATTCTGATTTCCAAAACAGAAGTATAAGACCTGGTTGCTTTTAGAAGCACGTTGGATCGATACCACAGCTTCAAATTCCCCTGAATCACATTACTTCAAACTCAGTCCAGCATAATACCATTTTTAGCCAATCTAATTTTAAATGGAAAATTTCATCTCCTTTAAAAAATAACGTACTTCTATCCTGCTGCTAAGACAGCTTTACAATATCAGCCCTGTTAGCAGTTTCTCCACTTGGTAAGACAACCAGATGTGACCCAGGCATGCTTCAGATTATGTCCTCTCCCCACAGCAAAGAACAGGCAGCACGAGCTACACAGACCATTTCCACCGAGGAGAATGTTGCAAGGCACACTGTACCTGATTGCCGAGGAAGAACTATAGACAAAAGAGTAAAGGATGGAGGAAATAGAAGAAAAAAAAAAAAAACAGAGAACATTTTGTCAAATTAACACTAAGGAACAAAAATCATGCAATCACGTTACCAGTCTTCAAGCATATTCTTCGAGAGCTCCTGCCACAGGGGCGTGGTTTTACAAATTAATTAAGACCTAACTTTTCCACTCTATTGCTCTTGTTAATTCATGTCTCTCAAAGGCATTAAAAAAACAACAACAAGAAAATAAAAAGCAATAAGCAAGCACAAGATTGCTTAAAGTTTTATTAACTAGATGCCCTGGACTGGATCCAAGGCACAATCACCCAACACTTGCCAGCTAAAGAGCAGCCCAGGGTGGTTTTGGTGTACTTAGAAGACACTTTAACATACTGATGGAACCTAGATTCCCTGTTTCTAACTCAGTACAAAAAGCTGTACAATCTGAACCCTCTTTACCAATCCTAGATTTTCCTTAGGACTTCAGAGAATCCAGATAAGCTGAATATATTTAGAAGTGCTGTTTCAGATCCCTCCTATGCCCCAAGCCAGGTCCCAAAAGAAGCTAGAACACAGCATCATTCTTGGTCAATTACGTCCACACTCAGCACAGCCTTCCAGGGAAGACTACTGAGGCTGGCGTCCCCTTAGTGATCAGCTCAGAGCAGACAGAGCATCCTTTGGGACCTTGACAGAGTTCCTCCAGCCACCTCTGAGCTCGGGAGCCACTCAGGCTCACAATGCTCAGCACTTTGGGGTAATCCGTCAGTCTTCAGGTAATTGTTGCCTCATCTTATGGAACAAGTGTCTCCATTTCCCTAAAGACTTTGGTCAGCAAAAGAGAGAACTTCGATATGTCTCCTATACTGGAACTCAAGTACAAGCCTGTTAGCTAAATATGACGCTATTTTTCAGATGGGACTATGTAGGGCACTAAGCTTAGCCCAGCAGGACACCTGACCTCTAGAACCTACAGAGAGTGACCACATCTTAAGTCCTACTGGCTCTGGTCCTCCAAGCGTTGGTAGAGGGAAGGTGGGACCATCTGGTCAGCTGTGTGCCAGGTTACTTTCACCTGGAAGGACCATATAGGAGGAACAACTACCACAAAGGACTAGTTTTCTCTTCCTTACCCGATATTTATTCTCTCCAATCTGCTCCACCTGAAACCTTTTTGCACATTTGCACTGAGCCACTTGTCTTGTGACCTATTGGTTGTGAACAACAAAAAAAGAAAAGTGTGAGGGGTAAAACAAGACTTCCTCTTCAGAGAAACAAAGATTTTTACATGTAAACAGAAAGCTAATTGTTCTCTTTTAGATATTTTAGATTTTTGATACATGCATTTATCCTTTATTCCAAATTAATACATGTCACACATTTGTTGGTCATACATTTGTTTCCAAGTTCCTTCAGAGAAATGTGCTAATATGCATGCATCAAAATCAAACCAAGTACAGCAAACTATGAACTGTTTTAAATTTAAACCTAGGAGCCTCAGAGTCCCCAGAGGTTAGTCCTGGGGTGTTCCAGGCCATACCTAAGACCTGCCCCACTAACCTCTCCTTTTCTAGGATCAATAAATCCTGAGATCTCCATGTGTTACTAATGAATTTGCTATTTTCAATGTGATGGATGAGATTTTCAACATGGAGAAAATTTTTAACTAGGCAGAAAGGTTGGTTGGTATACACCGTGTTAAACATTACTTCACATTTTACTCCTTAAATGCCTTATTTGAAGACCACATGCTCCTGGATACTGACATAGAATGCCCAGGACTGAGAGAGGACTTGTTCTAGGCAACATGGTGTCTGTGAACTGGAATGGGTGTGGTAAGTCTGTGAACATGGGAGGAACCACAGATGTGACTCATTTGAGTAAAAAGTCATCTAGACTGAAAGAGAGAGCTCAACAGCCAGAGATACTCTGGGGAATCATCCTCCAAATGGGAATTTGCCAAACAGGACTCCAAATAATGATCTTGTGACAGTTAAGTCACAGGGCTGATATGGTCATTGCACCCAACCACTATGGTCAAACATGTGCTCAAAATACAGTTATTTCCCATACCTCGTCTTCAATTTTATCTGCGTCGGTTGTTGGGCGGTAAGCATCCTTGTTGGGATGCAGAGCAGCCACAAATTCATAGTAATCGATGTAGCCATCTCCATCTCGGTCAAAAATGTCAGCGACAGCAGTCATCTCTAACTTGGTGGTAGGAAACTCTGGAGAAAAGCAATCACATTTGGAACATTTTAAAGAACAGTGCTTACTTGGCTTGCTGGAGGACATATAAATACTTCTTGAAAGAAAAAACATTTATGTCTTGCTTTTTGCTCAAAAATAATATATGCCCACTTAGAAGATATAATGTTATAAAGACACAGTACCCAGAGACTTACTGTTAAGTTTTTAGTGTTTTGATTATAGACTCCCTCCTCCCCCACTCAAAAGAAAAAAAGAAAAGAAAGAAAAAAAGGCAATATTTCAGGTATATTGAAAGATGTGATATTACAACTACCCACAGGCCTACCATCCACCATGAGAATTTACTTATCTGCTCCACTACTGCTGGATACTTTGATTATTTCAGAATAGTGACAATATGGACTAGGATGAAGTTTTTTTTCTGTTTAGACAACTACCTTAGGCTCTTGAAAAACTGCTTCCCAAAGAAGTGTGAATATTTACAGCAGCCAGGGTGATTTATTAAAATGTGAATCAGATAGGTCCCTCAGGTGAAAAACCTCTGGTGGTTTCCCACTGTCCTGCTGCCTCTAGGATCAGAGGTCAGATCTGCTCTCTTCACCCAGGGCCTACCAGGCCCTGCATGAGTTGGCTGCTCTTGACCTTTTCAACTTCATCTCTTACCACTCCCCTAGATCATGACAGCCCAACCACATTAATCTTTCTATTCCTAGAACATGCCAAGTTCATGCCCACCTCAGCGCTTGGAACCTGCTGTTCCCTTTGCCTCTCTTCCCTTAAATATCACCTCTGCAGACAGGCCTTCCTTGGCCACCCATGTAAAGTTGCACAGCTGTGAGATGTGCTCTGTGGCCCTGGCAAGTCACCTAGCTACTTTATGCCTCAATTCTTTCTCTTGCTAAAAATAATTGAGATCATGTATTTTGTAAGCTGCATACAGATGTCAGAAACTGGTATTATGAAAAATTTTGAATTTCAAACACTTTACTTAGAACCTCATCATTCACAAAAGTTGGCTCTTTAATCTACACCTCAAACAGGTTTTACTTGCCACTCTGTGTCAACAAGACTTTTTTTTTTTATTCCAGCAAAATGAAATTCTTCTTTCCATCAAAATGATAGGCCAATTTTAATAATAAGCAGTTACATTACTTCCTCCCTAACCCTACTGCTTTAACTTCAGAAAGACTCTTTAGCCAGAATATCGCTTGCTTCTACCAAGTGTAAGGAATGCAGATGTGACCCATGTTTGGAAGTATGAGTGAACTCACTGGATGCTAGAATGCCATCAATAAACTCCTGACGTGTTATCTTCCCGTCCTGGTCCTTGTCAATTCGCCGGAAGAAATCCATCACCCGAGATTTTTTGTGATTCATCCAACGCATATACTTTTTCCTCCAGACATCGAAGTCAAAGTTGGCAAATTCCTTCAACTAGAGAGAAATCATAGGTGTCAACACGATTTATTCTTTTGGCTCTCAAATCTGCCCGGAGCATACCAAAACTTTCAGACATTCAGTAAAGCCATGCAGGCCTTCCGGAGGGGCATCAACAATGACATCCGTGTGCTCTTTGTGAAGGCACAATCTGGGTCCTTCACTTAAAGCTGTGATTGTTTACATGAGCTGTGGTATAGCGGAGCAGTGAGAGGAACGGTAACTGAACAACCACCATGGAAAATATGGAGCACGCGGAACAAGAACGGGTGGAACCAGCCTTGCTTTCCCTTTGCACTTTTCGAAGGATCACCTTCTCAGATGTAAGGGAATGGATTCTATCCCAGAAGAGAAGTCCTTAGCACTCCTCACTTATGTGATTTTGAAAAGAACTGTGGTCACACTGAGGCCCAGGTCGGAAGGCTCATGTTTCCCATCATTTTCTGAGATGAGAAAATTTGAGTTCTGGCTGGAAGCATTAAGAATCCAACCCGTGCGTGCAGCAAGCATGTTTCTTTGGAATGGTGCCAGAGGGGGCAAACTGCCCGTCTGACCTCCATGTGAAATATTTGGCTTTGGCAGAGGACAGCAGGCCTGAGCAGTGGGCAAGGCGAGGTTTAGCTGCTCGGACTACGTTGGTGAGACAGACTCAGAATGACTGAGACAGGGCAGCCGTTCTCCCCCTGGTCATTCAAACTCCAAAGTTGGAAGGAATAGGGAAAAAAGAAAAAGCCAAAAACCAAATATGCTTAAAACTCAACTGACCTACAGAAATAACAACAAAAAACACAGAACACTCACTTCCGGGCATAGCTGCTTTGACAGGCACAAATAAAAAAAATATAGAAGATATTAGAGGTTTGTTTTAGAAATTAGGAAGTGTAGTACTAGATTTTTTTAGGTTGGTGTTAATGATACTTCAAAATAGATTTGCTCTTCATCATTAGTGAATATTCAGAGAAATCACAAGGTCATAAAAGTTACCCTTGTTTCCTAATTGTGTAACTTACACCTTTACATAAAGGGCCCAATAATGGTTGTTAGTGTGATAAGCTGCACACCTGGAAGTAACTCAGCCAAGTTCTGCTTCTGATTCTTGACCACAGCCAGGTGCTGAGGAGGGTCGCATCACAGACCAGAGCCTCATGGACTGGCTGGTCACTTGCTCGCTTGCCTTCCACAGCTAGGTGCTATGTATGACCTACTCTGTTGTGAGTGGTCTCCTCACCCATGAGCTTTTCTCCTAGGGGGCCTGAAGGACACAGTACTGGCTCACCCTGGTCTGTCCTCTCCTTCTAGAGAAGTAGGTCAAGGTACACATAGTAAGAGGGCCTCAGAAGGTTAAGTCACCTCCCTCCAGGAAAGGATGCTTGGCAGGGCCTTACCTCTTCCAGTCTATCCAAGGCATCGTTCAGCTTCCGCTGCCGCTCCAGTGCTAGCAGCCACACCTGCTGCCAGCGGGCAGACAGCTGGTTGATTCGTGGGTTTTTCGCTTCAGACTGTGAAAGGATTGGCATGGGAGGAGGGGTGGACTGACTCAAGGACTTCCCTAAAAGGAAAAATAACTACGAGATTAGAAAAGCTGCTTTTGTCAGTTCACAGAGAGAAAGTGCCATATGTGTTAACTTAGAAGACCCTTAAAATGGTATCCGGTCAGTAAATGCGAAAAAAAATATGGGCAATATTCATGTATTAGGACTGCTCATTTCAAAACTATTGATCTTCCCTCCCAGCCAACAAGTACTTATTTCATATCTTCAAATCAATTCTGTCCTCAGCGAACTGAGGAAATGTCAACTCAACCAAAAAAAGCAGTGGCTCTAGAGGAGCAGATTTATCTTTTAATTAAATTAACACAAGACAAACGTAAACAGCTAGCACTGATGACCAAAATACTGGAAAGGCCACTGCAGTAGAATCTGCTCAACCACTTCAAAATTATGCCAGTCCAAGAAAATGGAATACAGTTACTGCATGTTGGTATACAAAGAGTGAGTTTCAAAAAAACATTTTAAAATACATTTCAAAATACCGTTTTTGAAAAAATGGGGAAGTTTTTTGTTTTGATTTGATTTTAAAGTAGGCTCCACAACCAATGTGGGGCTTGAACTCACAACCCTGAGATCAAGAGTCACACGTTCTACTGATTGAGCCAGCCAGGCGCCCCAAAAAGAAGTTTTTTGATAGGGACTTGGAAAGTGGTCATCTTCAAATAGCAGGAAGGAAACACCCTAACACAGGAGGCTAGAAACATACTGCTGCCGCTGCGGGATTTCTCGATGAAAGGCGTGTGAGCAGGCTCTATATTCTTCCTTTTGTACGTCTTGGTGACCCGGTCCACATCAGGCTGTTTGCGAGTCATTTCCTCCATAAACATCTGTCAGACACAAACAGGGAAAAGAGTTAAAGAGTTTTCTTGGACTGAGACAGAATCAGGCAACTCCACTCACAAAGCCCAAGCTCATGATGGACAGACCAATTCACAGATGCCTTTGTACACTGTCTCACTCCTTTCAAGAAACAACTGAGCAAGGCACTTACTTCATCAGGTATGGGAAACCTGAAGAGATAAGACATGGCTTCTGACTCCAAGGAGCTCACAGCTGAGTGAGGAAAACCAGGAAGTCAGAGCAATGAATGCCACACAGGATACCAAAGAAGGACCTAGGAGACCCTCTCCTGCTGGTGGCTGTGAAGACATAGGCTGCCATGCTGTGAGCGTGCCAGGTGGCTGAGACCTGAGGGCAGCCTCTGGGAGCTAATGGTGACTCTTGCTTGACAGCCAGCAAGAACATGGAGACCTGGTCCTATAACCACAAGGAATCAGATTCTGCCAACAACTGAATGAGCCTGGGTGAGAACTTGCAGCTGGGGCTGACATCTAGATTTTGGCCTGGTAAGATCCTAAGGAGACCCAGCTAACTCAGGCCCAGACTCCTGCTCCATGGAAACTGCAAGAGAGTAAGTGTGTGTTGTTTTAAGCTGCTAAATCTGTATGAATATGATAAGCAGCCATTTAAAAACAAACACACAGGGCAAAGGAAACGGGCTCCATGAGCAACACAGGAAACACCGCGGCCACATGACATGGTGACAATACCTGATGTTCGGCAATGAGGGCTTTAACTCGGTCGATGTTCTGAGGGATCGGCTCCTGGTCCCTCTGAATGAGGGTGGTCTCGGCCCACTGGATCCACGCCAGAAGTTCTTCCAAGAGCTCGGCATTAGCCACCAGTTCTGACAGGGCTGTTTCAAGACGCTGCTGGTGCTGCTTAGCCCACGTCAGGACCTAGGGAGAGAAAGAAAATCCATTGCCTCTCTCAGTCAAGCACATCCTTTGTTTCCAAAGTTTTTTCTTCCGTCTGATCCTAACAATGACTTTAAGGGGGAAGAACACTCAAATACTCCAGAGGCCTCACTCTTACTCTAGTGACAGAGCTGGAATGAGCAATCAGCACTCCTGGAAGCAAATCTGGTATGAATATCCTATTAAACACAGGACTTCTCGGGAAGGAAGGAAAAATACCAAACCATGTCCACTGGAATTCATCACTGAAACCATCACTACACCAGCGCTATTCTCTCAGAATGCGGCTCATTACCAAGAAAACAGTCATGACTAAAACGCTAACTTAATTCTTACTGACATATTCATGGTGGGTGAAAAGAGTCCTTATCTGGGGGTGGGTGGGGAAAGCTCAGTAGCATTTTCTCACCAGAAACCCACTTCATGGGGCACGTGCTGTCCCCTCTGCAACCAGGAACCCACCTCCTCAAAGCGAGCTCGGATGATAGTGATCCAGTGCTTGATGGTAGTGATGCAATCAGGATGGCACACAGCCAGGATGGCTTCTCCCATTGCTACTGCTGCGTTAACATCCACTCGCTTTTCTTCCACTTTCTTCATGAACTCCTTGAACAAAAAAGATTTGAAAACAAAAACTTGAGAAATCTACTCTAGCAGCACTGTTAGTTTACCCTGTGAGGGGGAAAAGATTTCAATGCATTTTTCCCTCCTCTATGTGTTAACACAGACCTCAAGCCTGCATTTGGGTGTCTCTGGCACTTTGTTCCCAGTTCTGAAAGAGGTGAAAAGGTGAAGGGTTTACACAAGAATGACTTCTCAGGGCTCCTGGGTGACTCAGTCGGTTAAGCATCCGATTCTATTTTGGCTCAGGTCATGATCTCGCAATTTGTGAGATCAAGTCCTGTGTTGGGCTCTGCACTGACAGTGTGGAGCCTGCTTGGGATTCTCTCTCTGCCGCTCTCCCACTCATGCTCGCTAGCATGCTTTCACTCTCTCAAAATAAATAAATAAGCATCAACAAATAAATTTAAAAAATGATTTTCTCTGCTACAGATGACAAGGTATAGGGACCCAGAAAGGTACCTCCTATCCCACACCAGGCATGACCCTCTTCCTATTCTTAGTTTTTCTTCAAAAAAAAAAAAAAAAAAATCCTGTTTTTATTCATTTCCATGCATATAAACAATACAGTCTTAGACAAATGACAACTATAAAACACTATGGATATTTAAAAAATACTGAAAAAAAAAAAAATCTGCAACAGAATACCACATATAAAGCCCAGATCAAAATCTCCTGATTAATTTCCCACTTTATTAGGACAGACCGTGGCCCTCAAGACTGCATTATATTCTGGATGTATATATTCTATATAGAGCTTGGTAAGAGGTCCAGTGTCTGACGCTGGTAATGTGAGTAAAGGCAAATGAAGCTGTGTGCAGGTGAGGATTCTAGGGGGTGGTACAGCCCACATTTTTCTTTATATGATACCACGCTGTTTTCACTTGTTTACAACCAATACACATTACTTTTGTAAAAACAAATGAATGACGTTTAAGGTGTCAAAAAACCCACTAGTCCTTTCCCTTTCATTCCTGCCAAACCAATAATCTGGACCCATTCTGGTTCCAGTCCTTTGCACGTGAGGTTGGAAATTCCCAAAAAGCAGGGGGCAGCCCTCACCCTGGTGGGTAGCATGGGTCACTGCACCCTGGGGCTGGATTACCTTATGGGTGTCAATGAGAGACTGCAGGGCCTCCGTGTCATCAGGAAGTGCTCCCCGAAAACGAAGCGTTTGCTCTGCTTCAGAAAGCCACTCCAACAGCATGTGGACTGTGTCCCGAAACTCTTCCGCCTGAAATAACCAAGCACAGCAGATTGAGCCTCTCTGCAGCCAAGGTCCTGGACATTGGGGTAATGTCAGAGAAAGGGTCGGGCCTGAACGCCTTTGTGTGTCACAGGCACTGATGACCCTATCAAGGCCCCACAAAGGTCATCTTTCATTTGTAGATCTTTAAAAACCAAATTAATTTTTTTCTCTAATATGAGTGAACATTAAAATCTTGTAGAACATTCAGAAGATCAATGTTTGGCTTTACATTCGAGACTGGGTGGAACTGATCCTGATAAAGAAATGAGAATGAATCTGCTAGGATCCTCTCCCTTGGGTTGTCGCCAAAAAAGTCTCTAACCTGTTTTAAGGCCTGCTCCAGTCGGCTTTGTTTGGAGACGGAGAGCTTACACACAGTGTCCCAGCGAGTGCTCAATTCCTGGAGCTGCCCTTTCACCCATGTGGTGTCATCACGGCTATTCTCAATCAACTCTCGGCCTGACCGCTTCAGTACCTGAACGGTTCCTGTTCGCTTTCCCAGTTCCTTCTGGAAAACCTAGAAAAGAAAAACAGAAGAATTAGTTTGCTGAGAAATGTTCTGAACCCATGACGTCAAACCACAGAGAAAAGGAATCGTTCAGTCCAGTTGTCCTTGGTAGGTGCTAGTCGTGTGTCTTTTATGCAGAGGGAGGCAGGACAATGTGTAAGAAAGAACCATCAGAAGAGGTGGCTCTCAAGATGAGTGGTGTGGCTCTGGGTAAGCTGTTTACCTGGAGTCCCGGTTTCCTAACTTGTAAAACAATAGTAACGTTACAGCAAGATTTCCAGAATCGTGGGAGTTAAGTAAGAACACATTCTGCCATGCACATAATAAGAGTTTGTTGTAAATTCGAGTAAAGCTGAATGCTTTGTGCTAAAACAAGAGGATATAATGGAGGTCAACATGACAAGTGTAGATTACACTAAATACCACTGTGCAAGGTGCTGGGCTAGCGAGGGTCAAGGATAGCTCAGAAAAGAACTCATTTTCATTGTAGGAGTCAGTGGAAATGGGTATCTTGAGGGGCTCCTGAATTTAAATTCATTGTGTGACTCAACTGAGAGGTACAAACAAGAAGGGGGGAACCCCAAGACAAATTGTACACATCACCAAATCCAAATCAAAGCAATGTTGGCGAATCCTTTGTGACTGATGCAGAATCCCAGCGATACACACGGAGCGAGGAGCGGTCTCTCTGACAAGCAGAGACACAGGCTCTTCCAGACTTCCTTTCTCCCCTGGATGGTGAGTCGGAGCAGGAGGCCTGCTTAGGCGGAGGAACCCAGGGCTCTGCCTCCACGCGGCGCAGCTCCCGCCCCTCACCTTATGGGCGTCCATGAGGTTCATGACCAGGTCGAGGTCCCCGTGCACGGGCTGGTCCTCGGCCAGCTGCGGCTCCACCTTGTACAGCCAGTCGACCAAGGCCTGCAGAGCATCCATGAACTGACCCGAAAACAGCAGGGCCTCCTCCAACTTGTGCTGCCTGAGAGAAGCACACAAACCTCACTGTTTTGGGGGATCCCTTTTCTTTGACTGGCTCACAGTTCTGACTGCTGAAGGGAACACTGCTTGCACTCTACAGAGACAGGGCCCTCCATGCTGGGCTGGTTCAAAACAGATAAACAGTGATGAAGAGCTATGCCTAGACATTTTGAACCAAACTGCTCTCTAGAATGGATTTAGTACAGGAAACAAGTGCAGATACCCTTCTGGCATCTTAGGAGTCCAATGGTTATATATATGGATACACCCTAATGCCCCAAGTTCTGTGCTAATCACCTTACACCACTCAGGTGGAGGAGGACAGTTTCAGCCACGGTCTGAGTCAGGAGTTGTGTGACCCTGGGCTTTCTCTTCACCTCTGTGAACCTCAGTCACCTCATCCAAAAAATTGTGGAGCACAATATAAAGATATCCTAATACTTAGCATAGCATAGTGGGCACATAGGGACAGGAGTACAACTTATGGAACCAAACTCAAAAGCTTCAAATCCCAGCTCTGCTGCTTAGTAGCTGAGTGACCTTGGGGGAGTTAAAAACCCTCTTTATGATAGTTTCCTCATGTGTAAAATGGGAATAACAGAGCCCGCCTCAGTGGCTGTCAGGTGGATTAAGTGATTAGTAGCCCCTTTTTGGCACATGCTCATTAGTGATTGCCCTGTCAAGGGCAGGTATTACAATGGTTACACGAAGTGCTATGTGCAGAGGCTTTGCTCAGCGCCTGACAGTGAGAGAACTCACTGACACAGCCATCAGTGTCACAACTTAGTCACTGACAGAGAAGTGTAGTTACTAATCTTCTGTTGCTATTGGCTTGAGTTTATGGCCTTCTTGCTAATACGGTAAGGTTCAAGTTTAAAATGAGAATTTTAATACATTTTATTCAACTTCACAACTTGCGTTGAATGAACCAGAGATATTGAGATGCTACAAAACCTGTTATTAATGCATTAGCTTTATTGCCATTTTATGGAATCCAATTAACAGTCTTTGTTAGTTTCAGGATGACATACAGACCCACAAAGCAAATATTCGTACTCACCTCTCCACAGACTTGCCACAAACAGTATCCCATTTGTCTCTGACTTCTCCCAGTAAATTGTCAAGTTTCTGAGTGTCATCAGGAAGCAAAGTCTTTTCTTTCAGGGCTCTGCCAGTTCGAATTGTGGTATCATACACAGGCTGTTTGCCGCCAAGGGTTTTCTGAAATTCCTGTTTCCAAAGAGAACAGAAAGAATCCACACTAAAAGATGACGTCTTGATTTGGAACAAAGAAAATTTTTCAGTATTCAGGTTGGTAATGGATGTCACTACTTCTTGAGTTAACAACAGCTTATCCTCGAGAAATTTAAAACTTTTGGGTGCGCCTGGGTGGCCTATTCGGTTAAGCATCTGATTCTTGATTTCGGTTCAGATAATGATCGCACGATTAATGAGATTGAGACCTACATTGGGCTCTGTGGTGACACCATGGAGACTGCTTGGAATTCTATCTCCCTCTCTCTCTCTGCCTGTACCCCGGTCTCTATCTCTCTCTCAAAATAAATAAACTTTAAAAAAAAAAAAAAAAAAAAGAAAGAAAGAGAAATTTATAAATTTTTGTTTATACTACATGTAGCAGTGCACAAAAATTTCTAAAAGCTTGTTGTTTTAACTGGTTACTCCCACAATCACTTTGTTTGAACAGTTATTTAAATGAGTGGTTTTTATGGTTAGACCCTATGTAGATACAAAACAGCTAGCTTCATCATCTTGATTTTTCAACATTAACCAATTTTTTTTTTTTTTTTTACTAGCTCTGATTTCCATTTTTTGCAAACTTCAGTGAATACCAAGGTCAGGACCTAAGAGCCATGAACTGCTTTACCTTATGCTTAGAAAGCTGGAGTTTAATTTTGTCCGGGTCATTGGATATCTCCAGCTCTGAGTCCAGGTGACTCTCTGCATCTTCTAGCCAATCAATCAGTTTTTTCCAAGCTTCATGGAACTGCAATTATATAAAAAGTAAGAATGAATATGCGAGCTACACTTTCATGTAAATCATACCAGAGGCTCTACACATGCAGCCCAAGATTGTTCAAGAAATTGGTAGCTTTCTTTCCTAACTTACTTGTTTTGCCCTCTTCCTGGCATCATCCAGTGATCGCCCTCTTTCAATAGACCGCTGGACAACCTTCTCCCATCGAGACTGGACGCTGACCAGCAAATTCTTGATCAGAACAACATCCTGTTTTTGGCTAAGGAACTTTAACTGATTCCCGGTTTGATCCAGTTCAATTATCTGGTCTCGATGAGCATTGACCTCATTAGCAAACACCTGAGGGGAAAATATAGCTCTTTTTAAACTGAAGATAAGATAGAGGAGCTTCTTTCTCAGCTAGTCCCCTCAAAAGGCAGGCGACATTGTAATGTCACAGTTACCTTGTGCTCCTCTATCTGGGAGAGGACAGTGTTTAGAATCAGGCTGGGAGGAGAGGCGATGTTGAGATTTTGCTCTGCTAGAGTGAGCCAATTGATGAACTCTTGCAGGGAATTCTGGAATTCTGTTGCCAGGTTGAGGGCCTCTTCCAGCTTTGACTGAATTTTAATTAAAACACAAAAAGAGAAAGTGCCAAATTCAGGAATTGTAGTTTCCAGGACAAAGGCGTGAATTGTACACTAAATAAAATGATCTCTAAAGAAGAAGCCTCACTTAACCTCCAAACATGCCCTGTTTACAAACAAGGGGGCAATTTAACGTTAGTGTCTGAAACCAAAACAACTATGTACAAAAAGGAAAGAGCACAATTTGCAGCAAAGTTGCTTTCTCTGCCATTCCCCACTTCCTGGGACATTAAAGAACAGGGATAGAGCTATTCAGTAAGTGTAAGGGAAGAGATCCTTCAGCGGTGACAGCTGCAGGGTCTGCAACTTGTTCTGGGCAAAGCCTCACTTCCCTTTGATATACTTTTTCCAGTATAAAAACAACTGAACGAAAAGCACTTTACTGTAAAAATGATGGTCACTGCATTGCTCTATTTAAGTGTTTTCAGAAAATATGGCATCTGAAAATGTGAGGCTGAAGCTCATTCTTTTTTCATTTTTATTTTTTTAAGGAAGCTCTAGGCCCAACGTGGGACTTGAACTTATGACCCTGAGATCAAGAGTCGTGTTCTACCAATTGAGCCAGCCAGGTGTCCCTGAAGCTCATTTTTAAGCTACACGCAGAAAAGGTGAGGGGGAAAAAAAAAGCCATAATATTCTAAGCAAAAATGTGACAGAAGATACAAATTTTTAGACACTGCTCTAAATCAGAATGGCAAAAACAATGGCTCATTCAGGGCATGTCCACTGCCCAAAAATGCACCCCAATTCCAGAGTCTACGAGCTCCAGAGAAGCTCTACCCACAACACGTAGGTGATGGCCTCTGTCCCTGGTCCATTTAGCAGGCAGGCATGTAATAATGACAGGTTGCTAAAAATGAATATATCTAAGATATTCATAGAAACCCAAGATGTACACTACAAATGTTATTGTTAACTGAGTTATATATACTGTACAGGTTTTTATTTTTCTTTGTATTTTCAAGTCACTTTTGTAACACAGAAAAACACTATTATCAATGTTACAAAAACGTACAGACCTAATCTAAACAAACCAAGAGAAAAATAAAATCTACCTCAAATTTATTACAGAAATGCTTAGAAATTAATAATATTGCAAGTTCCTAGGTAACAGGAAATCTTTCCACATCATTTTATCTATTTATTCCTTAATATAGCACCATACACACTTACTACAGAATATTAGTGATACTAAAATGTAAAGTCCTTGCAAAATCAGAAATAACTATCCCTGACACCAAGCCCTTGTTTGACCAGTTCCACCAATGATGGGTAAGTATATCTTGAGGCAACTTGCTCCATTGATGGGAAAACATAGAAATTTCTTGATTAGGAGCCAGAATCTGCCTCAGTTTCTTTAATTAGTCTTAGTTCTGCATTCTGCAGAAATTAGATGACAGTCTGTCAAAGAATTAGAACACAGCCCCACACTCAGTGTCTCTGGTCATTCTTCATATAACAGAATTACCAGATCTCACACTAAAGAAATTCTAGGAAATTAATGGTACTCTCAAAGTATCCATTTATATGTGTGAATACTTCTGTCCATTAAATTTCACAATGATAGGGTTCATGCCTTTGCTTCCACTATATAGCTAGCACAGTGCCTGGCACATACATGCTTAATAACTGTTGAATGGATATGGCCAACAGATTTGAACACATATTTTACATTAGATCTGCCCAGTACAGAAACTCTGTGCTGAGTAATACTCCGAAATTTGGTACTCATAAAAAACAATGTTGTGAGGCCTTGATCCCTGATCACTTTTCTTTTGAAGAGAATTTGATTTCTGAAGAAGAGTGGGAAAAGGTCACAAAATTTACTCTTCTGATTTTTTTAGTAAAATTATTTGCACACTGCCAAATTCCTGTGGAGAATATTAGCCCAACTCCCTGCATGTTCTGTTCCCACCCTCCCAATCCCAAGCCAGTGACTCCAACATGACCTTGTTTTTCAGTAGGAACACAGATCAGTGATTACTATGAGTTATAAGTCCATCACTCAGCAGTTAACAGCCTCATATGTCTCAACTGGTAAAGGCAAAAAAAGGAATGAACGACAAAAGCAAATATTGGCAGAAACCAGTACCATCAATGCAACTTGATACGGATGCAAAATAGAAATTTAACATCAGGAAAGATAGCTTGATTAGTACAAAAACGATTAAATCAAAAACGATAACCAGTTCTGCAACTTCTGGTACTATATAATGGTCTCCGAAAAATCTTCACAGAAACTAGATGGTAATTACATGCGATGGTCAAGCAAACTACTCAAGCCCAATAATCACACACTGTATTTTGTGGTGATACCTTTCTTTCTTCCATCTTACTGCTGACCACATGCCACTTCTGTTCCAAGAGAGCTACACTCTGTTCTGTCTTTGAGCCAGACCCAGAATCATCGCGGCTTAGAAGCATGAGCCTGCCCTTGTCAAGCAGTTGATTATAAGTCTCTTCCTTGGCTTTGAGCTGGGAATAGAGTTCCTACCAAAAAAAGAAAAAAAAGTCAAAAAAGGGATTGGTAATGCCAATTCTCTGAAAGCCACCCACACACAGATTTATAAGCACAGTTGGAAAAGTCCAGGAAGGTCTCATCTTGATTAAAACCCTTTCTTTTGGATTCAGTTCAATTCCTGAGCAATGAATCCTACCATTCTTTGCTAAAATTGAAATAATTTTGTTATCAAGAAGATTTCCTTAAGGATCAGAGATCACAAAAGTAGACCCCAATAATTTATTTCTCCTTTACTTGAAACATTTGCCTAGAAATTACGTTGCCTTTTTTTCTCAGCCCCTTTCTTAAAATATTGTCACAGTATCTATCGATTTCTATAAGTCCCTTCAACACTCTTTTCTTAGACACATCCGTGTTAACATATTTGTCTTAATGCTCTCACCTTCAAGTCAATATTCTTATGCCAACTGACTGACCAACTCAAAATTCAACAGCTCACCAATGTATTTCCAGTCAAGCTTCCCTGTCACCACTGCTGCCTGTGGTAGGGGCTCCTAAAAGCCCACGTAAAAAGCAGTAATCCTTAAGGTCATACTATATTGTCGGTAAAAATGTGCTGCTTTGTAGACTCCTAGATACATACAGGTCTGTGAATTCAGAAAGTTCTGAGTAGGGGATTATGTTCAACTTCAAGAAGCTTCCATTACCATATGTGTATCAAGCTGTTCCCTTGCAGTTTCAGGAAGTCCTCCTGTGGGCTTAGATGCAGAGAGTTGGGTCTCCATTCTAGTCAGTTCCAAGAGAAAATCTTCAATTTCACTGTGGAAACCCTGGGCCTTTGAGAAAAGACACATCACTAAGGTCAGCAGTCAATTCTCAGCTTCAAAAGTAGACTTCCTAAATGGCCACATGAGGAACCTATCCTGAGGGAGGAATTCTGGGTTGCTCACAGGGTTGTTCTGTTGCTGGATTAGCACGGGGCCAATATACTTACTTATTTTTGGAATCTAGCAGAATCCTTTGGACTTCACTGTAATATATGATAGATGTCTGATATAACCTGATGAATCAATTAACAGACTGAAGTACTATTGAACATGGACGTGGGGGGATCCTCACTTGATTTAAGAAATAACTGAATCTGTGAGCAAGGTTTGTTATGGCAAAGATTTACTAACTAACTTTGAATAGTAAATAAAGAGACAAGGCTACAAACAAATCTGAAAAGAATCACTCAATCAAAAGCTATTCTTTCCAGACAAGTTCCAGCACAGAATTAACCATCTTCTTAAGACATGGAGCAGGGGCTGGGGTGGGGAAAGGAAGGTTGGTGAGACATTCTCCATATTGTTTTCCTTTCACTGACTCAGACAGGCTTTCTTCCGATGTTATGTGCACAGCTCCACCTCCCTAACTTGGACAATACACGCACCTGCTGCAATGTCAACTGAAGCTGCTGTTCTCTCTCCTCTGTTTTTTGTAACACTGACTCCCAGCATTGGTTCATAGTTTCCAAACGGCTCCTTAGGCTGCTGGCGTCATCTCCAGCACTAGATTCAAGAAGCTCATTGCCAGCTTTGTTGACTGTTTCTACTGTGGCTTGATGGGCCAGAACATCATTTTTTAGAACCTAAAAGATGTTGAACAATGTAACTTAGCTCCACAGATATCATCAAGCCTGGTTCCCAACGGTACACACAATATCCAGAGGCTTCTGGTGACAATATTGGGTCTCAAGGCAACAGGCTTAGAGATGAAAACTGAGGGCACTTACATGGTGTTTTGCGAGCTCAACTTCAATGACTTTTGGGTCTCCGCTTACTGGTCTCTGAGCATCCAACAACTCCTCAGTGTGAGTCAGCCAACTCATCAGTTCCTCTAAGGCATGCTGGAACTGGCCAAGGGCCAGGAGAGCACCTTCTAGTTTGTGCTATTCAGAAAAAGACATAAAGGGAATGTTGGTCAGGAAATTAGAAAAGAGGAACTAGTTGTCCACTGATGCACTCTACCATCTAGCTCACCTGTCTGTGGGCAATTTTTTCACCCAGGTTCTCCCAGAGGTGTTTGAGTTCTGTCAGCGGTTCTCGGATAATGTCTCTATCCGTCTCATCAGTAGCTTTCTTTAACATCAGCTCACCCTGGTGATTGAGCTTCTCCATCTCAATTTGCTGCTGGTAAACTTCCACTTTGAACTCCTACCAAAGACATACTAATGTTAACATCAAACCAAATCTTTAGAAACAAAAAAGCAACTCTTCTTCAAAAGCCATTCCTATTTACAAACCTTCATTTCATTTAACTGATCTTTAACGGTGTTGAGGTCCGTGCCAACAGGGGGCATGGTGCAGAGCTTAATCACAGTGTTATCTAGCCAGTCAAACATAGCCTAAGATAGAAATACAAACAGTCAAAAACCAAAAGAACACAAGGAGTTGGGAGAGAATTAGCATTACCTCTGCTGACATAAGCGGACAAAAATTAAAGTACCTTGTGATGTCTGTGTTTTCAGGTGGGGGTCAGAGGTAAGGGATAATGATCTTTATTCCAGTGATATGGGGATTTAAGAACAGAACCAGTGTTATCAGGATAATGGCCAAAATAAATTACACTCTGGAAAAACTAAATGTGAATAGCAGTTGAGTATTTGTCATGGCCACCTAGCAAGCTCAGGATGTGGTGAAACTACTGTGCCAAGCTGTGCTTCAAGGTAACTTGGTTTTGGAACCTTTTGGCAAGCAATGACTTGCACAATAAGGCCTGCTTCACTGTACAGCCACCCTGAGGATAAATATGATGATGAAGAGCATGGCAAGAATCGTAGAAATTTGGAGGTATTTTTCTCACTAGGAGTGGAAAGCTTCAGCTGGAAATATCAAAACAGCACTGTCTTAGTTTGGAAAATGCTCCAGTCCTGTAAAGGTGATCCACTCAGATGCTGGATCCAAAATATGACAAAGAACATGGAACTTATTTCTATGGTGGTCACTGTGTGGCCTCTCACCTGAAGAGTGTCCTGATACTGCACAGCAGCTTGCATGGCATCCTCAAGCTTTTCTAGCCTCTCCTTCCAGGTTTTGTTTAAGTTCTCCCATGCATTATTCAGCTGGGGGGAAAACAGATTCTTTAATTAATAACCCTCTTCTGTGTGAGTCCACTAATGTTTCATCTGAATTCCTTATCCAGTTTTCCATATACCTCATCAATGCTCTTCTTTACTTCGGGCTTCTCAGTTTCTCCACAGGCAAAAATCAAATCTGCTCCAAGGATCCGAATAAATTCCAACTCCTCATGCAGACCATCTGTCTCTTCCTTAATAGTCTACATGTAAATGAACAGATCATAAGCCAAAACAGAAAGCAGAACAGAACTTCCCAAACTTTGCAAATGTAATTTATACCCCCATCAACAGCAGATGTTGAACAGAACTGTCAATTTCACAGAAGCCTTTCAATGTCCTTAATATTTCACTTATATATATAAACAGTGAAACTTCAGACTCAATTTATTTCTCTTTCTCTCTCACACACGATATGTATATATGGAATATATTTATATATATAACAATACATAAAAAATAGTCTGGGAAAGGTCTAATGAGCTTTAATAATTTATGGAACGTTTATCCTTCCAGCTGCCAGAGATTTTTTTTTTTTTTTTTTTTTGAGAGAGAGAACATGCTTGAGTGGAGGGAGGAGAGAGAGAGAATCCCACAAAGTGCAGAAAGAGGGAGAGAGAGTGCAGAGCCCAGAGAGGGGCTTGAGCTCACCCGACATGGTGCCTGAACTCAAAAACCTTGAGATCATGACCTGAGCTGAAGTCGGATGCTCAACCGACTGACGCAGCCAGGCGCCCCCACCAAGGAGATTATGATCTACAGCCAGAAGTCTATCATGGGGAAGTATATCAACAAGGCTAAAATAACATAGTACAAGTCACCAACTTCAGAGCTGAGAGACTAACATAATAGAAATGCTAGGCTGTATAATTGTGGAGAAAGTCCTTTCTGTGCCAGATCCTAAAAACTGGTTCATACACTGGCAATGACAGGGGCAGGGAGGGGGGAGAATGGCGGAAATAAAAGACAAAATATCAAGATAGGCAGAACTTTACTTAAAGAGACAAAATGAGATGAAAAATGCATTTCATAAAAACTAGGCTCTCCAAAAAGACTAGAAAACGGTAGGTCAAAGTAACAATTGTTATCTCTGGATGATGAATCCAGATTTTCTTTTCTGCTATTTTTCTACATTAAAGAAATTTACTTGAAAAGAAAAATTTACCTGAGAAATAACGTACACTATGGAAAGAACTAAAATCAGAAAGCACATTCTACTAATTTGAATTAAGTTTAAAATTGATAAAAAGATTACTTTTGAGTGATGGAACTACCCTATATCAAAATTACAGAGGTTGTAGGAGTGTATCCAGGCGGTGAAACTTGTATGTATAAAGAAGAGAGAAATCTTTATTATAACGAGCACATATTTTTTCAAGTGGAAAAAAGTCCTATTAAACAAACAACAACAACAACCTCTTAAGGAGTAGGCCTGGGTAAGCAGTTAACACAATATACTTGGATAAAGTGATTTTCTAGAGGACAAACACATAAAAGACAAGGTTTTGTTTCTGTGTTACCTCAGCAGCTTCAACCTGTTGTTTGATTATAGATGGGTCAATGCCTGGGCTTTCCAAGTCATGGACAATGTCCTGGGTGTCTCTGATAGTGGTCAAGAGAGCCGCCATGTCATACCAGAACTTCTCTGCTAGTTCAAGGACATCAAGGAACTTAATTTCTCGTTCTTCAGCTCGAGCTTTGATGTCCTCCCAGAAGAATACCATCTGATCCAATTTGTCCTGGATTTCTGAGGGAATAAACAACAGATATGAATGGGACTTCTCTGAGTACTTGAATCCACTTCATCAGAAATTTCACCCAGTTCTCACATTTTCCCCTGAAATTATCCTTTAAAAAGCTCTACAAATTTATAACCTGAAGGATAGTTTTTTACCTTTGTTCTATTATTATTTCAACATTTGTATTTTCTGCTTATGTTGGTCTCCCACATAAAGAGATCACAGAGATGGCATGGAAATGAGTTATCATCTAATACAAAGATACTGCTCAAGTGCAAAAGACCTAACTTCTAAAGGGTCTGAGATGAGAACTCTATTTCCAGTGTTCTGTGTCAAACTCACTGTTTCCTATGGAAAGTGTTCTATAAGATAGTTATGCTCCGCCCACATTGGACACTGCAATTCATATTAGGGGTTAAAAGAGCATCTGTTTCCTGGCCTAGGAATCCAGCTACCAATTGTAATCTTGTTTCAATGGGGAGATGTGTTCCGAATTCTAAATGACTTTCCAATTACTTGGGGACTGCCTTTACATTCAGTGAAGTATATCTGGTGGGATGCTGGAGTAAGCACAGCCTAGAA
Source organism: Panthera onca (assembly GCF_046562875.1). NCBI lineage: Eukaryota > Metazoa > Chordata > Mammalia > Carnivora > Felidae > Panthera > Panthera onca. The sequence goes on from NC_138346.1 coordinate 191,112,897, forward strand.
TTTACTTTACTGATTTTCTTTAACAATAATTAGATTCATGAAGCACCTTTTGCAGCCAAGTCCTTGTCGGCTCCCTGAGATCGTGCAATGAGCTCTTCTCCACGGCGCTTCAGGGCCTCAAAGGAAGGCTGAAGCTTTTCCAGCTCCACGGTGGCGCTCTTGTTGTCACTGACACACTCTCTGATCTTGTCCACTTCGGCAGGGATCAGCGGTGGCATACGCAGGCGAGAGGAGAGATTCTCCAGAGTCTCCAACATAGGCTCGATTTTATCATGGAACTAAACAGATGTTGGAACGTTAGCCATCACAGCAATACTACTTCATCACACTTCTGCGGGAAATGTTAGGGAATAACAGGTTATGAATCTACTACTCTTTCTGGTAACTTGCATTCGGCTTAGCCCGATGGCTGTCAAGTGTTAGGTCTACCTAAGAGGCTGCTTTGGGCATAGCACACCAGTGCTGGCCCATCAAAAAAAGAAAGTAAACGTTTTCAAAACAAAAAAAGATATCAAGTAATATGCCAGAAATCGACTCAAGTCATTAGTGCTGTCACAGTACTTCCCCGATCCCAACTAGTGTGACAAGGAAGGGACAAGACCATGAAACTGGTGAGAGTCAGTGTGTCAACATTTCAGATGACAGCTGCATGCAACAGATTAGACCAACAAGTTAGAGGCCCTCTACCAACTGTGTAAATGGATGGGGAACTCAATATGCCACATGACTTAGAGATTAAAAGTATCCTGGCATGCAATTTAATAACCCACTATATGTAATAGTGAGAAAGGAAAAGGTCGGCATGATGAAAGGTAATTAAAGAAGGCCAAATCTATCCTTATTCTAAAAGAACAATTTACCTTCCCACTTTTCAGGTACTGTGAATAACATGATTGTAATTATAAAATTTTCATTTATAATCTGAAGCAGAGAAGGGGGAAAGGGTGCAATGCAGATATTCTTGCCCCCTTAAGAAGTTCTCTAAAACCAACTCTGGATTCATTGCAATGAAGCTTAACTCTAGTGTCTTACACGGGAGACACAGCGGGATTTCCTTGACAAAATCACTCCCCGCTGCTCCCTCACTTTTAGGTTTTGCCCCAAGTGAGACTGGCATAATAAACCAGACTAATAAAACTTCTTCCACGACAGTAAAGGGCAATTTCCTTAAAGGTAAATCTTCTCAATTCTCAGCTTCATAAGAACCCCCTAATCCCAGTAGGGGTGGGTACCTTACCTCTGCAATCTGTAATGGTGGGCGCGGTCAACACAACAATGAAATGTGACGATGTGGGGAGGACAGGAGCAGGCAGCAACAACACAAAGTAACACATTCCACAATGTGAGTGAGAGATGGGACGGAAGGTGGGGGGAAAAACTTGAGTAAGTACAAATATTAACCAAGAATATTGACACTAAACATAGGAATAAAATACCCAGACATGACAAAAATACCACTAACAGCAATATATTAGTTGAAAAGTATGTAGTTACATGCTTTAAACTCCACTGCTGGTGGTTTATGTTTCTCTTTGGCTCTTACTTCTCCCTACTCAAGCATCTTTCTCTGCACCAGAGCTAGCTGGTGGCCTCTTGAGTAAGAAGACTAACGTGCTGTCTTCCAAATCTCGAAAGTAACAGGCCTGATAGGAATCTCACTTTTTTTGACACATTTGTTGCTTCAAGGTGAATTTATCCAAAATCATCCCTGCTAAAGACTCATCACAATAGAAAAGTTTTCAAGAAAACTGTCAACAGACAGTATATACCAGCCAAGATGAGACACCCCCCTCCCCCCTGCAACCAGCCATAGTGTTGGTATACCAATGTTCCTTGGAATGAAAATGTAATAGGCACAGGTTCCTGATCTACTGATGACATATCATCTGCACGTTGGTCTAGACATTCCAGACCACAGAGGCACACCTGATACAGAGATCTCGTGCTTAGACTAAAGGGTAGTTGAAGGGAACAGGACTTAAAGACACACACATACCTGAGCCGACTGGGAAACAGCCTCGTCCAGAGCCAGTGCCCGCTGGCGCACCTCCTCTTTTATTTGGGCATATAGGTTTTCTGCTTTCTGGTATTTTTCCTCCACCATTTCTCCCTCTTCAGGGTTTAACTCCTTTAGTTGTGGGCCTATCTTTAGCAGCTTATCAATATGGGGTTTGTGTTCAGCAATGGATTCCCTGAGTTGCTATGTAAGAAAATAAAATGAATATTTTTGTACCAAGCTCATATCAACTTTGAGAGGAAAAAATGGAATTGCTAAAAACCAGCAAGTCCCAGCATTGCACCATTTATGGAAAAGAAAAAAAAACGATCTAAGTCTTAGGTTCTAACACTACCTAATTCTCTTAATTTTCAAAAGCCAGTTCAGACATCCCAACACCAGGAAGCCTTCCCAGACACATCATCTCTCACTCCTCCTCCCCCTCCCTGTTGATACAAGCTTAATCCCCCTCTTCTGTACATATAAATACTTCCATGCACTATAATTTGCATGGTTAAATAAATATCTGTCCCCCTCCTCAAACTGAGAGACGTTAAGCAGGACAAGGCACAAATGGCAACTTTTCTAGTAATCCAACCACTCCCTGACTCTACTGCTGGCTCCTTCCAGTTTATATCCATCCATGTATAGGAATACAGAGAAAAGAATAAGCGCAAGCCATTAGCCATAAATAAGAGAGACATTAAAAACTATCTTTAATGGTAAAAGCATTAGTTGAAGTGTTTACAAATTTCCCTTTTCCCTAAAGTCCATGCAGCCAATGCTTTCTGACATTGTTTCACTCCAGCTAGGGCTTACCCAAATGGAAAAAGCCCCCAACCATATCCCAAGTCTCATGACACCCCACCATATCTGGAAAGATTTAAAAATACCCTTGATGTTTACTTAGTTCTTTATTTCTGCAGTACCCAGGTTTCTGACATCTCCATGCTCTTTTTCTTTAATGGATTCATATTAAGGACAAAGGAAGTAATTCAGGTATGTATTGTGTGTGTGTGTGTGTGTGTGTGTGTGTGTGTGTGTGTGTGCGCGCGCGCGCGCAAAAATTCTAACCAATTAAGACAACTTCATAACACAGAACTTCCACTTGGTAGGCACTAAAAAATATGTTGTTTTAAAATAAAGCGTAGAGCCAATTTTGAGTTCTGCCATTGCATAAAACCTGGATTGCTCCTTACCCTCATTTCCTCTTGCTGCTGCCTGAGCTGCTCATGATCAATGGCTGGAGGAGGTAACTGTGCTATCAGTGCCCAGGTCTCCTCAATCCAGGGGCTGAGCTCCTCGTAAGTTTCCCAAAACTGGTTCACCAAGACCTGTGCCCGTTCTAGGCGGGTGTAACGCTCTGAATTGAGCAGACTAATGGCTTCATATTGCTGTATTAGAGACTCTGTCTTTTCCTATGAACAACAAAATATAAAACTTATTACTATCACAAACCCTTCTTTTAAGGAAAAATGTAGGTATATATCCATAAAAAATTAAAGAATTTCTTCAGTTTTTTATGTCCAGAAATGGATTAATTGAGCAAAATTACAACTGATTTTATTTTCTTTATACTTAACTGAATTTTCTATTTTTTATCATATATATGTATTGTTTCTAGACTTTTTAACACATGAAAGTAGTTTCAAAGACAGTCAAACAGAGCAAGCACGACACAGCATAACCTCTTAGAGATGACATACAACCTCAGACATAGCATTATTACGGCAGGTCAGTTCAAGACAGAACATCTCAGGGGCTGAAATGGACCCTCTGCCCACTAACTTTGACTTGTCTTTTCTCCTCTGATAAAAATGTCTTCACAAACCAGACACTTAGGCTTCATATGTTTAAAATGAGTTCAATTTATGAACATTTTGGAGGAAACAGTGGTTAACCATAACTTTTACAAGAACAAGCAAAACTGATCTACAAGTCTCTTGGCCAATCCTTTTAGAAATGGGTATGATCATTTACAAGGGCCTGAAGAAAGAATATCTGCATATAGGTCTGAAAAATCTATCACAGATACTTAGAGAGGTAACTCAAAGACCCTTATGGACTGAAGATACATAGCAATTCCTCTGTTATAAAGAAAACAAACCTGCAATGTATTTCACATCTTCTGGTAGGACTGTTTGGACATTTGTGCACATAGGGTTAGGGACATGGCTCCCCCCAGAACATCAAATTGCACTTTAATACCATTACCAGTGACAGAGGGGGAAAAACCTTGTCATTTCACAATTGTACTGATTCACCACCATCAAGACAAGATAAACATGGTAAATAAATAAATGCAATTCACCTGTAATATAGCTTTTTGTTCCTCCCCACATGTGCCAAAGATTTCACCACGATGACTGAAGAGTTCATCCATTGAATCTTTGTGTCGAATGATGTCAATAGAGAAAGCCTTTGAAAGTGAACTACAGTTAGGTCACGAAGTAAGAGAACCCCAAGCCCGTGTTACTGAAATGTTATTAGACACAATTTATGAAAAACTCCTCACTCTGATGAAGCCACATCAAAACTATTCTATAAAGTTTGACACTTTGCCTATCCATACATCTTCCATGCTTATCTTTTAGTAGCTTACAAAAGTATCATCTATCCTAAAAATCATCCAGAAAACTGCTAACTATTCTTTCCTGGATTAATGGGTCTATTGCTCCCTCATCACAAAGCAAAAGAATCTCTTCCTCATCTTACCAATTATTTTAAATCTCTAGCCACCATCATGAAACTGCGTTATTCAACCTGGGGCAGTCAGAAACTCTCGTAGTTACTCTAAACCAGTGAAGATTCTTCTAGCTCAGGGCACAGCAGATACGTCAGTGTTACACTTACCTTCTGTACCTGCAGCTGAGCTGTGGTCTGGTCCTGTTCTAGGCGAATTGGACCCAGGGCCATCAGTTTTCGTTTTGTTTCAGCAACCCAAGCTAGTTCTGCATCAGCAGCTTGCTCATACTAATAGGCATATTAAAGAAAAATGAACAAATTATGTTCCTTAGAATTACCATTTCCTCAACACAGAAAGGCCTGGATTTTTACTAATATGGTTTATTTCTACAAAGGAAAGCCAAAACTGGGGAAAATTGCATAAAATCATAAATCAAGATGCAGATAATTTGTAACTGATTATACTTCAACAAATAGGAGTTGATCCTATTTCAACTTCTTTATAAAGAAGTCATAGAATTCAATTAGTGATCCTATAGCTAGAAACAACAATGGAAATTGACACTCCTAAGACTATACTTCTAATCACAATGCTTTTATGAGGCTGTGCTCTCTCCCATCTGCCAATCCTGTTTCCTACCCATACACTGAACAGTAGTTTTAGCCGTATGTTTAAACGCATGGTTAAACATGGCAACAGACAGCTGAGTCAAGCTAACTTGGAAGTACTCTCATAGTTGAAGAAGCGTAAGAACACCAAACCTTTAAAGGGTTCTGTGGAAACAAAGAAAACTAAGAACTTATTCTATGTGACTGTTTAATGAGGTCCCCCAATTATTTCTCTTCAACTGTGCCAACAAACACCAATATTTAAAGAGGAAAGTAGGCTTTTCCCAAGCATGATAAATCTCATACCCAAGTATCTGGTCAAGGTTCGGGATACCAATAAAGACATGTTGGGGATGCACTTGAGAGTCACAGCAAACTTCCGTGTGGTTCACAAAGTATTTGCTTATTACTATGAACCCAAGAAGTCATGTTATATTTACTCTGCACCATGACACATTAATAGGTACGTATCCAGCTACAAAGGAAAGCAAATAACTTTTTCCAGAAAGCAGGAAGGAAAAAAGATCGAGGGAAATAGGACACCTGTGTTTACTGAGAAGGTTCTATTTTGGATACCTCTATTTTGGTTAGCATATTTGATAGTAATTATAGTTCTTGGTTCCTTCCCCTCTTCAAGCTAATACTAAAACAGTTGATTATGTCAAACTAAGATGGGATGCATTTGGACCTTCTGGTCCTAGATATTATCTACTATCAGAATCTGCCTCTTAACCGGTCAGTAGCTAAGAAGAGGGCTCAAACAGACTCTATCACAAATTCCCGTCTGCTCAAAAAGGGTCAAATATTATGGGTCGGGGCGCCTGGGTGGCTCAGTCAAGTAAGTGTCCCAACTCAATTTCAGCCAGGTCATGATTTCACAGTTCAAGCAGGTTCAAGTGGGTTCAAGCTTCATGTTGGGCTGTGCACGAACAGCATGGAGCCTGCTTGGGATTCTCTTTCTCTCTCTCCGCCCCTCCCCCACCCTCAAAAATAAATAATAAATACAAAAATATTTTGGGTCAAACTGAGACCCATCTTCACATATCTTTATCCAATCACTTCCAATCACTGAAATAACTTGTTGCATCAGATTTAGCTTATTCTTATTATCCTTATTTCTGACCCTGTATTTATGTGGGTCATAATTTTGTGCTTCACACATACATCCCTGCTGCCTGAAACATTACTGTAGAGGTGTTAATAAACATTACCTGCTGTGATCTCTGAATAGCAGCATCAATTTCATCCACCCTTTGTCCCACAGTGTCACTGACCAGCTTGTACTGTTCATTGGCATCAGACACAAGTTTATCCAGCCCTTCTCTGGCTCTCCAGGGCACCAGCTCTAAGAGAGCACGGCTCACTTCATTCACTGTGTCCAACACCAGCCTGTGCTCCATGACCTCCTTCTTTAATTCCTAAGGAGGGAAAAAAAGTTTTCAGGCCATTCCTTGCTAAATTAAGCACATTAGCAGCTGTGCTGGGTGGAAAGTGCTATCTCTACCACACATCCCAGCAGGGCTCTGACCTCCTTCCTCCACTTATTTTTTTTCTTGTCTTAGATTTTTCAACCATTCCACAGCCTGACTTCAGGCTTAGCCGCTGCTTAGAACTGTCTGCAACACTTCTTGGGCCACACTATCTCTGGGTAGAACAAATACTGCCTCTTTCTTTTTTCTCCTTACTTCAATAGAAATGATAAAGTACTTTAGCCAAGGGCATTTTTAAGTCAATAAGTACCTACATAGTATTTCTGCACATCCAGAACTGCACTAGATCCTGTAGGAGAATCAAACAGAATCCTGAAGCACTCTCTAGAGAATGAGTTACAGAAGTCAATTTTAAAATGTTACACGTGAAGAAAACTTCCCAGGGATCTGGGATTCAGTCTTTTTTTTTTCCCTTCAGACCATAACAAGTGCTCTTACATAAGTCTGCCTTTATGTCAAATCTTACTGTCCATGCAAACAAGAAAGGAGGCAGGCAGAATTTTTTGGTTTAGATTTAAGGTTGAGACAGTTGGTGATGACACTTAAACCTTTGAACTTAGGGATTGGAAGAGGTAAAAAAAATTCTTTCCCTTTACAGCGTGAAACTCAGTTCACCTTCTGTCTTTGCTGAAACTGGGGTATCTGCTCCCCTGTGGGAGACTGTCCTCCACTGGCTGCCAGCTCCTCCTCCACTTCCCTGAGCCACCCAGTCAGTTCCTCATAAGTAGACTGGAACTTGGTGGCCAGCTGCCGGGCTTGCTCTAAAGTTCGGAGGGCCTTGGAGCTGGTGACCGTGATGTCTGCATAGCGAGTCTTTATTCCGTCCAATTTCTCCTGGATAAGCAATACCTCTTCACCTGTGGGGACAGTGCATAATTATTTATATTTAAGAGGATATGAGGGAGTCTCCTTTATCCCCCTTTCTTCGAAATAGAGCTTAAATTTTATAGATGCTCTCTCCCTATGGAAGCAATTTCACCTAGAATCCCACACTATGGGAAGTGGGAGATAAACCTTCCAACTGATAAAAGAAGCCACTTCTGAGATTATTAAGATCTGAATTCAACTGCAGGTGTTTCTAAATGGTCCCAGCACCTCTTGGTGAATGCTGGCCTTGGACATACTGGAGAGCAGGGGGAGTCATCATCTATAACCAAATGTGAGATAATATCTTTTAGTTTTCAAAAGATTTAGCAGGAAACAGGACCCCAGGCTGCCAGCCTCCAGGAGCACATGGTAATACAACCAGTAAATAAATACTGAACTTGTTCTACGTACAAAGAGTAGTGGCTAGTGCAGGATGTATATTTCCCTGGACATGTGCTTGAGTGACTGCAGAGGTGCTGAGAGATGCACTTTTCAAAGTACCTGTGGTTTGTTTTAGAAGAGCCTGACCATTTTTAATAGCTTGATCTACATTCTTCTTTCTATTAATGATTTCTTCATTTAGAGCCTGAAAGGAAAGAATAGCATGAATCTTAAAACTACAGCACAACAAAGGGAAAGAAAGGTGAGACCTTTAGGAGACCAAGTTTAAAGTAAAGAGACAAATACAGTTTAGTCTATACCTCAGTTATGTTATTCCTTCATTATCTCTTTGGTTACCCTATTTATTACTCAAAAACAATTAAATCTGATACTTATGGGCAAGCTAATCCCTTGCACCAGATAAGAAGAGATTAGGATTAAATCAGTTTTACCAATCTACTGGTACCAAACCTGAGCCCAAGAAAGGCAGATGTAGAATTCAGCAAAAATGTCTACTGTGTCCAAAACCAAGACTCAGAAAGTTCAAGAGAAGAAAGTCAGCAAGAACAGGTTGAGTTAAATCAGGATCATGGTTAAAAATTCTTAATATTTGAAGTCAATGAATCAGAAGAATCTTAGATTATTTAAAACAACAAAACAACTGCTTTGCCTATTTTTACTACCCTTAAAGAAATTTCATAAAAATGAAATGAAAAGAGAAAATTGTTCTTTCCATTAAGATGACAAATAATCCTTGGAATTTGGGCACATAAATTCTAGAAATATTTTAGAAGTTACAGCTACATGGTAAAACCTAGGGCGATATTTAGGTATTCTGGCTTTGTGACATTACATTCTCTTTCATAAAACTTCTCAGATGGAAACTGAGTGATACATTACCTAATGATGTAAAACATGAGTTGGAACTGAGATGGTCCCTGACTCTACTCTGGATCATCTTCTAGAATTATTGACTCAGTTTGTTAAGTACGAGTATTTCCATGGACTCATCAAAAAATAGATTAGTCCTTAGCAACAAGTCTATAACTATGTGCTTATGTATAAAATGAAGTCGAAATGTTTGGAATTAAAAGAGAAAGAAATGAAGAGAAACATGAATCAGAATTACAACATAACTTAGTAACATGACCAATAAAAATGGAAAACATGAATACCAGGTGGTCAGCATGCTGTTTCTGCAGGACATCCTGTCTGTAATCCTTTACGAACACTGAACTGAGCTTGTCCTCAACCTCAGCCAGCCAGTTGAGCACCTCCACCTCATCCTCCCCGAACAGTCTAGCGTTACACAGTGCCTGTTCAAGCAGGGCTGCTTTCCGACAGCCCCAGTCTTGAATCTCACTGTATCGGGCCTGCAAGGAGTCTAGCTTCTCTGACAGCACACCCTGTTCTGCAGAGCATGTCAGGGAGGAGAGAGACTGCCCAATTTTGACTGCCTGGTGCACATCTGTTGCATGGCTTTCTATTTCTTCCTCCAGAGCCTGGAAATCCAGATGGAAAAAATGAATAACAGAAACAAAATAAATGAAAAGTAAACATGAAACAATGAATAACAAATGATATAATAAATTAAATAATAGAAAAAGTTCACCTACCAAAGGGCAAAAATAATATAAAAAGTGAGAACAAAAGCTGTTTTTTTTCCGATGGCAGCCTATTAGTCAATTGTTATTTTTACTTCAAGGATGTGACTATGTCAATGAATAATTTGACCATAGTTCAAATTAAACTTTAAAATATCCCCCCCCCAAAACATATCTTCTAGACTGCTATAGGCAGTTAACTTCTGAGATTTCTGACTGCAGTGCTGTGTTCTAATTTATGACAACTCCTCCCAACCTTGTGCCGGATGATCTGCTGCTGGATTTTGGCAGACTGAGTGCCAACAGGCTCTGAGTTAGCAAGCTTTTTCTCCGTGACGGACAAGAAGTCAGAAATAGGCTCAGCTGTCTCATGGAATTGTTTGGCCAGAACCAGGATATCTTCCAGCTGTTTTTGCCTACACAAATATACAGAACAAGCCACTCAGGCAAAAAATCACATTAAGACTGATAATAGTACTATATTCAGTAAAAGACCAATCTTCAGGTACATTTTAAGTACCAATAGTAAACACGACACATATACGTAGCACTTTGTGGTTTTAAAGTTTTTCATAAGCATTGCCTCATGACCTTGTAAAGTAGGCAGAATAATTATCTCACTATGACAAAACAGAAAGCTAACCCTGAAGGCTTAAAGATTTGTCCAATTCACCCAGTGAGTAGTTAACAGTGCAAAGAGGACTGTAATCAGGCCTTCTAATTGTCTTTCTCCTAAGGGACAGAGCACATGCATCATCTGAACATAAGACCAAAATAAAGTTTAAAGGCATCAAAAAAATTATCAAGTTTTCATCTCATTGAGGAACAAATGCAGACTATAAGCTAGAACTTCTTCCCCATTTCCCCAGCTCCAGTGATTTCAAGCACCAGAACATAACTCTGAATCCAGATTTAAGGCAAAGAAAATGACCTCAGAGTAGCTGAATTTGCCAACACACATGGCAGTCAAAAGAACTGTAAACTTCACAGCTCACTTAGAATTTTAAGTCCTGATTAATATAACATCCATACTAAGCTTAGATTTCAAGATACTAAGCTGCAGATTAAAGGCAGCTAATTACAAAGGGGAGAGGAAACCTGATAGAGAAGAGAAAGAAAAACCACCAAAGAACTGGATTAGCACACAGGTTAATATTAAAAGGCCATAATGATATCTTTGGATGATTAAGAACAGACTAAATGCGACATCATTTAAAAAGGTCTGGGTATATGATGCACTTCAGTTCAACAAACCTTTACTGAACATCCACTTTGTGCCAGGTTCTATGCTGTGTACCCTGGACAAACTTATTTTAGTAAGAAATGATTTAGAGGTGCCTGGGTAGCTCAGTTGGTTGAGCATCCAATTCTTGACTTCAGCTCAGGTCATGATCTTGGTGTTGTGGGATAGTGCCCTGCATCAGGCTCTGTGCTGAATGTGGAACCTGCTTAGGATCTCTGTCCCTCTCCCTCTGCCCCTCCCTAACTTGTGTGCACGCTCTAAAAAAAAAAAAAAAAAAAGAAAAAAAGAAAACAAATGATTTAAACATAAAGAATTACCATTTTAATGATCTGGAAATTCAATTATGTTTAAATATAAATAAAAACATATTTCTAGATACTATTTTAATTTTTTTAAGTTTTATTATTTTTTAACGTTGAAGAATATGAAGCTTTTTTTTTTTTTTAAACAAAGTAAACTCTAGGCTCAAAGTGGGGCTCGAACTCACAACCCCAAGAACAAGAGTCACATGCTCTTCCGACTGAGCCATCCAGGCATCCCTCTGAATGCTACTTTTAAATGTCAGTATGAAGTACAGAATAGTTTGTTTATGCCAGCCTTCAAAATACATCTTCAATTAATACAACTAAAACAAATAATCTTAAAGATTATTATTAAACTAGTATATCATTAAAAAAAAAACTGGGGGCCCCTGGATGGCTCATTTGGTTGAGCATCTGACTCTTGATATTGGCTCAGGTCATGATCTCACGATCCTGAGTTCAAGCCCCGTGTTGGGCTCTGTACTCTCTCAAAATAAATAAACTTAAAAAAAAAAAAACTTGTCCCTGATTTCTAGGTTTTTCTGACTCATCTCTGGTTTTTGGAATCTGAAAGTTTGAAAAACAATGTAATAGGATTTAGGGTACCAAAGAGCAAAAATAATTCAGCGGTATAAAAAAATCCAATATTAAAGAATCTAAATAAAAGTCTTTAGGATATCTGGAACAAATGAAGCTTCTCTTGGTATTTCTCTTTAAAATATTGACCCAGAAACTGTGTTAGGTTAGGAGGATGGAAGTGGGCAGAAGGAAAGAGTCATAAAAAGATACATTAGAAACAAATCAGCACTTTAATGAGCTTATGGGGCCTATGAAATAAGTACATAAAATAATGACAATACAAGGTACAAAGAATTACAGCAGTGAAGAGGAAAATGAAGGTATTCCATCCTTGGGGAATAAAGAAAAGTTTCATAGAAGAAGATAAACAGCATGCTTTCTCTCTCTTGTGTCACGGAAGACACAACACTATCAGTAAAGACACAGAATTAGGAACTGACAGAAGATACCTAAGTATATGGTATACTTTACCAATAATACGAGGAGGAGGAGGAGCGTGGAAACAGAAATGTAGATTAGGGCCAAATAACTGAAGGCTTCGAATATTGGGTTAAAGAGTTTAGATTTTGTTTTATAGGCAACAGGGAGTCATTAAATTTCTGAGCAAGGCAAAGGGGAAGCCTGAGGGTAAGTGGCCATAGAGTGATGAGTGATTAGTTCATGAGGAAACTACCTCACATTGAGGAGCCCAAGTCATGACCTGAGGCAGGTGAGTAGGAATTAGAGAAATGGATGAATAGAAAATAGAAAAGACACTAGAGAAGTAAAACGGACAGAATTTAGCATCCTGATAGATGTGGGACACAAAGGAGTGGGGGAGAAAGGGTAAAAAATGGGGTTAAGGTTTTAAACCCAGGTAACTGGAAGGCTAATGATACTATTAATGATTACGCCCAGGTAACTGGAAGGCTAATGGTACTATTCATGAAAATGGACAAAGAAAAAAAAGCAGTGCTATCTGTAAATAAAAATAAGTGTAATTTAAAAAAAATAAGCTGAATTCTTTCATTTTTGTTTCTCCCACAAATATGGGGGACAATACTTTGCAACTCTGATAAGAAATCAGCACACTGTGGGCCAGTGTAGAAGAGGGAATTATGACAACTTCTGCTGGCTACCTAGAGAACTGAAAGGCTACAACCATAACTCATCACCTACACTACTCTCATACAGATTTCTAATTGGTGAGCATTTCTTTTTAAAACTGGGGACAGCATAAACTAAAAGACCTTCATGTGACATACTAAGCTGAAGTGATGCTGGGGTATAGCTATGGAGAGAGAAAGCACTTCCTCAGAGGAGAAAAGTATACTGCTTATTTTTGGCCACTTATTGAAGACTGGTCATGCACCTGTCTCTCTTTTTAATATTTTATTTTTATGTTTTTATTTTTTATTAAAAATTTTTTTTTAATTTTTACATTTATTCAGTTTTGAGAGACAGAGACAGAGCACAGTGGGGGAGGGGCAGAGAGAAAAGGAGACATAGAATCCGAAGCAGGCTCTAGGCTCTGAGCTGTCAGCACAGAACCTGACGTGGGGCTCGAACTCACAAACCGTGAGATCATGACCTGAGCCGAAGTCGGACGCTTAACTGACTGAGCCACCCAGGCACCCTTATTTTTATGTTTTTAAAGTAGGCTCCACACGAACGTGAGGCTCAAACCCACGACTTCAAGATCAAGAGTTGTGTGCTCTCCCTACTGAGCCAACTAGGCGCCCCTATTCATGCATCATGTCCATATATTGAACAGAATCACAGACTAGGTCCTGGATGCAAAAACATCTAATATTGGGATAAGCTATCAGAAAAGAAATATGGTAAATTTCAATTCCAAGTATCAAAAGTATTATTTATAAATATGAAGGGGAAAAATCTGTTTCGAAAACTCAGAAAATAACTTGGCTGGATTGTAGGCGTCTGTGTCTGTCGGTTTGGAACCATGATTGTATCACAGCAGAACAGCAACACGGAGCAATGAATCTTCCAGTTCTGAGAAATTCATGGAGTAGCTGAGGCTCATTTCCTGAGAGCTACTGTGATTATGAGGATCATCTCCAAGAACGTATTCCTCTTCAAGATAAAAGCCATTACACACCTTCCAGGGCTCTCTATGACTCATCCAGGACCTTACAGAGCACTTCAAGTTAAAAACTGGACAAAAAAAACCCTTGTCTGACCCATTCCTCAAAACCCCTTTGCCCTTACCTGGCTGCTGCCTTGTTGAGTAGTCCAGTCCATCTACTTTCAAGACCCTCCAACTGTGCAGTGATTTTCTCTCTATCAGCCAGCTCAGCGGACTGGGCTATTCTGCCTCCTTCTGCTTGAAGCATATCTACTGTGGCCTTTCGATCATCAAGGAGCCGCTGGAGCAACTAGTGCACACAGTGTTGAAGGAGAGTGAAAAGTGATAACACAATGTCACTTTGAAATCTGAAATAAGGAAGAAAATACAAGCGAAAGATCTCCAAACCCCCACCCCACCAAATCCTAAACGGAGTTGAATAATGGTAGCTTTTTTTCCATCCAGAGGCAAAAACGTGAGATGCAGCATTGCTCCTAGCACCAGCATAAACTCCACACTCTTACATTTTTAAATAGAGGGGTGACAGTCATTATGTGACTAATAGGGAACTTAGTTTGAATCAGGAGAAAAATGCACTAAAAGGGAAATTAAACCAAGCCAAAAATACAGACAGCACCTTATACATGACACACAACATTATTCAGAATATTGCTGACCCTGAAAACTCCAAAAACCTTGTAAGAAAAAGCTGTGCATGAAACACTGGAGTAGAATACACGAATAAATACACCGAACTACTGTTCGGTCCAATGTGTGCCACAGTAAATTGGTAGACTGAAGTAAGATGATGCAAATCAACTTTCACCTTTCTTTTCATGGATTCCTACTAAAACTCCTGAATATACTCCTAAATGAGAAGCCAATGTGTTGTCTGCCACTCCCTACGGCTGTTACAGTTCACTGTCCCAACATTCTCACTTACCTTCTGTTCTTGGATCTGTGCTTTCACCACTTTATACTCGGCAGATGGAGGTTTCTGATTGGCTATGAGCTCCTCAGTGTCTGCCAACCAGCTGAGCAACGGCTCCAAGGCATCTTGAAACTTCCCGCAATGCAACAAAGCCTCCTGCAGTTGTGCGATTCTTTGTGCAACCTGTATCACAGATGCAGGGGCTCGTTGTGAGAGAGGAGAGAGCTTTTTAAATGACTACTGACCCCCTTTCCTAATTATATTTTCCAACTGCTGAATCTGTATTTGCATTCAGGTTGCAGGGAAACCTACAATTGAGATGTGCCTTTCTAAGCCCTCCATTCCCAATGCACTAGAGTTAGCCCCTCGCCACTCGCCTTTTTGTTCAGTGTGTTCCATCGAGCGTTGATCTCTTCCATGTCATGTTCCAAACCCTGCACATCACAGTTTTTTCCGGCACTCTGAATCAACCCCTGGCCGAGTCCATTCACCTGCTGTAGCTTCATCTGAAGAGGATCCACCTGTTCTTTCTGAAACATCTAGATAATTACAAGCCAAAGTTTTAATCTAAAGGTAGCAACCAGACCCTCTATACCACACAGTGACTGGTCATTCTTGGGAGATTTATGATTTAACAGAGGAGGAGCAGGAATAAAAAGAGAAAACAAGCCATTTGTACAGAGAACTATCAAGGAAACATGCGGTTTCATATTTCAGTACATCCTCCTATGGACAATTACAGAGAGTTATGGCACTACTTAGAGGTCTTTAACCCAATGACTCATGGTTGGTTGGTTTCTGCTTGCTTAATTTTTAATGCAAAAAGCTACAGAGGATAGAGAAAAATCAGCCTCAAGATATCATAAAGTGTGCTATCAATCCTAAAAGAGAAGAGTAATACCAAATGACTAGTATTTAAGATTAAAAATACCTTGGGGAATACCTTTAACTGACCACTGATATATGCAACATTCTTCTCTGACTAGGACTCATAATTCAATTAATTAAAACATATTAATGTTGTGAAAAACACCAACCTCACAGTTCAATCCCCCTGTGGTCACTTAATTCCACTCCGTTCCAGGGCCACAGACCACACATTACTAATAATCTTGAGACAGTATTCCTGAGATTACAAAGGGAAACGGGCCAGTAATATTGGGAAATGTCCTTACCAACTTCATACTCTGAGATGCAGATATACAGAAAGTATTTTTAAAATTATAATACTGTCTACCCATGTTCACCATTAAACAATGGAGTTTTAAAACAATGTGAATAAGTGTAACAAACAATGCATGTTTCTCTCTCCTGCAGTTAATAAGATCAATTATGACTTAGAAAGTTCTAAAAGGAAACAAAGAGAAGATAATACTTTGACACTGTAATGGTATTAAAGAAAAGAATGAAATAAATCATTGTCCCTAAGATCAGATTCTTCTCAATTATCAGAGGATAAAATCAGCCACATTCCACACATTCCCCATAGATCCAATGTGGATTTATTTCTATTTTTTTTCTTCTATAAAATGTTCCTTCAGTTTCAGTGAGATAGGTGAGTCAATTAAAGCCAAAGAATGACAGAAAATGGAAGAGGACAAAAATGTAAAAGAAAGATATAAGTTTGGGTAAGATTAATTTTGACCTATATGAGACTATAGTTCACACTTGAAGCAGGAAACTTATTCTTGAAAGAATGGGTTATGATGGCTGGATAAGCGAGTCACCAGGGAGGAAAAGCCCCAGGGAACACTAAAAAAGGAAGGCTACAAAGGTAATTACCAGTGGGCTTCATTTTATACTATAATTTGATTACACCATATTTTGTTAGGCAACACTACAAGGCGGTTCAGCTAAAAATGACTGTTTCCCCAACAACAGGGTTCCCAGAAAAGGCAAGCGCTAGGATTCCATTTTCTACTAAAGATGTTTTTTCACTGCAGAAAAATCAAAGCAGAGGGGGGAAAAAACAACTCCCATGTTTTAAGTTGCTTGGGTTCAACAAAATGGTGGTTGGTGATAGGGTGTGGGGGTTGGAAAGGCAAAGAAAGCAGAAAACAAAAGGTAAGGAGGGGAGATGTCAAGCCCACACCGAAGAGCCCCCTTTTATCCAGTAAGCAAGTCTTGTCTCATACTGTGGCATTTAAATTCTTTCTGTGCTTTCCAGTATGGTAGCCAGCAGCTACATAATGCTATTTAACTAAAAATTCAGTTCCTCAGCCACACTAGCCACATTTCATGTGGTCAACAGCCATGTGTGGCTAAGTGCCTACTGTACTGGGCAACACAGATAGAGAGTATCTCCATCTTGGCAAGAAGCTCTATTGGACAAGCCATATAAATGACATAGAAAAGTAAACTATATTTAAATAGCTTAGTAACCTCTTTCATATAATAGAGTTAATTCTTTTTTAAGGAATTCCATTTACTTTGTCAATGAACATTTCCTATAGAAACATCAGGGATTCCTTCCATTTCTCAACCTCCACTCTATGGATTAATTTGAGAGGGAATGGGTGTTTCATCTTTTTCCAGAGTTTTAAAAATCTATGAGAGTACCTCTAAATAAATACTAAGTATTTATTTTGAACACAAATTAACAGAATGTTAAAGTAAATTTAAAAACAGTTGCTCCCTTCTCTCAACTCCCAAATAAAGCTGTTCTGCAAAATCAGTGCTTTTAGATGCATTAAAATTCCTACTCCTCAGTATTTCAATGGGGCTGTGCCATGTTATTAACCAACCAGAGCTGGCAGATATTTCCCAGAGCAGAACACTAGCAAAAATTACTGCAAGAGTGTAAGACGCAACTGGGACATAAAACAGAAAATTTCCCAAAGAACTTCTTACAACAGTTTTATCTTTGGTAATACCACATTCTCCTAGTTTTTATCCTGCCTGATCTTTTTTTTTTTTTTTTTTTAATTTCCTTTATTCTCTTCCTCCTTCTCTTCTAGAGAGATGTTAGTCTATGCGTGTGGGGATCAGGGAAGGATGTCAGTTCTGGGCTCTCTTCTTGGCAATTCCATCCATTCCCACATCTTTAAATATTAACCATGATGCTTATGGCTAAAATGTGTGTGTGTATGCCCATCCAAGTACTTTAATACTGGCATATGAATGAAATCACGGTACCTCAAAACCTCTCCCTTTCCTCTCCCCTAAAAACTGTTTTTATCTACATCAACAATTTACTACTGCCCCCATCTGCTCAGTTGTACAAACTAGAATTGAGAAGCCAACCCTGATAAACACCCCTTTCCTTCTCCCTCCTTCTCAACATAAAAGCCATTATCAGGTCTTGTTGATTCTACATCCAAGACACACACACACGTATGTATACATACATGTGTATATATATATATATATACACACATACATACATGTGTGTATATACATATACACACACACAAATATATATTGTATCCAACCATCTTCAAATCCAGTGACATCTCTCCAGTTCAAGCCATCTGGCCAACTGCAGTAACCTAGCAGGCCTTTCTACTGTCCTTGATCTCCTATAATGCACTCCACATACAGCAACCAGAGTGATTTGTTTTGTTTTTGAAAATCATTCAGTGTTTTCTATATTTCATGCCAATCATAAGACAAACTAATAAAATATAAGACAAAATAAATCTGAGATTTATAAACCCCAATGTTGAGAATGTTTACTGTCTGTGCAGACTGGTTTGCTCTATCTTCAAGCTGCGAGTAATGTTTTAAAAATGTAAATGAAATCCTTTCCCTCCCCTACCTAAAATCTCTCAACAGCTTCTCATGGCTTTTAAAGTATAGGTCCTTTTGAAAACTTCTTAGTCCCTGCATCATCTGGCCTCTTCCTACCTCCCCAGATTTACCTCAAGGCCCTCTTCCAGAACCCTTGCTTAATGTGGGCTAGCCACTTGGCCTTCTAGAGTCCTAACATCCCAAAGTCTTCCCAGCTTCCATTTCCTTTACCTGGCATATTTTTCCCTCTGACTCTCTGCCTAAATAATTTCTAGGTATCCTTCAGGTTTCAGTTTTAAAATCCTTTCCCTGACACAATCAAAATGAAATATCCCTATTATGTATTACAGCCTTTATTTTTCATTCAAAACATTTGCTGTGATTTCTAACTACATATTTGTGTCTCTTTTTTTAAAGGTTTTTTTTCCCCCCCAGTAATCTCTACACTCAGTGTGGGGCTCAAACCCACCACCCCGAGATCAAGAGTCACATGCTCTTCTGACTGAACCAGCCAGGAACCCTGTATTTGTGTCTTTTTGCTCAATATTTGCCTCCATTACTGTAGCAGAAGTTCCACAAGGGGAGGGACTATGCCAATTCTATTCACTACAGGAGCCCCAATACCTGGCACAGAGTAGGTACACAATAAATATTTATCCAGTGAATGAATGAATCCTTGTATAGAAATGGTATTAGGGAAGGCAAACAAATTTAGGAAGGTTCTGCTGATTAGCTGAGCATTCAGACACTGAACTAAGATTGTGAGGCTTCCCAACTTTTGCTGTAAAAGACTTTCTTGGCAATTTTGAATGTTATAGAACCCCTAGTTTTATACCAAAGATTTTTTTTCTTCCATTGAACCAGTCTCTGGAAATAAGACTAAGGAAGTCTGCAAAAGAGAAAAGGGTTTAAATAACCACAGACTGTTCTCAGTGGGTCTGAATTCCACTATAGGGATAGTAAATAAGTTCTAGCATTTTGCTTCTTCCACCGAACTCTCTTGTTAATGCTATTAGAAAGTTTATATCTATTTTAACCATGTATACATGTGTATATTTGTATATACACATACACACACACAGCGTTTAAACTACATTTCAGGTATGATCACTTACTGAGTTCTAAGTGTTTACGTATTAAAATGACAGGTTCAGTTGCCTCTAGGAACCATTAGGGAAGAAATGAAATCCATACATCTCTCATCTTGGAAAAACTTATTCTCTCAATAATATTTCACTGGTCAGAAAAATCTGTATGCTCATGTTACCACTATAATATTTGTTTTGTTTCAATAAAAGTTTTCAAAATAGCCTCTCTACATTCTTATTGGTTAATGTCCCGGCTGGGGTGATGGTTTAGATTTCTTTTGTACACAAATGCAGGCATTTGCTTGCTTCCATAAAGTAACCATACTTCAAAGATGGACAACTGTACAGCTGGGCTACCACTGTCTTCTCCTGTTGTTTGTATCAGGCAGTATTTCATAAATGATTACCCCCCTGGAGCTGGAGGAAATCCTCAGAAATTACCTAGCCCCATTTACTCATTTTGTAGATGAGAATCTGAGACTGATATTAAGGGTTTCTCTGATTTTTTTTTCCTTTAGGCAGATTTGATCAGCTCTTTACAGATTTAACACCTGTATTTCATTGATTATTGCTGTAGGCTTTATACAAAAAATATTCTGTTTAATCAAGAATGCCTGTGACTTTGGACAAGTTATTGGGATCCCAGTGTCAATTTCGAATTTAGTAAAACTCAGGAAAGGGAATCAGTCCAACAATCTGAAAGCTTGATGGGATGCTACCTTACAAAATAGGTGGTGAAGCCCAAGGTGGACACCACCACCACTCAGCTAAGCAGGGGATCTGTAGCAAAGTTGGCCACTTGTGGCCTGCAATCAAAATGACTTCTCATCGCTGGTAGCTGCAGATTTAACTGGTGCTCTAGCCGACAAAGCTGCCCTGAAAGGCTCTGCAATGGGGTGGATGTGAGAACCCATCTTTCTTGTAGCATCCACAGATATTCAGATGGATATTCACTCATTCATTCAGTCTGTCACAGTGAATGCCTATTACAAGGCAGGCACAGTTTGGGGCCCTAGGGATGGTATAAAATCAAAACCACCTCTGTCTCTGTACTCAGTAATCCCTGGCTATATTAGATTAGATGAAACTTCCAATTCCTTCATTCCTTACCATTGCCCAAATGACACCGGGGCAGTGAACTGTAGAAAGCTGCCAATCTTAAAAGTCTTTGACTAGGAGTGCTCAAGGATGTGAACACTGTTCCGGGTGGTTTCTAACACATTTCCGTTCTCTGACATTAAGAATTGCAGAACCATGGAGCTCAGACAGAATGCAGGAGGACATTCAGCCCACTTCAAGGATCAGGAAACAAGAGGTCCAAGAAAAAGAGTGACTTGCTTCAGGACACAAAGTTTGACAAGATAGGTAAAATACCTCTATTTTTCATAAACCTTATTATGCCTTATTCTGGCTTTAAGAAACACACATTTGTATTAAAAAGCTGTTATTCACACATCTAGATACCACCTTCACCCAAACCGTTTTGGTGAATTCTTTCAACTAACCAACAAAGCTATGTGGGAGAGAAAGGTGGAAGATATCAACAGTGATTTCCACGGGTTATCAGGTTATCCTCACAGGGTTCTGCCTTAACAAATGCACAAACTAGAGGCTCAGGACATCTAACTAATTTGCCAAGTGGCTAACTATCCCAGGTGTCTCTCCAAAGCCCTCACCCCCACTCCTCCCTCACTGCTGACATTACTTATTAAAGAGCAGCCTCTTGATTTAGGACAGAACATGGTCACTGTAATCTTCAAAAGCAGAATCATCTGTTCCAGCTAATAATCTTTTCCAAAATGCAAACCAACAACTATTGGGCTCAGTTTATAAATACAAATTGTAAAGTTTTTCACCAAATGAAAGTAAGACATATTTTGTGCATAAATGCAACAGAAAGACCAGAATAGTCCAGTGCCCCAAAGAGAACCAAAGAAAGGATTATCTGTGCCCTTTCTAATCACTACCAAGGGAACTTGCACATCTCACTTTACTCCCCAGATCCTTTCCCAACAAAATGAGCAACAATTACCTCATTTGAATTTAATTCATCAGTTGCAGCCAGAGGCACTTTCCCATGCAGCACTGTGCCAGTCACCTCTTTTATTTCAAATCCTGCAGACTCAAGGTCCCCCTTAATCCACATTCTAGCAGGGGAAGCCTCTTCTAGAACAGGAGTTCCTTCTTCTGAGATAGGCACAGAATCAGTGTGGGCAGTATCTCCCAGGAGGGGTGCACCAGCAAGGAACATTTCCTCCATAGCAGGCAGTGCAGTAGCTGGGGCTACAGGCTCCTCCGGGGTGGGCACTCTATCAGCTGGGGCTGTAGGCTCCTCCGGGGTGGGCACTCTATCAGCTGGGGCTGCAGGCTCCTCCGGGGTGGGCACTCTATCAGCTGGGGCTGTAGGCTCCTCTGGGGTGGGCACTCTATCAGTTGGGGCTGCAGGCTCCTCCAGGGTGGGTACTGCAGCAGCTGGGCCTGCAGGCTCCTCCGGGGTGGGCACTCTATCATCTGGGGCTGCAGGCTCCTCCGGGGTGGGTACTGCAGCAGCTGGGCCTGCAGGCCCCTCTGGGGTGGGCACTGCAGCAGCTGGAGTGGCAGGCCCCTCTGGGGTGGGCACTGCAGCAGCTGGAGTGGCAGGCTCCTCTGGGGTGGGCACTGTAGCAGCTGGGGCTGCAGGCTCCTCCAGGGTGGGCACTCTATCAGCTGGGGCTGCAGGCTCCTCCGGGGTGGGTACTGCAGCAGCTGGGTCTGCAGGCTCCTCTGGGGTGGGCACTGCAGCAGCTGGAGTGGCAGGCTCCTCTGGGGTGGGCACTGCAGCAGTTGGGGCTGCAGGCTCCTCCAGGGTGGACACTGCAGCAGCTGGGATGGCAGGATCCCCCAGGGCAGGCACTCTATCAGCTGGGGCTGCAGGCTCCTCCGGGGTGGGCACTGCAGCAGCTGGGGCTGCGGGCGCCTCTGGGGTGGTCACTCTAACAGCAGGGGTGGCAGGCTCCTCTGAGGTGGGCACTCGATCAGCTGGGTTAATAGGCTCCTCTGGAGCAGGCACTGCAGAAGCTGGGGTGACAGATCCCTCTGGAATATCATCTCTCGTGGTAGCCACTGCAACGGCTGGGGGAGCAGCCAGGATGTCCTTCTCTGTGGTGGCCACTGAAACAACTGGGACATGTGCCTCTGTGGTGGCCACTGAATCAACTGGTGTGTCCACCTGTGGGGCAGGCGCTGCAGCAGCTGGGATGTCTGCCTCTGGCAGGAGCGCTGCAGCATCTAGGGCACCATCTTCTGCAGTGGGCACTGAGGCAGCAGTGACAGGCTTCTGTGGGATGGGTGTCCATCCCTCCAAAACTGGTTCAGTACTACTAACCTTGGTAATTTGCTCCTCTAGAAAGAGATTTAGCAGTGAATCTGAATCTCTCATTTCTGTCTCCCCTCCCTCTGATGATGCCACAGTCAGCGTGGGCTTTGTCTCATTCACAGTTTCCAAGCCGTCTCTGCTAGGTCTTGGTCCTTCAACCAGCAGGGGCAGATTCAGACCATCTGACTCTGTGCACTTCCTCTGGAGAGCTTGGAAGATCTGCCCTGTGAAGGCTCTGTGAAAATGTGCTGGGGCTTGGTCCTCCGAAAGCTTGGCTTCATTACCCAGCTCTTGCACCTCACCATCCTCACCCCAAACTTTCTCCTTGGACAATTCATAAGGGTCCACGTTTCCCAAGGAAGCCAGATTGTTACTTTCTTGAGTAATAGCTCCTTTTTCACTTTCCAAATGAATCTCATCTGTTCGTAAATGTGAATCATGCGATAACACCTCTACTTCAGATACTGAGGTAACATCTGATAGTTCATAGCTAAAAGCACAACTGAGGGGGACCCTCTCAACACACTCCTCAAAATTCCCCTCAGTGTGACCGCAGTCTACCTGGGACAGATTGCCATTTTCTTTGGCCAGCTCAGCTACAAAGCCTAGTAAGTCTTCTGGATGAGAAGCCCTATGATCAGAGTTGGGCAATCCTCCTGGGTCCAGCTTTCCCAGAGACTCCAGATCTCCTGGGTTTCTGAACTTAAATTCCCCTGCAGTCTTGGGGCTAGAAGGCACTTTGTCATGCTCCTCCTCACTAACAGTGGAAGTGTCTCCCACGGTACCAGAGTGGGCAGTAAGTTCCACAGCATTAGGCACCTGAGAAGAATCCAGGGCATTAAAATATTCACAATCCAATCCAGTATCAGAGTCTTTTACCCTTACATTTAAAAGGCCTATGTGTTCCTCTTCTAAGTTAGTCCCTGGAAAATGACTAACTACAAGTGAATTTTCTGCATCCTGGGATGGGGCCAGCCCTTCAGAAGAGGCTTGCTTCTCCAGTTCAACTAGAGGAGTTACTCCTTCTTCACATAAACACTCTTTTTCAAGTTCAAGAAACATCTGCACTGAATCTGTGTCAGAGAGCTGCTCTGAATCAACAGGACCAACAGTATATTCTAAATCAGAAACAAGACCCTCCAGCCCCTGAGCAGTTCTATTTGTCAGCTCACCTACAGCACTCTCACCTGTGAAAACACAACTGTAATCAAGAGGTGTATCCTTGAGAACAGAAGCCAAATGTTTCTTAGCCGGCTGTAGGTCATCAGAGCAAACCTGACTGAGAGCTAGGTGGTCAAAAGTCGTTATGACAGCAGCTGAACAATCCGCTCCATCCTCTGCCACCGCTACAGTGTTTGCTTGTTCTTTTTCTTCAAAAATATCTGCCAGGCTGTTCTTTTTCTCATCTGCCATTAGAAAAGTCTTTCCTCTCTGTGACAGTTTCTCTTCCTCCCACTCCTCCTCAGCTTCCATCATTATCCATCGCTCATCCTCCTCAAACTTTAGCTCAGACTCTGTTTTCTCTCTCAGGCTGGGAGTTATGAGAAAATGCAATTCTGGATCCAACAGCTCCTCACTCAGGCAAGGGGAAAGAGGTGGCATTTCCACAGTGCAAGCTGTGTCCCCAAGGGGGTGCTGCTTCTCAATGAAGCCTCCCTTAGCTAAACTTTTCATGGCTCTGGGCCAGGTTGCACTTGAGAATCTGTGTTCCTGCATTACATCTGTGTTACCACTTGCTGCTGCAGCTTCTGGTTCTAGAGGCTGGAATTCACGGGGAGAGTGCTCACTGGGCAGCTGCAATCTGAAGTCTTGGCACTCTCCACTTAAGTTTTTCAAATCCTGCACTTCTGGAATATCTATGGATTTGGACACATGTTCCAGAGTCACTGACTCTGACTGAGGTTCCCTGTTGTCCAAATGACCAGAACTTTCTGTCAATGCGGAAATGGATTCCTTCTTCTCTTGCAAGGAAGGATTTGAAGCACCGGCTTCTGAAACCTCACTGAGAGAAGCTTCCATCCTTTCTGCAAATTCTGGGAAATTGGGTGGCATGAAAGACTTCCATGATCTCCTGTTAACATTATCTTTGCGTTCTGCATTTGGTCGCCTTCTGGGTGGAACAGGTGCTGACTTCTGCACATCACTGGTTAACTTTAGTGCATCAAATATTATTCTCTCATCCAGCTTTTTGCCTTCTGGTGCTCTCGATTCAAAAACATTAGATGCTGCTCCTAAGGTACCATTACTGGATATAGTACTTCCTTCCATCTTTTCCATGGTGCTTTTTGAAGTCTGATTAAGCTTTGACCCCTGGTCAATTTGTTCATTTATTCTCATTGTATCATATATAGATCTCTGTGGAACATAACAATCCTCTATATAGCCATCCTCTTCCTCTCCTTTCCCCAGGCAGGTGGGGTTCTGCCTTAAACAGTCTGGCCTGCTGAGTGGCTTACCCATACTTTTTCAATCAAGATGAAACATCAATCTTTTAAAAGTTTTTCACAGGTTACCCAAAAATGCATTCTGCAGAAGTTAAAAATCCTTTTACCAGTTCACAACCCAGGACCACCAACTGGATCTGCCCTCCAAAAAAGCCTGCAAGTCCAACTCTGAAACCATTCTGGGAGCTTCTAAGAGGAACAGTTTTTCCCTCACAGGCTAACAGCCTCATAGTTGCAGACAGATAAGCAGTATAATTTAATCAACAAATATAAAATAATTCCTTGTATGGCTTCTCTTGTGCGTGTTTTTAAGAGCACCGCTCTAATTCAGTCAGTAAAAAAAAAAAAAAAAAAAAAAAAATCATTTGATATTGCCCAGTCTTATTCAATACCTAGTTCCACTCACTTCTTACCCAGAGTTAGAAGCTTTATACCGACTGTGTCCCTTAGTAACAATGGCACAGCCTTCCCAGTCTTCAAGTATGGCCCAAGCTCCTAAGAATTCCTTTCATTTTATCCTCAGTTCCAGTCCTGGAGAGTCCAGCTGGTCTGAATTAGCCATTCGTCCTCCCTAGTTCGGGTGTTTGTATTTGAACTGGGCTGGTCGGCGGATATTCCTGCAACTTTAAACACAGGAAGTCCTTCATTCGGGGCCAGCTTGGGGCTTCCTGTCTCCAAAACATCATGGCATTGTTGTGGCTCCCAGAACAGCCCTGCGCTGTGGCCGCAAAACAAGGCGAGTGGAGCCCGGCGCCGGGCCTTTGAAAGGCCGGCAGGCTGCAGCGGCGGCCGAGGGCCGGTCGAAGGGCTCTCTCAGCGCGGCCCGCTCCCCCGCGCCATGCCGCGCGCCCTGAGGGCCAGGGTTGCCTCACCGCAGGCTGGCAGGTGGCTCCGGGCCGCGCCGGCCTCCAGTCCCGCGCTCAGGAAGTTAGTTTGTCCCTCCGGCAGCTGAGTCCCGCGTGCTGTGGGCGCCGCCTCCCCCGCCGCCGCCAGTCCCCGGCCCGCAGCCGCCGCGCCGTGGGTTGCATGTCAAGCAGCCGCCTCTATTCTCCGCCACCGCCGGCCCCGCGGCCCCGCCGTTCTCCCCGCCCGCAGCTGTCACGGTCCCGGCATGCAAAACTTCTGGCTGGGAACAAAAGGCTCCGCTCGGGCCGGGCGGGGGCGAGCCCTCCTCCCCCTCGCCGCGCGGCCCGCTCACCCGCCGCTCGCTGCAAGTGCTGGGCTGGCGAGCGGCTCTCCTCCCCCTTCCCCGCGCCGCCGCGCCGCGCCGCCCCGCCCGGGCAGCCCCCCTGGAAGCCCGGGAGCGCGACGCGGAGAGCCAAGGGGAGGAGGGCGGAGGCGGAGCCGCGGCGGGGGCAGGGAAAAGGAGCTACCCGAGCGGAGGAGGAGGGTGCGGCGGAGAGGATTGGAGGCCGAGGCGGCGGGGGCGGGGCTTCCGCGCGGTTCAGGGCCTGGGAGCCCCGGCGCCAGCCGCTCGGCTCACCAAGCCCACGCCCACCGCGCCCCAGGGCCCGAGGGAGAGCCCCGCCCCCCCGAGAGGGCGAGAGGAGGGGGGCGGCACCCGCGCGAGGCTCGGCAGCGCAGCGCAAATCCCCTGACAAAGGAAAGCCCCGCCCTCCACCCGCTGGCCCGACCCCCCTGCCACCCCCGCCGCGTCCGGACCCGCCGGGCTCCGAGCCCAGCCCAAGGGCGAGCGAACCTAGAAGGCACGCCCCGCCTCCCCCAGCCAGCGGGTTCTGGCAGGGGCCACTCGGGGCCCCATCTGCCCGCGGGGTCGTGCCGGCTGCGGCGGGCGGCACGCATCGCTCTCGGCTCCAGCTCTATCACCAAAGGCTGTCCTAGTCCCTCCAATGTCACCTTTAGCGCGCCCCTGCAGGGCCCAACAACACTCTGGCCTTAAACCCGGCACTTTCTGGGTGTCCGAACGCATTCTCTTAGGCCCAGAGGCCAAGTTATTGGATGAACTCTAGGCACCTTCTCTTTCCTTCTCCTGTACATCAGGTCTTGGTCCATCCTCCCACCAGAATTTATCTGCCCGCAGACATGAGAGGTGGCAAAGACTGAGGAAGGAGGGCAGAGGTGGGGCGGTGGAGATGCCGGCAGCAGAGACCCACGCCCTAACACCTGGGCTCCTTTATTGCGGCGCACATCCAAGGAAACCTGAGCCTCCCTGGGGCCAGCTCAAAGGCATGCGTCTGTATTTCAAGTCTCAAAACGGAAAATACGAGAGAAAGGTGGCCCACAATCCTGTCCACAGCTTTTTGGCTTTTACAAAAGCCATCTGATCACCTGGTGACTGTTAAACCAGTTAAGTACAAAGGGCAACCCAGGAAACTGTCCAACAGAGACAGCTGCATTTCTCAAGGAGTACAATACTCTGCTCCCTTTGTGATGGTCATTTTCTTATTTTATGAAGGAAAAACAACAAAGTCTATTAAAATTTCTGAGTCTCTGTTGAACCATGTGGTCAATATAGATGGTAAAACTTATGGAAAAGTTATTTCTATCCTTTACACAAACAATGAGCGAAGCCAATAGTTGGCATGTGGAGATCTGGCAGTGAAACCCTGAGCTGAGCCTTAGGCTTAACTCAGGGAGCCAGAGAGGTCCTTGGCAAAAATGAGGTGTGGGCTGAAGCCTGTGATCAGAATTAAGCAACTAAAGGGGTGCCTGCCTGGCTCAGTCGGTAGAGCAGTCATGCAGCTCTTGATCTCAGGGTCGTGAGTTCAAGTCTTACGTTGGGAGTGAGGCTACTTAAAAAAAAAAAAAAAAAAATTAAGCAACTAAAATAGACCGTTCACTGGCAAAATGTGTTACACTTCATTTCTCACTTTAAAAGAGGCTGCTGATCAATTCTGCCCTCTCAAATCCAAAAGACTATCTCCCTATCTGTAAACTGTAGACTAGATTGTGTCTTGATAGCCTAACTTTTTCTTTAGTTTTAAAAGTTTTAAAGAATCTGCCCTAGAATCCTGAGTCTTCCTGGTCCTATACTACAAGACACTAGAAACCTTGTCCTCTTTCTACAAACAGTAGAAAGAACCAAGAATGGATGGCCTAAGAGAAGGTTCCAGGCAATATGATCAGTGTGAAATATCTGAGGGCTGGGATGTGGGAGGAAGGAGGCTTGTTTTGGATGTCTCCTTAAATTGGCACACTAAGATCCAAGGGCAGATTTTGAACCAACAAAAAGCTTTCTCACAGCTATTCAAAGAATAGAGTGTCTGCTAAAGTGAGGACTTTCCTGACCCTGGAGGTATCTGAGCAGAAATTCAAGCAATCACTTGGCAAGGATTTAGGGAAACAGATTTACAAATCCTCTATCACTTTGTTCAGGATGAATTTTAAGGTCCTTTCTAATTATGACACACTGTGATTCTAAGGTTTGATCAGCTTACAGATCTGATACTTAACATTTCAGGGAATCTGGGTCTTAATTTTTCTGTTAATTATTCAGTACAACTGGAAAAACCCAGGGAAGGCAAGATCAGTTTCACTAGCAAGTCTCCCTGGCCAAATACACTCACTTAAGTGTTCAGATATCGTAACAGACTGTTTAGTGTGCCAGGGCCCCTCTGGTTGGAAGAATCTGAGGAATTCTGGCTCTCAACTAGGGTGGGTGGTTATTCCATTATAAAGAATGATCTTGATATGGAATCACAAACTTCATGGCCAGAAATTCCTTTCCTGTTTCCTCACCAAGTCAGGTGCCAACCAATTCAGTCTTTACTAAATCCCCTCCCCCTCCCCACACACACCTATCTATCTACCTTATTCTCACTATTCTCATCAAATGCTCCATGTTATAATGTAAATAAGCAGAGCATTTTAACAACTATGAAGTTCAAATTTAAGGTATTTATTGGCTTAAGTTATACCCTCTGACTAAAGTGTTAGAGATTATTATAAATTTCCCCAAAGTTCAAACACACTCTTATAGAAAGGATTACATAAAATTGTCCAATTCTCTCCCCAACTACAAAAAAAAAAAAAAAAAAAAAAAAAAAAAAAGACGCCAGAGAGTGCTATCTGAGTGCTTTGCTCCTTTTTTTATCATCAGCATGTGTTTAGGAAGAAATCAAGACAAGGAAGCACAGGGCTCTTTCCTCCATGTCTTATTTTTTTTTATCTGTTCATGAGTTTCTCTTTAGTTTTGGTATGTGGAACTCTGCCAATAGCCATCTCAGTGACTGAAATAAATACCTGATATAGCTTTCAGCCTCTTGTTACCCTGATAGCTCCAACAAAAAAAGCATCTGTTCATTTCACTTGCTGTGTGTAAACTTTTTAAAAGACAAGAACAGAGAGCTCCAGAGAACCTCTTTGGATGCTTCCCCTACTCCTGTAACCACAAATATATGTGCTGAAGCCAAATTTCAAATTAGTTTCCAGTTAGTTGATTACAGAGTTCAAAGATTTCTCTACTTATTTTGAAATTCCTAAGAACGAAATTTGGTATCAGGTTTTTTTTCAGTGAACTTAGAAGAAAGAACAATCCTGGCCCTTCCTGCTGTCTTCCTAATTAAAGACAGCTGGGTGGAGTCTCCTCACACCCTAACACTGCTCTCTTTCCAAGTTTTGAACCTTGCATTTTGCCTTTGCTCTAGTCTTTTTTTTTCTTTTTTTGAGAGAGAGAGAGGAAAGAGGGCGAGCTGGGGAGAGGGGCAGAGAGGTAGAGAGAATCCCAAGCAGACTTCATGCTCAACATGGAGTCCGATGTGGGGCTCAATCCTGGGATCATGACCTGAGCCAAAATCAGGAAGGAGTCAGTCGCTCAACGGACTGAGCCACCCTGGTAGCCCACCTTTGCTCCACTCTTAAACTACCAGCCTCCTAAGGACAATCTGGAGACCCCAGATCCATACTTCCTCAGATTTTTCAGTGCCTTTTCATATGCCTCTCTCTCTCAGAGGATTAGTTCTGATTAGAGGAGGATACAGAAGGCTGGTTACATCTTGCACATTTTAAATCTACAAAATGCCTTTCATCTTAGGCTCACTAGACTTTACAAGCATTTATTTAGTGGCAAGTGGAAACTCCACAGTATTAGTCTGTACCTGTTGGGCATCAGTAACTACCATTCTAAGGTGTTTTTATAATACAAAGATGGCTACAGAGTGGCTCATTAAGCAATAAAGCATGATGTGAAGCTTGTTTTAAATGGGATACTAAGGATTTTGAGGCTCTGTGAGCTCGCATGTATTGCCAAACCCATGAGAAAACTTTCCACACACTCTGCAGGAACTCTCATGACCCTGGTAAGCTCTTTCCTGCTTGCAGACTTCCCAAAAAACAGTGTATCAATCTCTCTTTTAGCCACTCATCGAGGTAGTAATGACAAAAGCATGGGGCTCTGCAAGTTAGAAAAGACCAGACAGAAGTGTGAAGGAAAGGAAGGCAGGGGGAATCAGGTAAAGCTTTATGGAGAGAATCACATTTACTCACTAGGATGTGAATATGCAGAGATTGTGAAGACAAGATTTCTAAGTGAAAGCCTAGAGGCAGGGACCCTAAAGAAGCAAACTCACAGTAAGCATGGCTTAAGTACAGGGTGTATGAAAGGCAAAAATGAGAGGTAAGAGTGGTAAGTAGCTCAAGGCCAGTTCAGCAAGGCCCCTGAATGCCAAGCATGGATTTATGCTTTATTCAGAAAACATTTATGACATTGAGATTTACTTATGTAAACTTATCAGGGGATCATGAAAGTTACTGAGTGGTATGTGGAAAGTTTCCTAAGAATTTTGGACTGGGTGCTCATTAAAATGCCATTTAATAACTTAATATTATCTCATTTTAAAAATACAAATTCTTAATTTTTTATAAATGAAACTTGAGGTGGTAAACTTACTTGTCCAAAGTAGCATAGTATTGAATACCTGGGCATTTAAGATTTGAGCTTGTAGCTGATGATACTGCATTGGTCTATGTGCAGAATAAACTGTAGATACAGGAGATTGAAGGTGGAGCCATCAGGAGGGCTTTATAGTTTAGTCAAGAGGTAACAAAGGTCTGAACTTGTGAAAATGAGGAAGGGAGCTGTGAAAGAAATCACAGAGGCAGAATATTTGAACTTCACAACTGACCATATAGAAGGTAGAGGTTAAGGGGAAAATAAACATAAGATAATGCCGTAGCACTACTCTTAAATTACTGAGGGCATAATAGTCCTATAAAACAAAGCAGAGAGGAAGAAACTATTTGAAGAAGTTAACATTCAATTTAGGGTACATTGAATGTGAAGTACTCAAAGGCAACCTATGTGGAGGTATCCAGAAAGGCCCTTCACACAAAAAATTGAGGTTTGGGGATAGAGATACAGATCTGGAAGCTTTCTCCCACAGATGAGTGAGGGGGTGCACATCTAGGGGTTAACAGTGTAGAAAAAGGGAAGAGGGTAGATGACAGAATTTTAAGAACCACATATCTGGGAAGTACGAGGACAAACTAAAAAAGAAAGCAGAATGGCAGTAGAGAAGAGAATGGAGAGAGTACAATGTCAGGAAAGAAAAGAAGCTATGATGTTAAATGCCGCATAACAGAGGAGGATGATGAGTTAGACTTGGCAACTAGGACATCAGCGATTACTTCTAAGCGAACAGTTTCAGTGCTGTGATGGGGGCTGGATCACATTAGGGGATTAAGGATAAGCAGTGATGAGAAAGTATTCATCCTCCCTTCTTCTTGAGACTGTTCTTTTGGCTTCCATGGCACTGTGCTATTCTGATGCTGTCTTTTTAGGCAGTACTTCTTTGTCCCTTGGGTTTCTCATCTGCCCTCTTAAGGCAAGTAATTTCATAAGATGTATCCTTGATTCTTCTTTACTTGTTCAGTATTTACAGGCGTCTACTATGTGCTCTAAATTATGCCAGGCACTAAAGGAAAGAGTGATGAGGAAGATGTGGTCAGGAGCCTACATTCCAGTGGGGGTGGGGGGGTGCGGGGGTGGGAGGGGGGTTGGGCGACATTCATTTTAATTCACTTGTAAGAAGCACTCTGAAATAAAAGTGAGCAGTACTATGATAGCACCAGTCAAGGGCGCCCGATGTGGCCTGCAGGTTTAGGAAAGGCTTTCCTGAGAAAGTGACCACGTAGGCTTTCATTTGGGACCGAGAGCAGCCTTTCCTGTTCCAGGTTTGCATGACTTCACAACTTTCACATATGAACAACTTCACAAAATTGCTTGGTTATTTCTATGAAACAGGTCCTTGGGGGTGAACTGTCAAGAAATCTTGCTATAGGGGTCCTTTGTCCAATATTAGAAAAAGAGGTAGGATAAATAATACTGAGGGAAGAGATTTATGAAAACTGTCTCTTTCATTTTGTTACTAAAGCAATTCTTACCATCAATCAACAAACAACCACATTAGGTTTGCATGTAAAGAATTGGACCCAAATCAGAGCTTTTCTTTTGGGAATGAACTGCAAGATGACAGAGATATTAAATGGGTCACTTAGATAGATGCAATGAATTCAAGCTGGAGGAGGCCTCATAGAAGTTCAATTTCTTTGAATTCTTAGCTTTTTCTTCCCTTAACTCATATATACATATAACTGAATATTAAAAACATGTCTGCGGAAACTATGAAGAATTAAAGCTTTTCTGTAAAACTATCTGGATCTGGTGTATACACTTGGCAGAGAGATTAATTATATCTCTGTTTTTTAAGCTGCTTTCCTCTGAAATTAAGCTGATACCTTTTCTCCTCACACCTCAATGTTTTAATTAAAGATTGATTAATATTAAGAGGCGTAGCTTCCAAAGATGCTGACTTGGTAGTTGCCATTGTATGGCAACAAGGGAAGATAACATGGTCTATGTTAAAAGCTAATTAGGCCAAGGACCCTGATATCATTAAAGCTGATCTGATGGGCAACTCTGAGCTACTGAGGAAGTCACTGAGCTGGTAATGGCTTCTGGTTAATTCTAGTTAATGATATGAAAATAACACTGATTTGTAGAGCACATAAGCCAAGGTCAAAATGGTCTCAGAAAAACATGCTGGCTGTGGGATTTTGATATGAATGAATAAATTAACAGGTTAATGAATAAGTAAGCAAACATATATGCGTATGTATGTGTACATAAAGTATATTTACAGCTGTGTTAGGAGTCATGACCTATACTGCCTATATACTGCTACTCTAAGGTTAGAAACCAGCTCTACTCTTGTTCCCCACAAATACTGTTTGGGAAAGCTGTTTGTCCATCCACTTGTTTCACTGCTGCCATTGAGCTAATTGTACTTTATCCTCATAATTTTCATTTTTCCCAGAAGAGAAAAAGCTGATCTAATCTGGTACTGGGCCTTACAGCAAATCTTCTGGAGAATAATTATCCCTAGGAACAAAAGGCATAACTCTTTATTAAAAAGATTTCATAATATTCTAATTTGTCTACCTAAATTTTTTTAAAATAAAAGATTATCATTTATTGATCACTTAATATATGCCTGGTACCTTCATCTACATCACTTCATTGAACTCTCATAAAAACTCTAAAGGTATGATTTACCACTGCTCACATTTTATAAAGTTAACTATACAGAGAGGTTAAGTAATTTTCCCCAAGGTCACTCAACTAGTAAATGACAGAGCCAGAACTCAAAGCTGGATATTTCTGACTAAAACTCAGATTCAATTTTCTTCACTACACTAAATTGCATGAAGTATGAAGACTCTCCCTGTGAACTAATTGGGTAAATGACAATGACTATAAAGGGATGGGTAACTGCAAGCCAATATTTCAGAATCTGGCTTTCTTCAAGTGTGCTTGGTAGCAAATTTCTTTGTCTGAAATAAAATCCCGCTCCTTTAACATATGCTAACTAGTAGAGAAGGAAGGGAGCCCAGAGGCAAGAAGGAGAGGTGAAGAATCCAGGCTGGGATTAGAATTTTTTGGGATTCACAAGGATTTGCCTCAAGTCTTGCAAAGTTGACAGCATTTTGAATCCCAGAGCTCACATGTCTTATGAGAAATAAAGAGCACTCATCCAATCAGTCAGAATTCACTAATCTCCAACTATGTGCACACCAACATGTTAACTACTTCGAGAGACACAAAAATGAATTTATTCAAAGATGGGACAAATGCCTATAATGAGAAAACACCAAAGTTAGGCAGTATAGGATAAAGGCCAAATGAGTTGCACATATTAAGTGGTTTAGGAGAACAGAAGTAGTGAACTTGGGAAGGAGGCTTTGTGGAGACATGGGACTTGAACCAAGCCTTCAGGTATGGGTAGAAATATGCATAATGTATAAAGAGTGTTTGAGATAAGTGGATGGATAGTCTATATAGGAATTAAGACTGGAAAAAACAGTGGGGATCAAATATGTGGTTTCCAAGGCTGGAAAAGGAAAAGACTAGAGGTACTGATACAGACCAGTTCTGAAGGATGCCATCATTTAATCCATCAGATCAGATGGCTCCTACATTGAACTGGGTGAAGGATAAGTACATACAGAAAGAAGGGTAAATACAGACAGAAGCTAAGGGAAAAGCAACTTGGAAGCCCAAGTTCTAG
This sequence comes from Panthera onca, assembly GCF_046562875.1. NCBI lineage: Eukaryota > Metazoa > Chordata > Mammalia > Carnivora > Felidae > Panthera > Panthera onca. The sequence goes on from NC_138346.1 coordinate 191,147,789, forward strand.
AAGGCTACAGCATAATTTATGTCTGTTTTTTCCGTGGGAACCATGTACGTACACGCTAGCTGTCCAATCAGAGGAGCTCTCTGCATTCCTAACAGAGGATCCTTTGTTCCAAACAGCAAGGCTCAAAAGAGACAGAGTCTGATAAAATCACACTGAGATCAGGACACCCAGCTGGTGCAGGGGCTGATGCCATTCCATAACACACCCTACAGGAAGCAGCTTGAGATACACAGCTGATTGATTTCCACAGCAGGAGCCTTGTGGCAGGGTGGGGCTGGGACTGGTCAAGCATTAAGAGAATTCTTTAGCCACTGACTCAAATTAGTTCACCAGGATCCTGACTTTATCCAACAGATCTGTATAGTCATTCCCAGAACTAACACTATTTCTTAACTAACTTTTGGAAAAAAAAAAAAAAAAAAGGGAGAAAAACCATGAAGCTTTGCCTGGCAGTGGAGTTGTCAGTTAACTCTTACCTGTCATGGCATCTGAAGAGGGGGAAAAAAAATCAAACCTCCAACTTTTTAGAAAGGGGCTGAATAATTCTGTGTTGTAAGGGGCTATCCTCTGCATTATAGAATGTTTAGCACCCATTAGATGCTAGCAGAAGCCTCTCCCATTGTGACAGTCAAAACTGTCTCTGGACATGGCCAAATGGACATGGCCAAATGTCCCCTAAGGGGCAAAACTGCCCCCATTTGAGAACTATTGGTCAAGCATGACCTTTGGTGCCAAACAAACCTTTCCAATCCCAGCTCTAACATGCTGTGTGGCTTGAACAAGACACTATAACAAACTCACAGTCTCAGTGTTCTTAACTGCAACTGGGATTGTAAATGTCTGATTGATAGGGGGTTGAGGTTAGAGCTCACTTCAACTTAGGTGTCTTTTAGGTGTACTCAGCATCACACGTCACTACCACTGCAATCCCTGGTGCCTGTTTCCCATAACACATTGTCCCACCACAAGGGCTGGCACAGAGCAAGTGCTCAGTAAGGATGATGGACTGAAAGGAATATGGAGTCCCTTCCTCCTACCTCCCACCAAGGGATCCATGGACCATTACCACGTAGCACTCATTCTTATCCCTGAGTGGCCAAAATTCTGAAAGGTCCACACGTCAAATCACAGTGCTAGTAGCCGGAAAACAGCTTGTGAAGGCCTAAGGAATAAGTGTATCCCATTAATCTCCCACCGCCAATACCAGAGGCTGGTATTCGAAAAGCACTTGGTAGTGGTAGTGGCAAAGTATTAAGGAAGGTGGGGAGGGAGCACATTCTTCCCATAGCTAGGTTTTCCCAACAGGACAGCTGAGACTTGGGAAGAATCTGTTTGGCAGGAGACAGCTCTTTGGTGCAGTGACCTGACAGGACTCCCTGTGGGACTTATTTCATCCCTGGTGAACCAACCAATCCTAACAATAAAGTGTCCTTCAGAGCAACTCATCACACTTCCTAGAGGCTCCCTGCTTATGCTATGTCTCGTGTGCCAGCCAGCTAGCTTCAAAGTGCCCAGGATTTTTCTGACGCTAAGGCTGAGGACCAGGCCAAGGCCAAGACCATTTACCATTCATTTCTAGACACAACGAGAAATAGTCCTGTTCTGCAAGTCTGTGCTTACCTCAACCTGTGTTCACTAATCAAATACTTAACAATGAATACAAGTCCTGCGTGGGGTAAATTCTAGTTTTCCTGGAAACATATTTTTCCTCCTTTGTGTACAAAATCATATGGTGAACTTTAGTTGCAAATGCTACATGCTGACATGATATGTGAAGAATTTCAGTAAACTCAAATCAAACTGCTCAGTCCTTTCTTACATTGCTTTAAAGTCTTCCCTTGCTATCAAAATTTCCACACAAATTTTTGTGAAATCCATCAATGGATTCTTTCTTGATGATCTTTCATTTGATTTTACTGCCTTTGCTGAGGTGTGAGTCTCCTTTAAGATGATGTAATGACTGCAATCCTGGGATTTTGCTTTGTGATGCTGATACTTAAAATACTAATGGGGCTGCTTTAAAATGGGGCTGGGAAAAGTTCAATATGAAGCAAAG